>NC_138908.1:38531039-39136128 GCF_965231255.1 Vanellus vanellus
ACCAATACATTAGTGGATACTTTAAGTCATATGGATGAGCAGTAACTTGTTGTTCTGCAACTCCCCAGGCTACTCCCTCCTGTGATGTCTGCTGCTGATCCAGAGTCAGGATCTGCCTTTCCTCAAGATTTGGAAGCAAGGCCAAGGAAGAGCAGGGAAGGGATGTGGCGGTAAGTGGATGGGACAAGGTGGTAAGGTGGGAATAAGGAGAGGAGGGTTGAGGCTGGGGTCCAGCAAAGCCAGCACAAGGCTGCTCAATAAGGCATGGAAAGTTACTTCTTCCTGCCATGGCTAGCAAAGCTGGAGTTTGTCCTGGTGGCAGAACAACTTTTCTACACAACAAATATATGTCTGGATGACCAGGAGAGGGCAAGCTGTTTTTGAGAAGAGTGTGGGATGTTTCAAAAGTTTTCTTCTGCCTGTTGCTAGTTCCCTACTCTGCTTTGGCTAATATGATCTGCCTAGGAAGACAGGGACTGACCTTGGAAAAAGAAGATAGAACACTGGTAGCGTTCTCAGCAGCCCACTGATGAGGCAGGAGGCTGTGGCTGACAGACTGACTCTTCCCCATCTCCAGTGGTATATGACACTGGACCTAGTGCGTGCCCTACCCTTACCCATCCCAACTGGTTTAGCTGTCCTCACTCAAGCCTAGCTCTCTGATACAGTGCAGGTCTTCAATCTTGGCTCAGATGGCTGTGAAGAAAGTGCTGTTGGAGAAGGAGGTGGAAGGAGCCCTGGTGGCATCAGGCTCATCTCTTATGTGCAGCCTATGCCTGCAGAGCACCAAAATGCTCCTGGGATTCACCTCCAGGCAGGACAAAGCACCCCTGTGCTGAACAGGTCCCTGGCAGGACTGGAGATCAGCCCAGCATCAGCAAGTCTGAAAGTTTGCACTACCCATATTCATGAGTCCTGGTGAGGAAGGGACAAGGAGGGAGGAGCTGAAACTTGAGGCAGGAGGGCTTTGGGTGTAGCACAATCACAGAATGGTCAGGGTTGAAAGGGACCTCTGAAGATCATCTAGTCCAACCCCCCTGCCAGAGCAGGGTCACCTACAGCAGGTTGCACAGAACAGTGTCCAGGCGGGTTTTGAATGTCTCCAGATTGGGAGACTCCACAACCTCTCTGGGCAGCCTCTTCTACTGCTCTGCCACCCTCAAAGTAAAGAAGTCCCTCCTCATGTTTAGACGGAATTTCCTATGCTCAAGTTTGTGCCCATTACTTCTTGTTCTGCCACTGGGCACCACTGAAAAAAGACTGTTCCCCTCTACCTGGCACCCTCCCTTCAAGCCTTTATAGGTATTGGTAAGATTCCCCCTCAGTCTTCTTTTCTCTAGACTAAAAAGATCCAAGTTCCTCAGCCTTTCCTCTTAAGAAAGATGCTCCAATTGCCTAATCATCTTTGTAGCTCTTTGCTGGACCCTCTCCAGCAGTTCCCTGTCCTTCTTGTCACAAGTGCCAAGGCAAAGTCTTGATCCATGACAGAATTTTCTTAGGTTCATCTGTCCCAGAGCATAAACAACCAAAGGTCTATAGGATCCAACAGTGCCTTGGTCAACCGGGCATCTGCCGTTGCCTGAAAACAAGTGTGGGTCCCTATTTGCAAAAGCATACGGGGGTAGATGGGGAATGGATTTTCAAGGGCAGGGAGGATCTGGGACGATTTGTAGTCTGAGCGGAGAAACTAAGTGACTGTAGATATGCACACCTCCTCTACTATGCGAGTGCAGCCTGGCAAGAAAACTAATCTGAATCCTGTTCTGATATTGTCCGAGATCAGCGTTATTACAGGGTGTTTTCATCGGTTTTACCCATCAGGAGTACAGAGAAGACAAAATTATAAACAGCACAGTATAAACATCTGTGTAAGAACAGAGGATTCACCCACAGTGCAAATTGATAGGTACAAATAGGCCCTATTATTACAAGCTTTGATAGGCAGCTTCATTCCTTCACCTTCATCTGTCACTACGCTCAGTTTCATCTAATGATTCCCCTAAAGTATGATCCAGAAGGACATACTCCTTGTGGAGGTATGAATCCTTTGCTTTCTGCATCTGCCATAGCTACGAACATCATAGTACGTCAAAGAGAAACTACTTCACAGTAACAGTGCCTCAAACTTTTAGTAGAGATATGAATTTGAATTTGTTTCTCACTTATTATCTAAGGAGTTCATTAGATGTCACTTGCTTCTGTGTTCAGAGAAATCATCTCACTTTGGCCGTGTGGGAATGAAGGGAAGAGGTCTGATGATTTCTGGGAGAGAGTTCAGGGACACTTGTTGAACACCTTCAAAAGATGTCAGATGTAAGGATGAAATACCCAGCTACAAGCACAATCAAATAAAGTCACATTTTACTGTTTTTAAGTCATAGTTTGGCCCTGTGTAGACAGTAACCCTGTTTCTAGACAAGCAAACTCTCCTGTGAACTGTTCTCAAAACCAGCATTTCAGTTACCCAAAATATGAAGAAAAAAATCCACTAGCAAAGCCATCCTCTATTTGAGGAAAGGCATTAAATTCATGTTATAAGGAACAATGTATATTACTGTTCTATAAATAAATCAAAGAAATGTTAGTGGAATGGCAGGAATCACATTTTCAGGATTTTCTCAGACAGTGGGAAAGAGGTATTAGAAGATTAGAAAAGTAGTAGCATACAGCATGAACAATGACATGGCTCAGTGAACAAGGTTTAGTTCTGTCTTATTAGAAAACTGAATTTTGTTCTTATTTTTTCAAAAGTGACTTTGTATAATCTTTTAGTTTTGCCAAGCTTGCAGATGTGACAAGTTGTTGGCTTCTTCAATCAGCAGTATGAAGTCTGAGCAGTCTAGGGACTACCAAGCAATACTAAATGTACTCAGTTGGCAAGATGAATGAAGTCCACAATATCCTGGTCAGGCAGATCTTTCTCTAGACCAAAATGTACTGTGACGAAATGTAGGAGAGTTGGTTTGGCAGGGTTTCCTTTCCAGAAAGTGCTGTAAAAACATTTTGCACCTAATTTTCCTGTCTTGCCCTATGTTTGGCGTTGAAGAGTTGTAGTGTCTGGACTCTACAGACCCTGCTCCTCCTTGATAGATACATGCTGGAGACTCCTAACACTGGGTTTCCACTGCAGAAGGCTGTGTCCCCTGGCTTGCTTTGTGGCCTCAAGCAGAAGGCAACCCCTGCATATGCATATGTGCAGGCATGCCTGGTTTTGGAAGAAAAAAATATCCTGGAATATAAGGCAATAGCTCTGTCCAGGGTCAAATGAAATGTGCGTGTGCACTCATACACATGTATGTACACACATACACATGTACATACATACACATGTACATACACACACATGCATACAGACACAAATATGCAAGGTGCAATGCATATTCAGGTAATTGCAGTTCACTGGGGACTGTTTTTCCCTTTGCCCTTTCTGCAATGTGTAGATGCTCCAGGGCTGAGTGAGGTCTTTTACAGTTCTCAATCCAAACCCAGTTCCTCCTAGTGCTAAGTGAAGTCCTTCCCTGGCACTGCTTCCTTCCACTCTCTCACATTACTTGGGGCTGTGCCAGGAGAAGACTCATGGGGTGAGCCTGGCGCAAGGTATCCCCTAGCAGGACCCATGGGGTGCTGCCCCTGTGTAGGACGTGCAGAGGGGTTTGTCACTGTCACAGTTACACCCCTGCTCTCCGTCCAACACCCGCGTTGAGGGTCTCAGTGTGCTCTCCCTGACCCAGGCCCCATCCAGTTGCTTTAAATGAAGAAACGTGGCTCTAAATCTTAGCTGAGTACTGCAAGATTGCACAAGCAGGGGGAAGTAATATAACTGAGGTTATGGCAGGAGCTGGAAATAGTATGGGGTTCACAGGGCTGTAAATCTCCAGGAGAGTCGGAATTTAAAATAATACGATACTGAGGGAACGCAGACTCCTTTGTAGCTACTTCTCATTTCTATTGATCTGAAAGAGGAACTTTACTTTATCTCAATTACAGTGTACCTGATGGTTTAACTGTCCTTTTTAAGACCTGCATCTAAAACTGGAAATAACTCATCTGTTCAGTAGGTTCTCTTGTTAACTGTAAAAGTGGTGGAATTAAGGGGAAAAGATTAGATTAAAATTACCGCATTCATTTAATTGAATGGTTGTTGCCATACACCAAGTAATAAATAATCATCATGGAGATTTACAGAAAGTGCTTTTGTTGCCAGATATTTTGTATTTGTTACTTGAGAAGGTATTTTTTGTAGAAGTCACCCTCCATATAGACTTTTTGAAAATTTCTTTTCTAACTACTGAAGTAGTCACTGGACATAGAATCATAGAATGGTTTAGGCTGGAAGGGACCTTGAAGATCATTGAGTTCCAACCCCCCTGCCATGGGCAGGGACACCTCCCACTAGACCAGGTTGCCCAAGGCCACATCCAGCCTGGCCTCAAACACCTCCAGGGATGGGGCATCTACAGCTTCTCTGGGCAACATGTTCCAGTGCCTCATCACCCTCAGAGTCAAAAATTTCTTCTTAATATCTAGTCTAAATCTACCCTCTTCCAGATTAAAGCCATTCCCCCTCATCCTATCACTACATGCCCTTGTAAAAAGGGCATGTTGGGAGCTGTTGGAGGTGTTGGGAGTTGTTGCAATTTTTATTCATAATAATCAGTTTTAACAATCTTATGAGGAACTCTCAGTCTGCTTTAGAGGTAACTGTTTGATACACACCACCATTCACAAATTAAAGGAATTCCTTTCAGAACCGCAGAAGACATTGTAATTAACAGATGAGATGGTGGGTAGGAAAATAGGCGGTAAACTAAAGAAGTAATTGACCACATAGGGACTGTCTGTAAGTCATTTAAAAACAGAAACATTTCAGGTGCATAGCATTAATTTAATTTAGATGTAATATGATTTCATCTGAGGCTGATTACTCCCAAATGTAGTCTGAGGTTTTACAGCTATGGTATAGATCTTTGTCTTGCTCTGTTGTTAATCCTATGAATACATTTTTTCATAACTTGATGTGGTTTACCATTTAATTACTTTCATATCAGATTTAAATTAAATATATATCTGAGATATAACCTGAAACGTTGAGAGAAATATCTTGTAAAAAAGCTAATAGCCATGTGCTTTTCATACCAAGATGGGGATGGTGTGTTCCAATTTTTCCCACTGTCTTGTTTCCACACCAAACGCTTGTGTCCTCAGTTTATCTTTCTGTTCCCAGCTCAGTCAGGTGATCATTTTGGTACAAATTACTGAGGAATCATTTCAAATTATACACTGTGAACACTGAGAGAACAGGGAGTAAAGCATTTGTTTCTTCATGAAGGTGAGGTATTTCATGCTGTCTTTGCTTCCTCTGTTCCTTGTTCCTTTAATACATTCCTCACCTATGCCTTCCGTTAGATAATTCTCAGAGGACAGCCACAGCATTCACTAATACATTTCCTGTACTTGAAATACTGTTCTCTAAAGGCAGACTAAAAGACACAGTTTATATATATAAATAGGCATGTTTATGAATGAGCTCAGTCTTAACATGTTGAAAAGCATGCAGTGGTAAAAGTTTCAGGATTTTGTTGTTCACTAACTTGGAAACCCAAACATTCCCAAACAAAAGGGTGTATGGAAGCAAGGTCTTAGGCTTTCAGTGCAAGTTTGCTTCTGACTTTGCTGCGGCCTGCACTTTTGCATCCTAGAAAGCATAAGTACTAGCTTTTCATCAACATTTTGCAATGTCTTTGCTTATAATTAGTGAATACTTTTGTAATTTCTTTACCTATTCTTTTATCAAGGTATCTGGTGTAAGCAGTTCAGCCCTTCAAAGTCCTCTGCTGTTGGTGTCTGTCAAGGCTGCTTTTGTGGAAAGAGCTACCCTGCATTAAAAGGAGATAATCCACCCAAACCAATGCAGAATTCAGTTCCAAAACAGGGGGGTTCTCTAAGCTCAGGCCTCCTCCTAGCTCTGGGACACCCAGGAAAAGCCACAGCAGGGAATGGTGAGAGTCCTCCTTGCCGACCTCAAGCTCAAGCCGGTTATTTTGGCTGACTCCAAATTGGAGGTGCTAACCCACTGACTTAGTGCTGGAGGAGGTCAGGGGATCCCTCACCCGGCAGGAGCCTCACACTGAAAGCTAGTGCTGAGCTGCTGAAGGTGGTAGTCTGCTGAACTGCCCAAAGTAGACTCAAAACTATGGGCCTAGTTAGGCTGAGTATTTGTCCTAACTGTGTTTGCCTGAGAAATTGAGTTAATTCCAAACTGAGTGCCCACCTCTGTCACTGGCACCATGTGGGACCCCATGTAAGTTTTTTAGGTTTCTGTTGTTTCTGCTGTAAGCAACAAGCTTGCTGGTGCTTCATACAGGTACCATGCGAGGAAACTCATGAGGAGCAAGGGAATTCATACTGCAGACAAGCTTAGGGGTCTGATGATAGCTTACGTTTCATGCTAGATACAGCATGAAGGCATTGTAAAAAGGCATCTTCTGCTCCCCAGAAGATTATTGCATCAGCTGGCTGCAGGGTTCTTGGGCTTGGTGCAGGCTATCTGACCACAGACATACTGTCTGCAGATGAAACACTTCTGTGGGGGACATTGGTCTGAAAGGAGTAGGTGCATCTTATAATGACAAATGGTCTTGAAGCCTGAATCAAAGCCAGTTGAAGTCATTGGGAAAAACTCTTCAGCTTCAAAGGGTTTTGGATTAAGCTCATAAGAAATGTTCATCTTGTTCTTTTAGGTAAACACTCCCCAACTTGTAATCATGGTGTTATTAAAGCACAGTTTGAAAATCTTTTTTTTCTTTAATAGCTTCTATAACACAGAGCGAACATTGTATTCTTTTCTGAATAACTTAAAAAGACTGTGATTTTTTTTTTTTTTTAACGTGGCAGTGTGACATTATAACACCTTAAATTGTTCTGTGCATACCAAAAAGTATTCATGGTACATACTGTAATTTCTTGTAATCGTTTTGTTCGCTAGCCTATGCCCTTGGGAAAAATATTTGCCAAAATAACATGCATGAAACCCTCTTTTTTTTTTTCTTCTTTGTGGCTTTGCTTGGAAATCAGCATACATATTTGCAATAATCTGTTTTTAATAAGTGGGAGTTAATATACCTACATTGTTCATGCATTTTTAAGCGTGCTAACATATGAGGGGCTTTTAGGGGGAGGGGGATGGACAGTTGGGATCTTGCCACTTTGGAAGGGGTCCACCTCCAGCCCAAGGCACAGATTTGACAGAGTGTGTTTGAACAAGGGAGTGAGTGGGATCAGACCAAGGTTTTGCTCTGCCCCATGGCAGCATTTATTGGAAACAGCCAACCTTGCAGTGGGAATCTGAGGGCCAGGGAGCTTGGGGGCAAGGCTGGGGCCACATCCCAGCTAAGTCCCCACCTTGGCCAGCCTTATACCTTCTCTGCTGGCCCCTGGCTCTGGGGTCTTTCTTCCCTTCTTCCAAGAAGTTGATACGTGGGGTCTATCCCAGGGCACTGGGCACATCAAGGCCACTGCACCAACTCCATGGGGCTCTTGGGAAGGTGGTGGTGGATGCTAACAGCTGCCAAGGGCCATATCGAGATGTTGTGTGGGATGGTTGGTACAGCCCCCATCTTGAAGGCTGGTGAGATTTCACCTGGCCCTCTCCAGGAAAAGCAAGTTAATGAAAGCAGGCTTTCAGGCAGGGCTGTTAGTGCTTTCTCTCTCCAGGACGGAAGCGCAGCCCCACGGGCCTCCTCCCACTCCTCCAGCCCTTCTGCTTCTGGCTGGCCCCTGAAAACAGGGAGATGCACCACAGTGAGGAGAGAAGAAGCTCTTTGGAGTCCCAGAAGGCATTCTGTGCAAATTCAGTGCAGGTTTTAGATTAATTGTTTTCTTATAAAAATCAATTTACATGTTCTTTATGTGTATTTAATACACCAGGTTTATTATACTAGTCCTTAATGTAGCAATTTGGGAATAATATAACTTCCACATTTATCTAGTTGCTTTGCTTTCACTTATGTTTTTTCCAGACACTATTATCCATGTGTATTGTGTACATACTTTCACCTAGTATTTCTCCCTGAGTGGTTTTTCTGAGAATACTGCATTGCAAGTCAAGATTTTATATTTCTACTAAACATTGCAGTCATGTCAAAATAATTAAGGTGTGATATTTTCCTAAGAAAGTCCTTATTTTGTATTGTTCTAAGGAAATGATAGACCTGATTCTTCAAGAGTTTTTCAGAGAAATTCCACTAAAGCCAGAATAATTTTAAACTTGACCTTGAAGTGAATTGCACATACTTTAAATTCTTATTTGTTTAGATTCCTGCTGGACACACATGCATGTGCATACCTTTGAACTCTCACAGATGCTGAACGGACTATTGAATTAATACATACTTGCAAAACTGGCCAATATTTCCCAGTGTTTTAGAAGCTGTATTAAACAAACTGAACCTCCTTCTCACATACCACAGTCAAATACAATGCTGTTTTGACAAAGGGTGCATTTTAAGCACTTTTTAAAAGGGGTTTTCAAAATAATGCTTTTAAAAATTTATTTAAAAATAAAGCAATGTCCCAGGAAATGTTCAAGGAAAAGAGAGTGAACAGTAAGTCCCACTGTTTCACGGATGGAATTGATTGAGTTGCTGGGAAAGAATTTCTTGTATTTTGGGAAGCAGGATGGCATTTCACATGGCATTATAAATTTTCATAAATGAAGGAAATTGTAAATGATGAACTTGGTCTTTTGCTTTTATATGTCATAACCTCTCTTTCCAGTGTAGTTTTCTGCGCTGATGTTGATTAGAAGGTACAAATTCACACAGCTCATTTCAGAACCAACCTCAAGAATATTTTTGTTCTTTATTACATTGTTTTTCTTATGCCATGGTCCAATCCCAACAAGGACATACCAGCCTCATTTGAAAGAGCAAGTGAGATGCAGCAGTGAACCAAGTTGATGAGCTTTGCCATACCTTTGCTGGTTTTGCTGAAGTCAGGGAGAGATACCATATCACCAGTTGTTTGGAGTGAATCTTGACTGTCACAAGGTTTGGCATTTGTGCTCAATCTAGATATTATTTGAAAATATTCTTTTTGAAAGCTGACTCTCCTTTAGAATAGAACATAGAAGACAGAAAATAGGCTGATTCACTTTATTGCAATTCAAGTTCTGGCTAGCAGTGAAAATCAAATTAAAAAGTCAGTGTAAAACTGATTTGCTCTTGGTCTCTGACCTTGGTCTCTTCTTTGTCTTGACTTTCACTTATCCTAGTAAAAAAACACAACCCACAAACAAATGGATTTGAGCAGCAGTACTTCGAAATACATCTTTCCTGAGGGCTCACAATTGTTAAGACATCTTACATTTCAGGCCTACAGATGTCCAGGTTGTATAAAAGTCTTGTTAGGTAACAGAAGTGAGATTTTCATTTTATGCTAAACAGGAAAAAAGTTGGCATATCAGAAATAAAATAGCACTAAAAGATGTGATAGAAGACTCCTTCAAGAGAGTGGGGGTTTCTATTTAATAAGTTAACCTTACTGCACCACCAAACCTGTGTGTCACTCTCAGTGTACAAGAAAAAGGATATGGAAGATGAAGATTCCTCTTTACGTTTGACATTTACTCTTTGCTATTCTTTTCCGTATAAGCCCAGATCTGCTAAGTGTTGTAAGTATGTGTTTAACATAAGGCACAAAAATAACTCTTTGGGGTATTGCAACTAATGCTGAACATAGACCTCAAAATGAGAGCTGTAATGAAAGAGTACAATGTCCTAAGAGTTGTGTTTAAAAAATTAATTTTCTCCATTACCTTGGCGTATTACTGAATACGTATTACTGAATATTGCTGCAAGTGCAGAAACTATGTCTCACTAAAGGAAATGGCCATACTCTTTTGCCTTCCCTGCTTATCGTTCCATAAGTGGCTGCACGGACTGTTGGTCACATAAGCAGGCTGGGGGAAACAGATGTGCAGTCAGGGACAGCAACAGCCTCTTTAATAACGTTTTATTTTTCTACTGGAATCACTAGAGGATGTGAACAAGATGTATTTCAACAATAAGTGTACCTTTGACCTGTGATTCCTAGGTGGAGACGGTAGGCATTTTGCCTATCAAATGAAGTAGGTGTGTGGGTGTCTTTAGATAATTACTTCTGAAACATGGAGATGCAGCTGAGGGAACAAGGCAAAAATTTCACTGAAACTATTTGCCATGGAAATGCAAAGATATTTTGAATATTGTTATATATCTGCAATAGGTAGATTTTTGCAAGTGTACTTGTAATAGGACAGCATTGAGTAACTGTGGAAACAATGAAAATGTGATTATAGAAATCATAAATCACAGAAAGACTTCTATGAAATGCACCAGCTCTTTTTGCAAGTGTGACATGGGACAGGAGACATACATAATGAGATGTTTCATTGTTGTACTTTTGAAATTCATTTTGCATATGTGCTTTCATATAATTGAGAACTTACTTACAAATTTGTGCTGTACTGTGTTCAATAACAGGATAAAACTGCTAATAAAATTGTGTATCATCATGCATTGATTCACCAGTAGGCCCTCAATAAACTTTCTAGTAGGCCAAAATTTGTACATTTTTCTCAGAAACATGAATTTATTACGAGTAATCCTGAATCTAGGCACTGTTGTTAGAATAAAAATAAATATTTATATGTTGTCAGTTAATTTCACAATCTTAAAAAAAGGCCACTGGAAACCTCTAGGGTTTAATAAAATTAAGGACACTGCATGAGGCAGATGCTTTTTGGAATATCCCAGAGAGTTGTGATAGTAAGACAGATTTGCCCATATGCTTCATTTCACACTTTCTCAAAGGTTTTTATTGATTTGGTTAAAGTGTTGTATGAACATAGCATTGCCAATAGCAGAGTATTAAGATGTGTTACCCATGATGGCACTGTAGCTATGAGTTTATTTGGAATCCTTTGTTATGCAACACAACATCTTGTGTTGACAACCTTATGGAAAACTAGGTAATTGAGTTGGTCGTTTACTGCCTGGTTCATGTCCTGTAAAATGAAGCTCTGTACTTGTGTAATACATTTATTTGAGCAGTAATTTTGATTTACCAAGACACCAGTATTCCAAGCTTCCACCTTTGCACCTTGTATCTCATGCTAGTGACAGTGCTCCTGTTATTGCAGATGGCACTTTGGTATATATTCACCTTTATTCCTACTCCTATAAATTTCACTTGCAGCTATGGATGTATTTTGTAATCTACTTATAATCCATTATGTTTGATGTTTCTTCTGATGTTTTTCTTTTATCTCCAGTACATTTACTTATACAGCATTGTTTTTACCATTTACTTCTGTTAAAGTAAAGAATCTGTGTTTCAGCATCTGATGATACATTTTTTCTGTAGTGACAAAGGGCCATTCTATTAAGCAGTTTTGGCACAGATGGCAAGTATAGCTAGAAGAAAATAAAAACATAATCTGAAGGAATATCCAGAGAAAACAATAGCTATGTGCCTATACAGCTTCTGTCTATAGTTTTTATTATTTATTGTAATGCGCTTACAGTATTGTCAGATTCACTCGTCCATCTTGGATTAGATCTGGTTTGTTGCTGAAATACTGTGGAATAAGTGGAATATGCTGCTCCTTCTTATATATTCACATCCATTTTAGTTACAGAAAAGGTCACTCGTAAGTCCATGTTACTGAACTACATTTACATCAGAGATAAGTGTGTGATGCTCCCTTTTTCTAACAAAATAATTAAATACTACATAATGACCTTAGCAACACTTAATTGTTCCACAGAAATGTTCCCCTTGAGGATTATCATGGACAGAAACAGTAAAGGTGTGGTGCTTGCCAACTTCCAGAGATTCAGGCTTTAATGAGTACCTGTGTTTATATACCAAATCAATCTTCCAAATAAATAGATATTGACTCATTACTGTTACTGCAAGTGTAAGTATTTTTCATGCCCGCATTCACAAAGCTTTTATTTTTCCCATTTTCCATGACTGGGTCTTGCATTTAAATGAGATAATTCTCTGGGGAAGGACAAATGCAGGAACTTAACAAACTTTCTTTTCTTTTAGGCTCCATTAAGTCAGCGTTTTCTTTCCCTCCTCCCTCTCTCCTTTGAAAAAGCAAGTAAATATTTATTTTGGAGCAAAATAAAGGCAGTCCATCTACCACACATTTTTTTCCTTTTTTTTTTTTTTTTTTTTCTTTTCTGGTGTGTAGGGTCAAGGGCAGCTATGTTACCTTTTTTTGTTTTTTGGTCCGGGGTCGTAAAATACTCATTTTGTGGACCTTTGCCTTGTCAAGTAAGCATAAGCCAGCTAAGAAAAACAAACCATTTAAGACTGTGGTGTTTGGACTCTGTACATTAGTATTTTTTGCTCTCAGTTGTTGACCAGGAAATGTCTGCTCATGTGTAGCAAAATAAGTGCACAGAAGAATAAAATACCCGCTTCCCCAAACATTTTTAACAATGAGGATACATTAGTGAGTGAATTCCAACCAAGAAAGCTCATTGGTTTTGTTTTAGCAAGTCTTTGTCACTAATTCTAAGACTTCCCTGAAATTTCAAAAACCAGCTGGATGAAAATTTTATGATCTTTGCTAAAACCTTATAGAAATCTGAGAATTAGATTCCCTATTAAGTTTAAATCTAGTTAGTATGGCTCTAAGTAATTTTCATTTTGCATTCTCTTTTCTGTTTGTTCAGTAGATGTGCAGAAAGTAGCATTCCCTTCCACATGGCTAACCTTAGCAAACCTTTGTATTAATAAAACACTGAAGCTCCATGTAAAAAATGCTCTAATAGTGTCTTTTCAGTTGCAACTTTAAATCTGCGTATAGTATATTTGTTTCTTTATAATATTTCTGAAGAGGTGAGCAATGTCTAAAATTTAAGTTGTGTTGGTTTCCAGCATTTCACTGTAGCATTTCATTCGCAGCACTTGTTTGTGGTTTTGACAAATGTTTGAAAAATTTTGACAAACTTAACCCTTGAGACTTCTATTTTCCGTTCTTATTCTGTGTTGTAAAAAAGTAGCAGGTGCTAGAAAAAATGGATGAGTAGAGCAGAGACAAGTTACTAAACTAATGTAATTGTAACGGTGGTCTCCACAGTTTAATGTAGGCCAATGTGGTAAATAGATAGTACCTCTAAGTGGCTGAGCATTTAACAGAGACTAAGACAGGAAGCCCCCTACTAGAGTTCAAACTCTCTGTACTTTGTTTTGAAATAATTTAAGACTTTATTTGAACACCAGTCTTAATAGTCACGTTCTCTTAATTTGTAGTTTTTTGTTTCAGTAGAACTATTCTGCAAGGCTGCCTCAGCTGAATAGATTGGATATTCAACCTGCTGTCTTTGGTCTCTGTCACTGCACTAAAGACTTGCAAATATCCATACATTTATAGAAAATTGGCAGCTTCCATATTAGTTCCGAGCTAGCTTGGTTTTTTTCCCTTCTTATTCCAAAGGATTGGAGACCGAACTGCAGTTACAAAGTGCAGCTTCCAATATGTGCTTCATATTTTATCTGACAGTCTCTCTTTTAATTTTGTACTTTTTTTCCCAAGAAGTGTAGTTTAATGACCATTTCAAAGTAAGTTTACTATTGATGTTTTGTGTGTTTGCTGTTGTTCTTTTCAATATGAAGATGTCATGCTTTTATATAGAAAGCGTAATGCAGTTTATTTGCTTTCCTTCATGCATTACTGGCTTTTCTTGTTCTTAAACGTAATTGGTGAATGTTCATCTGTGGTATATGACTGCTCAGATTGGTAAGCCTCTCTTAAAATTTTTAATAACTTGAAGCTGAAACTAATGCGTAAGTGTAAAATTTCACAGGGTTTACAAATTGGTAAGCTCTTACCAAGTATAAGCTCGGTTTTTAGGTAACTCCAGTATAGGAGTTCCACACAAGCAATTTCAATACTCACCTAGTGTTTTCCCATTTTAATTAATTCTGAAATGCATTTTCTGTTTAAATGAAACATTGAGAATCCTGCTTTGATGCGTTAATTTCTTCCAGTATATCCTTTTGAGTGTCATGTAAAGATGATGATTTATAATGAAGTTCGTTTAATGTGATTCATTTCTTAGTAGTCTCAGAGCACTTTATAGTTGGAGAATTATACTTCAAATTAATTTAAAAATTAAACAGTAAAGTAGTGACAATCATCTATTCATGAAGTATAAAAAGCTCTCATCTAAGAAATCATTTATAACTGTCTGAGCAAGAATCACCAAAGCACTTTGTAAATATGCATTACGGACCTGCCATTGCATAAGCTTGCATTAACAACAATCGTTAACATTGAAGCTGACACTGGTTCCGCTGCAACAGATAAGGGCATTGTGGCCAGTCATATCCATGGGGACATAGATGGTCATACCCTCTGCTTTATGCACACAATTTAGATACAAAGGACCGAAGTGAGTTGTGGTTCCTTGTAGAAGGACTAGAGAAACTAAAGTCACTCCCATGCCCTGTCTGAGATGAGAGATGACACTTTGCACACCACCACTGCTTTATGTACAAGGAGATTAAATAGGAGAAACAAAGCATGTCAAGAAGCAGTGCAGGAACGTATTGAAAGTAAATGCCTGAGAGCAAGTAAGAAGGTAGAGAAGAAAAGTTAAGCATTAGCTATGCTGTGAAATGTGAATATGGAAAACTAGCAGGTTTTCCAATATCAAAATTAAGTTTGTACTACCTTCCACTCCTGTTAACCTTGCAGAGCCAACACAGCTGGGAGGCCACAACCAAGCTATCTTCCCTTCCTTCCTTATCAACAAGAGAGTTTGGCAATTTCCGTTTACGTCTGCATGTGCGTTCCCTCTGACAGCATCAGAGTTACACAGCTATTACTAATGACATAATCTGAAAACTGTGAGTCTATTTCATGTTATTAACCATCTAATTTGTCTTGCAGGGTTGTTATTACTGATGATTACGTACATCAGTTCCTTGAATATGGCTCCATTAACATAGTTATTAAATTGTCCTATGACTCGGCTTGACCTCAGAAATCTTTATTGACTTCTCTATGTCAAGGGTACTTAGATTTAATTTTCAATGGGTTGCAGGAGCTACAAGATTACCAGATCTAACACATAATACCTGGCAGAATTCTGAAGCCCCACACCTGGAGGCAGGAAATTGTATTGGCACATTATCCCACAAAGACAACCTGGAAAACAAGATTCAACAGAACTTTGAAGTCTCAAAAACAAGATAAAAGTTCCTTTGATTCAACTATAGTCGTTCAAATCTTGTCATTTTCAGTGGTTACTGGTTTTGTATGTTTAAGGCTAGCAACACAAGAAACTCCAGATGTTCAGTTGTCTTACCTGATCTATAAGCTGTCCAACTCCACATGGTTGAGACAATGGATCTGGGGTCTGGAAGTGATGCTGAAGTATAACAGGTGTCATAGGGATCCTCAGCATGTACAGATCTGGGGACTGGGTCTGAGGCATAGTAGGAAAATTACTTGAGGAGATGGCAGGGGTAAAATTTTGACATCAGTTTATACTGTTGTAATTTAATACCGAAAGGACGATTTTGAGCAGAAAACAATGCTATTTGCAGCAGATACACAGTAACTGCAAAAAACAAATGGGAAAGTGTGCTTACGTGAATTCTTGTTATGAAAGAATGTACATTATACATTCTGAGAGGAAGGGACCATAATCATTGGTACTTTGTCAACACTTTAATTTTATAGTCTCGTTAATTTGTATGTGACTGAAATGTGACTTCAGTTCTGCTCCTATTAAAAAAATGCCAACAATAACCGCCTACAACAGGTGCGGTTTTAACAATGACGTGACAAATGGTACTGGAGCAAATCTTTCCGTAGGCTTACGTTATGAAGAACAGTGTATAAGCTGTCCCCCACATAAGAAGCAAAATATTTGTGTCAGAGTAAAACTGGCTCATGGCAGTTCTCTCATCGGCGTGACACAGACTAGAGCAGCAGGGAGAAATCGTAATTCAACACCTTGCTATTTGCAACCTTGCTACTGAGGTTGCAAGGCCGCTAGAAACCAGGGCACGCAGCAAAGGTGGTGAGAGCAGCCAGCCAGGAACTTAAGCCCGTATACGGTCTCCTACTGTACGTCATGCTTGAGACCAGGGTAATACAGGGGCTGGGGCTGCATTCTTGTCTGAGTCCACTCACAGCAGTGGATTAAGAAAAGTGGCCAAGAAGAAGGACAAGAAAGGACTCTATGCCACTGATTCACGGCTCAGAGCTGCAGCAAAGTGCTGTGTGGAGCTGTAGTTTTCCCACAAACAGTAGGTGCTTCTGTGTTTCTTTGTATTGTGATTGACCCACATGTAATGAGATCTCGACACAGCCAAAAGAATAACTGCTCTCCTCCTCCTCAAGCACTGACGTCCCTCTGACAGGTTCAGCATACTTTATAGCACAAATGTATTGCAGCAACAGCAAAGCAGGAGGGGCATTTAATAGGTCAGAGGAATTTAAATAATAGAACTTGAAGGTCAGTGCAGCAATATGTTAGCACAGTAGCTTGCCATGTTAAGTGACTTTTATTTATATAATTGCTCAATTTGTTGGTCTTGACATTGTCCATGGAGGATTCTTGACCAATTGAAATATGTCATGTGGTAGCATAAGAGAGCAACATTTGCTCTAGAAAGAAGCAAAATACGTCAAGAGGGCATGTTACTCCTGAGGTGAGAGATGGGGAGAAGAGAGCAAGATGGAGCAGTCCCTGAAATGTTTGCTGGATGTTTGTTGCACCCAGGCAATTCTAATTCATTTTACAATGAGTAAATGGTGCTGAGCTCCATTGTCATCTTGTTTGGTAGTATTCATATGCTGAAGCATTATCAAAGGATAACCATAAATAAAAGGAAATAATTCAAACTCTCACACATGTAGTTTCAAAGTGGAATGTAAAGATTAACGTTATTGACTCACGTTAATGCTGAAAGAGCTGCCTGGTTAAATCCTCAAGCATTACTGTTATTCCACCACACTCTCGCTGGGGTTTCTTAGAGCTTATCATCATGTTCTTCTGTGAATGTAGTTTAGCAAGTGTCTATAGATTAAAGATATGGGATTTAGATAAGTGTTTAGGTTCCCTACAGATGGAATATCATATGGCTGGAGGGGAGAGGATAGAAAGAAAATTTGGCTTGTGTTTCAAATTCTGATGGACTGCAAGTTGACTTAGAACACAAAGATGACCTAAACCCCTTGCAAAATAGTACCATATAGTCTTCTTTTGAGGTCTGTGGGAGGCAAGACAGTCCTGTTTCTGTGGCAAGAGCTGTTTTCAGACTTTTTTTTGTGCTTGCCCACTTTCCAATTATATTTAATTGACATTATATTGGGTAATGGAAAAAGTTAAATCTGATCTTTTATCATTTTGTTAATGTGTTTTTTTTTTTTAATTATTCTCATTGGCTTGGGATTTTAATTTGCATTTTAATAAGTTTAATTAAGCAATCAGTGACTATTTATTGTTAGAACAATTAGTTTGCGATTTTCAAAGAACTCCTGAAAAAAAATCGATTCCAAGCAGCAGTCCAGTTGAGAATAAATACTTCTGTCGTGCAATGAATTTTATAAGAAGCATATTATCTTTCTCTGTAAATCTGAACATAAACAAAGATCGAAAAATACTTTGCATCAAGGAAACAAATCAGAGCTTTATGATGGAGCCTGCACAATCCACAAGGCATACGGAAAGATAAGTTGCTGAGTTGGTCGACTGCTAGGTCGACTGATCAAAAATATTTGACTATAATATGTTAAGAAAACAGGCCACTACTTCACAGGCAACAGATTTTTTGTGTAGAAAGCAAAGCTGACTTGAATCCTGTTCTTGACATTTCTGCTTATACAGAACTGTGTGAAAGTTTGGAATTGTCCTGCAATTAATAATTTTTCCACGAGATGGCACAAGAAATCAATCATTCTCTTCCCATAAAAGCAGTGTTACGTTTTGTGTTTTGATTCTGACAGACAGGTATGCCCTAATAGCCTGCTAAGCAATTACAATATAATGTTCCCAGCTGAGAATTTCGAATTTGTTATTGTACATTAATAACAGAGTTACGCGTGTGGCAAGGGGGGAACTTCTTAGCTGTTGACTAGGGGACAGACAACAGTATTACTATAGCCAAATTGTTTTTAACTAATATACATAAATATACATGAATATTCATGGAACTCACATGCATTAAAGTACAAAGGCATCTGTTACACCATGAGGGACTTAGCACTACAATGGGCACGTAATGCTCAATTGGAAAACAATGTCTAAAGAAAACCCACTCAACCCAATCCCTCTTCATATGGCTAAGGTACTAAAATTTGTAATAAATCCCTGGTGGAGTCCCCTGAAATATTAAGCATAATGAGCTTTAGTTCCACTGAAAGATACCTTCATTATTGGATACTGTGAAATGTCAGAGTCTATCCTGTCAATCGGGAATTTTTTTGAAGAAGTGATAGAGAATATGATAAAAGTACAGTTTACAACAAGTAAACAGGTAAGCATGGCCTAAAGGGCATCCATAAGAAATAACAATGGGTATTGATCAAGCTTTCTCCAGTCTTTCTGAAGTGAAGTATCCAGTGAGAGTCTGTTTTTAGAGATGTATCATCACTGGGCTACTTGCAGCCGTGAGTACCTGGCACATTGGTATCCACCTCTGCGTTTTCCAGATTATAAAAGGACTTTCTACTTTTACAGAAAACACTACAACTTGAATATTTTTATTGCAATTGTTCTTTGTATTTAAAATGGCTACACTGACAATGGAGGAAATCAACCTCACTTTTGCCTTATCTATGCCTAGGTGAGATCCAGTTATTTCCTTCTTTCCCATTCCTGCTGGTATTGCTGGTCTGATTGCAGAGCCTGAACACGACATAAGACCTTAAAATGCTGTTCACAGTTTGTGATTTTGAGTTCTTGTGTTTTATGGTGGTTTGTTTAGTTCCACTCCAGAGCAACTGCAGCAGGGCTGGGAAATGGCACAACAGAGGTTTTTAACAGCTTGCTTTGCAGTGCTAAGTGTAGTGCAAGCACGAGAACGTAGGTGGGGTGGGAGGAATACGATTTTTTGTTTTTTCCAGAAGCCAGATATTCCAGTTTTAAAAGTGTTTTGCATGCTGAGCTGTGTAAGTGTCCTTGAAATCATTGATACTGCTGATAGAGGTTCTTATAGAAGCAAGTGAGCTCATAGCAAAAGTGTGTCTGTCTCTCTAGGAATTAGTTTTGTTACGCCTTATGTTTGACCACTATGATGTCATATTGTGAAGTGAACGTCATATTGTGAGGTAGACGAGTATGGCATAAAGGCTTACAGTCCTGACATGCCATAATTCATTTATTGTCCTTTTTTTTGGACGTGAGAAAATTTAGGTTATATGCAACTTTTTCAGTGAGATGTTTTACCACGTGCATTATTACAACTGTGCTCAATTATGCTAGTTTTAAGTAAATTGCCTGTCTAAAGAGGATTACTGAGAAAGTAAATTCTGGACATGCCCAAACCAAAGCACATGCAGTGAAGTGTTTCAGTTTATTGAAAACTCTAGATCTTTTGGATTCCTGAACTACGGTACATTAATTACAGAATCATTAGAGAGGTTTTGCTTTATTACAAACCCTGAAATTCTTTGAATGCTTTCAGCATAGTCCTTTTGTTATGATAAATATACAATAAAGTAAATTTCAGCCCCGGACAAAAAGTCAAGGCAAAATCTTCTTGCCACAAGGATGGGACTCAGTGCTTCATTCTAACTTAAATGATAGTTGAGGTGAACTTCATTCTCAATGCAGTGTTAGAATATTGTAGTATGTTGGCCTTGGGTGCCTTGCCCTGCCTCCCATGACCTCAAAGAACTTTACAAATAATCGTTGGGATCAGGAATTGAAGAGACAGTGGTCACAATAAATGGATTAATTTGTCTTGTTATAAATGAAAATAACCCCCTCTGTGTGCCTTCCCACAATATTTATTGTCTCCTCTTGTGAAGCTGGTAACTTGAAAAAAACAAATTTTTTTTAGCCATACCCTACAGAGTCATAGTTAAACCACTTTATCATAGAGTAAGCTGTCTTTCTCTGCATTTCAGTGTTGTGAAGGCTTCCATTTCTAACCCCAATTTATAACCTTTTTTATTGGATTTTTATATTCCATTTAATAGATAAAATTTATTACATACTACAGCAACTGATGTAGTTTTCTAGCACTTCAGAGCTTTTAGATAGCCAGATAATATAGTCTTAGTGAACCATAGTTCTCAGAATATACCAACTGTTTAAAATATGGATTACCTAAGTGAGGGGTTGAGTACAACTCAGTCCCACCCAAAATCTCATTCTTCCACCAAATTGTTCTTTGCTATGCTACCTCAGTTCATTTAGAGTTTCCTGCCTCTTACCATCTCTCTTCTTTGGTAAAGAAAGTACGTTGCTGCACCTCAGACCCTCCCCGCTACATTTATTACACCAAGAGCTGGTTTCCTCCAGCCACTGGCCTCTGCCTGTTCTCATTTGAAGACTCGGGGGTTGTTTGTTTTTCCCCTCTTTGTTTACTTTAATAGGTAGTCACTGTGGTGGCTGAGCTTTGGTGCATTCATGCTGAACTCTAGCTATAATTGTTTTACAAGATGGTGTGGTTAAGATGAGAGATGTGAGGTACTTTAATGAGAAAGACTAGCCCAGGTTTATGGAAGGATTTTACCACATTAAGAATATTTTTCTTCACCATAACCTGACCAAATTTTGGCCAAATCCTTACTTCCCCATAGGTTTTGCCTTTTTTTGACAATAATAAGATACAAAACCTGACACTATCTTTGTTGTGACTGATTGGGGGGTTTTTTCTTTTTTTTTTTCCTTCATTAAAAAGAAGCGATAGAGAGGAATGAATTTCAGGGAAATGATGTGAAGTGAAAGCAGCAGGTTTTGCATAGTTAGGGTAGGAGCTGTGACTCTCAGCAAAAAGCAAGAAAGGGGAACTCAGAGCGAGACTGAGCAAGCCTGCTGGAGTTGTGAGTTACGCTTTCTGAGAATAGCAATATCCTCAAATAAACTAGTTCAGTTTCCAGTGGCAGGGTTTTTTTGTGTGTGTGTCTCTGTGTGTGTATGTAAGCCTACATTCATTTCTTCTCCTCTATATTTTGAATGTGTAATCAAATACACCTTCTCAGTGTATTTCAGAGATAAGGAGGTTCTCTGGGAGCCACTTTCAGGGGCACAATAAAGCACAAGGGTACTTCAGAAGTCTCCAAATATTTGAAGACTTTAACCACGCTTGAACCAGACTGTCTGGAATATGCCCATCACCAGTTAAAGCTGTAATGAAAGAGATTTGAAAAGATATGGCTGCTTTCTTTGTGTTTTCAAATGAAAATGCTCCCTGTCTTTCCTTTGTGCAGGAGTGTTTGGCCAGAATCCTTAGGGGAAAACTGAGCAGCCAAACCACATGCTAGTTTACTGAGACACTACTAGGTGAATGAATAAATAATGGGTAGATAAATAATTGAGTCTCCGATTTTTTTTTGATGTTGTAAACAAAGATTGAAAGTAGTCATTGGGGAAATCTTAGTCGTCTTATCTAGTACTCAGGATTCATTCTATTAGAAGTATTTTCTTCTGAAGTGAGTATATGAATAAGCACATACTAGCTGTATCCATTCCATCTGTACTACTACAGCTGTAGATTGTTCAAGTTGGGTGTTGTTTTGGCTGGGTACAGAGTATCCTGGGCTAAAGGCGGTTCTGGACATTAACCTGTCATCCAGACTCTCTATCTGCCCTTATTAAGGGTTTATAAAAAGTAAATAAGACCGTAACGTTCTACTGTGTTCCAATACAGACTGCTATGAAATCAGTTGCACATATTATATTCCAAAGTCTGAGAGCATACCTGGCAGAGAGAAAGCACTGGGTGGTGGTGCTTGCACTGATGAGAATGTCCTTGGCAGGATGGAGGGAAGCAAAGGTTTGCTCTCCACAGGCCTCTCCCCTCTGCATAACAACAAAACTGAATTCCCCTGTGCTCTTTCACTTTCTGAAATAAAGGACAGCAACACTGAGACCTACTCTACCCAGGATCAAGTTCCTCCTCTGCCTGTTGTGACCCAGAGATTGACATCCATCTCCTGCAGCCCAGTGGCGAGCTCTAACCTAAAGCCTATTTTGAACTGAATTTTTCTCCGTGTGCTCCAGGAAATGGACCAATCAATAGTTAAATATTCACGGGCTCTTTGTGTTAAATCACATTTAAGATCTGTTAGGCAAGTCACTTAACACTTCTCTTTCAGTTTTATCAGCTGGTAAAATGAAGATTAGATCTTTGGGAACAGCTCCAGTTTGAGTCTTGGCCCATCCTATGACAAGGGAACCTTAATTGTGGCGGTGGCAAGTTGTGGGCTGACCTGATTTCTGCCTAGATGACTCTCTAACGCCCTCTGTCTTTAATCTCCATGTCACATCACAAGACAGAGGTAAACCCATAACCCCAGGCATTGTGTGGGAAGAGGTTTTACAGGCACATTAGCCCATAATCTCTGGCACCCATGCCACAGCCTTGGCAAAGTGAGCACTGCCTGCGCTGTAGCTCTTCTGCCGCTCCTGGAGCCCTGCGGAGTCATGCAATGCCAGGGGAGGAGGGGACAAAAAGTAATGCCTCTACCTCCCAGGCCCCTAGCTCTTGTATTTACACATGGTCTTCCCGTGGTGAAACATTGTGCGCTTCTGTTTCCAGTCTGCCCTTCCCCTTTACAGGAAAGGGTCTAAGGGGAGAGCGTTTGATAGTAGGGAAATGAACTTGTATCTGGGGTCTGTGTAGCCAGTAGACATTGTCATAATTCCCTAGCCCTTTAATTAATGACAGGTCTTTTAATGATGGCAAGAGGAAACAACCTCTTGAGTTTCAGAGTCTGCAACAGACTGCAACTTCTGTGTCTTAAATGACAATGTGGAAGTAAGAGTGAAAATGAAAATTTTCAAAGCAGTAAACCATAAACTTCACTCAGTAGGAAGCATATATATATGCACATTAATATACTGTACATACATATGTGTGTGTTGACACACGGGTGCATGTTTATATATGTATGTACTTCCATAGTGTGTGTTTCAGGCAGATAATTGCACACCGAGAAAGTTGGGTCCTTTTTAGACAAAGCATGTTGAAGCAGGACATTTCTCTCTTTAGCTAGAAAGAAAACAAAATTCCACTTGGGAACAGATTGGACTTCTTTTTGCTGTTTTCATATCTTGTTGTCTTTTCTGTGTAGTATTTGCTATTCCTATTTCTATCAAGTACTCCTCCTCACTTCAGAAAGCAATTTGGAACAACTTGGATGAAAGCCACCAAATAGAAATACCCTTTAAGGAAAAAAGAACATTAAAAGTGTTGTAGGTAGTTTCATCCTCTTAGAACAAAGTGCTTATAACAAGGTGTTTGGAAAACCTATTGGGCTTAAGGTACTTACTTTCAGGAAAGAAAGACAATGTCTTTTGTGTTGCTCACATTTATCTGCCAAGACTCTTTTATGAGAGATCACAGGAGACCTTTCTTTCAAGGCTGTAGATTATACAAACAGACAATTTTGTATAATCTTAGAGGTGAACTAAATGGGAGCTCAAACTGCTCAGTGTCTCTGAAAGTCAGGCCATTTTTGCTTAGGTACTTCATTTGCATATTCTCACACAATCAGAACTTGAATCTTGTAAGCACTGCTACAAATTCTGTCTCAGAATATTTTTTTCTGGAGATTTTTCATCTGCATATCTCGGGATATTTAGCCATTATTTTAGCATTTCATGGGAACTCAAGCAGTAACAGCAAGTAATGTGTGGATTGTAGGACGCTGCTGGTTTTACATCTGTCTTCTAAGTGAGTCAGACTATACACACAATGGATATAATGGGACGAGGTGAGTTTCAGCAACTGCAGAAAGCATTCCTTTCTACTTGTACTCTTCTCCCTTAGTATGCAGGTCATGTACAATGCATGGTGCAGAGTCATTGATGTAATTGCCAAGTTTCCAGCATCATGTTATGATTCATCTATAAAGAGTCAGTTATCGGAAAACCTACTAAATAACAGCCCTATTTTAGAAGAGTCTAAGATACATCATTTTGTCGCACCTACAGAACAACAAATCTGCATGGTTCTGGCTTCTCTGAAAATTAGTATCTTCCTTTGCAGAAAGAAAAGGATCATCTTACAAGGCTTTAAGGTAGTCCAAGGCATTTTTTTTTCCATGTAGATACATTTACGTTAACAAGCAAGCAAACTCGATATAAATGATCTTATTTTTTTGTAATAGTAATTTTAGTTTCTTAAAGAACATTAGATTGTTGTTGTTTGCTGAGAACCAAAACATTTGGATTAGAAAATTAGTGAATTTAGCATTGAGATTTATATGTAAGTCTAACAAAAAAATCTATAATATACCTGTGCATGTTTATTTAAGCAGTTTCTAGCTTATTATGTTAAAAATGGTCAATGGTGCAATTCTAACTTAATCCGTGATTATTCTTTTCTTTACGATTGATGTCAACTTGCATTTGAATAGAGCTGGAATTCAATTAAAATGAACACAAATGACATTTTTTAAGTATTTCTATTAGCCAGTAGCGCTATCATAAGCATGCTGGATATATAATCCATTTTCTGAAGTTAAAATATGTTTTAGATACTAAATGAGTGTATCCAGTCAAGCAAGCAAGAAAGCATTATCTATGGAAACGGAAACGAAAGGTTTGTTTCTAATCACCAAGTCTTTCTACTCCTGGTAGATCTCAGGTTCTTCCAGTCTAGTTTCATTGGAACAGAAGTTCTAGGTTTTGGTGTAGCTTTTTTTTTTTTATATATCTCTTTCAGGCTATCAGTAGGTTTGTGCATTGGGCTGAATTAGTTGAATAACTGAAGAAAGTGTTTTCTCTGTATTGGCTGAAGAGTTTTTCACCATCCCAGTCTGATTACAGGAGCTGCCTGGTTCCACAATTTTGTCTTTAAAACTTTGGCAGCACTGTATTATTACTTTATTGAAAAAGGGAATTTAGTGAGCTTAAAGGCTTTGTATTTTAATTTGCAATTCTCTGTGTGGTGTCCTCACAATTCTGGTATTCTCTTGATACTGTTTTGACTTCATAATATATAAAAGCTGCCTTTCTGAATGTGGAGATGCAAAAAATTAATTGTGTTTGATCTGGTGTAGACTTGAGAGTAATTTGTTTTAGGTCAGGTTTGAAATTATTTCATATGATCTGAATTTCCTACATGTTTGAATCACCAAAATCAGAGAGACCTGAGGAAATCATAAAGTGGCATGCATTTTTCGACAAGTGTAAGTACCTTCCCTAGGTATACTTATCATGTAGGCCAAATTTTAGGTAAATCAGTTAAACCTAGATAAGATTTAGGCTTTTAAGCAAGTAAAATCTAAGATTTTTCATGTAAGTGTGTCCTTTGAAGTTTATCTTGGTAATATTCAGGTTTTAATGAAGTAAGTTCTATGTAATTTTACTCAAATGTCACCTTTTGACTTTACCTACAAGCAGAACTCTGCAGATAAAGAATGTGTCAATTTTGTGTCTGGACAATAAAATAAAATAAAATTAACCCTTACTGAACTGAAATTTTGACAACAAATTTCATTTAAAACTAAGTAAATTGAAATTATAAAAGCTTTGTTTCAAGACAAAACACTGAAATATTGCATTCACTTTAAAATTTTCAAAATCTGTTGTATTTGCTATTGCTTATGCTTGAGGTCATTTGCACAATCACCAACAACCTGAAATGGCATTTTTCAGTGCAGTTCATCTGAAAAAATATTCCCTGATTCTTCCTGTGAAGTGCATTGTATTATTTGCCTGAACATAATTTACTTTGTTCAAACAAACTATGGGCATAGGATGTTCTTCATATTTATAAATGCTCTCTTAACTAGCATGCTTCAAAACAAAGACAAAATAAGTGTATTTAATTTGGGAAAGTGTCTCATATTAGGTACCTAGGAGCAGCATGGAAACTGTCTTGAAAATGTAACTTTTTCTATTAAATAGGCAACAAGATATAAACAGGAGGCCTCCCTTTCAGAGCAAATCGGAGGTTGGCCTTTTACGTTTCCCCTTCACCAAGAAAACATATAACCTACTTGGCATCCATTCCCGATGATTAATTTATAAAGCATTAGTATTAAAGGTCTGTGTGAAGTCGTATTTAAGGAATGAAATATGTTTTGATGAAAAACACTTTTGATGCCTTGTGAGCACTGTGTTTTTGGCAATTATAAAAGTGCTACTTTTTAAAAGGAAATATGCTTAACACCTTATGAGCCAAGACTTCTGAAGAACAACAGAAATTATACAAAAACAATTAGTATGGAAACAAATAGCAAGATAAAATATTCCTTTCTTATAAAACAGCTAATTAAAAGTGATGTTGAAATATACTGTGGTTTGTCCTCAGGATTTTATGTACCAGGTCCCAATACGGCAGGAAGACTGGGGCCTCTCTTTCATTGACTCAGCTTGAAAGAACATTTAAGAATTGTTTTGAGCCTAAAAGTCCCTTTTCCCCTAAATCTGCTTGCTTGCCAAAATTTGACATTTGGACAACAGCAATGGTCTGAATGTTTTCCATGCTGTAATAACGAGTAACTATCTGGGTACAATCTACTGGTCCTCGACCACAGGGCATGAGAGCAGAGAGGGGACTTTGCTGCTAAGTGTAGTGGTTCGGGATGCTTGACAGGTGTATGACAGTTGCCTAAAAAAAATTCTGTTTCTTCACAAACCAAAGAAACATGAGAAATAGTGGCCACCAGTAGATGCCTAAGGTAAAAAGAGATACTTTTCTAGAATAATCCTTTGGCTTCCAGTGATTTGTGGTTTGCAGATAACTGGTGTGTCAGTTTTTCTGATAGTATTTTCAACCTCCTGTGGCAAGAAATTCAACCACTGAACGCGTACATGTTATATGAAGTTTGCTTTGAAAATTGCCACCTACTAGCTTCATATGAAGTTCACCAGTTTTTGGACAGGGGATAATTATTCAATACATCTCCACTGCTTGTGATCATATAAAAATTATGATACGCCCTGTTTTATCTGTTATGTGCCTTACCATAGGCAGGCAGTATAGTTATTCCTACCTGGACAAATACAAGACCTCAAGTTTAGAGTCAGTGTAGCAAGAAAAAAACAATACAGATGTGTTACAAGTTTGCCTTAAAACGTTTTTGTGTAACGTAAGGAGACCAAGACCATATCTGGCTTCTGACATTTGCAGCAGAATACTTGGGTCTGTGACAAATATCCTCTAGCATATTGGTTCAACATCTAAATGTAGAAATATTGCTAGCTTAGGCATTCAGATTTGAAAACTGGGTCTCCATGAATCATTTACTTTAATGACTCTTAATTGCCTCAGATTTAATTCTTTTTTAAATGACCAAAAAAGGGCGTTATCCACTTTAAATTCCAAAGGTTATCTGTATTCAGTGAGTTAATGCTAATGGAAAAGTATATTATGTGCTATGACTGTAATTATTACATCTAAGGATTCAGGAATCTGGTTTTAACATGGTTTCCTGAGGAAATTATGATTATGCAATCTCTTCTTGTCTGTCTGTCTTCCTTTTTGCTTGAGAACTTTGAATCTGTTGGCCAATTTTTACCAACTTTGGAGGAACAGAAGTCTCAAAGATGTTTTCTTATAATGTCTGTTGAAATCAATGTCTAAATATGAGAGAGGGAGGGTAGCAAGAGCGATAGACTTGAGTCATTGTAAGAGGCGAGTTTTCTCTGCAAAGATACAGTGTGTTTGGCAGAAGTGATCCAGTCCATCAACGTGCATGTGTGGACTGTCTGGTATCGTAAGCGTACCCTTAGCTCCAGATGAGCAGTTATGATATGCCCCATCTCTGGCCTGTTAAAGGAGACTCAGGAAAGCAGTATGGAAGAAGAGTCTGTAACAGGCACAAAGTTTAGCTGGTCATGGCAAGCTGGACTCTATTCCTTCTATTGCTTAAAGAGCTTAAAGGCCAAATCGCCTTGCCTGATCATCGAAAGATCATGATAAGGCATGGAGAGAAGAAGAAATGAGGATAAACTTAAAAAAAACTCAAACCAACAAAAAAAACAACAAAGCAAAAAATATTCTGAGTCTACGATGTGGGATTTCAAATGATCTCCTAAAATGATGAACATGTCATCCTTCGAATACATGGATATTCACAGCAGATTAATTTCTGCATAGATGAGAAGACATTTTATTTCTAAATGGACCTTTTCCAAGCCATAGAATGGCTTGGAATAGATACTTTCTACTTTATATACTTATTTTTAAGGTTTGGGGAGCATTTTTCCATACCTGTGTATCTGTCTGCAAAGGAACTAGAAGCTCAAGGTCACAGGCTGGCCATCCACATGTTCTAGTAAAGCTTGGTCTATTCAGAACTGAGTTTGAGAGACCAGATTTAGGTATGTGATGTAAGTCTTTTCCATACTGCAAATATTTTAAATATCCAGGATTTGAAAGTATGCCACATTTTGAACAGTCTGTTTCCAACCTGTTTATGAATGGGATCCTATGGCTAAGGCAACAAGGAAAGAGGTAATGGTAGCTAGATGATGATAATCCCCTGCTGAAGGCATCAACAGAGCATGCTTAAAGCAAAGCAGGCAATCCTACCCTACTACACACAAGTAAGCTCACCATACAAATCTGCAAGTAACATTAACAGGTTATCTACCTTTCTGCATCGGTGGAAGAGCCAAGGCTCAAAAGATGTATGTAGAAAACCCTGTTAGGAGAGTTCTGGCGGAGCATCTCAACAGAATCATTTGCTTTAGGGAAGATAACGAGCCTGGTTTGGGTTCCATCTGCTCTATGTGCCCATGCTACAGACTTCGTAAGTAGTTTTAAAAAACCAAACGTGTGAGTTTTGGAAACATCAACCACATTACATAGAGTTCAGTTGCTTGACAAAGTAGGTTCACAAACTGCTTTTCAAAAATACGTTGAATGTATATGAAATCCCTAATATGTACTTTGTAGAGTAATAGCCCTAAAAACATCTTTTGCTAGATACACCATCCAGAGCATGAGTACAAATACAAATGACTCATTTTCTTGGAGAGTGGACTGATGCTACATGAAAGTAGGCAGGATCTAACCCACAGTGTGGGTACAGATCACGATGACCGTTCACTCGGTGATTCTTCGAGCATAAAGATGACCAGGTGATATATTTACAAGACAGGATTAGTCCTTAGTTTTCATTTCCTTTCCTTAACAAATCCAGATGACAAGGAAATGTGTTGAAATGGTCACTGGCTCAACTGTTGGGAGATGTGCATACATGTACAAGGGAATTTGATAAGCCAGTAACATGACAGGCATTTCCTTGGTCTTCTGACTGGTGGTGTCAGGTACATGCCTTGGAGGAGACATGGCACAGCTGTACTGAAAGATGGGACTATTTCTCATCACACCATAAAAACTATTTTCCTTTACCGACCATGCTCTGGGGCTGGCTGATTCTGTGTGTTTTAGTATATTCTCTTGGGTGTAGATCTACTCTTTTAGTCTGTGAGAAAATTCAGCCTTGGTCTCCTTTTGAGGGAGGACTTTTGGGGCCAAGCTGAAGCCCATACCAGGGCTGTGCAGCCTGGTGGTGCTGCAAGTGGCAGAGGGCTGTCCACTGCTGAGAGAAGAGACACCAAGCCTGGTGCCACCGTAGGCATGCCCAGCTGCTGTGGCCAGGTCACATCCTGCACCAGGGCACTGTCACTCCGTCAACAACAAGCTCAGTGCTTTGCAGATGTACCCTCAAAGTCATTAAGGAAGACATAGTGGAGTTGGACAGCAAAGGCTCTCAGGATCACAATTTAGACACCTAATGTCTTGCTGAATCTCTTACTGGAGATGGCCTATAACCCCCATATGATATTTTCGTGCCTCTTTAAATACAGCGAGGACAAAGATGATCATATTTTTCTACCTCCTATCTTTTCCCCCCCTTTTAGTTTTTCTTAAGATTCTCTTGAAAAGCTTTTCAAGGGCAAGTGAAAGTAGACTAAAATTATACTTTGAATAGAATGGCATGAATCACACAACTTTTCAGATGAAATTTTAGTTGTATAAGCGATTTTTTTCAGTCCTGTCATCTTCAACTCAGGAGCCAAATGAGAAAATATTTGTGCATCCTGTGTTCTTGATACATAAAGCAATGTCACTGCTGCTGTAAAATGGGATTAAAATACAGTTTCAATTTATTTTATATGGTCTGCTTTCTTTACAATGTGTTTAACTTTCCCAGATATTACTGTGTGCTCTACGGAAAGTGCAGGCAAAAACCTACGATATATCTCTTTACAGAAATAATCATTCTACAAAGCCTATCCCCGTCAGAAAATGTATCAGCAACCCATGTGCACTAAGTGCTTCAGAAGTACAGCCATGTACAATTGATAGCAGCTGAAAATAGTTCCACATATCCTCTTACCATTCTAGAGTTAATGTGTCAATTATGTGTTATAGATTTGAATTTCAAGGGGGCAATTATTATTTCATGATAAAAACATTTCTGGACAGGATTATGGAACATAAAATTCAGCTCAGGATTGCCTTGATATATGGTGTGTATAAAAAAGCAAATCCAATCACGTTGATAATTTCTTTTCAACACAAATTGTTTAGAAAAGGGAAGAAATGTTTTGCTAGGCAAGGAAAAACAGGCTGCATTTTAGAGGAGATTTTTCTAGCTTTCATGCTTCAACATGGAACGCTGAAAAAATAAAATGTGATTTCATAAAGGAAAAGTTAATATGTGTTATATTCACTGCTTTTGGAAATGCTCAGATAGTTCAGAATATTGGTAACCATCAATGATATCCATGCCTGTGCATCCCAGCTGTACCTCAGTAGATCCAGCTGCATTTTATAGTGTGAATTAGATTTGAGTCTGTCTCATTTTCATCCATGCGCTAAATTGTAGTCTGCAGACTGAAACTAATCCACAAACATTTATTTTGAAAATGAAATTCACACGCCAAAATCTAAAGCGTGAAAACCTACACCACGAAATATTAGAGCACCTAGGATGCATGTGCTTCGTCAAAGCATCTTTGACAAGAGGCTGGTTTCTAGCTATGTGCCTAGATAGATACAGGGGCTTTAGTATATGCAACCCACACTGCACTTTAATATGTATGAACTTCTTTGCCACATTTTAGTTATACTTGAATTTTTAAAAATGCATTCAGACTTTAGTGTGCATATGAAATATGAATGCTAACAGGAACGCAAAACCTTTACTTATTCACATTTCCTGTGAAGAACAGCAAGATCACTGAGGTAGAACTTAGTATAAAGGAAGGGTTAATTACCATTGGACTATGAAATGCTGTTTGTCTGTGGAGGTGTGCTGATTGAGACACTGGGTTTCTAGTAAGCGCTGGATGCTAAGGGTCTCTAAAGATGCTTTTTTTTTATTTAGCACCTTCATTGCCTGGTGTCCCTTTAACAAGATGTTCTGCTCTCCTGATGCCTGCATGTCAAAGAGGTGGCGTAAGGGTAGATTTCACTTCTAATTACTAACCAAATACATGGGTTTTTTTGTTTTATATTAAAACTATTTCATGCTTCTACCATGTAACTCCTTGAACAGAATTTTTGGTTATTTGACATTTTATGAAGATAGACTGTACGTCATGTCTTTGCTCATCCAGTTACTGTGGAAGAAATATGCAAACACAACACTTAGAGTACTTTGTACACCATGCAGTATGCCAATAGTGATTTTCATGAGTTCTCTTTCATGGACCTGTAATGTCATCATGTTTAAAAAACAGCTTTATTTGATGTCAAAAAGTTAATAAGACCAAAGGAAATAAAAAGTTGGAAATTTGTGATTGCGATGCCAAACACTAAGTCTTTCTTGAAAGTCAGCAGTCTCTGGAGAAGGAAGTACTGATGACACAATACTGACAAGTGTGGCAGGGACAGAACCACCCCAAATATTTCACCAAGCATCCTCACAGACGAGGTGGCTGCTGCCTGTCCACTAGGCACTCTTTCCATGTCTCAGAGTAGTGCCTGGAAAAGCTGGATGGTGCTGTCTGGAAAAGCAATGGCTGGTGAAGCTGCACAGACGTAGAAGTCAGCCCCAGGAATGGATGGAGAGAGGATGGACCATGGGTAACCCAGAAAGGCAAGAACAGCTGAGGCTGATGTGTGGGAGGAAGGAAAGCTGCAGCAGATGCGAAGAGCGGTCAGTGAGAAAGATGGGTAGGTCAGAAGAAAAGGCTGTGAATGAATGTGGAAAGTGTGTTGTGGCATTTGTCAGGGCCAAGAGAAAGATCTGTCAGTGGCTGATCTGTAAAAAAAGAGTCTGGACATAATTTTTAAGAATCTGGATGAGCAGAAGGAGAAAAATGTTTCTACATAATAGCACTAGCATGTACAGAAAACCTGAAGCCAAACTGTAGATCTAATTAATTGGAACCAAATTTCTTAGAGGCCAGCTAACTTTGTAATACAAATGTTAGATTGTCTCCACATGAAGCTGGCTGAATTTGAGTGTGTTTCTGCACTGGAATGAAATGAACAATGATTAGGAAAATGAAAGGTGTCTGTAGAAGGTGTATTGCTGCTGACAAAGCTGTGTGGTGGAAAAGCTCATGAAACTCTTAAAGATTTTGTTTCTTAACAGTTAGTTTAAACGTGCACTTCAGCATGTTATTTGCCACTTGTATCCTGTATGACAGTCCCATATTTAAAAGAAAATGAGAAATTAGTCCTAACCACTGATCTTTTGCAGTATTGGATGTGCTTCTCTTAATTGTCTGACCATTTAGGAAGTATTTAACACCTGTACAGAGGGAACAAGTTTGGGAATATTTTTATTTTTGTTTTTCTCTTCTGGAGCACGAGAGGAATAATTTCTACTGGGACCTCTGTGGAACTGACAAGAGGGAATGGTGTGATTATTTGTTATAGCCAGTATACAGCACTAATTCTATTATTTCTTTGTCACTTAGCAGCCTTTGTTTGGATTTGAATCCCAGTGAATTTTTAAAAGGTAAAAATTTGTTATGGAGCTTTATTATTGACTTGTGCTGTGTAGTTCTAATTAAGTATTCCCAGAAATGCACTAAAATGGCATTGTGTTTATTGTGTTCCTGGGTTTGGTTGTTGTTTTTTTAAGGGGAAAAAAAAAGCCTGGCTGTTATTTCCCACTTACCTAAAAGCTCTTTTGTGATTATAATTTGTATTATTCAGGCTCATACTGACCACACAGTAAATAATGTTCAATTGCCTTTGATTACAAAGAAGAAAAAAAAATCTCTGGCAATTATGTATTTTATTAGCACTGATGTAAAATACAAGAAGAGCACTTCCTAATTCCCTAATGCCTTGGGATCATACAAAAGCCTAAGATTCTTCACTATGTTTTATCAGATTTAAATATTGCAGTGTTGGACAGGGGGAGGAGTGGCTTACTGGGTAAATGAATGTTTCAGGCAGGAACAGTTGTATTTATTTTTTCTGTAATGGGGAATAAAGAATGTGAATCAGCCTAATACATCAATTTTTAAGGGGTGGAGAAAGAATGATGACTGTAGTTTGGAATCACAAGTCTGGAGTAATGTGGGAAGCTAGAAAAAAAAAAACTTTGAAAGCTTGAAAAATTATTTTCATTGCGCAGATACTATCATCTCTAATAAATTCCAAGATCCCCAGGCACCTCTGTTCAAGTATTCAGAGGAGGGGTTTCTGAAATTTCCTGTGAATATCCAAGGCAGTTTGTAACTTCAGTGACATTTTAAACTAGACAGGCCATGGAAAGTTCTGTAGGAAAAATCTGGCACTTTTTGTCCAGCCCTTTTCTTTTGGAGACAGACCCCCAAAAGACCTAATGGTGTCCTCTTTTCCTAACCACTGTTAGCCTTTCTGTAGGTGAAGTTCAGTATACAGGTATGGAGAACATCAGTTTGTCCGTCTTTCTTTCATGCTGCGCCCTTTTCATTTGAGTCTCATCATGATGGGAAATGGTGACCAAAGTTTGATGGAGAGTTCGGCTTTCATAAGAACAGAGTACAAATCTTCTGAAAAGGAAGTTTTTTTCCTGGTTTATCTGTTCTTCTGCAAGCATCTGTACCATAAACTAGGGTGTCCACAGGGCAGCTAAACAGGCAGCTCAATATCTAATCTAGAGAAAAGGGCAATGTTTGTATGGTCTTTGTGTTTCCAATTTCAGGCCATAAGCCTTTCCAAATTAAGGGAAAACTTCTGTGAATGAACCTCAGAATTTAGGAGGCAAAGAACAAAACCTCAACCCAGGACTTTATCTAGAATAATTATACCTATCTGAGGAAAAAGTAATCCTTTAAAAAAAAATGTCAGCAATGGGTATAACAAAGAAAAACAAATTAGTTGGCAGTAAAGACAGACTTTATAGGCTAGTAAAGTTAAGTTTACTGTTTTGATGTTGTTATCCGTTTAAAAATTTCTCCTAATGCCAATTATTAAGAAAGGGAGGTCTGAAGTACTTAATACCTTCAGATTCCCATAAAATAGAAAAGGATGGTCATATAATTGCTTGTATTTTTGTTGTTCTAGTCCAACAGAGGAAGATATGCTTATTTATGCTGGTTGATCATTTGAGCCTTAGCTCAAATAGTCCTGCTCCCATTTCGAGGTCCTGAAAGAATCATGTACACCCAAAGCAGCAGTAAAGCTAATTTGAGTTATAGCTGGAAAGGGGCTTATACAGGATTCCTCTTAGTGCCGCAGATCAGATGTAAATTATGACAAATTCCTCTTGCAAGAAGCTGCGGTCTTGATTTTCCCATCAGTAAAATAGGGTGATGGCAAAAGTACCATTCCCCAATACCTAGGAGTATGTTTTTAAGATTATTTGTTTGCAGTGGCTGGAAATATTAACCACTGTATTTTTATTAAGATCACTGGACTAAATACATCATTTTCTTCTAATATACTGCAAGACTGGATTTATGAGTACCTGGTAGTCTATGAATTCATATCCTCTGTAACAAATATTCATGTTTGATTTTAACTGCAACGCTTAGAATTGCTGTGTTTGTATGTATGAAAAACAAACAAATCTCATGCAGTTGCCAGAGACTTGCTTATTTCAAAACATAAAACCTGAGCATTTCACCTAGATCAGCAGCAGGGTCTCTAACAGCCTGTGCAGGAAGTCATAATTCTGGGAGCAGAAAATTAAACTGCTGCCGTACTTGCCTGGCCAAGTGCTTGCGGACGCTCCAGGAGTAGGTTGAACACGCAGAGGCAGGGCTTCTTGCTCCCATTAAGCATTTCAAACATCTGTCGCCAGTGTTGAAAGCTCTGTGCTGGCATCTGTTGAATAGCAGATCATTTGCAGAGTTGTACGTCATGGGTTTAGCTCATCCCAGTTTTGATAATCTCTTTATTCCCTGTATGCCTGCCATGATCTGAGATCTGCTGACACAGGATTTCTGTGGTTCGTAACTTCCATCTCAAGACACAGAATGTGGCTTTAGGGCTTGTATTGCTCTATGCTTTCCTGTTTTGAAGTTCATTCCCATTTGATGAGGTTAAAGCTTGACAGTTGTTTTGATATTCAAGCACTTCTTTCTGGCAAAGGCTGATTATCACTGCTTACTCTATGGTGAATGGAAACAAGTTTCCAAATCTCATCATGGGACTCGAACCCAGGAATGCCTAACCTTTAATCCCAGGTACCACAAATGCTATCCATGGCTTGGGCATGGAAGGTCATGTCTTTATATAAAGTCCACACCCTCTGTTTCCTTCTTAGCAAAATGGGCCTTGCATCTCATGGGCATTTCAATGAACTGATTTGCCATTTTGCATGTAAAATATTTTGTTCATCTACTGTGCAATAAATGCCACTTTTATGTTAAGATAGCACCAGATGTCTGAGGGAGTACCTGAGCTCCAAATTCACACACTTGTTAAATGTTTTGATTGTTCTTCTTGGATGGGGTGCCCTACAATGCATGAGGACGTGTTTTTTAATAAATGTATTATCTTTACAACCCTGTTTAAAGTCTTTGTATGTTCTTATCTGGTTTCGTAATCTTTACTGCATTCTTAAGCAGCCCTTTTGTCAGGAGATTGGCAACCCTGAGCAAAAGGCTCTCATATAAACATAAATTCTCTTAATTGTCCCTGGGACCAGCTTGCAGCCTTTTCACGTGGCTTAGCTGGGTGATTTCAACAGTCTGACCCATAAAGGAAGGGGATCTTCTGACCTAATATATAAACTCTTGTTGGCAGATGAGGCTTTGTAGTATACATTCCTGAATAACAAAAAGTGTCACTGGGAGGCTGGGGTCAGAACACATTTCCTTATACTCAGGTTACAGAGGCACTGATTTTGGTTATCTTACAGGGTGCTTCCCTAGCCAGCACGTAGTAGACCCAAATCCATGACTGTGACTCCCAGACACCAGGATAATGTAAAAAGTAATGGGAATTAAGAATGTGGAAGAGGTGTGTCTATTATCTACAGACTGAACACTGCAAATTAAAGAAATTCAGGCTTATTCTTTAGATGTCCTGAAGCAATGTGCTGGTGTTGCGATCTGTCTGAAAAACTGGTGCACTACTATGTGCTTAAAGACTCGCTGTTGGAAAGCCTACAAAGACCTTCACATTTTCCAGTTACCCTATAACTGCTCTAAGAAAAGCTAAGTTAAAAGAATATAATGTAGTTTCTCTGACATAATCCAAATGTAAGTCATGCGATGTCAATGGTTACAGAAGCAAGTGAACAGCAATGAAAAGAGAATAAAATCTACCTACCTACCAGATTAGATCCGAAAGTGTCTTTTACTTGATATTGACCAGCCGATAGCTGATTATGATGTTTCACACCTGCATGACTTAGTCTGTGGTTCTGGGGTGAGTCCTTACCTATCCATTTTCCATTTACAGATGGCAGAAGGGATTTGGGAGATCATTCTTTTTTGGTAATGATCCAAATGTATGCTATGTGGTTGTAACAATGCCCTAGCCCTTAATCAGGTAAAAGTTTCAGACTTCCAAACTATTTTATGCCCCTTTCAGGAAAATGTTAATGACTTTCCTCATAGATAGGTGTGGTTATCACCTGCCCAGACAGTAAACAGAGTCAGCTAACAACTACTCTGGTGTTGGGCTAATGGTTAACGTATTGCAAGGCAGAAAAGTTTTTCTTTGGGTGTGGCAGTGCTTAAATGCCAGAGTAAAGCATTTTATATATTGCATGAATTTACCACTTCCTAAATTTGTTTTATACCATCAAATAATCTCATTAACTGATTGTGATGAATATAACATATCATGTGCTCTCATACAGTAGTAACCAGGGAGGAGTTTAGGAGTGAACCAAGTTTTTCCCACCTACTTCCATCCTTTTTTGAAGGATACTATGAAAATACTTAACTTGGCTTAGAGTCTGCTGTTCTGGGCTATAACAAATGGATTTTTCCAAATGTGCAGTTGTTCTGTTTATGTCTTTGCCATGCTAAGAATACTGTCTCCTCTGTCTTTCACAACAAGCAGAATTATGGGAGACATGAGGGAAATGCAACAAATATGAAAAAGATCAGACAGGGAGTGGCACTAAGCATAAGTGCAGGGGAATTAAAAAGAATTTGAAAGCTGGACCTCAGTATAAGCAAGCCATTTGAAGGAAGAGGGAGCAGAATTGACATGAAATGTAAAAGAAAATAGAAGAACATATATGTTTTTGAACAGCTGTATAAGAGACATGAACAGGAATATGAGAAGATGGAATAAAGTTGAAGAAGAAAACAGTTCAGTAGGTGAAGACGAGAATAAATCAAGGAGGTAAAAGGAAGTGAGGGTAATGACATGAAAAGAAGATGAGAAGAACAGCAGCATCAATTTTAGATTATTCTAATTCATTTATGCAGAATGGTGAGTGTTTTAAAAGTTCCTGGCAGTATGGTCAAAGGAGGAGCTAAGAGAGTTTTGTTGGAACATATGAAAACTCACATAGACTCCCAGCAAGCTTGGGATTTCCATCTGCCGTTGCATTTAAGGGTCTGCCTTCAGAAAGCAAAGTGGAGATCCTGCAGATAAGTAAAGCAAGTCCTAAGTAAATCGAATAACAGAAGAAATGAAGGTCTTCCCTGAGAGGTTTTTAACAACCCCATACGCTGCTCCCTATCATCAAGACAAGAATTGTCATGACATTTCATTTCTGCTGTCCTGCTAGATCTTACTTAAGTGCTACATTTCCAGCAGGAAGAACTGCAGAAGGGAGGCTGAATGAGCCTTGTCACCCCACATTTTTCCAGCAGGAGAGCCAGGGAGATGGTAGCATAGAGGGAAGCCTCTTGTGCTGAGGGATGAGGTGATGGAGCTGGAGGGGTGGAAGAAATCAGTTTGTTCTCCCAACTCGAGGGGTTCCTGGGCTGGCTTTTTCTTACAGCAACCACAGAGATACCCTTCCTCCTCCCAGCTCCCAGGTCCTTGGTAGCTCATCCACTGCTCAGAGGGCTACAACCTGGGAGCTGGCTTTTTGCTCTGAGCATTGGCCTTCTCTAGCCACCACAACATGCAACTAAAGCAACCAGATTTTGATGAATCCAGCATTCACGGCCTTTCTCACTCCACATGACTCACTAGGCCATGGAAACCTTATGTGGGAGCTGGCCTTTGCTGTTCAGCAAATATTGACTTTTTTTTCAGCTATTGTTTCTTTCTGAGCCCACACCAGCAGAGCCCAGGTTTTCACAGAGCCCTGGAGGCTGGCTTGTGGAAGAAATCAAGGATGCTGCAGAAACAAGCCTTGGGCCAGAATTGCAACAGTGGGCAGTGATGTTCTTCATTTTGCAGATAAGAAAACAACGCATAGGCCTGCCCACAGCTGGGAAATATTGGATATGTAAGAACCACTGCAAGGAAAGAGGCTGGAATAGGATCCTGGGCCCAGCCAAGGCAGCTCTTCCCTCCATGCATGGACTAGTTGGGACAAAGGCATTGCAGGGCTGCTGCAGTACATAGATGTGAGCTTGTGCCTGGAGGACTTGTGTAGAGATTTCACTGGGAACCTTGAAGGCCTTGCTAATGGATTAGGTTCTGCTAAAGATAAATCATATTCTGGGTTTAAATACCCTACTAAAGTAATTCAAGTAAGCAAACATTTTCTAAAGCCAAAATTAACTTGAGTCTGCCCCGTAATTTTCTGATGGCTGAGAAGTGTCAAATCATCCTCCACCTGAGACTAAAATATAACAACCAGCCCCTATTTTTACTGATAATTCCATTCCACAAACTATTTAGCAAAAAAAAAGGTGAAAATGACATTGGAAACTGAGATCCAAAGTTGGTAATTTTGTGGTTTAGGAGGAGAAACAGCAGGGGTGATTTTATATAAGCTGGCTTCCCCTCCCCAACATAGCTTCATCAAAGTGCTTTACTATATTATCGCCTGTGCTTTTGTACTGTTTTCTAATATTGTACTGACTTGTCTGAATCACTTTGAAAACGAAGGCTGCCTCCTTCTGAGACAAATCCAGGCTTCATTAAAATTCATAAACAGTCAGCCAGACTGCAAAAGAGCGCTTTTCCATTGACACTGAGAAATGGAAGTGTCCTTATTTATCCTGATAACGTAATATTTCAAAGAGTGTCCACATCCATAGGCAACTGGGTTTTGATTGATAACATTTAGGGCTCACTATGAAAGAAACTGCTTTTCATTAAGGAGTTCTGTGACACAAACTAGTCAATGGTATCTCAAATCAGCACCGTTTTGGTGTTTAATTGCATTCTTTTGGTATGAAAAATCTTCATGTTAGCATTAATTGCAAATCTATGCTGATGCATAGCAGCAGTCTGATCTTCTCAGGTAGCATGTGTGTATACCTGGGACTCTGTTGTGTATTGTCAATGCTGACTGCATGAATTTTCCCTCATTTTGGGGGAGTAGTAGGGGAAGGAGGGAGATAATTACTTGTCTCTGATATTGAGTCCGGCTGAGATCATGTTACATTACTTAATACCAGTTGTAAAGTATATTTGGGCACTGCATTGTTTTTGTTTGTCATTCTGCCAAATACGCACTGAGAATAATGATATTTCTCTCAAATCATTCTCAAATTCAGTTAGAAAAATAAAAAAAACATATTCTTTAGTCAAAGATGAAAATCGAAAACTTTTGATACACTTTAATCTCAGAAATATAAGAATTCAAATATATTAATTGTCAGCCACATCAATGATAATCAACCAGTAGGCCTTTGCAGGGCTTCAATATGGAAAGCATTTAAAACCAGCAGATAAAATCAACTGGGGTAACACATTTGCTTAGAAGTCTCTGTAAAAGTCTCTAGGATATACTCGTCCTTAAAAAAGTTGTAGAATCAGACTCCATTGGGAAAAAATAGCATTGCAGGTACACTATATAAAACATTAGTAATTGATCAGTTGGCCTTCATTTTAGTAAGTGTCTGTAAGTATCACACAAATGTGACATATAATATATATATCAATATAACCTTCTAATTAAGAACTGTTTTCTATCTGTAGCTTAAGGTTGTTCCAGAAGTAGTGTCTTAGAACTAAGATAATTCTTAGTTTTAAGCTGAATTCGTTTACCCAGAGAGTTTGGGTTGTACATCCACTCAAGCTAGCACAGATTCTGGTGAGAATTGGCATACTTGTACCTATTTACAGCAGTGGAATATCTTTCTAGACAGATCTTTTTTAAAATATGGCAAATATTGTAAGATCAGCTGTTTTCCTGAGATGGCCATACTTTCAGGTAATATGATTTACATGATAAAAATGTAATTGTATATATTTACATTTAGTTTCAGTAGCATAAATCCAAAACCACAAGCCTAAATGCAACCTCTACACTAGTTCTTTAGTTCTCTGGGGTCTGCCCTGGCCTTCCATGGTTTGTTCTACATAAGCAAAATGTTTCTTGGACATCCTCCCTTCTATGAAATCTAAGAGGTAACAGGCCAAAATGTTAAACTTGTAAGTATAGCAGTTAAAAACACTATTGCTGATGTTCATAGAAACTGTGCTGTTTATTACCGCTCAGTGCAGAGTATAAATGGGGAATATCAGATTTGTTGTTAAAAAACTATACATAGGATTGCTACTTTTTTTTGAGTCTTTTAAAACAAGGCTCAAAGCAATCCCATTAGAGCATGAATCCCCCATCTGATTTAATAGTGGCTTGCTTTTTTAAAAAGCTTAGCAAACATATGTTACTGATGACTTTTAATAAATGTGTCTTGAAAAGCTAATACATGACAAAAGCATTTTGTATTTGAAATCTGCATGCCTTCTAGATTTGATACATGAACTCAGACCCACCCAACAGAATTTTCATAACCTTGTGTTTGGCAAATCAACATAAAGATGGTGACAGTTTTTAGTCAATGGGCTTCCAGCCAGTTTGTCAAAGAGGAATTGTTGTACTTACTTATAGCTGGTAGACAAATTTGCTCTGGTTCTCAGTCACAAAGTTGTGATTTTCCAAGGAAATCTTGCTACAGGCTATGCATCATCAGAAATATTAAGGGGATTTTTATTTACAATATTGTTAAATCTGTAAAAATTCTCAGCGTTTTATCTGAATTTGTCTAGTCCATTCACTGAAATGCTGAAATGGATAAATGGATTCAGGAGGCAAAATAAAGGCACTCAATTTAGAAGTTCTGGACCTGACCCAGACCCATTACTCTTAAAAATATATAGCCTACTAAGGAATGCCCTTTGCAATATTTTTCACTCTGACTGCATCCAAAAAGCTTGGAGATCTTTTGCTTTGATATCTGGGATGAATAATACTCAGCTTTGGACTACCAAGTTGCTCTTTTTCCATGTAATACAGCCTTGTAAACACAAGTTATTTTAAGTCAATTGTGTATTAGCTCTGTGAAGTCAGTGAATACTTGATGAAATGCTTTTTCCTTACTGAAATATTCATGAAGCTAATTTTCAACAATCAACAAAATCGAGTCATGTTTTTGAAAAAGAAAACAACATCTTTCCATATCTGCATGTTGAATACAAATCAAAAAACCCTAAAATAGAAGTGATCAGATTCACTTTTTGTATTTGCTCCTGATTTGATGAGAATTTGGAGTCCCAATCAGAAAGCAAGTGAATAGCTCCTTTATTATTACTTTGATTTCAGTTATCAGCATCCTCTTTTGGGAATGTGTATATAGTACTGAATTTGATACTGAACCTGGAACACAACCCTGACCATAGCGGCCACTAACATTTCTATGAGGGATTTAATTTAATCTAATTCTCCAATATCTCAAAATCTTATTAATGTTTCCTATTTCACGCACACACAAAAAAAGCTTAGCTAGTTTCCAACAAAGTGCTCGGACTAATGTTTTCATGCTGTCTAGGGGGAAACCTGAATAAGTATGTACCAGTATCAAGTCCACCGAAGTCCATCAAATGACTTCAATTTGGCCTAATCACTATTTGGGGGGGGTGTTTTTAGCTGCATGCTGTATCAAATTCAGTCTGAGGAGAAGTTTAATTTGTAAAGGATTCCTTCTGTATGTCGTTTTTGGCTTTGAACCTAGGAACATATTTTGAACTTTCCAACCATGAGATCCAAAATAAGACCACAAATGCCTTGAGGCACTCCTGCAGCACCTCTCGTTTTAGCTGAGCAACCTAAAGGTTGATACAACCTCAATTCTAATGGAAAAGGATGCACAACTGCAATTGCATGGCATGGTTTGGAAAAATGCACAGTGACAGCCAGGCAAAGGAATGGAGAGGGAAGAGACATGGGATGGTGACCTCAATATCCACCCGGCAGTGGAGCTTGGCTGGTCTGGGAGAAACAACCCAGGACCTTACATAATGCACTTAAGCTCTCCACATGGTGTGTGCTGAGAAACAGGGATTTGGAAGAGGCACAGGGAGAAAATCACAGCCTCACTGCTGACCAAGTTGCTTGCTAGAACTATCGGGAAGGTTCGCAAAAAGCAAGATGCTGGAAGTCCTGCACATGCGTGCTAGTCAAGTGCCTAGTTCTGCTGTACACCTCAGATTTGCAGTTTGGGGCTGTCCCCAGAGTCAAGAGACAAGTGACTGTTTAGAAAGGACTCAAAATTGGGCTGGAGGACGAGGAAGATGGTAACTGGGCTTGCCTTAAGCAAAATCACCAAGTGGTTGGAGTGTTTGCCAAGGAAACAGGAGAGAGGACTTACTTGCCCTCCTCAGCCTGAGGCTGTCAAAAGCCTTATCTCCTATCTCTCTCCTAGGAAAGTGCTGTCAGCACCAGACTAGCTGTGAAGCTGGCTGGAGGCAATCCCCACCCTTCCTGTGTAAGCTTTTTCCCTGCAAAACAAGAAATACAAGAAGCATTAGGAACAAGAGGAATACTGTAAGAAGATACTGTAATGTGACTTGTTGCCAAAGGTTAGGTGAGCTCAAAGAGTACCCACTGTAACATGCATCTCCCAGAGGGCTCTGGCAGAAATGCAGCCTGTTCTTGAACCCTTGTTACTTTGTTCAGCAGCTGAGTTTGGCACGAAAAAGATGGGTGGTTCTGGCCATCCACGGGGTTGCTGCTGTAGGTACCTGGGAATGTGGGAATCAGACACTGGGCAGCTCCAGCTTTTGCTGACACCTGAGCTTGGGAGGTTCAGAGCTGAGTCTAAATCCAAACAACAGTGTCTTCGGTGTTCTGCCTGAATTCTGAGGCAGGTCTCCAGTGGATCTAGCTGCAGCTCTTCTTAAAAATTGGGTGATTACAAATTCATTCAAGTAAACATGTTTTTTAAAGAAAGGGCACTTCACTCCCCTTAGATTTGTGTTTGTAGAAAAGTTAAATGAGACTATGAAACACCTCGGGAAATAAGAATAAAATGTGCCCACCATACAGAGAGCCCTCGTTAAAAAAAAAAAAAAAAAAAAAAAAGGAAAAAGTCAGCTGTGGAATGGTTAAGACAAGGGTAATGCTAGTTTGTCCCTCTTCAGACTTACAGTTCACACATGACAGATCTGAACAGGCGAGGGGGAGGAGGGGCCACTTGCTAACTTCACTGCTGGCTTAAATAGCTGACCTCTTTCTCACTTGGCAGGATTTCTAGGTATAACTTCTTTATGTAGATAAACTGTTCTTTTGGCTAGCTTGGCTCTTTTTTAACAACTGAAACATTTTGGAACAGATACCGAGCACAGCATAAACCTGAGCATGCCATAAATATAAACGTAATTTAGAAAAACCACTCCTGGTCAGACTGAGTCAGCTGCATTTTGGTTTGTCGACTGTGTTAGTTCTAGTGGAAACAAAGAAAACACAGGCGCATTAACAGAGAGTGATGAGAAGAAATAATCTGGGACTTTCAGAGGCAGTAAAAGTGCAATAAGGCAAAAGGCTTTCAACACATTCCTACAAGGCAACCATCTTCCACTGATGGTTGTTCCAAGACTGGGGGCTCTGGGGTGTCCTTTGTCCATTATGGATCCACAACTGTTCTCTAATTCTTTAATTGTATTTTACTGAGCTCACGCCTGCAGTGCAAGATATAACGTGCATTCTCACAGCCAGACAAATCTGGTTTTGTTCACTAACAGAGCAGTGAATTGCTTTACTCATTCCTTCTTTTGAATATTTTTTTGGTTTTTGTTTGATCCTTTGTTATGTTGGCATACTTTTATGATACTGTTATTACAAATGAGTACAAATGTCCTTATTTACAGAACTAATGCAGGTAGCATTGTCAGCTTCTGGATACCAAAGTCTTGTCCTCACATGGAAATTAAGAAACATGTTAGTGTAATGATATACTGCCTTATAAATATTCCATGTATCTCTATATAGACATACTTATCCTCCATTAAAAGTGGTTTGTTTGGGTTTGTTTTTTTTTAAATTCAGTATAATTTGGAAGCAGTTTAAGCTAAAAAGTAAAAATACATGATTTCTATTTACATTGAAAGTTAACTAAGATTCAAGTAAAATGTAAATTTAAAATGCAATACATTCTAAGCATTTATGCAAGAGAAGAATGTGTCATTCAAGTTTAATTTAATTGCCTTTTAAAGTGGATTTAAAAAAATATCTTCTTTCAATAGTAAGTGTTCCACATTAAGTTAGTCAAGAATAAATCCGGAGTATTTATTCCCAAAGTAAAGATATTTGCATAACTTCACACATGACAATATCTTGGTGTAGAATAAAATATTCTGTTTTATATATTTTAATCTGGACTACTTCCCACCTAAAAAAGATTTGATCATTTGGCCCATTCTTGCCCCATTTCTCTATAAAAATAGCATCAGGATGCCAGATAACTGGCGTAATCCTGATAGATGACATCAACTGTTAGTCAACTGGTTTCTGCAACAAATGTCTAATCCTGTTCTTGTCATCCTCATTCTGGCAAGATCTCTTGGTATAATCCAGTGCAACTTTCCCTGTGTGAGATGTTAGGATTAGGCTCTGTGAGTAACCACACCTCAGAGCTGCCTGCCTGAGTCCAGTTTGTATTCTGTTGATGGCTTGATGCTGCAGTATATAGGATGCATGAGATTTCAGCCTGTGGTGGATTGTTCTCTGAACTTTTGTAGAAATCAGCCATTTATATCCTGATTTAGAGACAAGTCCATATTCTGCATATCTTCTGCATAAGTCATGCAGAGGATGTACTGTAACGTTGCAAAGAATGACTAATTCTTTCTCTATTGTGATGACTCAATATTTGTTGTTCTAAGAAACAGGATTCTCAAATCATGGCTCTCCCTTAAGGTGGTGGTTTTTTTTTTTTTTTCCTTCTTCTTTTCACTTTTTTCTGCTTAACTTATTTACTATTTATCAGTCTAGGCAGACGAGAGACTTTAAGATTTTTCGTATAAATTTTCCTCCAGTGTCTTTCCTTAAGTATTGTCTGCAGAATTTTTACCTCCTACATGAAGATTTGAGAAAGAATCATTCAAATATCTAACATGATGAATAATTAAGCATTTGAAAGACATATTCTCTCAATGCTACAATTAAAGCGCAGTTGCTCCTTACAATTATATGTAAAGAAATTTTCTATCTAGTCCTGTTGATTAATCATGTCTTCCTTTTTTCCACTGAACTGCTGTCTAAATTTACATGTCTTTTGTAATTACCTTAAGCCCAGACCTCCAAACTTCTGCTGTTATATCTGTCTATAGTTAATTAGTTGTAGAAACAAACAGCTAGGTGTTGGGTCTTCGGTAAAATTTGGGTAATTTATTTCCATATTTAATAATTCCTTTGGACTGATTCATGGCCAAAGCATGCAGCTGAGATATTTCAGTTTGCAGATTTTGTTTCTTTTCAAAATTCTGCAGTTTTTCCACCATTTTATAGTACACAGAGAAGTTTACTGTTCATTAAGCCAATGTAACAAAATTAGTGTATCTTTTGGCAATGTCAGCTACTTTGAACAATAGAATTCTTTTGAAAACACCAGCCAGCAGTACATTCTTGTGGCACACGCTTCAGTTTTGTGAAATGATTGTTTTTGTTTGCTTTGGGTTGGATCAGTGATTGTAAGCACATTTTTAAAATTGCCTTGTCTTAACTAATTTTCTTTAAATCATTATATTTTTAATGTGTCTATGCCTTGCAATGCCCAAATTGGCTGCATCATTAACTCCTGGTGAAAAGAACTACAAATTTAAGACCTACTACATCTTTCTGTTAGATGGATGTTTGCATGCACTTAACTTTGAAAATCTGTCCCCTTGGTAGCTGTGAAAACTAGTGATAGGTTCTGGGGTATTACAAGCAAATATGAAATGTGTTTTATATCACAGAGGCCACAAAGAATTTATTTTCAAGGTTAGTTACTGTCTGTTTCCCTATTGAACTGCTTTACAGCCTTGATAGTAAAGGCATGCTACAAGCTCCTCAAATTTAGGTCCAAGCTTGTTCACATCCCAGATGCTGTGTCTTTATGTGCAAGGGCTGTAAAGAAACAAAAGAAGTTGAAAAAAAAAATAAGCATCATGTGAAATGAGGTTTTCTTTTAGGGTTCTTGATTGTTTTTCTGGATATCTCTCTGTCTTTTAACTGTGAGGGTCTCTTTTTGATAAAGAATCCAAATGTGGACTTCAGGCTATGAGGACTTCATCATCCATCTGAACATGCATCTCCTCCCTGCTCAGCTGCCGTTTAGGTTCAGGAACTGGGATGGGAGGGGACAGTCTTTGCAGGGTGCCATGGCTGTCAGAATCCTTCCTGTGCTGGAAAGGGGAGGAAAGGTGTGTTGACCTCCAGCATGTGAGCCAAGGTCCTTCTGCACTTGCCATCATGGAGAGAAACTACAGAGCTCATATCACCTGCTGGAAACCTCACTCCACGATTCAGATCTTCTTTATGATGTTTCTGGCCTGGAAAAAAAGATTCCCTGCTGCCTGTGCCAGTTATCAAGACTGATTTCAGCTGCTTGAGAAGAGACGACAAGAACCCTAGAGAGCATATCTGCTTGGCCTTCAGACCCCTCCAGGGCAAACAGCTTGATTTTTGCTATTTAGAGACTTATTTGTCAGGCAGTACTCTTAGAGACAGGAGAAACAACTTACCCTTGGAATACTAAAACATTGTTTCACGTGTTTCTGGAGAGAGAGGGAGAGAAGACAAGACTGGCTTCTTCGAATAATTTGCTAATCTGTAGGCAGTGTTTATCAGCTGAAGAAAAACAACTTTGTGTGCTAGCTTTCTTGATAAGAGAAGTCCACTATCAAGTGTGCTTACATTTGTTGGAGCTTCTTCGACAAACTGATAGCAAGCCAGAGAAAATAAAATGGGCCAAATTGCCTCTGTCTGCAGGGTCAGTCCGAAGCCAAAGGAGTCACCCTAACTATTGGGAGCCACCTGATGAAACCAAACCTGAAATCCCCAAAGTCTGCAGGTGTGCGCAGTGGACTGGGACTAGGGCTCAGGGAGGTGCGAGGTAGCACTGAGCAGCACGGGACAGAGTATTTATCATTACAAGCTGAGCAGTGGTAGTACGGAAAAGGAAAATTCAAAGAGAGGGTTGAATTAGGATAATGAGGGTGCTTAGTGAATAATTCCAGGATCTCTTCTTATGCTCCAAGGGCTACAGTGACAAAGAATCACAGAGCTTGTTTAAAAGTTTTAAAGAGTGTGGTTTGTATTGTGGTCTGCAAAGTTTATGACTGGCTGTGAACGTTTCTGGCGTACAGGCAGCAAACCTGCATGGCTGAAACATTTGATGCCTGTATGCAGCCATACCTGTTATGCTCCCATCTTTCCAATTCACTCTTCCTAATGGAGCCTACAAATAACAAAAAACTAAAAAAAAAAAATCTTGTACAGCACTGTCAAGTGTGATCTGTGCAAAAGGAGGCTTGTGAATCCTGGCTTGATCAAAAGTGAAATAAAAATCTGGATCTGTGAATCACAGGGACATTTACTAGCAATTTACTCCATTTCTGAACTTCCCTTGTTCTTCCTTACATACTAGGCTGTATAGATGACAGAATGACTTTGTCAGGAAAGTTCCTTCTGATCTGCCTCTGCTTTTCATTTTGTCTTCTACCACATTTTTAAATAATTTTTGAGCTGAAAAGGGTAAAAACATTGAATAAGACCAGGGTTACAAGCACTTAGAAATATTTCAATGGAGAAAGTACAAGCTGTAGAGATGCCTGAAATAAACATTATGCCTGATGAATGTGCTGGAATTCTTTTAGTGCATTCTAAATTAGCAGGCAGAAGTGAAACAAATACAAATAATCTTATTTGGAAGACAAAGCTCTGTATCATATATTTAAAAACAGTAACTGTCTTACAAGACCAGTGGATTTTTTAAATGGATGCCGGTTCAGTATTTGACATCTTTTTTCCTTTTTCCTGCGTCTTTCTTGTATCTTCAACTTTCTTTAATAAAATCATAAGACAGAATCAAAAGAGCAAAATATTACTGCTTATACCATTAAAAAATGATTATTTTGTAACGTATAAAATCCTTGGGGATCCTGTCTTGAGTATTTGGTATCTTCTTGGCAGCCCATTTTCAATCTAGTTTAGGATACCCCAACATACTGCTGGTTTACTATCTTTGCTCTACTCTTTTTGAGTCAGCTCAGTCTGTGTCTTAATACTTGCTTAGAGGTTTGGGTGTTGTGGATGTCATGATCATATTCCATGTGTTTATGTGCACTGCTCTTTCAGTGGCAGGATGAATTGCTTCTGGGTATACTGCACATATTTCTTCTATTAATGCAAAATAATCCCATATGCCCACAACAAAACCCCCCTTGCTACTGTCTCATCAAAATATTGGCAGAAGTCTGTATTGCTCTAATCTTTTTTCTTCTATAGTAGAAAGCTTTGAAGTTGCCATCTCTGTATCCAGGTTTTAAACATGCACGATAACTGACCAGAATTAATAAAATTAGGCTTATTACTCATATTTTAGTGCTAAAGGCATTTCTTTTTATGGCATATACTCATGAGTCTTGTTATAGGACTAATGCAGGAAGTGGTAATTTCACCTTGCCCATATGTTCTGGTTGGGTCTACACCATATCTGCATGAAGTTACCTTTCAGCCCACGCTCTTTCCGTAGCCAGTGATACATCTCTGTAAATTATCTTGAAAGAAGAAATTGTTGTGGTACTTCTGAATTAATAATTTTTAACGAGTTTCTTTTACCGCTAGGAAAAAATCTTGAAGAGAAAACCACCCTCCTTGAATTTAAGGGACTGAAACACAATGGGAATTTCCTTATCAGAAGCTTTTCCCTTACTTACTCATATAATTAACTTTTGTCTTCTGTATCAGGCTTATTAAGTTCACTGCTGTGTTTTGAAATTATGCCCTTGGACCTTCCATAGAATTAATTATCACCTCTTTGCCTCTGCATGTGCTCTGCAAATTCTACCCTTTCTCAGAGGTTTGAAATAACAACCTTTACAAATTAAATTTATATACATTCTTTTCTAATATCTCAAAGTCCAATGACTTTTCTTCTTTCAATTAATTCTCCTGTGCTTTGGAGGCCTGCTTTTTCCTATTTAGAGGGTAAGAAAAGGCTTAGTATCATTTGGGAACTGGGAGTTGTTGAAGAGGTTGTTGGACCCTGTGGTTAAACTAAAAAGTAAGAGTCGGGATTACAGTCCTTCTGTGTTTGTCTCATACATCTTGATCCCCCAAAAGTTTTTTTTTTTAAGAAAAATACCAAAAGAACCTCAAAACACAACCAAAAAAACCCAAGGTAAAATATTTTACTCTAAGACTTTTCTTGGTTTTGATAAAAATTCCTGGATATCCTCATTATATTGGTGCTGATACTTTTCTTTAGAAAAGGACTGAACTGTAGCTCATACAACATTTGTGTTTTAACATTAAATCTTGTTGAAAATTAAATACTGAAAAAATGACTGTAAAGTTCTTAAACTTTGCAGGGAATTTCAACTAAAGGGTTTGAAATGCAATGTAATTTTAAATGAAGCTAGGAAAACAAAGTAATTTTCATATCTATAAAAATTGCTGGAATTTTTAGAGTTTATTTGAGTTAGGCAGAAAAGTTCATGGGATCTGAACACTTAACTCCATTGGGCTCATCTGAAAATGCCAGTTAATACTGTTTGTTCTACATGAAATATTTTAGGACTTTCTGTACCAGAATAGCAGAGGTGCACTATCTGTATCTGGCCTGGTAGGAGTTCAGACGAACTGAAGTTGGAGTCTCTATAATATAATATTGTGTTGTGTAATCTTAGCCATAAATCGTATCACTCATGTCACCTGCAGACCTCTGTCTGAGGTAAGTAGAAGTTGGTATCTCAGCATTGTTGCCCATTTGGCTCCCTCTGACAGATTCTGGGGTCATCCTGAAAACTCCTCAGGTGGATTCTCTTGCTTGTCAATGCAAGTTCATCAAAGAGTCCTTGGTATCTTAGCAAATGTTTGGTACTTTCTTTCACCAATTCTGCACTTCTAAAAATTATTTTTGTCGCTTAAAAATGTTTGGGAATATGAGCAGACGAAATATATGGTCATGGAGAGAATATTGGCTGCATCCAACCAAGATGCACGTGCCAGATAGCAAGTTAGTCACCAACACAGTTTAGTATCTTAGGTAACATCAATCTAAAACAATTTGGAGCAGTTTAGCCATGTCAGGTGTTCGGGTTACGGACATACTCACGTCCCTTGCTAATACTCTGAAAAAGGCAGCTTGCTTATTCTGCAGTCAGTGTTAACATTTCTGTCAGCTATCAGTAGCTATCCGTCAGTAGTTTACAAAACTTTAATTTAATCTACCTGTTATGCCTGCATTGGTGCAGTTAACCGTTCCTCTGGCTTAAGTAATTATTGCTGCTTCCTCATTTATCGCTCTCTGAGTCTGCTGTACTTGTCCTTTCCTAATAGGTTGAAAAGCAGAGGTGGAAGGGAGAGGTCACTGTTGCCTACATGTTCACTCAAAGCGTACAAATTCTTCCATCATGCAAAATGCTTGGCCTCATCTCACTGTTCTGGCTGTTCAGATCTGCTTCTCCATTATCTGTCATGCTTACAATAATTATCCCCATTGACTGTAACAAAAACTTTTATGGCATTTAATGATGTCACTTTCATTCCTTTACTGACTCAATCCACAAGCTGCCAGATGTTATCCACATGCCAGTACTGAAACCAACCTGATCTCCGCTAATCGAGAGCTTTATGCAATTTTCCAATCTGTTTGCCAAATTATTTGAAGGTGTCTTTGATATTGAAACGTCATGGCAAATGGCAACAGACTTACTGGTTTGTCTTCATTAAAGGTGACAATATTTCCATAAGATTCATTCAGTTTTAACTGCCCTTGACTTAAAAACATCATTAAAGATTCTAAACAGCTTAGGAGAAGATATTACTTTCAAAAGCTTAAAAATCTCAGTTGGGAATCCATCTGTGCCTGTAGCTTTTTTTTTTTTCCTGTTGACAAATACTTAATTACCTGGCTAATTTCCTGATGCAGAATTTCTGTCTCCTGTCTAAGCTGCTACATTTAACTTGGGAGGGATTTACCCCATCAAGAGTGATGTACAGAGGTATTTCTCTCTGTGGAAAAAATATCATCTTTGTGCAATATGTAAGCTTAGTCTGATAGCCTCAATATTAGCGGACTTGGTTCTTGTGCTGCATTTTTTGTTCTTGTTGTTGTATTTTAGAATTCTTAACTGCTATTGTTTCTTTCTACACTGTCAAGTCTGCTTTATTATTTTTCCAAAGAAATCTCTCTTTGTGAATTGGATAAGAGATTTAGTTTCATTATTTTTTGATGTTGCTGAACAGTTTTGCTTTTTTTTTTTTAAGATTCATCAGTCACTAATCAAATAGTTGAAAAGCCATTTTTAATGACATCTGGTTGTGATAGAATACTTGAAGCATGTTGTTGCTTGGTGTCTAAAATTAAAAGTATGGACTTTATTCTGAAGGGGAGAGGCACCCCTTAGAGAGGGATAAACTGAGGTGGAGTCATACTTATTTCTATAGGTCTGTAGTTTAGAACATGTATACAAGTGAAAATTATCAGGAATAAGTTAAAATTAATTTATGGACAAGTGACCTTGAGTTATGGTATTTGGAGCATAGGGCTCTATTATCATTTTAGGCAATGTGTCTTCACAAACAGCAGTCCAATGTCCTGGGCTGCAAAATCTGGGCAAATTACTTGTGACTGTGGTGTATCATCTTCTTCATGAGGAAAGGAAGCATCAGAAAAAGTAAGAGTCGCAAAGGAGTGTTGTGGGTCTTGGCTATTTCATTAATGCTTTGCAAAACGGTTTGAAATCTTTGACTAGAAGGTCACACTAGAATGAAAACTATTCAGGTTGAGTTTTAGTTCTAGTGTTTGCACAGCCCGTACTGAGAGAACAGTTGTATTAACTCCTAATGGTCCTATTGAAAATAACCCCCAAACTGAATGCTTTCATTTTAAAACAGATTAGCCGAAGGCGACATCAGAAATGGGCAACATCAGAAAGCAATGGTCCAAATGCAGCCTTCCAGGATTTTTGTAGATTGCACCAAACCTTTGTGGATTTTGATTGTGCAAACCATGATCTAGGAAGGCTGACTCTGATCTGATTGTTGCTGCTACAGCCTCTGCCAAGAGGACAGAAACCAGTGAACAGCTTCAAGTATTAATCACGCCTTTCTTAATTTCTCCCACATCTAGGAACTGTTCTGTACTATGAGGGTTAGATGAAGAAATCAAAGGCACTGACTCAGAGCTGATGGTAGCCTGCACACCAGGGGATATGGCAGTCTTACATTCTTGTTTTGTGCCCAAAGAAACTGCGGATGCAATTAAGATATTATATTCAAGGAAACTGTATACTGTAGCTGGGGGAGTTCAGTAAATACTTTACAGATCAGCTAATCCTTCTTTTTGTGCTGACTTCAATTAGCTCTTTACATACAGGTATAGTGTGCTTTTTCTTTCAAACAAACACCAATGTTTTCTATAGTGGATTGAAGCGGCTCTGAGCAGTACCTGCCAACAATACTCCTGCCTTTTCTGATAGTTCCAGTGTTGCTTCCCAGGCCTGTGGCTTGGCTACCGCATTGAGAAAGAGCCCCACAGCAGGAAGGCTGCACAGTCCAGTCACGCCAGAAGGAGAACAGAGGTCACCGGGCAGACCTTGCCCGCTAGGAGAGTGTGCACTCCTTGCAATACCAAACCTGCCTCTTTCCTTCTCTCGACCAGCACAGATGGGGAGCAGTCCTTGAGCGCTGGGATGCTGCAGTTGGAGCTACATGTCTGTAAAACACAGTATGTGCGTGTGTGCATGCAGGTGCACACAGATTATATGGAAATTACTTCCTTTCCTCATCCTCATCTTTTACTCAGATTCCACTTGAGGAGAGGCTGCCACTGCTTTCCAAAGAGTTATAAAGCAAATAAAACCAAATCTGGGGGTAGACCTCCCTCTTTGACTTCGGTTCAAAACTGTCAATTGGAAAACTTTTGTCCAGAGGTTTGTGTGAACCTCTGGCTTTTTAAGTTGATCTGAGCACACTGCTGCTGCCCTTGCTTTTCAGAAAATGCCATTAATTGTTTAAAGAAGAAAAAGAAAGACACATTTCCCAAGAAAAGTATAAACATTCAGAGTGCTGCTCAGCAGAAATATGCTGTGGCCTCTTTCCACAAGAAAGGCAGAGGAAATTGGGATTTCACCCCTCTGACCTCTTTCAGGAAAAAAAATGTGCCCAACCCTACACTACGTTTTGGTGTCAGTCTTCAACAGAGTTCCAAAAAAAGAGAGATGAAGGCTCCCTTCCCCTTCCTCCTGAGCACAAGTTTCAATTCAGAACAGGAAAAAAACTGGTATTATCATGTCATCATTGTACGAGAGAGAACTATTTTTAATTTTTTGAACTTCCTTCTTGGAGGCGTGTAAATACAACAGCCTATTTAAAAAGCCCAGCAGGGATTTTTCTGAATCCACGCGCCACAGTCAGTTCACAGGAAAATATGCATCTCTGCTAGTGCAGCCATAGCCATATCCTAAAACCTAGATGCTAAGCAGACACATGTGTTCAACCAGGCGTCTTGTCCGTGCTGCTTGCTCTTAAGGTGCAAACAGTACAAGCCACAACTCAATGATATTCCAGTCCCAGATGAGCAACTGGGTTCTGCCAAAATAGAAATATGCTCTTAATTTTCCTCTGTGACAGCACCGCCACACCGTCATCACCACTTGACATCTGATCGTATCTGGGCAGACTTAGTGCTTTAAATTACTAGACATCAATGAAAACAAAGACAGGGGTGGCAGTGGGGGTGTTTAACAGCAGGATGGCAACACTCCAAGCTCTTGAGGCCAGTCCCTGGCAAACAGTGAGTGATTTTGCTACAAGAGCAGTGAGCAGAATGGCCTTGAGGCATGCATTTGTCCCAAGGAGGGGGCATTGCAGCAAGCTGGGGACGAGGCTGCTTGGGTCGGGAGGAGATGCTGCCCTGATGTGACAGGAAGACCCCAAATTCCCAGCATCACTGAGCAGCTGGGCAGCACAGGAGCCAGCACTGGTGGGGCAAGGGGCAGGGTAGAGAAATGAGAAGGGACGAAGGAGGTGTTCAATGTGATACAGGTGCCGCTGTGACTTGGAGTTGTCTGCAAGGTGGTCGGGGGCAAGAGATAGCCATGCCGGAACAAGCATGGTGTTGAGGCAGTTTTGATTTCTGAAGAGTCCAGACCACCTTCAAGGGGTTGCACTAATGATGTCTATATGCTGGCATATACAGCAAGGTTTATGTCCAGCCTTTTCCTGAAGATGTCCTATGTGATTTGAGAGCAGAGCTGGTTTTACACTGCAGTTGCCAGCAAACTGTTTGCTGGTGTAAATAAGGTCAAATTTGCAAAGATCAAGCATCCTTTTGTAGCTGAATTGTCCCTTCTGTGTTTAATAATATGCAACCATAGGTGCTTTAAAAGTATATGAGAATTACAGGTATATATTCTGAAGTCTAGTCTCCGTTAGTAAAGATGTCAATTGCTTCCCAACTTGCACTTAAACTTAAGAATCATCTACAAAGTTGTGGAAAAGCCACAAAACTCAGGATTTTTGCTCAAAGTAGAATCCTTATGTCTTTTCCCAATAAGGATGTTGTAAATAAAAGCCAGTGGCAAAGCTTACAACCGAATGTCTGTGTCACAAGCGCGATAATACTGCAAACCACAAATAATAATCCTAGAGAATAGGGGAGGATAATAATCCTTTCTACGCATTTCTTTCTGCTTTCCCTTTGTAGGCTGATGTCACCATTACGAATTGTCTGTTCCTGGAATCACAGCTAACGCTCTGGTGGTTTTGTTAGAAAGACAGTTCATGTAGTGGCAGAAGATAATTGTTCTTTGGATTTGTCCTTCGTTGTAGAATCTTATGGATAAGTTTGTAAGTGAATTTGAACCTTATCTGAGCCACTTGGGTTTGTCCCCTGGTGCCGCTAGCTTTATTCCCAGGTTAAACCATCCATCTACTAAAAGTCCCTGCTTCAAGAATTAGCTAAGGGGCACTAAGAAAAGCATTTGACACTGTAAAATGGAGAAGTAAAAGTACAGTAGCGGCAGCCTTGGGTTTCAGAAATGCTTTCATTGTATTATTGTCTGCTGTTCCAAAAGCTGCAGTAGCCTCTGGTGACCTGTCTGCAAACACTTCCATTAGAAAGAATAATAGGTGAGGCCATCCTTTGTCAGTTGTCTTTCAACATGTGCTTAGGAAAATAGCAGAATGTCTCATCAGACAAAAGAAAAGCAAGGAGAAGTATAAAGGAATGTTACCAACAGGCAGTACTGTAATTGTTGGATGGGGATGATACTGTTTATAATTCTGATTTTCCTGCAGTTGTCTTCAATCCCAGCAGCCTCATTTTCAGCAAGATCTGAACCTAGTGATATTCAAGTTTCCCCTTTAGTATACGAGGTAATTTACCATTTCGGTTGGCCTTGCAGTGACTGAAATATTTAGGGGATTTGTGTAGTGACAGAAATAGATAAGATGTTTGAGGCAAATGGCTTAGCTCTGTTTAGGAAAATCTCCATGGGATTTAGAGGATGCACTGATGTAATACAATTGGTGGTTTTATTAAAATTCTTTCTGAATAACATCTATGGTAAAAGTATAGCCTATTCCCATTACAAAGTCCTCCCTATCTCCTAACCCCCCACATAATATTTTTCCTGAATGAGTTAGAAACCTGTCTAGAGATGTAAATAATACAGCAACGATGAATACAGAAATATTTTGGAAATGTATTTACTGTCTTTATATACTTGTTTATAGCTGTGAAAATCACCACCACCAAGATCCTCCAATGTAAGCTAAAGCTTCAAGCAGTTTCATGTCATTGTTTAAAAAAAAAAAAATGTCAGAAGTTGCAGATTATCTGCTTCTTTATATACTATTTCTATCTTGGTTAATCACAGTACATGAATGGAAGAATACTGATAGTCTACGTAGTACTGTGTCCAAGCACATCTATGTCTATGCGCATATGTAAATATGAACAAGTCTGCATTCATTGATATGGAACTAGATTGCACACACACGCTGGTGAAAAGATTATTATTAAGGATGCACTCTAAAGCACTCAAAAAGTTAAGAAATACCAAAAAATTAACGTTGCTGGGGCAACCTTAATTTGGTTTCCTGGTGTGTCTTTGTTGCAAATGAAGGTGTTTGGGAATTTTTCTATACAACTTTTTTGTCACAAAATGCCAATCTATCAAAATCAAGACACTCACGTACACATTGCAGTTTTGACAAAACTTTTTTCAAGCCCAGACTGTAATCTTTATGATGAGATATTAAATTTAGGGCTGGTTCAGACCAGTTTTGTAAACCTGACTTATTGCAGGAGGGACCCCTAATTAAGCAACTTCCAGGTGACTTTCCAGCCCTGGTCACTATTTTATTTCCTCATATTTCCTGGTTTTCTGACTTGAGTCTGTAGGACCACATTGCAGACACGCTGAATGCTCACAGCTGCAGCTGTAGTTAGTGGAAGCCAAGCTTTGAAAATACAATGTTAAATAATCATAAGAAACAGGTTGCAGACATTTGAAATTGCTTACCAACTTTCGCTATCCCTGCCTCTCTTCTTAATCTGTGAAATGATTCATTAACATTTGTGTATCACTCCAGCACTACTATGGTAAGCACGACAGAAAAACCCTTGAGGAAATTCTATATTCTCTTTTTCAGAGCAGGCTTGAATGGTGTTCGATGAATAACGCATTAGACAACAGTATATTGAACAAGGAAAGAATAAAATATTAAACACCTACAGGGCACTGTCCTTCCTAAGCAATTGAATGAGGCAGAGGTCTTGTGAGAAGAAACCTCTGTGACTGTGTCACCATACATGATGACAATACGACAGAGGTTGAATTGAGGTTACACAAGGAGCCTTAATGCTGGGATTTCCTAAGCTCTGAATACTTAACTTTGTTGTCTTTTAGAAGAATAGTATTAAGGTGGGCTTTCTGTGGGTAATACATGTATAATCTACAGAGAAAGTATATGCCAAATATTTGGCAGAAAGATTATATTGGGTTGCATTTAGTTGACCTTGTTATTCCTAAATAGTCAGTAGCTGGAATTTTATTTAATTAATATGTGTATTAAAGTTAAGTACATTGATCTGTGCAGGAGTTGGAGAAGCAATAATTTTGCCGTTAATTTGTTTTCAAGGCCTCCAATCAAAGCTGAGATAAGATCTTTTTGTAAACAAACATAGCTCATACTTACCTCCAAAGCATCTCTATTTCCTGCTTGCTGGAAATTTGCACCAGCTGTAGATTCCTTTGAACCAACAGAACTGCAGTGGGATTCAGGGTGGAGGCAGGGACAGATGAGAAAGAGGTGAGGGTAGTTCAGGGAGTGAAGGTGTCTTTTAAATTCAAATGTCAGTTGCTCAGTCTCTAGACTTTGCCACCTATCTGAGAACATCACATCACCAGTGAGTTATAAGCATACATGTAGCACCGGTGGAACCTTTTGTATTTGCAATCCAATTTCTCGATGTCTTGTGAAAGTGAGTATTCTCTCTTTTTTTTCTGATTAAAAAATAAAAGTTCTCATTCCTATCAGCAATAAGGAACAATAAATAAAATTCTAAACGTAACTCTTCAGCGCACTGATTGGACAGGGGCCAAAAGACAAAAATACAGAAATTCTCCTATTCTGCATAGTAAGATCCACTCCAGCACTGCAACAAAAATCTTTCCTTTTTCCAGAACATACAGCCAGAGTTTCCTTTGCACATCTTGCAACAGAGATCCTGGGCAGCCCACACAGCTAATTCTTCTGCACTATGCCCAGGACCCTTCATTCAGAGGATCAAAAACCTGAATGACGGGGGTTTTCTCAAAGAACATAGCTTTATGTCAGCCAACCCCAGAGTACTATTCCTTCTTCTACTTATTTAGAAGAAGCACCTGGCAGAAGATAGGGAATCAGTGTTTAGATATTTAGGGGGAATGAAAACAGAAGAGAGAAACAAATAGTGTTACAAGAAGCATTACCTCTAGTACCGTAGGGAAAGCTCTCCTGTGCAAACGGATATTTATATAAAACTGCTATTACAGGCTATGAAATGCCCCTGTCACCTCAAAGTAAATATGTTTAAGAATGAATTGTCTTTATTCAGCAGAGATCCATAACAGGGGATGAGCAGGGATTTCTTTGCCTTCTATGAAGGCGTAGGTTATCCATTACCCTCTCTGGAATGTCCATGAGAAAGTTACTTATTACTCTGAGCAATACTTGCAGGGAAAGGGAAGGCAACTGTTATCACTTGGGCTCCCCTTGGGGGATGCTGTGATGATAACTTTCCTGTTTAAATTTGGGAAATACATAGCGCACAAATGAATGAACTTCATTGTCTTTGAAGTTTCCTATGTGAGTCATGGTGAAGATTCTACATAATTACATTAAAATTACGGGGACAGGAATCAGCATGCAAACAGGCCATGGGCAAACATATAGTTACGTGATTCTATCAGCTACACAAATGAAAATTAGCTCCCTTTCCATACTACTTGACTTGCTCTCTGTAAGTGTTACATAAGTTAGTGATAATATCTAAATATGTTTTCAGAACTTAGAAAAATCTTGCCAGGAGAATATATCAGTGTAAAAGCTTTACAGGAAATTTGCTGAAAGCCAGTATTAGTAATCCATTTAACATCAAACCTGCCAAGCATGCCTATTTTGGAGGCCCAAATACAGAAGCTTAAGCCAAGTACTCTAGCAAGAGCACTTCTTCTTCACTGTTCAGACGACTTGTGTTGGCTCACAACCTCGTTTTCCCATTTCCAGCTTAGCGTGGAGGCACATTAAACAGACAGTGGTGGGAGAGCTGGCAGAGTGGCTTGGAAGTCAAGAGGTATTTAGAAAAGGCTTGCTAAAAGAACAGAGTTTGTCTGATGCACACCAGTGCTCTGAGGAACCTGAGCAATCTCTGACTGCACTGCATACTTTCACTCCTGGCTAACCTGACTGTTAGATGACTATTAAATGTTATTGATGGCAAACAAGAGATTTCTTCAGATCGGCTGAAGTTTGAAGTGGAACACAAAATTTCTTTTAACTGTCAGAATGTTTCTGAAGCCTGTTGCTCCCTGCCACACTGTGCATTTCCCCCCATGGAGGGCAAGGAGGAGGGGGCAGAGGGAAGGAAGTCTTGCAGAACAACCTGAGAACAAGTTTCAACACTGACCACTGCCTGCTAGTCCTTTTATTTATTGCTGTTCTCTTTTCTTTGTTATGAAAGGAAGTACAAGTCTTTCCCTGTGGTAAAGTACATTGTGTTTTGTGATAGGCAACTGGAACATATGCTAAATGGACAGTTTTCCAAAATCAGTTTCTAGTGTTCTGCTGCTTCTCTCCAAGTGCAAGCAGAACAGGATGGAGTAAATGTACGCTCTTGTTTTACCTTATGGATGATTATCAATAAATAATACATGGATTTCTATTTAATTTCTTAATAATGTCAGCAGACCAGACAGATTTCCAAAGTGCAATCAGGTTCCTTTTCTAAAATGACTTCTAACTTTGCTGACCTTAATTTGGGGTTGCCTTTGTTGCAGAAACAGCATGACTAGAATCTGGAAGTTGGAGTGGCTAGAGCCAGTGTCCCCAAGCCCATATTTAGGCATCCAAAGAAGTGGTCTGATTTCCAAAACTGCTGAGCAGCCAGCAGCCCTAATTGGAGTCCATGGGAACTGTTGGATGTTCAGCGCATTTGAAAAATCAGGTCACTTATGTAAGCAACTAATTGTTGCTGTAAGAGCCCAACTTCGGCACCTAGTTTTACAAGGGCTTGATGTCACTTTGCCCAGAAACCTTTCAAAGCCAGGCATCTGGCTTGTACTCACTGCTGACCAGAGTGGAGGCCCTGACTGCTGATGGCATCCTGGGAAACTCCCTCCAGCACACTGAGATTCACCCTGTCTACCTTTTTAAGACTTCTCAACAAAGTGCCCGAGCAGGGCCTATGGGTGGGCAGCTGCTCTCTGATTCAGAGGCATGGCCCCACCAGGCTGCAGTGACTGCCCTGAGAGTTGTCCGCTCACAGGCCACCTCCCTGGACCCCACCAGCTGCCTCTGAGCAACCTGGGACCACCCAACGGACGCCAGCCCTGGAGGCCCCTTGATCCTCTGGCATGAGAGAGGGGATGCTTCAAAGTGTTTGCCCCATTTAAACAGTATTCCTGGAAACAGGTTTATTGGCTTTATTCTGTTGCCTTTGGAAAAGAAGAAAAAACAAAGAGACACCTTTGCAAAAATCCTGCAGAAAGAGACCCCGTTCTTGGCTCAGAGACCATCCCCTTTGTGCCAGCAGGGATCAGCCTCCAGCCCCGTGTGGCGTGCCACTTGCTGAAGGGTGTGAAGCAAGTATGGGACAAACAGTGCCACGAACTATTCTGGTGCTAAAATGAACTTTGTGTAGTAAACATGGAGAGGCTTAAGTTCATTTAGTACCTAAGAGGGTAAGTTTGCAGAAGTTCTTGTAAATCCCTATTGCACAACAGGCTCAGCGCGACCGTCGTCCTGAAGTAATAGATATTCCTCAACGTTGTGAAACATAAATAGGTGTCTTAGTCTGACTTTCCACATCAGCAAGGATCAGTGCAGAGTGTTTTCCTCTTTGTTCTTATGTTTAAAATAGTACACAACAAATGTAAGCAAGTTTCTTAACTCCTGGGTAGGGTCTGGTTTCCTAACTCCTGGTGCCGGGCCAAGCTCTAATCTTGGGCACACAGCATGCATAATCATGTATCTCCGCAGACATTTCCAGGTACACGGTGCTGCTTACAATTTACCCAAGATTACAATCTGACCTGCGAAGAACGTTCTGGACGTGGAGGATACAGGACAAACAAGTCGTGCGAAGGAGCAGAAGCGGCAGCGGCATTCCTGGGGCTGCAAGCCCCGAGTGCTGCTCGCAATAACAGGCCTCGCGTGGGGATCGGCAATTTGCAGAAATAGTGCCTTTATGAAGATGTGCTAGTATTATGAAATACTTGCATCCCTTTCATTACAGCATCCCCACAACCTTCAGAAAGTAGGGCAGGTTGACGGGCAGCATTCAAAGAAAAGCCGCACTGGGTGTAACGTCAACACCGTCAATTTAAATTACAAAATTAGCTGTCTTTGTTTAACTTAATTTAGCAGGGACTGGGGATAGGTGCTTGATTGTCAGCCCCACAGATGCAAGTCAGCTCTTTGGCTTTAGATGAGGTTCAGGGTGACTGCAGCTGTCCCACGGCTCCTCAGCGTGCCCTGCCACTGCCTTTCAGCCCAGCTTGGCACTGTCATCCTTCAGCATCTAGCTGATGGGTGAGTGTGGGAAACCTTGGCTGGTCCGAGGGATCAGAATGTGAGTTTAACATTGACCTTGAGCAGATAACTGCATACCCTTGAAGAGACTGGGGAGTCCTGAGAAGAGCTGAGTAAGAAGATAAGGGTTGGCAAACATCCTTGGCTTTGACCAGAGTATGAACAGCGTGTGATCAACAATTGTATTAGCTGGCTGGCGTGTGATGTGAGAGCGTATTGGGCAAAAGTAGAATGCTAGAATATATGCATAGATAAGCACCTGGGTAAAAGGATATAAAAAAGCCCTGCTTGTAAAATAAAGAATTTGGATTGCTGCCACTTGATGTTCAGTGTTGTGTCCGTCCCAACAACGACAGGTGAGCCTAGGTGCCTTTGCACTACTTCTGAGAAGGTGAAAGTTACATTTCATACTCACAGCACTTAGTACTATTTCTGTTACTCCACGTATCTTCAAAGCATTTTGTAAGGAGCAGGCTGAGAGGTGCAGCTGCCTGGAGTGCAACAGGATTGCAAGGCACTTCATCTGTCGGGTCCCTGAGGTGGAGCCAGAGATGGCTGCAGCTCTGGCACATGTGCAGGCATAAGAAGTACATCAGATCTTTCTGCCAAAGGGTGCATTGGATCATTTCACTGAACCAACACAGGGGCTAATCCACCATCTGGCCGAGCTGCTCACTGGCCAGCCCTGCAACTCCTGAGAGCAAGAGGGGATATGGGCAGGAGCAAGTGAACAAACTGGGGAGGGAGGAAAAGGAGCAGGAGCTCCTTTGAACAAATCTCCCAGTTGCATTCAGCTGGCTGTGGTGTGAAACTGTACATCAAGCAAAGCATGTGTACATGTGGAGCTAAACATCCTCCTTGTTTCTCCTGCACCAACCCCTTCCCGATGGTGAGGCAGACTCTTCTACATAGGTGGGAAACAGTGCACCTTTCTAATTCAGCTCCCATGTTTTGATTAGAATATTATTTCTAATACTATGAGAATATTAGTTCTATTATTAGGCACTCAAGGAGGCATTGTATTTGCAGTACTCTATTGCAAATCAGTAGACTAATATGTCAGCATAGAGAAGAAGGGAGGCAAAAAATTACGTAGGATTTGTACAGTCAGCCCTACAGGCTGAATCACATTTGTTGATGTTTTGATAGAAAATACCTTGCAGTTGACAAGCTGCTGTTAAAGTACAAGTTGGTTCCTGTGGCTTATGGGTAGCTGACGGTGTGAAACTATCCTCCTCTTATGTCTTAAAATATTTAAGATGTAGGAGGTAAAATTTGGTATTTCATCACTGTTCACCTTTTTCCTTTCCCATCCCAAAACACAGCCTCCCCCAACTGATTTTATTGACTGTTTTACAGTGTTGCAGTATGTTCTTTTCCGGAGAGCCATGGATGGATTTTGTTCACAGGAATGAAGAGAGAAATCTGTGTTTGTACTTTCTGCTAAATACAGACGTAAGCCTACTCCCCCTTCCTTTTCTCCCTCATGGCACGTACTGTCATTGTGAGATGACGCAGAAGTGCATCACTACAGAATATCATGACTTGTCAGGACAGGCACCGCCTCTAGCTTTGTTTTAATGGCTGGCCTATGACTGAAATGAAACTTAAAAGCTGCCATACTGATAGCAGCTAGTAAATATTACTGGGAGTCAAAGTTACAGATAGAAAGCTGGCAAGAAAAATCACTCACCTACTCAATATCAAAGAGTTGTGTCTGTGCCAACAGCAGTGAAACAGTGCCAGAGAAAATGTGTTGCAGTAACATTACACATTGCCTTTCTGTGCAAAAATACTGGACCAAATTCAGCCTTGCGTGTAAGCAAAGGCAGTTCCGCAAGCGCTTCTGGTGCTGTACCTGCCTGTTTACACCCATGTGGCCCACAACTATATGTTTAAATTACATTAAGTGATTAAGAGGAATTTGCTTAAACCGATGCAAACAAAAGAAATACAGTCCTAGGGCCAATGGCATAACCTCAGCTCACATTGCTGGGGCTTGGGTGTTTAGGGAAAAAAAAATTGCTAGTCCGAACTCAGAGAGAGAAGGGCAGAGCCACACGCACAGGAACAGGGTCCTTTTCCAGCCAAGTACTCCCCCGAGTGCCTCGTTATGGGGGAAGTTCCTCGTTCCTTTCAGGTGATTCCTTTCCCAACAGGACCCAGAAGGGAGTTCATATGCAACTTCTCAAAGCATGTTGCCAAGCGTGCCTGCCCCCCTAGCCCCCCTCCTCCCCAAGCAGCTGCTCTCACCCTTTCTGCCTGCAGCCTGATGGGCTACTGCCTCTTCCCTTGTAGCTGCACGTGGCTTCATGACGCCAAGACTGGATTTTTCCCTCAGTGTTGTTTATTTCTAGCCTTATTTTGTAGTGTAGCTCTTTTCCCTTAAAATGCGGTTTTCTCAAACCAGATAAAAGCATTATCATGGAAAATAATGTGGCAAGCCAGCGGGGCTGCAAACTGGTTAAACCTGAATGTAAACTGTTCTGTAACAAATATTGCTGGTATGCGGGCAATAACCCTGAATAATTTAATTAATTAGTTATATGCCAGTAACTGTTTTTAAAGGGCACACTATTTACACTGTAGGCATTTGAACATGTAATTACATGCTAAGGACGCCTGTTATTTTATCGTCATGAACTCTGTGAATGCAAGACAAAATATACATTATAAAAGCAGGTGATCTGATTTGTATCATAGCTAAGACTAAACTTTTTTGGAGTCTCTTAGCATTAAGACCCATGGGTTTTGTTCAAACCTGCTTGTATGTCCAATGTAATAACCATTTCACTGTATTTTCCACTTTATTTTAGAAGAAAGTCATACCATATACACTGCTAAACAAAACTACACGTATTTACTGTTCACATATAAATGCACTGTAAAGAGAACATATGAGAAAGAAAGAATTATGTTAAACCTGTAGAAATATTTCATGCTACTGCAGCTGTTGCTGTTATAAAGCTAACTTGCCTATTTACTGCAGGCTGTCACTACTTGCCGCAGCTGAGGTGGTTTCGATGACTTTACAGTGAAGTTCTATTAGTATAGATTGAACTTTGAATCCTAAGGGTTTCTAATATTTGGTTTGGGGATAATTGCAATATTCTTGTAATGCTTATTTTGTCTACATTTTTAATCTATGCTCTCTGTCTTAACTCTATTGTTAATAAAATCTTGGCCTGGGAATACTATACAGTAGGTATAATGAAGTAACTGGTTGACAGCTTTGCATTAAGTGTACGTATTGCAATTTGATGCCTGCACTGACAGAGCTAATGGCAGCACTGGAGCTGGAATTGCTAACACTATGCTGAGCATACTTTGGGCTTGTATTTGCACAGTGAGTGCCAAAATGTGTTGATATTAGCCTTTTGAATGAACAAAGAGCCAAAAGAAGGGACACAGTGAAATTTAACACAGCAAAGGAAAAAGAATTAAATGAGAAGGAGGAACACTGCCTGAGACCTAGGTTTTATGGGATACTTTTGGAGAGCTCCAAAGGGAGAAACCGAGGCAGCAGACCATCTCATCACCAGCTGAAGAAAATCTCTGCTGCATTCATATTATTTTAGTTTGCTATTCCAGAGAATGTGTTCTATGACATTCAGTTCACACTGGCTGTAACCATTTGTACTGGGATGTTATCACGACCCTGGTATCCTCCCAGACAAGCTTCCTATCTAGGACAGACTGTGATGCCCTCACTCACTGAGGAGTGTATCAAAGCCTGGTCCTTCATCAAACCTGCTAGAGATTGTGGGCCCTATATGGCCTTCTTATTCTACTAATATGTCTTAGTTCTTCTGCAAGTGATACTCAGCCACTCACTTTTGCTGACAGAAGGCTCTTCCCATTCTTTCAGTAACCTAAGGAGAAAGTGTAATGAAACATAAGCCGGGAAAGCTTTTAAAGACAACCTCTTCTGTTCCCGGGCACTTCATGATCTTGCTAATCAATGGATCCTTCTCCAAATTGAGAAAGCAGCAACTGTTCGTCTATTTTACAGTCAGATCACAGAGGGTGTTAGAGAATTATTTCTCAAGCATTGTAGGCTTCATTCTCCTCTACTTTGCCATGCTGCCTCTCAGAGTAAGGAGCCAAGCTTGTGATGCAGGATAAGTCTTTATCCTTGAGCTGGTAAGATGATGCATAGCATTTTATGTCTCCATTTTAATGTGCATGATCTCTTATCTCAAGTGATAAGATCTATGGGTTGAAAAGTATTCTGAATTTAGTTTCCTGCAGTCAACCCAAACCCAAAAGAAACTCTGACCACTAAATTATAATGTAATGTAATTATAAAGCAAGGAAAGAACCCAGGAAATCCTGAAACCCAACATTTGCACTCCCAAGGGGTGTTGCACTCAAAGGGCTGCTACCCTGCAGGTAACAGCATGACTTTCTCCACCACTTCCTCTGCTGGCAGAATACAGGAGGACTGTGCAACACCTTCCTAGGTGGTCATTCCAAAGCCAAGTCAAAGAAAAAAATGTGTATAAGTCATCATCCTAACATACTTCTGTGATGTAAATATTGCATTAGAGAGGTGAATTTGCACATACAGTCTTCTGCTGTTGATATCTAGGTTGATGAGAGCTGACTTTTTAGGAACAGGGTGGGGTAGAGCAACTGAAATAATGTGTGCCTGAGTAGTGGTGGCTCCCAAATCTCAGCCATCACTTCCACAGAGGAACCTTCCCAAGAACACCTGGTATCTCTCTTGTGAATGTTACTAGCACTCTATTAGAAGACTAAATGCCTGGGAGCATTGTTGATTATAATCTTTGGCTGTAGTTTACCAGCATAAATCTCACCTGGATCTGTAGAGTTAAACCTGCTGACGTGTAGTTATGTTTTGTGCCTGTTACAAGGCACAGGATTTTGGGGCTGGGGACAGGGAGTAGGATGGAAGAGGCAAGGACTCTCAGTTGCAGCCCCAAGACACAAATCCCTTGCCATCATTTTTATTTACTAGGAGACCCAGTATAGGTCTGTTGCTCACAGGGAAGGGACCACAGAAATATGAGTGGCTATGAAAACCTCCTCTGGTGACTGCTCAGTAGTTAAGCTGAGGGTTTTGTTCAGCAGGGCTGCTTTCCACCCCCATGGCAGTAGTGCAGGCTTTCAAAAAGGAAGTTGGTTATATGCAAATGAAATGCAAATACCTGATAAGCTTGTTAAATAATTGGCATAGAATATCACACATGGTGCAGCATCAAACTTGGCAGCTATGATCATCCCTGCCGTACTGCTAGTACTTCACTGGTGCTAAACTGGTCTATACCAGCTGAGGATCTGGTCCATGTAGCATATGGAATTTCCTGGATAAGATACTACTCCCTGTCATACTTAATCACTGATAAATACAGGCCAGATTTATATTGTATGTATATGCTGAATTTATTGGATGATCTTTCTCATTCTGCCATCAGTTCGAGCAGTCCATTAAAACAGTAGTTGCAAATGCAGTGTGCTGGAGTCAGAGCTGATCACATGCTGGCATTTAGTTTTCTTGATAAAGAATAGAGGAAATAACGTAAACAAGTATGCTTGATTACTTTCCCACCCCCGTTCATCCATTTCTGAATCATGTTGGATTAACAACACATTTGAGACAAAGATGCTGAATTTTATTAGCATTGCTTGCTCACTGGTGCCATTATTAAATGCTACATTATTAGCTACTCGGGTATAGCATACATTCTTCCTGTACCGTTCCTCAGAAAATAAGCAAAAGCCAAATTGTTTTGTGGCATACTGAAACCAGTGCTGACTTTATGCAGCAGATGTTCATCTAGCCACGCATGTAGATGATTTCATAGATGAGGCGAGTGTGCTCACCAATCACACACATTGCTTTTTTTCCTCCAGCACTGAATCATCATCTCTCCTTAACTGTATTTTTTTTTAAATAGAAAAAGTAGAGCACTGTGCAAACAGTCATGACCTTTCCTGTCTTTAACCAACATTTTTTTAATGCCCCAATTCCAGGCTGACCTCCTTTTTCAGAGCTATCTTTGGAACTCAAATAATACTATGAAAATACATTTGTCAGCTTCACGATTAGTGCTTTAATAGTGATTTTCTTTCACTGCTTATTTTCCCCCTGCTGTTCGTATTATGGCAATTTCTTTTTTATGAACACAGAAAATGGTAAAGGAAAATCCAATTTATTTCTTTAAATTTACCTCTATTTTGATGACATTTCTGAAGGCTGCACTTCATGTGTGTCTTTAAAACTAGAGAACTTGCAAGACTACTTGAAGCTTTTGTTTGGTCTAAGGAGGAGAGTAGGAGTTACTGGCTTTGCCGTCACTGTCTTAAACAGCTTGAACAGCTCTGCACATCTAATCTAGCTGCAGTACCAATACTAATAACACACGGTTCACAGGAAATCATGATCAGCAGTATGGCTGTGTTTAAGAAACACAGACATCTAGAAATATTAAGCAGCTCATGGTGTGAAGGTCAAAATTACTAAGATGCGGCTTGTGGGGATGGGAGAACAGGCTGTGTCTGGTACGCTGCGATATTGTGCTATCACAAAACAAAACTTTCTACAATCCTTTTTTAAATTTCATGCCTCACCTCTGTCATTTCGTGGTGCTTTCCCCTACTACAGTTGTCACAGTGGTGTATAAAAATGGCAGTTTATCGTTGCAGGGGGTTCCTGAATCATGCATGCCGTTACATCAGTGTCCTCCCACTGAAACTGGCTCTAGAATATTGCTCACCGGAATGGCCATTAGATTTTTAGAAAATACACTCAACTTAAGCAGGCTGTGTGCATTCAAAGCTCCTTTGTATCAATATCAGCTGCTTTGCAAGTTTTCTGCAGACCAAATGGTGAACAGAACCGGCGGAGTTTGTATATATATGAAAGTATATACATGGTATAAATAGGGTTTGGTTTGGGCAGGGTGTATTGCCTGTGCAGCCAGATGTAGGGATCTCTTTCCACCATCCCAGCTGTTTCTTGACTCCACCTTTTTCCCTCTTTTTCTCTTCATCATGTTACTGCTCTTCAGTTTTTCACCTATCTAGTCAACATCTTTATTTTCATTTCTGTCAAACCCAGAACTATTGCAATGTAAAATAAAGTTTATAATGTAAAACCATTCTAATGATCCTTATTCTTCATTTAGCTAAGGGTCAGGAAGAAAGTTGACCGGATGAGTGAAGAAGCTGATGAAGCAGCAAAACAGAGACCGTGGCACCCCTTCAGGCTTCAGTGGCTCCAGGACAGTGGTGTGGACGATGCGCTGGCTTTTCCTAGCTGAGCATTTCCTTGCAGTGCTTAATACCGCCTGGGATGTGCCTTATTTAAAAACAAAGCTGTGCTGAGGCTGCTGCTTGGTGGCATCCCATCTTGCTGGACACCTGACATGCCACATCCCAGATGCAGTGTGGCACTGGGCAGGAACTCACCAGACGCCAGCCCTGCACAGGACTCAGGCTCAGAAAATAAAAATCTTCTGGCTAGGTCTGCTTACACATGCCAAAATAGTGTGGACATCCTCATAAAATTGTGCCTGGGACAATGCTGAGTTTGGTCTGCACAGTAGCAGCTCTGATACCTGCTCCACAGTAGCAGCAAGATGCTTTGAAAGTGAATCCTGTATGATTTTAGGAAACATATGCCAGTCCTTGACAAAGATGAACTTGTTTCTTGGAGACTTTTTGCCCAGTAATGTCCAATCATGTATAGCACATGTTACTGCAGCTTCAGCAACAAACACAGATGGCTGGTAATACCCAGATTTGTTTGAGCATTTTGTAAAAGGAAATAGAAACTGCTGGCATCTGTGCATGGGTGATGACCAGATACTTAAATAGACCCCAGAAATGGAGATATACACCTGATATTACTCTAGAAAGCAAATAAAATTTTTAAATTTAGAAGCTTAAACCCATATTATTCAGAGCTATGTGTGTATTGTTCAAATGGACAGGATGTAGAGATATGCCCTGTCAGGGAACCAGTGTTGCTGGCCTCAGGTGCTATGGAGGATTTTCTAGCTGTAAGTTGGAGGCTAATCTGCTTCACTCCTGAAGTCAAGGAATGACTCGCAGCTTCCAGACATTGTAAAGTTCACTGTGAACCTACTAGGATCTGGATACTAGTGATTCCCTCTGATCTGGAGCAGCATACAGAGATTTATATGATAACAGGACAAGTTTCACGTCTCTGACAGTCCCTTTCCCCGAAAGCCCTGCTGGTGAGCCATGACAATAACCATAGATGGATCATCTTCAGACACGTCAAAAAGTTGAGCGGGCATTGAATTTGTGGTGAGGGATATCAGAAACAGAAAGACAGAAACTTGCTTCTTAAGAAGAAAGTACGAATGCCAAATTGGCTCAGCTCCAAAGTTCAGCCTGCAGTGAGTAAGAACACCAACAATTTAACCAGCAGCAAGGTAACGGCAGTCAAGAACTAGTTTATGGCTGCCTGACCCACAGAGCATCTGCTCTAATGAGCCCATGATAAAAGCCTTGGTGCTTGGTACTTCACAATGGGAAACTGGGGCTCACTCTGCTTGGATGTGAAACACTTGCCGGCTCAGCCCACAGCCAGCACTGAATACACAACATTGAAAACTGACAAAAAACATTGAAACATTGAAAAGTTGGGTGAGGCCTGGCACTGTGTGCAGAGTGTGGCCAGTTCAAACAGTAACATAGAGCACTGCAGCTTGCACCTAGCGTAGCTCTGAGGAGTAGAAAACATGCTGTGCTTATGCGGTGTTCACCGCATGAATTGCCGCTGGCAAAGCATGAAAGCTGTCAGTATTATACAGACATGATGGTCATAGGTAGCCACACAAAGGGCAGCTAAAACCCCATCTGATCTACATGCAGTTAGCTTTCATAGGGCTTATTTGACCACGACCTACAGAGAGGCATGCAAATCTCAAAAAGCTTATTTTTGCTCTTTAGCCATGAGGTGTCCTTGACATATGCTGTGATACAGAGGAGCCTGATCTCATTTCTTCCACTGAGGAGGTGCGGCTGTTGCTCTGTAGAGGCCAGGAATTACATAAAAACTACTGACAAGAGAGAGAGAGATATTCTGCCGCACTCAGAGTGTGGCTGCGCACCAAAGAGTAGCAGAGCATGTTCCTGGATAACAGGTGATGGGTCAGTCACTGGGGTACTGGGGCATACCCTTTTCAAAAGATTTGCACGTGCTATAATAAAAGAGTTTTGTCTAATGCATACTCCTGAGCCATCGAATTCAGCAAATAGGAACATAAGACCCTCTTTCTTGCTTGCTACTGCACCCTGTATAGCATAAGGCTCATAAAAAAGACTCCATATGAACAGTCAGTTAAATATTGGCTTGGTTGGTACAGTCAGTCAGGGCCCCAGTGTTGACATTGATGGTTTGTTTAGTTTGTTGCAGAAAATTCTTGTGTGACAAACATTTGTTTTTTATTGATTAAAATAGATTTATTTTTATTTTTTACAAATAGTGAAAGAAGGAAGGAGATGGCACAGAATGGGAGGAAAAAAAAACCTTTTATGTTGCTGTTAATCTGTAAGCTGATACAGAAAAATATAACAAATGGTATTTCTACATCCAGCGATATGGTTTATTACTAGGGCTTTTTTTTTTTTTTTTTTCAGAATGCCTATGGCTAATTCTTTTCAAATTACAGAAGGATATGGGTAAGATTTATGATTGGAATAAACTGAGTGAATTTGAGTCATGAAGCACAGCTGTGAAAAGTGAACATGAAAAGAATATCCCAGTTCCATCCTGAGAAAATTTAACTGAAAACTAGATTATTGTGTCCCACCATCTGAGGTTAAGTTGTACAGTAAACACTCTCAGTGCTTTCTTGCCCACCGGTTGATGGCATATGGTTCTCCTATACCATGTCTTTGATATTTTTACTCCAGGCCTTTTCTGCTTTCCAAAGACTAGACCGGTTCTCACGGTCAAGTTCTGTGTCTTCTGTAACTTGCCCAAAGTAGTGACATTAGTCAGTCTCATTTAGTCCAGCCCTGTTAATCTGTACATCCAGTTTCCTTCTGGCATCTTTGCTGACCTCCATAACCTCTGTTTACTCACACGCCTATGTCCATTTCCTTGTTTTACTACCATCAATTTGCTACTTCCTCTACCTTTATTTTTTTTTTTAAGATTGCCTCTTGACCGTGTCAACTGTATGTAGGAGTTCCTGCCTCCTTTTCCCATTATATTCTTTTGCTGATGTGGGCCATCAACATACTGACCGTAATAATCCAGAGTGTGATCTTTTACTTCAAAGGCTTTATGTTTCTGTTTGAGTCACAATCTGCAGATCTACATCATGTATTTACTAGAGACACCAGTCTTTATACTCTTTATAGTTCCTCATCTCCCTACTCACTGATGCTACCTCTAGCCAATAAAACCTAGTTGGTACTTCTCTATTAATTCTAAATAGCAAACATAACATGGTCTTAAGCCCTTTCCCAACCTAAGCTTGTTTTATTTGAGTTACCAGGATCAACTACTCTCTTGATTTTAACATCCAAGGTGTGTCTCAAGATGATTCCACACAGCTCCATTCCTTCCCTTTTAAACTTCCAGTTACCACTATTTCCCTTCTTATATGCTAGGGCCAAGCTTTATATTGCCATAAAATGTTTTTTCCACCAACTTGTGAAAAAGCAAATATGCCTGAAGATACTCATTACATATTTCAAAACCGTACATGCAGATGTGTGATTTTTGAGAGAAAGGATTGCAGAGGGTATTATGTAGCAACATGCAGAAAATGAAGTGAAAAGGGTGAAGAGCTAGCAGCACTTGCACATTTTATGGTGAGTTAGGATTCTAATCTCTTGCTGCAGAAAGCAACAAAAACTAGAGACAACCAGACAAAAATCAGTCTTTGATGAAGTTGAAGCCTGATCCACAAATTATACAAATGCTTAAATTGGCATTAAAAGCCGAGTGGAAACCATAGAAAGAACTTGAATGTTAGATAAATTTGATTATGCTGGCCTGAGTCAGACAGAGGGCAGGCAGCCATGATAAGTGTTAGAGCTCAAACACTAACTTCCATATTATAGTTATTCATCCTAGAAATGACCACAGTATGAATCTCCTGATGGACAGATTCCTCATGAGGAGAGAGAGATGACTTTTTTTACCACACTGAACTTGGAAGGGGGCATTTGGGGTACTTGCATGGTATGCAAATGCCAGGGTCTCTCACTATTTTGATTAAGAGACCTGTGTGCCTTTCAGATGAACCTTTTCAGAGTAACCCTCCTCCCTGATCTCAGCTCATACCCGCTGGTCTTTATAAAAAGCCCGATTTCCTGTAAGCAGGTTAATGCTCTTCTTGTTGTCACGTTTAAATTAGTCAAAGACCTATAGGTGGGCACTAAGTCTGTGATATTCACATGGATATAGTGAGATGGTATGGATCTCCATAGAACTTCAAAATGAAGGGCAATTCAAAAGAGAAAAGTTACACTTGCTGCTCTCCCAGTCTTGTTGGACAGAAAGCATTGGAGCAATTCTGGTGCAGGGCTATCTGCTTCCACTGTGTCTCATAGTAGTATAAAAACGAGCCTGTGCATTGATACAGTTGTGCACATCTGGACAATACTGCTCTCAAAGTCCAAGATAAGCACTTGAGAATTAGGAACAAAACATCCTCTATTAAGTTACCTCAAGTAGAGAAGATGAGAATGCCTTGAGACTGACAGTCTTTAGAAACAAGATCAACTCTCTACATTGAGAGAGGCTTTCGGTCATAAATGTTTCCTTTCAGATGTATCTTTTCATTGCCAACTCTAAGTTCCTCAGCCCCCAACAAAAGAGATATCTGACCTGAAAAAGAAAAGCCTGAAAATACTTGGTCCCACAGTCCATTAGGCATTTTGTGATTGCCACTGATGTTACTGGTGAGGCACTCAGATACTATTGATAAGTAGCCATATCAGTATCTAGTTAGCCACAGATGACTGCAAGTGTGGGAAATATTATTATCATCCAGTGGAAGATTTCTGTTCCTTCTCCATTCCGACCCCCAGCAGAAAGGCAATGTAACAGTGATGACTTTTTCGTTCATTTTTCCAATTATGGCTAATATAATCAGTGAAATAAAATCCAAAGTGGTAAGACTGGAAGGCAAAGGAGAGAGAAATGTGTCAAGTTACTTAGCTAGGAACTGAATCCTTGTACATTCCTGAGATGGTCCAAACCCTAAACCTCAAATCTGAACTTCCTCAGGCCTTGGAAAAACAAGAATCTGTACGTGAACTTTGTGGCTTGGCCCCTCTCTTAGACCCAGCCTATCTCCTGAGTCAGAGATGCAAGATAGTGCAGGAGAATCATTACATGCCCTACAATATCCTAAAAGAAAATAAATGAATCAGTTAAACCAAAAAGAAAAACAAGTGTGACAGGCTTATTCTCTTCTGGTTTCCTGTGTGTCAAATCCTGCTGAGAATAAGTTTGGTCTGTCAGAGCAAGCAAAACCTTGTTGTTATTCTCAAAAAGACAAGGATGAAAACATATAACGTTGGCTTTTAAACTGTATACCAGACACATTGCGGAGGGGGGTTGGGGGATGGGGTGGAGTGGGGGGTGTTAAGAGAAGCAAGAGCAGAGAAAGCAAAGCAGACAATGATAGAGGTTTCTTTTATTTAACCTGCATAAAGTTTTTCATCGCCTTATTTTCCTAATTCAGTAGTTCTAGTCCCCGTAATCCATAATATTAAATTGTAAACTGAGAGCAGTTTTGTGTGAGATGAACTAACTTGAGCAATGCAACTCATAATTATGAATATTTGTGAGGTACTTTAATGCATGGGAAGGACTTTTTCTCTCTGCCTGCAAATTATTCCCCTAATAACAAACGGTCCAGGCCTGCAGTCTTTGCCCGTGTTGCGCCCTGCCCTTGTTCATGATGGGGATGGTGGAGCTTAGCATTCCCGCAGGGTAGCACTCACTCTCTTGTCAGCGTGACCATTTTGAGTGAGAAGCACTGAAGGATCATTGTGATAGGATGTGCTGTAAACATGCAGCTTATCATCAGTGAAGATGGTCAGAAATGTTCCAGGGGAACATGATACCCACTGTGAAACGCTGATTAAACAAAATCAGAACATTCTGTGGGAATGTGTCTGTTTTAACAAATCTTCTGACAAAACACAGGCACATCTCCAAACTTGCCTGCCAGGCAGGTTTCAGTCAAAAGCCTGCCCGGTTTCATGCCAGCTTGCCAACCCAGCTCCTTAGCAGTCTGCCCAGCAGTCTGCTGGGGAGACAAAATGCCAGGCCTTCAGATTTCCCAGTGCTCAGGCAGCCGGTTGAAAAAAGTGCCTCAGCACTGGGGGACCCTGGGCTTGCCGGCTACCCATCACAAGGCTAGACTGGCTATAAACCTTAAAGGCTGCCTGCCCTGAGAAGGGCAAGAACGATGTTTATGTAACAGAGGCAGTAAACAAGGAGTGAGGAGGAGTAAGAAGTGTTTCAAACTTTTTTTCCATTAGGCTCAGTTTACATTCTTTCTGTGCTGGGAGGACAGAGCAGCAGAGCCTCTTTTTTGTCATATGATGGGCTTGTACTAAGCCCAGTTTACTGATGTGTACTGCAGAGTGCCTGCATTGCATGTGGATAGTAGACCACGTTCTTCTCAGCAGCAGAGGACTCACCAAGCACCTGCTGTGCTGCACAGGTCTGCAATTGCCCTAAGAAATGTCCCAAGTGTTAGTGGCAATTCAAACAATCTGTCCCTACCAATCTTTTTTTTTTTTTTTTTTTTCCTCAAGAACAACTCAGGAACATAAAAGGGAACAGGACATATATTGGGTGAGGCATTCTGGAAGTGGTAGTCTATATTTGCAACTGTAGGGCCTCTTACTGTCTCCTTCATCCTTTAAAAGAGGTGTTCTTGTCATGTAATGGAAGAGAACACGAAGGAGATCCACAAAGGCTGGTGGGTAGTAGTGGGCTTCTGTCAGCTCCCAAATGCCTGCTGCCTGCTTGGTCCCAAATTTTCCACAGGAAACCAATTCACAATTGTGTGAGCAGGTCATCTGTGGATGGGGGAAGGAATGAGGGCTGAGAACCTGTGGCTGAGAAAACCGTCTTGCTTAAACACTTCTTTAACCTTTCTTTTTCGTAGGTTTTGGGTTTGGGTTTTTTTTTCTATTCTGTGAGGGATCAGATTTTATGCTAAGAATAATATCTGAGGAACAATAAACAAAAATGGCAAACCAGGGATTTGAATGAAAAGTGTCCTAGACTGTTCTACTGCATTCCCGTTACTGGCCACTGGAACTAACACCAGTTCATCTCCATGAGAACTGTTGACAGAAAACTAAACCAGATTTTTGTTAGAGAATAATATTTCAGTCTGGAAGGAATTGTCTATGGTTATTCTTTTGAGACACGATGACATCCATTTATGGCTAATTAGCCCAAGCAGAGTTTATTTAAGGTACCCTAGCCAGGAGTACAGCTGCATCAACTACCACTTAGCTGACTTTTGTATCAAAACTGCCATCCTAAGCTCACGTAGCTCAGGATGGTATGTGTTGGGCCTTCAAGATATATAGTCATATTAAAAGGGAAAAAGCTTATGTTTGAGAAGACTATTTGTACCAAGGAAACAGCATTCTTCTTCTCACACATGTTTTGAGCCAAACACAAGTAAAATCAAATTAAAAACACAGCCTTAGAACTTACAGGGACTATGGAGACAAATTCTAGGCTTATTTTCACCAATTGCATGGAAAGCATTTGGGATTTGGCCTAGAAAAAGAAACAATCTCTTACTCTTTCCATGTGTACTCACTGTTAAATACCCTCAGGAAGTCTTGCTTCATTGATCCCTTATTTTCCTCAGATTTTTTCTGGGGACATTTGAGAGAATATTTAGTGTCTGGATCTTTTTGTACTCCTCATCACCAGCAGTGGAAGCCTGGTACCCTTCACCTAATTCTGGACCATGGTTCTTTCACCACTCAGTAAGGAATTCACAGCTAGTGTTTCATACCTCAAACACAAACCCATGCAGATACACCAGATTTTGCCCCTAGGCAAACACCAACTCTCCTCAGGTCTATCCTTCTCCCTATCTGGTGCCTCCATTTCCATTTGAATGTGAGGAAAGGCACCTTAGAAGCTAACTTAACAAATCTTGAGATAATTTTCCTATAGGATGTGTCATCACTAGCAGACATAAGGGACAGCTTCCGCCATGTTCCAAAGGGAGGTTGAGTGGCCTGCAAGGGTGTGTGCCATGTGCAGGCAATAATAATGGGACAGCAGGGAAAAAAACTCCATCCCTTTAGTTTATTGCCCCATTCCTTCTTGTCCTGCCACAGCTCAGCTTTTAGAGTTAATTCAAATAATTTCTCTAGTTGCTCTAACATAAAAATATTTCACTGGAATACTGGATGGCTAGCAATGCTAGGTAAAGCTAGCTTACCACTAACACTGCAGGCTTTTTAAACCATTACTCGACTTACTACTGCCTTATTTCAAACCTTTGCCCTGTGTTTCAGACAGCTCAATGTAGAAGCAGGATTACAGTCAAGCTTAATGTTTTCCTGTGTTGCTATGACTCGTGTTAGCGGCAGCTCTGAAGTCATAAATGGATTTTTCTGAAGAGAAGATACTTGTAACTCTTTAAGTGTTGCAACCACATAGCTATATGAAATATTAAATGAGGATTTCCTTTTCTCTAGTTCCATTTTAATTTCACAATAGGTTTTATCCATGTCTATCTCTTCTAACTTAAGAGATTTGTACTGAATATTGCTGAGGGATTGGTGTTTATGCATGAAGAACAAGAGTATGGTAGTCGAAACAGATTAACACACTAGACTTCCATCTCCTATCTAAAGGAAAGGCACAGGCATTAACGGATAAGATACCTCTGAAATAGCTTTGTTTACAGACTGCTAAGCCTTACTGGCTTCATTGGAATACATATTCTCCAACCCCACTCTCTTACTACATTCAGATCATTTTTGCATTTGCCATCTGTTTCTTGCACGAAACACAATGAAGAAAACTATGTATGCATTATTGTGTAAGTCTCCATCATACTTATTTTTAGAGAACTATTTTCGAGCTAGCTCATAAGTAGGTTTTTGCATGTGGTGCTCTATGAGGGAAACAGGGTGGTTCAGGACAGAATGAATACAACATGTTTGCACAAATCCGTGATGACTATCTATTTATCCCAGGTAACACAGGATGTTCTTCAGGGTTGGGCCCAGCCCGCTCAATGCATAAACTGTCCTTGAGGTAAGTAGTGAAACACAGATACCGTTCTCCCATGTCCTGATAGCTATGCTATAAAAGGCAAGCTTACTTTTGCTCTTTGAGTCTGCTCTGGTGACTTTTTAACTCTTTTCCTGCATATTAGGACACTTTCTACCCAGCCTCCTGGCTGCCAATTTTAGAACTCCACAGTCCGAGAGTTAGGAAGCCACCAGTGCAACAAGTTAGCAGAGATTGTCTATCAGACAAAGCTCTGCTCTGGACTTCAGTAGAAGAGTTCCCAGTTTCCCACATCTCTAGGTCCCAGCTGGACTCATCTGCAAGAAGGGCACCTCGGGGCTGCACGCACAGAAGGAAAAACTTCAGTCATCTGAGCATGTTAAGGGTGAGAAGGAATGATGACAATGTTATTTCTAGTCCTCCAAGGTTACCAAGTAGCTGAGCAAAGAATTTCAGGGCCAAAAGTTTGAACTAAGCCATCTGACAGACTTTAAAAGATTAAGTCCATGCAACAATGGCTGTTGAACGACCAGGAGCATGTTTTCCAGTGATTCCTCTAAGGGTGTTTTCCGGACTCTCTACAGTCCTTGAGAGAGAGGGTCTAAGACTAAGAATTATACTCCATTCTCTGACTAGGCTATAATTAGCCTGCCCAGTGCTTGCACAGCTTTAATGTACAATAACCGTAAAACAGTAGCACAGACATCCCCTGCACAGAACAAAGGCTTGTTCTTGTCTTTCCGCTAATCATTGCTGTTTGACAAACTTTTTATAGCTCTTGATGTCTTTAAGTTTACTACTTAATTTTCACTTCAATAGAACACATTTCCAACTATTTTGCAAAGCATAGTGGCTTCAACAAATGACTCACTGATAATTGCTGTCATAGGAGAGCCAACTGCTCAGTATCTTAATACGTATTTTACTATTCTTAGTTGTTATGGTGGCTGTAAAAATCCATCATGCAATGGTTGCTCTCGGCATCATTCCTCAAAGCACAATGACGTAGAAAAATGTCTGTCCTCAGTGTCTGTCTGCCTTCAGTGGTCAAGCATACTAGACTTCCAAACATTTTGCTGAAAATCAAGTGAGGTACATTTCTTATAGATTTAGTGCTGTCACTTAAGTAAGGATTACTCACAAATGTAAATCATCAAAGTCAGTGGGATGACTAATATGAACAAAGATTAAATGGCAAGACCAAGTCTCAAATGTATATAAGAAATGACTGCATAAAACCATCCCACTGGTTTCTTTACACATCTCTCACCTTGGAGTATGACAAATGAAGCAGAAGAGTAGATGACTGGAAAAGTAGCGGTGAATAGTGTTAGGTCATACCTTAAAAACTCTGCCGAAGAGTTTTGACTTTTCCTTGTCTTAGCTCTGCTGGAGGCCAGGCAGTGAAGTTTTTGACTTGTATCATTTTTGAGTAATCTCATTTAGATGACTAAATGAATCAGGCTTGTGTTAACTCTGCAATTTGGGTAACTTTTATGCAAGACAGTTGTATTTTGTTTTGGAGGTAAGATTGCTCATATCCATGTGGACAGAAAACTGTCTTAAAAGGGAAATGTGAAAACACGGGTTTTTTTGTCTGTTTGCTTGTGTTGTGGGGTTTTTTTCTTCTCTGTCAGAAAGCTTATTTTTCTGAGGCTTTAGACTAGAACCTGTCAGCAACTGCTTCAGTCGCTGTAGACCCGGAGAGGCTCTGGACGTGAGGGACTTTCAGGTCCTCTCCAGTAGAATTGGTCTTACTTCTTCTCAAGAAATCATCACTTCACATCAGAAATTCTGCAAATAATTGGCCTGTCTCATTTAATTGGAATGATTCAAATGCCAGCAGTGAGGCAGCTCTGAGTAACTTTACATTTCAAACCTCCCTGGTCCTTGGCAACCTCTGAGCAAGGTGCCATAAAGCTGGAACTTAGCGCGCTGCCTGGTGAGCTCATTTCACCACAGGCTGAAACCAGCTGTTCCCAGTGCCGTTGCAGCATCACTTGTCTCCCTCCTGTGCTGTTGGCCACGAGAAACTGCTGATCTCCCTACCTGTGTGTCGTCTTCCCCTTCCCTTCACACGTATGTGGGTGCCTTGCCTTCTCAGTCACTGCAGGGTGCCTGCTGCTTTCCTTCTCCAGTACTTTCATGTGGTGTGCTCCAGATTTCCTCCTCATCATGTCTGCTGCTCAGTCATATGTAGAGCCAAGCTAGGACTCACCCTTTTTTTTTTTTTTTTTCTGGGATATTCATAGCATTTCCCACTTTCTATATACATACTATACACTTCATAAAATGCCACATTTTCACATTCTTGAGGGCTTTCCAGTGATTTTTTTCAGTCTAATCTTGAAAATGAATGGTGATACATGTTTCTACTTTCCACGGTATTGGCAGCACTACCTCAGAGTTTTGGTAATGGCAGTGTTATATGCATTAGTGGCATATGTGTTCATTAATTAAAAGAATCTTTTTAAAAATACTTCTCTTTGTGTTTAAAATATTCAGGTGAAACCAGATACTTCATTCAGGCCTGAAGATATTGCTGGTCTCCAGATTGTTTCTGAATCTAAGTAGGGTAACTTGCTAGTGGCTCTGCAAGCAGAATTGCTATCTGTGTCCATTTTGTTTGCTTTTAGACTCATCTAAAATATTTGAACATCATACCTTCTTACTTTTGTGTTTTACATTATAGCTCTGCTTGAGATTATGAAAGCCATTCATAGTCATCAAGTTTGCTTTTGCACTTCCATGTCACCTGAAGGTTATGAATGACCCATCAATCTTAAGTTGGCTGTCGCAGTGCAAAAGTATCATGTAAATTTTCTTTATTTAGTCCGTGCACTTATTGTGCAATTTTTGGTGTTTCTTCACATTTAACAGCTCCAATAAACATTGCCTCACTTATGTCTGCCTAAGTTACAATGTGAACGTCTATTTCTCTTGGGTTTGCTTTCAGCAAGAGTACATTACAGCACAAATATTTTTCCAGTACAGTTTCCACAAATGTTCCCAGACGCATGGAAATATTTTGATTAATACTTTGAACTGTAGTCAAATGACTCGCCTTTTTCTTTAATGTATCTTATTTCTGGCTTTGATCTTTCTAAAATCACAATATCGTCTATTTTATGGAACTTTCACTGCTACTCATCTTAAGCAGGAAGCCCCGGAGGACTTGGTTAGTATTAAACATTTTTGAGCACTGATCACATTAAATATATAAAAAGATTGGTGAATATAGTTTTCTGTGATTGCATTGCTATTTAGTAAACCTCCTACAGATACAGATTGTAATGCAACGAAACCAAGGATGTTAGCAGAAGTCAACATATCTTAATTTAATTCCAGTTTGTGTGTGTGTGTATACACACACACACACATATAAATCATTAAACTATGTTTAATAAATCATAATCTTAAAAAGTATTTTATTCTTATTTTCCTCCAAATTATATGTAATTTCAATTATTATGTTGTACTGTATGTGGACTATAATAAAGGTGAGGAATCAAAGCCTTTCCTCTTTGGAAACACTGGGTCTTTTACTGTCAACTTCAAATGATTCTGAATTTCAGGCAGTGTCGTACTCAAAGCTTGTATTACAGAAAGCCCAAGAGGCATGGACACAAGTGAATGCAAAGGACTCAGTCAATGTTACAGATGACAGATGTTACTTTCTATCGTGTTTTTGTCAGTTAGTTCTCAAATGCCCCTTTTCTAGACCCTCCATGTAGTACTATGACTCAGTATAGGCTCAGCAATACTCATTAAGCCAAAATCAGAGGTAGTGTTAAGAGGGTTCAAGTCATGTAGTAATAAATACCGATGAATCTAAAAGAGTTGAAGTTAATAATGTGCCATCCAAAAGCTAGTATAAATCCTACTATGCTAGAGTCAGCTGAGAATTTAGCTAAAGATCTTCATGACCTACTTCATCCCTCCAGCAGGAAAATCAGCAGAGGTGGATAATCATAGAAAGATTCTCTTTTTAGAGTTTTCCCGAAAGCCTTAGGCTCCCTTTGTGCTATGGCTTTCATCCGTGCTATTTTTTTTCTGTACTTCAGGAGAGGGGGAAAAATGATTAATATGTTTCTTCAGCCACATCAGCATTCAGCCCTCTATGTCACCTTATCCTTGGATTTGCCAAGCACCCATGGTAAGTTTTGGAGAGTAGGAACAGATTTTGCTGTAAAAGGCTTTGACTCTCCTGACCTTCACAGACTAGAAGTAACATGAACTGTAGAAATTATCTTTCTTATGAATCTGGGAGAAACATCAGGTCTGGTTTTATGGCTGATTAGAATTATTGACAAACACACAATAAACAAATAGGTGACCAAACTCCATCTGAAATATTATTTCCAGGACTGTCCACCTACGTAGGAAGGATATTATTGCCTTGGAGAGACTTCTTACTATATTTCAAGAGTCCAAGTTATGAAGGCAGATTTGAGTTACTGCATTTATTTTTTCTAGATATGAGATTTAAAGTTGTTAAAAGTATATGCCCAGGGCATATACAATCCTGGGCATGTATTTTCCATGGTGAAAATGGCACGTACCTTTCCATTCAAAAAATTGCCTGAAGTTTTGGGATTTAATTTAGCTTTTGACAGTCCTGGGGACTCTCAGTGCATTGTATTAGTACAATATGCATAGTATAGGACATAGCGTGTGCTACACGAGTTTCCTGACATAGGTTCTCCAGTGCACCTAAGACCTTAAGTATAGACCACCAACATGAGCAAGCAAGGTCTTCAAGCTCATTGCTAGAACTCACACCTGCTATCTCTAGTAGCATGCTGACTGGCTTTGTGTATATGTGCATCTATGGGCAAGTGGAAGTACAGCACAAAAATTGACCATGCAGCCCCCAGATGAAGGCAGCAGTCGATCTCTTGGACTCAGGCTGCTTTTGAGTCCCTTGTCATGGTGGGCCCCATAGTCTGTTACCATCAACAAGGCTCCGTATCCTAGATTTTAGAAACGGGAAGAGGGGAAAATGGATGTGAGTAATGGTTATTAGACTGCCATAATAAATAATCTGGAGAGATACATACAAATGAATTTGAGGCACTTAGATTTATTGTGAAGGGATGGTATGGGTAAGCATGATAAAAGATTGAGGGCTGAGATAAACCAAAAAGTATGCAGTGAAGTCTTCTGGTGTCTGAATTTGCTTTCTGTTAGGTTTACGTTGCTCCAGAGGGCTATCTCTGTTGACATATAAATATGGGATGACCAAGTAATATAACAGGGCTATGTTAGTGAGGACTGCTATTCTGGTAAGAGTGTTAGGCGGAATGAAATCAGGAATCATTTATGTTCTGGAACTAGGATTTAATAAAGAAAATTTTCTGTTGTCTCCATAAATTTTACTTGTGAAGGGAGAGAGAGAGTGACAAACCTTCTGCGAGGAAAAAAAAAATCAGGAAGATAAATACTGCACACTTAATCAAACGTGTGTACATTCAAACACATTCTGAGAGAACTGGATTTCTTGCTGGTCATGTGCCATTTTCCAAAACGGAGGTTAAACACGGGTCAATCCAGCACCAGACTCTGTTACTGAATCTCCGCTCTCGGTAGCGCTCCGCAGCGAGCAGCGGGGCTTGCAGGTGCGGCAGAGGGGGGTCTGCAGGCAGGCACCCCCCGGCGCCGGGGGCAGGTGGCCCCGAGAGGGCGAGGGGCAGCGTCTTCAAAACGCGTCCGCGCTCTTGAGCAGCGTTTCAGCCTGCCGCCTCAGGGCTGAGGGCAGAGACGAAGCCGGCGGAAGAAACGCTGTCAAAATCCGTCACCCTTGTCGGTCAGCGGAGGCAGGCGGCGGCCGGGCCGCCCAGGGCAAGCCCCGCAGCCCGCGGCACCAAGCGCCGAGCGCCGTACCGGCTGGGAGCACGCCCCGCGCCGAGCCCGGCCGCCGCCAGCGGGCTCCTTCCCCGCTTTGACGTTCCTCCTCCCTTTTGTGATCATTATATTATTATTATTATTATTATTATTATTATTATTATTATTATTATTATTATTATTATTATTATTATTATTACTGTTTTCCGCGCGTTGAAGCCGGAGCGCGATCCACCGGCGGATTAGCCATACGCGTGGCTGTGCGGCAGGTACGCGCCTCCGCCGCACGGCTCCCGGCTCTCGTGCAACTGCTCTGAGGCGACAACGCTCCCGCCGGGGCTGAGGGTTTGCTTTTTACACGTACAGATACAATCTGATGACGCCACGCACCACGGCGGCGGTGAGGCTGTGAGAGCCCCCCCCTCTCCGCGCGCGCTCCCTCTCCCCCGGCAGCGCCAGCCCCCGCGCAGCCCCCGCCATCGCCACCGCGCGCAGAGGGCGCGGACCGCCGCGCTGCGCCCCGGCGGAGCCTGCGCGGGGCGAGCGCCCCCCCGCGCGCTGCTGCGGGGCGCCGCCGCCGTTACGTAAGTGACGACGCCCCCCTCGCCGCTCGTCAACCCCCCCACCTCCACCCGCCCTCCCCACCCCCCGCGCGCCGCCCCCCGCCTCGCCAGCGGTTATGCAATCGCCAGCACACAGACCTACTGTACCACACACCGCCCCGCGCCCCGCCCCGCCCCGCCCCCAACCGCTGCCATTGGTCCCCCTCCGGCAGCGCCCGGCGCCGATTGGGGCGGTGTCGACGCCCGTCACGGCGCGGCGCGGCTGGCATGCGGGCTATGAGCCCCGCTCCGCGCAGCTCTGACCTACTAACACACATCCCTCCGCGCCGCCGCCGCCGCACGCCTCTCGCCCGTCCGCTCCGCTGCTGCCTGCACAGCACAGCACAGCGCGGCACCGCACCGCACCATCTCGCCTCTCCTCGCCTCACCCGCGGCCCGGTGCGGGGCGGGGGATGCTCGGTGCCCCGCGGTGCGCTGCAGGTAGGAAGGCGCGGGTACGCGGGTATAAAGTTCGGGTGTCCGCCCGGGCTGCGTCGCCCGCCGCGCCGCGCCGCTCCTCCTCGGGTGGGGGCGGCTGTTGCGTAAGACGAGCCCAGCCGGCTCCGGCTGCCGGCGGGCGGGGAGGGGTCCGCCGGGCCGGCCGGCCGGCTCTGCTCGCTGCCGAGCGGGCGGTTCGACGGCGGGGTGGCGGCGCGGAAGGCAGCCCGGAAGATGATGCCTGCCGAAGGCTTTCTCTCGCGGGGGTGCTCGTTCCCGGCGCGCCGCGCGAAACTCCCCCCGCTTCTCCCCACGGAGGGCCCTGGGCAGCGCCGCCGGAGCCGCTCGCCCGCGTTGCATAATGTGCCGGCGGGGAGCGGGGCTGCCGCGGCGGCCGCCGTGCGGGGCGGAGGGCTGTGTCCCGAGCGCCAAACCGCGCCTCGACCCTCAAGCCACCGGGAGCTGCCTGATGCCGGAGCCTGCCGGCGAGACTCCCCCTTCCTCCTTCTTCGGGTGGCGCTGGGGGATGTTGCCCGCTGGCAAGCGGGATTAATGGCAGCGGCCGGGCCCCCGTCCCCGCGCCGTGCGGGGCTGCGCTTGCCCCAGCCCTTTCCGTCACTTTTGTCGCTGTTTTTCAGGCGCTGCGGGACCGATCGCATAATAGTTCCTGGAAATGTTGCATTATGTAACCACAGAATTTGCTGGCAGCCGGGCTGGGAAGAGGGAGCTAATTATGCGATTTTATAATCTCGCTACAAAGAAACTAGGACAATCTCGCCCTGAAAAAAAGCCCCCAAACCCCCATAACTGTGACAGATTTTGTTAAAGTGCGTTTAAAAGGGGAAGTAGACAACTGGGTAAGTGGGGAGGCAAGGCGCGCTCGCCGGCTGCGTGTCGGGTGCCTTGAAACGAGATTTGTGTCGGTCTATATTTAGCCCCATCGCATTTTAGCAATTGTGGCTTCATGTGCTATTTCTGGTCTTTTCTCCAGAGCTGTGTGTGTAGACGTTCGAGGCCATTTGCTCGGATTTTTAACTCCACGCCTTCAGAGACGTTTTGATAAGGCTGTATTTTTAGGAAGGCATTTCGCCCAGACGCTGAGCCATCTCTCCGGTACGGGCTTTCACTTGCCGTTTCTTTAGAGGGGGATTTAAAAAAAAAAAAAAAAAAAAAAAAAAAGAACGTTTAATTTAAGGGAGGAAGGCGTATAGGAGATGTCAGCCGCGCCGGAGGAGCGAGGTGGAGGCATCCCGCTCCTGCCCTGACGCCCGCAGCGGGCGGGGGACCAGGTGCCGCCGGCCCCCGGGGCGGGCAGCGGAACCGGGCCCCCGGGGCAGCCGCCAGCACCGCAAGTAGGTCAGTGTGACAGCCCCGGCAGGGAGCGGAGCCGGTAACGCGGAGCCCGATCCCGCGCCCACCTTCTCCCTCCGGCTTGCGGGGGTCGCCGTCTCCCCAGCGGCCGTTGGGAGCCGTTGGTGGCCGTTGGGGCGCGGCGGCCGCGCGGCGGCGGGCGAGCGAGGGCTGGGGGCGCTGGCGCTCCCCCTCAGCCCTTTGTTCTGGGCTGGGGCGGCGGCGGCGGGCGGTTGGGGGGGTGAGGGAGCGGCGGGCTGATAGCTCGGCGGGGCCATGCTGAGGGAGGGGGGAGCGGGCCGGGCGCCATGCGCCGCCGGTCACGTAGGGGCCCGCCGAGCCGGGCAGCCTTTGTGGCTGGCGCGGTGCGGGGCCGAGCTGCGGAGAGGCGGCGTCCGCCGCCTCTCCGCAGCTCGGCCGCGCACCGCGGAGCGTCTCTACCCCCCCGCCCCTTGTCCCACCGTCGCCTGCAGGCAGGGAGCGCCAGACAAAGGGGCGCAGGTAGGCATGAGATAGCCTAGCACACCCCCACTCTCACCAACCGGGTATTTTCGGCTTTTTCCTTACGTAACGAACAACAGCAACAACAACAACAAAAAATGGCCATTGCCCAATTCTGTTATTTTGCCAAGTCACTTCGGCGTTGCAGTGGCAAAAGCCGCGGCTGGACGTCCCGTACTCCGGGGTCAGCTTGTGCTCTGTCCTTGGCAGGAGCATAGCTTGAAGCTTGCTGGTGATAACTTGGCTTTCAAGAGGAGGTGATTTTTGTGTGTGACTAAAACAGTCTTCTAAGTAGACGAAACTAACATCACCATGTTTGTGACCAAAACCTCCAGAGTCCAAATTGAGCACCACAACCACTGTCTTACCTGCCATAGGTAGTAGCAGCAAAGTATTTTAAAAATATTATATGCTTGATAGCATGCATGAACTTTTCTGCTATTTGATTCTTGGGGTCAAGTACAGCTTTGATCATGAAGCTGTCTTGGAAGTTAACTGTTGTGTTAAAAACAAGCCTTTTTTTTCCCCTTGTCCTTGTAACTTGGATGATTGCGCTCAGTTTAATTGTGTTCACTCCTGTGTATGTAACCTACTTTAAGTCATCTTTGCCCTCAGTAATTAATTCAGTCTAGACCCTTGTTTAAAATATTGCTATGTGCATCACTTTTACAGTCCTCATTCAATCAAATGTTGACTTTGATGGGAAACTTGAATGAATAAAGATTCGGGTTTTGGCCCAAAGACTGGATTTAAACCAACAAGTTCAAGGATTACTGAATAAAGATCCTTAATATCATTGGTACTAACAGTTATTGTTATAAAAGTTCACATGTTACAGATGTCTTTGACTGTTGAAGTGCTAACACTCTTTAGAACGATCTGCTTTCCATTTTTATTTACTTTATATTTTTAACTTGTCATATTCTCCAGAAGACTCTTAACTAGCTTTTAAAATATCCAGCTTCCTGGATCTGACTTCAAAGCCTCGAGTTTCTGCTGTGGGCCTTGATTTTCTTTTTTTGTGTGTTTTGTTGTATGTGTGTGTGGATTTTTTTTTTTGTTTTGTTTGTTTTTTTTTTTTTAAGGAACTGGTCTGAAAGGTGTCAAAAAGCTTAGAGTCCTCCCATGAGCAAAATGAACTCACATGACCTCCTCACAGCTTATCTCATCCTAAGAAGGAGCAGTATTTGCCATGCTTTGGCTGAAATTTGTAGAACATACAGACATTCTTTCCTTTGCAATAAAGTCTATTTAGACTCTTGAAAGATATCGGTACCATGCTCCTTTTTTCAATCCTTTATCTTGAAATAAAACTCATAAATAAAATAAACCTTTAGCTCATTTTGAATTGACTTATTTTAACAAATAGTTATGCAAACTATCCTTATGCAATAGTTTTTTCCAGACAGCAATCTCACTGCTGTTATAACATCACTATGATGCAATAATATGAACAATAAAAGCCTCTGTTTGAGTCTTATTACACACTGTTAAGCAATGTATCTGACTCATCAGCTTAATTGACTCTTCTAGGTGACCTTGCCATGATCATTACAGCCAGTTATGAGAGATAAATGTGCTTAGGATATGTAATAGAAAAAAAATGCAAATAGATGGCCAATTCCTGCAGCCCGTTCTAAAAGAAAATGACAGTCGATTTCCTTGTTACAGTATTTCACAGTGTTGGAAAATAATAACAAAAAATTGAGGTTTTTGTTTTTTAAACAAGGTACATGTAACTGTCTAATACTGATGTTAAGCGTGACTGTCAAAAATAAGATTGTGTAAGCAAGGGCATACTTGGACTTGACTCAAAATGCGATAGAAGCAATGTTCTTAAAAACTTGTATTAAAAGGTAGATCTGAAAGGAATTATTAAGACCTCCTTAGATACCCTGTTTTTTCCTAATTCACATATTGAATTGACCCATGTCCAAATCAGCATACTACGAGACTGAATCTGGTGACAGATATTACACAAATCTATCTCCTATCAGAAGGAATGCCTTATTTAAGATAGGAGGGTTTTTCCCTTACATTGAGATGGAGCAACTCAAGAAATTTTCAGTCTGTCCTGAAGTAGTTGAATAATTAACCTTTTTTTTTTTTGCCACAGAAGTGGCTGCATAGCAGTATAGGTACCAGTGCTACAAGACCTCCTCTTACGAGTGGAGTGCAACCCAGTAAAGAAAATGGTGCTTAGCATGGGCAGTGGTCTTTCTGCCTGGACCATCCCATGGAATTGGTGCTCTAAAGATTGCTATTTCTCTGTTGCATTTGCAGTGAGTGGTAGATACTAAGGTTTTACAGGCAGTGTTTGTTTTGCATATTTGTACTTCATTTGTTATATAACAAGATGCATGTTTAGAGCATCAGCTGGGATTAATTGACATAATTCTGCTGCCTTTAAATAGCACTATATAAATTTAGGTCAGCTGAAGGTCTGGTCCACGCTTGGCATATTAAGAACACAGTTCAATAATAGAAAACCATTTGTTGTCAGGATAACTAACATTTGATTTGGGGTTTGTGTTTTTTTGGGTTTTTTTTAATGTTTCTTAACTCGGGGAAAGTTGAGAGCATTTTTCCAGAACATTGTTATTCTTCAGATGTAGCTTTTTGTAGTCTAGTTTTTCCTGCTGTCAAGTAGCTATTGAAATGAGAAGCATACTGTCATAGTACTGTAACCATTGTTACTATTGGGGTTTTATTAAAAATACTGGAAAGTGATGTTATATTTAAAATGGTATGATTTATATACATATACTATATATATTTTATATATAAGTACTTAAATATTTACACAAGTTATATACACATTTCCTTTGCTTCTCAATTTTAAAGTTTTTCCTGGCACTTTGAGTAATGTTAGATTTTGTTTCCACCCCCACCCCCCTTAAATCAGAGCAGTAAACAGCTTGTTTTGGAAAAATTGAACAGAACTGATAGAATCGTACTCTCTTCCTAAGGAAATGGAAGAAAATACAGGTCAAATTTGCACCTATTAACCTTGACTGACCTTTTTGAGCAACAGCTACCTTTAACATATGTTTCATGCTCTCCAAATAATAACTATTTGCATAATTTGTGTAATTTACCTTTGGGAAGCAGGCTGTACTTTAATGAGTTAATTTGTAGTTATTAAGATAAACAGTAACTTAAGTAATTTTTCTAACAATGAAAGCCTTCTATAAAAATTACATATGACATCAACTTTCTGGGTACAGCTTGGAGGTGGGTAATATAAAAGTACAATAGTGTTTCAAGTTCCATGATGATCTTATTCATTTTTTTATTTGATTGAAAAGTGTCATAATGAATGATTTTTGATGTTTCCAATAGACTATATTGTGTAGACATGTCCCATTTTTTTGTTTCAATAAGATGATCAACATTTTAGCAAAAATGGGTCATCTTGTACAAAGCTATCATCATCACTGTTCCACTGACCTAATTACACGTTGATCCTGAAACCGTAAGCACTTAAGATACCCGTGAAGTTGTAAGAAAAGGCAACTGTGTACAGGAGCAATGCTTCTGTATTGCTCCATGCTGTTGTAATGGAGTCATGGTCTCTCTAAGGGCAACTATAATAATGGCAGTAATTGGTGGTAACATTTTTAGTGTAAATGTTTTTTCCCTTTGTGACTGTGGATAACCTGTCTATCATAGCATAAAATGCAGTCATTTAGTTTTTTCCAGAAAGTTTGAACTTCATTTGCTCTACACTGCTTAGACCCTCTCACCCCCAAATCTGTCTTGGTGATAATATCACTCTTCAGTGGAGCCAGCATTAAAGCTTTTCTTCAACAAGAACATAATTTTACTAATGGTGCTAGATAAATGCAAAAAATGTATGTTGAAGGATTTCAGTGGAGTTTGGAATGGGGCCACATCCTCTGTTGGAGAGGATTTCTGAATTATGATAAGACCTAAGAGGTGCAGAATTTCATAGCACAATTTTTGTCGGTGAAGAGCAGTAGGGGTAAAGTGGCTCCAAAGTTTTTCAGCAGTATTAAGGCAGACTGCAGATTCACTACCTAAGCTTAAAATCAGCCTCCTATCCTGCATGTGCAGGATGATATTCTGATATATGAGGATGGTATTTTTTCTGCACCTCATAGAACTATGTCTCAAGACAGCGTTTTTAAAACATATTGAAGATAAAGTGCAAACTATATTCTTCAGTTTCTCAAAGTTTGGAATGCAAACTGGTCATTTTGGTCTCTGTGATCAGGTTCTATGCCAGCTCTTCTGGTATGCAGAGAGATTTTCAAAATAGATAACCTGTGACAGAATGGTAGCAGTAATATAATTGAGGATACCTATGCAAAACATGGACAACAACAACTAAAAATTATGCACAGACACATATCAATACAAGCTTTTATTGTTTTTCTATGGTTTGCCATACAGTGGTGACAGTGATAGAGGCATGTGATTATTATTTTTTTTAAAAACAAGAAGTTGTACTTAGCTGTTATTTTCTTCCACTTTTGAAGGACTGAGAGAAATTTTTGCAACTCATGTTGATATAAAAGCAAATTGGTTTTGAGCATCCAATTGCTAGAGATTGGATTTAATTTGGTTTCATAGAATCACTATCAAAATCTTAGAGCAATAGAATTAAACAATTTGTTATCTCATTTTAGGATATGGTTGAAGAATTATGCAAGGAGATAGCATGAATTATTTTGCTAAATAGAAATAATACACAGTTACTCTGTGGGGAAACATATGTACGTGGGGAGGCCCACGTGCCTTCTCTACAGCAGAAATTACTTATGTAATTAAATTACACAGAAGAGAGAGAGGAAAGATTGTGGCCCTGTCCTTCAACCTTTTGAAACATTTCAATTATTATAGTGTGAATACACAAATCCCCACGATCAGATCCTTAATGTACTATTTTCACGCAATCACATTATTTAAGTATTTTTTGAAGTCCATGGATAAATTAACTTTTCATGATTTCTGCATACATAATTTCTTGCTTCAATAGCATGAGTTCTGTACAACAGTCTCATTAATACATGGATCTAGGATTGTATCCTGCTTCTATTGAAGGCAATGGTAAAATTGCTGTGGGAGCAAGACTGGGTCTGTAATTAAGTTAATAGGGTCGAGTGTTATTACATTGTTGAATTGGCACTCAGTGCCATTAACATCAACCAACCAAAAAAAAAAAATCTTTAACAGTGACTAATGTAAGGCAGTATTAAATGTTGGGTTTATAACACTTTATGAGGGAGTGATAAAGCAATTGAAAAATTAATCATAAGGGAAAACATTGGAATTTGAAATATAGTCAGAGGAATCATTACAGTTCATTAATTTATGTGTAAATACTGATGTTTTCCAGTGGAATTATAAAATGCAAGTGAAGTGAAATGGCTGGTTTCATTGAAGGCATTTTGCCATTATCATCAGATGGAATTTAATTTGTTTACAGACTCAGCATTGGGCTGATCCACTTGGAGAAGTATTAACAAACAAGGGACTCCTGTTTGTAAAGCAGCAATTCCAGTTACTGTGATAAAAGTGCTCAAGGAAGATGCGGAAAGAGCTAAAGATTTATTGTTGTTTTGTTAGTTCACTAGAGTAATGGCATTAGAACTAACTACATAAATAGCAAACCAGTAAGACTATGTCACTGGGTTACATGTCTGTCTTGACAGCTTTACTGATGGATTCTGGTAGAGAGCAAAGTTGAATACTGCATGTAAAAACATGGTTGTTTTGATACACACTTCAAATTTGCTGTGGACTTGCATGCTACTTACATTGTGTCTGTTTGTGCCATCGATGAGTATACATGGGAAACTGGCCAAAACGGAAGTTATCAGTCCTACAGAGAGCAGATTGTATGCTGGAATGGCCCAAACTGCAGAAGTCCCATGGAACAAGGGACATGAAATCTGCAGGTTGTTGGGTTGTTAAGCACAGCTCAATGCCGGTGTTGGGCTGCAGATTATGTTTGGACATGCAGTTGAGTTTTTACTGATACATAGACAGTCATGCTGATGAACTATGCCATTAACCTACATTCATTTAGGAAAAAAACCCCTAAACCAACAACTTTTTGCTAATCATTATTATCATTACTAGTACTTTTCTTAGATTGCAGTGTTGGAAAAACATCAAAGTGGGATCACTGAGCTGGAGACTTTACAGATAGACACAAAGTCATAGTTCTTATCCTGAAACAGTCTTGTTCCGCACTAAAGATATTACTTCTATATTGTGCGGAAATGGAAGATTGGAATACAAGAGGGAAAAAATGTTGTATTAAATATATGTACTTATAGTTTCATTCTTCTGAAATATGCACAAATCCTATGTTTATAAGTACTTCCTTGCTGTTGCTACTGCTTCAAGTAAGTGTAGATGTTTCAGGGTATTCAGCAAATAAATATATAGAAAGTAATAACGTATGCATATATTAGTATCCCTTTTCTAAAAGAATAAATATTCTTATTTGGGTTGTAGTGTAGCTCTCTAGTACTGTTAAATTCAGTAAGACCTCTATTGGTAAGGCCCTGAAATTTCACAAAAGTTGTTTTGAAGCCTTTTGACTTCAGTGAGAGTTGGGTGAGATGCATCCTGAGACAAGTGATGATTCAGTATATGCTACACTGCTTCCTGCTGTGTGCCATAGAAGGTGTATGCTTTTCCTCAGAAACGCAGAAGTTGTTAATGATGCAAGTGAATACAGTGATTGTAGTATACCAAGACAACTAGGGATCAATAGCTGTGCATTCCCAATGCTACAGGATAATGAAATAAAACTCCAGTAGTATTCTTCTTTTAATGTAAAGTCATGTTACGGACACTGAATGTTCTACAAATGCCACAAAAATTCAGGTGGCCTTGTCTTTTATTTTTAAATTTTGTGTGTTCAACAATGATTTATTTTTTTTAAAGTATTGGGTTGCACTAGTTTCAAAATGGTATGTATATTAATTAAACCATTGATTACATACAGCTTCTTCAGCCAATCAAATGGTACTGAATGTTTGGGCAAACTAATGTTGCTTAGTTGTGGGGCTTATTTTTGTTTTTAAACCTGATCCAGCTCCTATTTAACTTGATGGAAATCTCCCTTTGACTCCAGTTTGAATTTTGGATTAGCATCTAACTGTGTAATTGCTTGTATATTAGAGATACATTTTTCCTTTACAAACATGGCAATTTGTAGTGCTGCTTTTGCACTAAAATGTTAGAAGCCAGCCACACCAAAGACGAAATCTAACTTTTTTCCATTAAGGCTGTATTATCAAGGAGAAGTAGTTAATTGTCAGTAATTAACCATGGATTTTAGGAATTTCTACTTAGCTGTTCTATTAAATGTGTTATTTCTTTGTGACAGAAGAGTTGGCATGGTTTGATGGAACAGAACCCAGCTTGAAACCTGAGTCTTTATGACCCTGCTTAATTTTTATTACATCACTTACTCCTCTTTGCCTTCTGGAAAAGACAAGAGAAACTGGCAGAATACAAGTCATTAATTGTTTTATAACTTTCCCAACTGATAATGTTAAAATTAGTTTCTTTAGTCATTGTAAAAACCTTCCCAATAAATAGTGACATTAATCTGAAGTGGCTGATTTTTTTGTTTGTTTTACAGGCAAGAATCATTGCTGACTTGATAGTCAGTTCTATAAAAGCACTTGGCATACTACATTTATTTTACCAGGAACATGATTGACTTTGGAAAATGAGATATTGAGACGCTGTATCTCAGATCAAGACTAAACGATCTTATGAGAATAAAGTGTTTTTTGCATTAATAGGAACTAAATAAAACCAAGTTGAATTTAAATGCTAAGTTCAATTTTAATGATTAAAATGTCTGAGGCTAAAGGTTAAGCTAGTTTTCCTTTGTTAATGGTAAGACTTTTAGATCTAAACTTCCACTTTAATGCAAACACTTTTCTAAAGGTGCACATGCCTCAATGGTATTAAACTTTACTTTGATGTAATAAGACTATTTTTCAAATGCAAATTATTGTTATTTTTCTAATGTATTTTAAAGTTTTCTTTGTAAGAGGCAAGAAAAAATTTACATAATAAATTTTTTCTTCTCAGTATTTTTTTAAGTTAGGTATTTACCCAAATTATGCATGTGCATTTACTAGTTTGAATTGAGATGATTGATCAAAAAGGCATTTTAAAAGTCCAAGTGTGTGTATGTATAAGCATTTGTATATAGATAGATATATCTATATTTTTTTTCTGTAGGATACAAACCCAATAATTAAATCTTTAATAGCTTTAATGGATAGCGGTGCTATTTCAGACAATAGAAAGCACTTCAGCTTCTCTAAATCAGCTTATGTTATTTTAAATCCATGCAGCACCCAAATATATATCATTTCTTAGTCACACACCACAGCTGTTTTCAGAAGAGATGCTTTAATGTGGAAGAACAAGATACTTTCCAGTGCTGCTCATCAGCATGGCTGGTGTCCTGCAGTGTTAAGTGTTGGAGGTTTACGTTGGCCAGTGATATCATGGAAAGTTCTGTGACAACGTTACTGTAGGATCAAAACTCAAAATATTTTTTTTTTATTGATTTTTCCTTGGATCATATTGTATTTGATTTGGAAGTAAATCTGCTACCTAGGTATCATAAAGCTTAGAATATCAGTTGTTTCAGTGTTGAGCTGTCTTCATATTACAGCAGGTTTAATGAAGCAATTCTAGTCTAAGCTTTTTATCAAAAGCTACTTTTGCATGTCCTGAACCAGCAATTCCTAAATAGTAACCAAATTCTGTATTTATTCCAGGGTTTTAAGAAGATACCCGTCCCGTTGCCTCTGCCAAGAAAATTGGTTCTAGGCACTTCTGTCTGAGAACATGAAAGAAAAGGAAGAATGTGTGTGGATTTAAAATTACTGTATTTGTCAAGTTGTTGTGGCGTGAGAAGTACGGGGGAAATAGCTTGCTCTGTTGCTCGTTGTAGATCATCTACAAATTGTTTCTGATGCAGCTGAGAAAAATGCAGACCCTTAAAAAGGAACACGGACCTGTTGACACAAGTAGCAATGTGGACAAAATCATGGTACTTAAGTCTACTTTATCAGAAGTGTCTGAAGAATTATCTACAAATGAAGATATACTACTTACTGAAGCAAGTAGTGGAAAAAGCAAATCTTCAGCTTGCCGGAGAAAGCGAGAATTCATTCCAGATGAAAAGAAGGATGCTATGTATTGGGAGAAAAGGCGGAAAAATAATGAAGCTGCGAAAAGATCTCGTGAAAAACGACGACTGAATGACCTTGTCTTAGAGAACAAACTAATTGCACTGGGAGAGGAGAATGCCACTTTGAAGGCGGAGCTGCTTTCATTGAAGCTAAAGTTTGGTTTAATTAGTTCTGCAGCCTATGCCCAAGAGATACAGAAACTCAGTAGCTCAACAACTGTGTATTTCCAAGACTATCAGAGTTCCAAATCAAATATTAACTCATTTGTAGATGAACATGAACCATCTATAGTTGGTAGCAGCTGTATTTCTGTCATTAAACATTCTCCTCAAAGCTCAATGTCCGATGTGTCTGAAATATCATCCATAGAGCATACTCAACCGAGTCGTATACAAAACAACTGCAGAAGTCCCGAAAATAAGTTCCAGATTATAAAACAGGAGCCCATGGAATTGGAGAGAGAGACAAGAGATGACAGGGGTTCATATAAAGCATCCATATATCCAAACTACATGGGAGCTACCTTTAATGTGTACTCACATTCTCCTCCTCTCTTGCAAGTTAATAGGTCATCCAGTAATTCCCCCAGAACATCAGAAACTGATGATGGTGTAGTTGGAAAGTCATCTGATGGAGAAGATGAACAGCAGGTTCCTAAGGGTCCAATCCATTCCCCAGTTGAACATAAAAATGTTCATGCAACAGTTAAAGTCCCAGAAGTGAATTCTTCAGCTTTGCCTCACAAGCTTAGAATTAAAGCCAAAGCCATGCAAGTTAAAGTGGAAGCAATGGATAATGACTATGATGCAACACAGAAATTGTCATCACCCATTGACATGTCCTCAAAAAGACATTTTGAGCTTGAAAAACATGGTGCACAAAACTTGGTGCATTCTTCTCACACTCCTTTCTCAGTTCAAGTGACTAATATCCAAGACTGGTCACTTAAACCAGAACTCTGGCATCAGAAGGAACTCAATGTAAAAATTCAGAGCAGTTGCAAAACTGGAGTTGTTGAAATAAAAGACAATATCTACAATGTCTCTGAGTCAGAGAACCTGTATCTGAAGCAGGGCATAGCAAACTTATCTGCAGAGGTTGCTTCACTTAAAAGACTTATAACTACACAACAAATATCTGCATCAGACTCTGGTTAAGTTACTACTGAATAAAGGCTTATTGTTTGAAAGGATGTCATTTGCAGTAGATCAATATGTTTTGTATTATGCTGAATTTTCACTGGACTTGTGATGTCATTTCACTGTAATGTTCACATAATGTCTGATTGGTGTCTTTTTGTGCACAAATTATTATGAAGATTAGGTTGTGTTATGATCACTATGCCTTGTGTATAGTCAAGTAGCCTGTACAAAGGCTGTATATAGTGAAATTTATTTTCTTTTTGTTCTTCTACTATAAAGCGTGCAAGTTACCAGTTACAATAAAATTTGGTGACAAACACAGAACCATCTACTCCAGTTCAGTTGCTTTTATGAACTTGTAAATAAGTTGTTAATTAAAAACTGGCTTTTTCTTACACTGTGCTCAACTTCACTTATGTGTTTGGTTTTTACAGCCTAACAACCAAATTACAATTTGCAACATGTGTAATCCTTCTGGCCACCTTTTTCCTTAACACATTTTTTAGAAGAGAATAGAAATAAAGTGAATATTTATAAATTAAACAATACCAATTTATAGCCTTAGCCTTCTTTAATTTATTTATTAGTAGAAGTTAGCCAAAACCCATGCAAATTCTAACCCTGTAGTTCTAATATCAACAACCTTTTTCCTCCTGCTATCTCAAATGAGACAGTAATGAGTTTCCTGAATGGTTTATTGTGATGAACCATTTTTTCAATATTATAACTTGGTGTTTTAGATTAAATTAGTTAAGTTGGATTTGTGCATCTGCAAAGTTTTCAGAGCCTTGCAGTGACAGAATTGGACATGACCATTTTTATCAAGGGGTGGCCTGTGTGTGCAAGGGTTGCACACATGGAAAGACATATGCACTAGGGCTGCACAGAAGAGTCTGTCCCTCTTGCATACCATGGTTCTTTCCACAGCGGACCGTGGGCCACCTGTAGGCGAAGGATAAGGCTACTGGATCTGTAAACTCTAAGCTCAACTAGGCAAATATCTACGTACAGGGCAGGCAGTAGTAGTAGCAGAGTTAGAGAAGATCATCTGCTATGTTCATTCCCAGTGTAGGACATATGCAACTGTAAGTATGAAGCAAGTCTTACCACCAATTTGGCCTTGATTTCAATGGCTTAGTTAACTGAACTGGAACACCCTGCCTCACTACAGGGCATTTTGGAAGAATTTCTTAAATGTAAAATAGAGACTGTGAAGAACTGCGCAATCTAGATACTACTAGCCCCTCACAATTTCTGCAGATGATAAGTTCTTCACTTGATGACTGGACAGGGCTGTGGTGCTCTTTGTCTTTGAGAAGAGCCATTGAACCATAGAGACTAGAATTGCATCACATATCCTTGGTTTGGCTTACCAAAGTCGTTCATTTTAAAATTAAAAATAATTTATAGAGCATAGACTTGGCAGAGGTTCTTTTCATGATACTTCCCCCTTCTTTTAATGTACTAATAAATCAGACTAACAAATAAGCTTTTTCTGAAAAGGCTTTTTATTAATTGCCATACTGTATAATGAATGGAACCTTTCCATAGACATAAAATACTAATTAAGAAAACAATATATAGGTATTGTTTTTTTTAAATTCATACTTGACTTGAGTGAGAGGAAGTTTGTCAATTTTTTGGGGATATGAAGAGGAGTCTGAGTCACTCCTGACAGCTCTGAAGCTTGGTCCAGCAGTCAAGGCAATGGCAAAACTCCCTGATGTCAGCAAGGCCAGGATTTGATTCTGTACCTTTTCAGGAGCTGATGATTCACAGTCATGTTCTGGGAGGACCTTGGCACAGAAATCACTGGTACTTTCTGAGCTTTTTTGAGCCTTCTAACTGCTGTGCTGTATTTGTGGCATTCAGAGTTAATAAACTGTTATTCTTTTTTCATGCCTTAATAATACAATAGACCCCATAGTTGGGCTCTGTATGTATTTGGTAGTTACTATAGATGACATTTCAATGTTACTGAAAATAAGCTCAGGATTATTGCATGAAATGTAAAAATTTGCATTGAATGATGGGGATATGAGACATGAGGCAGTGATTGCTACTGTCTCTTTGCTTGCTATGTATCTTCTGTAAGCAACAATAAAATTCTTTAAGTATTTTGCATATTATTTATCACATGTAATGTGTTCAAGGAGAGGACTTAAAACTCTCAGTGTTGCCATCTGTGTAAGCCTAGATCTATTGGGTTTTTTTCCATTTCTTGTTACAGTTGTTTGTCATAATGGAAGAATGTTGTCCTCTTTCTAGCTCATGATATATTTTGTGTATCTGTTTTGTGCAATTAATACTTAACAGTAATGATGTAGTTAATTTGTTGAAGGATGTCATTGCAAGAAAGTTATAGCATGGAGCTTAGGAGCACAATCAGATGTTATTTATACTTCCTTTATACCTTAGTGTTATGCTTCATTTGAAGAAAGAAATAAATAATTTGTCTTTTGTTCCAAACCAGCTGTAATTACAACATGATTTTCTATTACGTCTGTCATCCTTGTCCAACACAGAGGTGTTAGCTGCAGTTGACAAATCTTCCTGTGCTGAAGTTACTATTTCTGCAGCTAATATTTGGAGTATCTTCCACAGACATTGTAAAGTTACAAAATGCAGGAGTGTGGGTGGTACATACAAAGCTCTATTCTTGGCCACGGTTGCAGACTGGCTAGATGAAACCCTCAATGGCTCAACTGCAGTAAAGGTGGTGTAGATGGCCTCCTCACGAAGAGACCCTCACCCTCCTCACCTGCTTTCCTTCAGCACATGGTACCAGGAAAGATGGAGAGTCACACTGACTGGTAGAAGGGGGACGACGCAGTGGGACTCTGCTCCCCTGCTCCAGCTTTCAGTTGGCACATCATTATATATATATATGATTGGAGGAGCTGGGAATGGGGTAGCTGTGCCCTTCCAGCCTGCTTCCCCTGTGCTGTAGAAAACAGAACAGCCTTCATGAAAAGAATATCCTTGCCTGGTCTACTAGTCTCTCCACTGGAGAGCAGAAGGTTGGTTTGAGCACAAAAAGGATGTAAACTGGTACCACAGCCTCTAAGTTATAAAAAAGCTTGTAAGCTCAGTGATTAACTGACAACATAAAATATGCTGAAAGTGGAATCTTTCTCATGTGAAGGAACGTGGATGACTAGAAAGTAACTGAAAAATGACTGTAGGGTGCCTTCAAATGAGAACGTTAAGGAAGATGATATACAGCAAGTGGGAACTCCAGAGACTTAGCAATGTAAATTGTCATTTTTCATGGGATCACAAGAATTTGCATGCTAGATTAGTCCGTCTAGCCCTGAACCTTGCCTGTGATAATCGTTAGCATGAAGGGCTCCATGGAAAGTTGTAAGAAAAGTCCATGGCAAATAACTGTTGATTAGCAAGGTAAGTTTTTTCCTAGTGACATTAACTGGTGGCTAATCAACACTGTGAAGTGTGGGTATCAGGTCCTCTGTTAAATTTGCCTAACTTAATTATGTATAAACAGTAATATATCCTCATGTTCTATCCACACCTATATTTTGATAGGTAGAAAGACTGAATGTGGATATGCCCATATATATACTGAGCCCATACCTTATGATTTTCTGATTCCCCTCAAGTCCTTGCCTTCAGTAAAACTTAAATATTGCAAGGGAACTATTTAAGTTTTATTAATATCCTGTACAGCCAAATATCCCCTTGTTCATGACTAGGAGACAGGTAACTGGCAATTCCTGGCTAATCTTTTTTTATGATTTTATATGCTTTCATTAGAGTCCTTATGTCCGTGTGAGCAGTTTTTGAGACTAAAAAAAACCATTCCTTTTCTGTAGAACTTAACAGAAATGCAAAATTGCACCATAAACACATTTCTGAGATTTTATTGAAATACCAATTCTAAAAATCTTTTCCACTTGCTAGTACATAAATATGCTGTTGAAAATAGGCACTGTACAATGAATTTAGCAGAAAACTCACAGAGAATCCAATTAATATGGCCTTTATTAACACCATATTTTTTTTAAAAAATACTTTTACAGTTTATTGCACAATACGAGCTTGGTTACAACAAGAATACAACAAAACAATTTTTGGTATTTATTGCATAAGAATAAGTAGCACATATTGTTCCACTGCAGTGCCAAATTAAAAGTTAAAAATGCTAGGCCAAATCCTAAGGCTTTTAACTCAGTGTTAGATTCTACTTCCCTTAATGAAGCAGACTTTTTAGGTATGCAATAAGGGACTTACGATGCGTAACATTACCAAGACATAATCTTTACAGTTCACTCATGGCATGGACTCCTACTGATTTTCCTGTCTCTAAGGCTAACTCAAGCCTTGTGACACAACAGTGATATATGAGTCATTTTATTCATATCACTCGAGTTATAGGGAACTTGCTCACATACGAAAGAGAAGGCAGCCAGATATTCAACTATTATTTGTTCGATAACAGCTCTAAAAGGACTCAGTGAATTATGAGCAAAACCTCAGAGTAGAGGCATAGCGTTTATCTGTGTGAAAAGCATCAGAAGACATTTGGCTTAAGGACTCTAAAAAATAGCAGGAATGCATCTATGCTTTTTAGTATTCAGCCAGCTGTTACCTGTGTGCCAATCCCAATGGCCCTGAGTAGAGTTATGGTAATTCCTCCTCCTTAAACAGTATGGAGCTCCATAGGATTACAAACAGAAGTGCTCAGGAGGATCAAATGCTGGGCCTGCAACTCTGCCATGATTTTATGTGGGTTTTAATCTGCACACAAAGCATCCTTCCTGCTTGTACTGCATCTGAGAGAGATCTGATCTGAGAAAGCCTGCATCTGTTCAAAGGTTCTGGGGAAGATAAATGGCCATCTAATATTACCAACATTTAGACAACATGGCCAATTTTTCCTCCACCATCCCTTCTTACTCCCTACAAATGCATGCACAACTTAAAATGTCAGGCAGTTGGTGCACTTTGCCACGCTGTTCAGATTTTTGGACGTGCAAATGCCTGAATGGGCATCTAAGTTAATAAATTACATATGTAAAAAGATCAGTCTGCCCTGCTATCTGTATGTGCCACAGTTGGCATCCATTATGTCTATGTTTCTGAGGCATGATCCTAAATATGTTTCTTTCTCACAATTTAGACCTCTAAAAATTCTCTTAAATTCTGTATATAAATATATAGATGACATATTTCATTGATTTCCATGGGATTTGTGTTATGCAGCCCTGAAAGCTAGGATATTAACGGTCTGTATAACAATCACAAAATAACAAAGCATAATACTGTATCACATAAAATAGCTGAAAAAAAATTATAAAACGCAGTGAGAGCCATTGTAACAGAACACAGTGTTCCTTTCTCTGGACCTTCTTCCCTTTAAGGATTTACAAATACTAGGAGTTTGGAGGAGAAAAAAAGTAAAATCATAAACTCTCAGAGGCTGATCCATGACTTAAAAGTACACATTAAACTCATTAAACTGTAAGTCCACACTATACACATCAATAGCTAATATATGTACACAAAGTATTTAGTTTCCATTCTCAAAAAAAAGTCTTGGTGACACATTTTTTTTAAAAGCCTGATAGTAAAAAATGTTAATGAGCAAATGTCAAAAATATTTATGTAAGTAAAACTATATTGGACAAGAGACAATAACAGTTAGACAACATACATGGCCTATGAATATTGTATGGTGCTGCTGGAAGGACTTGTTTATATTCTACCATTTTCTGTAAGAATGATGAGATTACTTTAAAAAAGATTATTCACTTCTTCCATAATATGTTTATGACAGTGAAAAATGCAAAAATTGGAGTAAGGTAAACAATGCTGATTTGCTGGTATTGAAAGGCAGTAGAATGGAATAGTTCTAGTTGGCAGGGACCTCCAAAGATCACCCAGTCCAACTGCCTGATCACTCCAGTGCTGACCAACAGTTAAAACCTATTATGAAAGACATTGTCCAAATGACTCTTTTTAAGGCACTGACAGACATGGGACATTGACCACCTCTCTAGGGAACCTGTTCCAGTGTCTGACCACCTTCTCGGTAAAGACAGATTTCCAGAGGGGAGGGGAGGGGAGGGGAGGGGAGGGGAGGGGAGGGGAGGGGAGGGAGAGGAGAGGAGAGGAGAGGAGAGGAGAGGAGAGGAGAGGAGAGGAGAGGAGAGGAGAGGAGAGGAGAGGAGAGGAGAGGAGAGGAGAGGAGAGGAGAGGAGAGGAGAGGAGAGGAGAGGAGAGGAGAGGAGAGGAGAGGAGAGGAGAGGAGAGGAGAGGAGAGGAGAGGAGAGGAGAGGAGAGGAGAGGAGAGGAGAGGAGAGGAGAGGAGAGGAGAGGAGAGGAGAGGACCAGCTGCAGAGAAGCAGGCCTGAAGATGGGCAGCACTTGCTGTCTGGGGGAACAACGAAACAGTACCTGGCACATGTAGAAGGGACCCCTCAGTGTGAACATCCCACCCCTCCCAGCAAAAAAAGCAAAAAAGGGTGAGGTTAGCAACTCCACCTGCACTGTTAGTAATACTGAGACTTTTTCTGGAGTTTTCATTAATTTATTTGGACAATTGGATTTGGGGGGCTGGGAGCCCTTGAAGGCTGGTGCAGGCCCCAGCTGATGGCCTGGTCCTGGTCTGGCCATCCTCCGAGGCACCCTCCAGGGTCACCGACGCGGTGCTGGCCTCTTTGTGGCTGGAGAGTCCTCAGAGGTGCCAGTCTTCCTCTTTGGGCGTCGCCGTGGGCCCCGAGAGGAACGTTCTGTGCCCTGGCTGGAAGTGGAGGGCCCAGGCACAGCCTCCCCTGGCTCCTCCTGGGTCTCTTCTTGCTCCATGGGGATGGCAGCAGGAGCAGAGGGGTGTCTGCTGGGACCACCACCAATGGCAGCGGACGAGGTGCTGGGGAGCTCATCCATGCTGGTTGCTGCAGGGCTGCTGGAGGGGGCTGGGCCAGGGGTGGGGGACCCTCCTTGGGAAGCAGCAGGACAGGGGACAACCGCAGGGCTGCCCTCCTGTCCCCCAACAGCAGGGTCATCCTGCTGTCCCAGCAGCCGGCGGGCCTCTCTGTTGCGCTGCCGCACAGCAACACGTGCACGATGTTGCATGAATGTCACCATGCGGCTTTGGAGGGAGACCCCCAGCATCCGGCCTGGCACCTCTGTATCCATCCCGTTGTTGGTCAGGGTGGATGTGACGGGGTCCTCCACCGTGGCTGCCTCCAGCACCCTGTCGCCAAACAACTCCTCCAGCTCCTGATGGACCCAAGACTGCAGGGTCTGGAAGAGTGTTGGGTGGTTCTGGAAGCTGTTCATCCAGTTTGGGAGCTGGAAGCCACCCACAGGATACCTGGGCACCCTTTCTGCAGCCCGCTGTTGGGGTGCTCCAGGCCGATGGAAGTTGTGGGCGGCTGGATGTCTGGGAGCTCCTCCTGCCTGGCGGACGATGACTGATGGTGTCACAGATGGTGTGATGATATGCTCCCTGTAGTCATCGTCCGCCCGCACCGAGTGCAAGATGGAGACGATCCCCCTCTTGCAGAGGGGGCACTCGGGCTTGCTCTCAGCCCACCGCAGGATACATGAATAACAGAAGCGGTGGAGGCACGGCATCACAAAGCTGGCATCCTCCCAGCTGCCCAGGCAGATGGGACAGCGGTCCTCCAGCTCTGCAGCCATGCTCTCCGTGTTCTGCGATGGGCTGAGGGGAGCTGTGGAAGTTGAGCACCTCCCTGTTACCGGTGCTGCAGCAGCCGGTGTTGTGCTAGAAAAGGAAGAGAGGCCATGGTCATTGTCTGTCCCAGGGACAGGTGGAAGAAATGCCCAGATCTCTCAAGAAGGAAACCTTCTTGGCTCCCCAGGGTGAGGTTTCCCCTCCCAGCTCACCTCTGCTGTTGTGAGCACACCTCCTGTGTCCCCCGGCTGCCTGAACCTGGCACGGCCGGGGAAAGTTTTCTGATGGCTCTGGGGTTGGGCACGGAGAGCTGCAACCGGCAACTCCCCGAACACACCACCAGCACCACAGGCCTCTCAGCACTCCAACCTTGCAAACTGCTCAGATGGAGTGCCAGCACCAGCCGCCTGGGTCAGACTTGCGCCCAGATATAAGCAGCGAGGGATGCCAGGTCACAATCCATCACTCGGGGACGACATAATCCATCGCTAGGTGACATCACAGCCTGTCACTTGGAGAAGTCTCAGTCCATCCCTCATTGACAACAGAACCAATCGCTGGGGGACATCACAAGGGGCCACACTTGCCCATGGTGCTCACCCTAGCAGTGCTGCAGCCCCAACACACACATCTGGGTTTACCACAATGCCACTGCCCACTCCATCCCCCCATCTTTTGTCTTGTGCTTGGCAGTGGTGTTTCACACCAGTCACCTCAGCCATCTCTTCTCAGGGCCCCGTCAGATCGCTCTGGCCGTGGCAGACACCTCCAGGCACATGTGGCAAGAGAGTTCACTCAGTAACACCTCGTCCCTCCCTGGGAGGCTGCAGGACAAAGTCCCACAGGCTCTCCCCACACCCCAGCACTGCTGGGCAGCCCTCTGGGCTCCCCCTCTTCCTCCCACAGGGTGTCAAAGGCAGCACTTGGCTCACTCTTGCAAGTTTTCTCCTTTTTTTCTCCCCTATCCAGAAGGCACAAGGGTGGTCCCCTCTGCTCAGCAGCCCCAGGCCTCACTCAGGCACTACGTTCCCCTTTGGGATCCCGGAGAGAGGTTGACAAAACAGAGGGGTTCAGGGGAGGCAAGGAGGGTCTGTGGGGCTGGGGCTGGTTCAAGCCTGGAGTAGAGAAGGTGTCAGGGCACCTCACAGCCCACCCTGGTGCCTATGGAGGAAGCACCAATGGGATGGGGACAGGCTCTTCCCAGCACTGCCTGGTGGGAGGGTGAGAGACAGTGGCATGTCCTGAAACCAGAGAGGTTCAGGCTGGAGGTAAGGAATTAAAAGAAAAATCCCTGTGTGGATCATGAAGCACTGGCGTAGGCTGCCCAGAGAGGTTGTGGAATTCCTGAGCCTGGAGGTCTTCAAGATGTGATTGGCCACAATGTAGAGCACAACTGTCACCAGTCTGTGAAGGGGTGCCTGCTGAAGTGCTGCAAGAGAAAGTATTGCCAGTGGGAAATAGGTTTCCAAAGGTGCAACAGCTTCCAGAAGGTTTTGACTTTCTGGTTTCATTTGTCCCAGCAGCTTTCACAAACATTCATAGTATCACAGAATCATAAAATGGTTAGAGTTGAAAGGGACCTTAAAGATCGTCTAGTTCCAACCCCCCTGCCACGGGCAGGGGCACCTTTCAGTAGATCATGTTGCTCAAATCCCCATCCAGCCTGGTCTTGAACACCTCCAGGGATGGGGCATCCATAACTTCCCTGTGCAACCTGTTCCGGTGTCTAACCACCCCCAGAGTAAAGAATTTTTTCCTAATATCTCATCTAAATCTACTCTCTTCCAGTTTAGAACTGTTACCCCTCATCCTATCGCTACACTGCCTGATAAACTCTCCCTCCCCATCTTTCCTGTAGGCTTTAGGTACTGGAACGCTTCTATACGGTCTCCCTGGAGCCTTCTCCAGTCTGAACAACCCCAAATGTCGCAGCCTGTCCTCACAGGAGAGTTGCTGGAGTCCTCTGATAATCCTTGCGGTCTCCCTCTGGACTCGCTCCAATGGGTCCGCATCCTTCTTATGTTGAGGGCCCCAGAGCTGGACACAGTACTCCAGGTGGGGTCTCAGGAGAGTGGAGTAGAGGGGCAGAATCATCTCCCTTGACCTGCTGGCCATGCTGGTTTTGATGCAGCCCAGGATACAGTTGGCCTTCTGCCCTGGAAGCGTGCACATTGCTGGCTCACATTGAGCTTCTCATCAACCAACACCCCCAGGTCCTTCTCCCCGGGGCTGCTCTCAATCCATTCCTGCCCAGCCCGTATTTGTGCTTGGGATTGCCCCAGCCCACATGCAGGACCTTACACTTGCTGAACTAGCTGAACATCCTTGTTGAATTAGCTGACATCCTTGTTGAACTAGTTGAACATCCATAACTTATTCAGTACTCCGTAACGAATCCCACCAGGTCCCATGAACTTATGAACATATAGCTGATACAGCTGGCTCCTTGCAATTTCTGTGTCCACAAATGGAAAGTCACCGCTCATGCAGTCGTGGTCCTCCGACTCAGAGGACCAGGCAGCCAAAGATCTATCATTAGTATTAAAGACTGAGGCAAAAACTGCACTGAACACCTCTGGTTTTCTGCACCACTATTTGCCACTGTTTTCAAGAAGTATGGGTCCTTGGACATCCTCTTGCTATTAACATACTTTTAAAATTATTTATTCTTTTCTTGTACAACCAGTTTCAACTCTAGTTGAGCTTTGGCCTTTTGAGTCTTTTCCCTGCATATGTGAATGACGGCTCTGTAATCTTCCTGTGAAGCCCGACCTTGCTTCTAGAGACCATCCAATCTCTTTTTCCTCCTGAGTTCTAAGAGGTTAGCCCTGTTGAGCCAAGCTGGTCTTTTGCTCCGCTTTCTTGACTTGTGACACAATGGGATTGCCTGCTGCTGTGCTTTTAAATGGTGATTCTTCAAACCTGACCAGCACTTATAGACACCTAAGCCCTCAAAAGCAGATTCCCAGGGGACACTGTGAAGTAGCTCTCCAAGTAGCTTAAAGTGTGCTCTCTTGAAATTCAGGGTAGCAACTCTGGTCAACTTTTTTCTTACTACACTGAGAATTTTAAACTCGACCATTTCATGATTACTGTAGCCAAGACAACCAGCTACCATCACATTTCCCATGCATCCTTCTCTCTTCACAAATGACAAGTCTAGAAGGGCTCAATGAGTTGGCTCACTGAGTACTTGTGACTGGAAATTATCTTCAATCAGCTCTAGGAATTTGCCAAACTTGCTTGTCACAGCAGTATGGTATTCCCAGTTGATGTCTGAGAAGTAGAAATCTCCCATAAGGACTAGGGCTACCAATCCAGAGATTTCCCCTAATTGCCTATAGAAAACATCATCAGTGCTAGCGTTAACAGATAAGGAAGGGAGGTAGAGTCTTTTGGTTTATGCATTAATCTACATCAGCTTCTAGATCAATAACAAACTTCACTGAAAATCCTAGCAACACAGTGAGAGATATATGGAAATGAAAAGAATGCCTTCTATCTGAGAGTCCACTGTGCGACTTGCTATGTCTATACTGGGTCCCTGGTATGTGCTTTATATAATATCTATGCACTAGTCTCTTCAAGTATGGAAAAAATTGAAGTGTGGCCTGCAGATTACATGCACTGGGGACAATAACTCATCTGAAGTATGAATTCTTTATAAACCACTCTGTTTTGTCAGAAGTCTCTCACCTTCTTACCCAGTGCAGGACTAGGATTGAGAAGGAAACTGACTTCTTTACCTTAAAAAAATGCTAAAAAGTATTCACTTTTATGTATTATCATCATGTTTGATGTGATAAACAGTTAAGTAGCATGTCAGATTGTACAAAAAGTCATCTGACTCTCAGATTACTTTATGAGTGGGATGTGATATAATGAATTTGAGGAGTAAGAAAAGCCTGAGAGACTCCTGAAGCCATTTTATCACTATCTGTTACAATCTGTCCATGTGACATTTGCTAATCTGATGCTTTCACTCACTAACTTGCTTTCATGCAAGTCTGCAGTGTTTGTTGATGTTTATTTTTCTTCTGATAATCCCGCTCACATAAAACTCATGTGATAATGCTCCTTAAGGAAGATACTCTCTTTCTGTTCATGTGTGGCCTTGAGATTACAGAAAGACTTCAGACTCCACGCCAGAGTCTCCTCTCTCCACACCATGTCTTTATAATGTGGCTGGTAGCAGACTGTTTTCCTAAAAGAGCATTGGAGTGTATCAGGGCAACAATGGCCTAAAATACACTGCTGCTGCTCTAGAGTGATTACTGCATGTCCCCCAAACATGGACTAAGATGTTTTTTCCCTCCTGTATATTCCCATGGGCAGATTTCAGACAGCTCCCTCAGTACCAGGAGCAATCTGGCTGAAGCTGTTTCATTTTCCCATCCATTGGAGTTAGTTCAGATTCCAGATGCTCAAATTTTCCATAAATTCCTGAAGTTATCTCCTAAAATAAGGAAATCACAGGGTCATTAGTTCAGTCCCATGAGCAACCATTGACTAAAATCTCAAATTAGCCAAGACCAGATCTCTTATTTCAGCATCCTTGCTCAGTTTAAAATATTTCTTTCTTCAGTTACCTTCAACTCTGTTGTGTTTATCTGTATCTCCTCAAAAAGCATTTATGGGTATCTAAGCATAAGGTAATCTAATTAAACTTAAAAAAATAAAATATTTAGTGCTGAGCGTATAGAAACTTGACCTCCTTTTTTACTCCTGCCCTCTGGACTATATTTCTCAGTATAAATTTGAATATTACGGTGTGTTCTTGTATACGCAGAATGCTTTCCATCTAAATTTTTTCCTGACTCCTGTGTAGTGAGATAATCTCAATTCTACTACCTTACTGTGGCTTTAATTCTGCATAAATTTTCCAGCAACACTGTATTTACTCAATATCTACATGAGATGAAGGAAACGGGATTCAGCCTTCAACATGGATTTAATTTTGTTATGGTAGAATCTTTTTGTGCAATGTAATAGGGGTGCTGGTAATGGACAGAATGTTAAAAGGCAAAGCAACAACATCATATTCTTCACCATGCAACTGTGTGGACATATTTGTTATTTATTATACAAGTCTTTCTTTACAGAACATGTAAAACCATCTCCAATGCTTGGCTCCAAAAACTGTAGTTAATTATGCTGTAATTACTTCATAGGAAAAAAAAAACCCAAAAAAGTTGTCACTTGAAGTCTTTGAAACAGGAAGCAAAATGTGCTCCTTAGCGAGGTACTCCTTAGAGAGGCACTCAAGGGCTGGGACACAAGACATTTTTTTTTTTTGAAGACTGCAAACACACACTTTTTTTACTCACTCTTTTTCCAAGTATCCCTGATTCTGCTGAAGCTACAATCCTAAAATATCCACATATGCCTGCATATGGCAAATGGTGGTTTTCCTGAACTGCAGCAGATTCTCTCATTTCAATTTCAATCAGGACCATTCATGGTTATTAAAGCACTTAGGTAAAGGAAAAAAAGAAATAAAACTACAGATGCCAATAATTTTTATTTAAATTCAAGGATGACTAAAAGTCCAAGGGCAGTCTGCAACTCAGTAAAAAGATTACTAAATCTGAGATACAAAAAGAGGGACAGATTACTGGAATATGAAGTGTTTTTCTTGGAAATGATATATTGTATGTGTTTGTCTATCTGCCTATTTATAACATGAAACATGACCCAAGCACATTTTTCCTGTGCAACATGTTAAGTGTTGAATGGGGTTTAAATACGTATCTAATGGTGAAATACACTCAAAAGCTGAACTGACCCAGTTTTCTCTCAAAACTTGCCAAAACCCTTTAGGAAATAATAATGATAATTAATAAATGGGTTTGTATAACTGGTTTTGAATTTGAGTTGAAAAGAACATGTTTTGCATATGGTGCTGAGTAATTTTTGTAGCACTGAAAGTGCATTTCTGTAGCACTCCAAGCTACTTTTTCACAGTTTGATGCAGAAGACAGTGTCTGTTCAAAACTTCGGCTAAATTTATGCCTTAGTACATTTCTGAAGCATTCACTAGAGAAATGGGAGCTCTTCTGTTCTTGTCTGTGACCATTTTACCACGCAAAGGTTATGGGAAAGAACATTAAAATGGAGTAAAGAGCAACAGAATATGCAATGAAATAAAAAGAATTTCTCTCAGTGTAGCTGATTAAGTACAGCATCAGGCAGAAAGTTAAGTAAACATACAGTCATAGAAAAAAAATCTGACACTGGGGGAAAGACTTGTTTGGTTCTTCTTATAAGAGGAATTGCTAGACAGCAAGGCTAATTCTCACAAGAACTTTGTTGCAAACTTTGTACTCAACATTTGGAGCTTATCCTGTCAAGCAGAAAGTACAACCACATGCAGCATGAGAGCAACATTTCAGTTTGTATGACAAATGTCACTTGAAAATGGGCTTTGCTTTTAATTTAGAACATTGTAAACACATCAGGAGAAACTAGTTTTGATCATTTGCCAAATATTGCACAAGTATTTAGACTAATAAATAGCCTTCTGTAACAGGAAGTGTACTGTATATTTTATGTGTTCCCACAATTTTTAAGAGAAAGTCTCATCCCTTCTGTTTCACAGATGTTTCTAGAGAAAAAGAAAACTAGATAAAATAGCATGTATTATTATCAAAAAAGCATTTCAATCATCAGCTAAAGATTTAGGGAACATTAAGGGTACATTATAAATATGAGTACATTTTAATTAGAGGGTTTTGCTCACTGATTAGTCTTTCAGACCCCAGGTTAAAGTCATGCCTTACTGAATAAAATATGATGTATAGTTAAGAAAATAATCATAGGGTCTATCATCTCATTATTTTCATTGTGTAAATTACAAAGTAAGGCATATTCCAGCTGTTAGGAAAACCAACTGGTCTAGTTTCCTACACCATTATTAAAGCATGTGGATCAGACCTACGAATGTAAATGCACCAAATATTCTATCTCATGCTGCTGTTACTGAGGCCATGACATGCACTGAGATCTAAGGGTTTTGTTTGGTAAACTTTGTGCTGGACTCTCTCTTTTGTATCCAAAATGTTACAGGAAGGAAGCAAGCCCAAACAACCTCTACATCTTTCAGGCACAGCAGAAGGTCTTTTACTTATGTTCCCTTACTGTCCGGCTTGAAAGCCTGATAGTATGGAATAAGCAAAAATAGTTTCAAACATGAGAAGAATATTTCTACTTCTAACCCTCCAAATAAACTGCTTGGGGAGTGGCAGTACATGTTAGATCAAAGGCTGCATCTTTATCCTTATGTGGTTTTTCACAGGAGAAAGATGTTCTGTGGTTAACAGAAGTAACTTCAACTAAGTTCTGCAGAAATTTGGTGTGACTTTGGGGAAGGTACAGGACAGTATACAGACTGCTCAGCAAGTTCTTGGAATGAGTTAGTAATAATGTTTTGATGCAGACAGAGAAGCATGCAAACAGTAAGAGGGTCTTTAAAGTTGGACTTTAACCAACGAGTTTGCACTGAGAGTGCAAAGTAAAGTGGATCAGAGAGACCATGACGTGAGAGCTGATCACTATTTAAAAGAGAAGGAGCAATGTAAAGTGAGACCAGCAGACTCAAAAAAATGCAGAAATCAAGAAGACAAGTCAAAGAAGTAGAAGATTTAGGAGAACTGGCAAAGAAATGATACTAAAGATACAAAGTAGGAAGGGAGCAATTTGCTTAATGACTGGTTTCACTGGAACCAAACAAAAGTGAAACATCCAGAAGGTGGAAACTAGGTTCAGTTATGTAAGCACATACAAAGGTCTGAGGTAGAAAACAAGCTAGATACATCAACAGGAACAAGAAGCGTATATGCACATCAGCACTGTAAGACTGAGAAGGGAATTGCTGCTCTGCTACACGACAGAAAGGAGGAACTAATGATAGATAACACAGACAACATTTAAAGGTTTAATATTTTTTGAATTAGCATTGTCTAACAAATTTAATACAAGCATGGGGCCAAGACAATACCTATACAGGACAGCATAAGAATACTTCAGTGAGCTGGATGCTTTCAAAATGGCAGAGACCAAAGAATTTCAACTTCAGATTCTTCAAATCCAAAGTAAGGATTGTGAGATTCTTAAACAATCATCTGAAGCTATCTTAGATATTGCAGTAGCTGTTCTTGAGAAATGGGGTGATGCTCTGGGAAAGAAAGAAATACACTGCTTCTTTCAAAAATGAGAGGCAAACTGAAAAATTATGGATCAATCTGATTCCACGGAAGATTCTGAAATAAGCAAACTCCTTGTAAACACTTGAAAGCTAGTGAGGAAACAGGTGAGAAGAAACAGGAGTTTATCATGAATGAACAGACTAAGCTATCTTACTCTATCACCGAGGAACAGGCCGTGGGGCAGGGAAGAATGAATAGATGATATATATCTTGACTACTCTAAGGGCTTCTTTCTCACATGACAGACACATAGTAGGCTACAGAAGTATAATCAAGATGAAGTTGCTATAAAAGGAACACGAAAGCAGTAGTATGACAATACCTCATGGTGAGTTGACAGTTTTCATCACTAAACAAAAGCTATACCAACTGGGATTCTGCAGTAGCTTGTGCCCATTTCACCTGTTAAATATTTCCATTAAAACTACGAAACTGTAATAACGACTTTATTAAATCTGCAGACAACTTGGACCTGAAAGAGACTGTCTGTAAAGTGGAAGACAGGTTTAAGATTCAAAATTATGTCAGCAAAATTGGAGAAAGCATATGCAAGTGAATGGATGATCTTCAACAGTAAAGACAAGATACTATATTCAGACAAGAATATTCAATCGCACAACTGCACAGTGAGCAGCAATATTACAGAATCATAGAATATCTCAAGTTGGAAGGGACCCTTAAGGATCATTGAGTCCAATTCCCTGCTCCTTGCAGGACTATCTAAAACTAAATCATATGACCAAAAAATATATAGTGGAGATGATGCAGGAGTCACTGGTACATAGAACAAGGAATTATACTCCTAGTCCTGACTAAGAGGGGGCAAGATGGTTGTATTATTTCCACTTTGGCTTTCATTAGATGTTAGCATTTTACTCTTCTCCCCATCTTCATTTCATCAAATCTTTAGTTTATTGCAGCTTATCACTATCTTTACAAATAGAAGCTTACAGAGTGAAACTTACTATAACTGGATGACATGTTTTCTTTTCATAACATCTGAAAATGCATATATAGCCATTATGATTTACTCTGGATCTGACTTCAACCACTATTGAAAACTTACTGTTCCCTAATAACATGTGAAAATGTCAGGTAGTGGTTTAGCTATCTCTGCTCCCTGAGTGCTTTTTGAATTATGTTTCTATTTAAGAAATATGTGTCTATTATTATCACACTTTTTGAAGGGATTATTTCACTTATAAATTCTTTTCATTATCTTTTACAGTTGCTATCACATCTTGACCTGTATCCAATTCCTACCTAATTAAACACTTTATCACCTCATCAATTCCTTTTTGAAATGTCAAATTATTACTACTATTATTTTATGGCATAGCAATAAGAATTATATTGGTAAGAAGACCCAATTCTCTCCTGAAAAAGCTTTAGCTCATTGGATCAAAAATTGCATACAGATCTAACTAGGAACTCATTTAGTTCAAAAATGCAGATAAACAGAAAACTGTGATATTTCACATTTATAATGTAAACAAAGCTGCACAGTCCAACAAAGATGTTTTTAAAACTTACTAGCTAGGCTGTAGTAGTAAAAAATGTATGAATTACTTTTAGAAAATGTAATTCTTAAGAAAAGGGATTTGTAATTCCTTTGACTAATTTTTGTTTTTTTTTCTGAGACTTTTGCTTACTTTGATTTCAGACAATGAATCACAGATACTACAGTTGGAAAAATCCAGTTAAGTCACATCTACCGTCAATGCAAAAGAACATATTTCTTACTATTTTTCCCGGCTAATCTAAAAATTATCAAATTACTGGATTTTCAGTTCATACTGTAGTAATTCCCTTACTTATATAAACAAATTGTTTTTCCTGATCCAGTTTAAATACAAAGTTTGTCTTTATAACTGTACCATGTACCACCATAAACATAGATCTGCCTAGTTGCAGTATCTTTTACTTCCCTTTTTACTTTTACATCTGTCACCCCTTTTGTTACCTTAAATTTTAAGAAGCATGGCTTTCTCAGAGTGAGGAACTGATTTTTTCTGAAAATAAGACCTTTTTGTGTACTCAGATTAAAGCAGCTAAAATCCATACTCACTTTCAAATGCAGGGGATTGGAATGGCATTGTGTCTTTCTAGTAACAAGGTTTATGAGAAAATGCATCTAATTCAGCAGGAAGGCAGAGGAGGCAGAAGAAATATTCAGAATTTGGATTAAAATGATACACAAAAAAAATAAGGAAACATTTTTTTTTCAGGATAAAAATAAGTGAAATCCTGGCCCTGATGCAATAAAAAGGATATAGCCATTGAGTTCAGTGGTACCAGAATTTTACCGTGTTTATCTTGAAATATATACAATACTTTTAAAGTTAATTTCATCTGAAGACACAGTGGAGGTCTTCTACTACTTTGTTATAGAGCTGAATGAATAAAAATATTATCTTGTATGAATTGTCCAACAATAATCCAATTTCAGTTGTCTGCTTCAGTTTCAAACCCCAAATTAATAAATTTACAGTGTTCTGCAGTAAAAATTTCCAATGTATGTAAGACCTGAGTATGTATTTTCTGTCTAGTCAGTTAAAAGATATCTTTTTTTTTCAAAAAAATTTTTGTGTTTGTCTGCCAAATCTCATAAAAAGAGTTACTTTCTTTAGAAATCTTTGGAAACTCCTAAAATAAAATAATTCAGTAGCATTACGGCACAACAAAAAGTATACCCTGCAATATTAAGGCATAACTGGGGAATTGAATCTGTCCAGGCTAGGAAACCATTTAAGGGATAAAAGCATTAACAAATACATGTCATTTTGCTTGTGTAATTTGTCATTAAGAAGAGAAAAATAAATATGTAGGTCAGAGGTGAAAGTTTAATTTCACAAAAAGTCCTTTCCTGTATTTTCAGCACTTATTAGAAGGGAAAATTGCAGGTCTTACAATCTTGTTCGGAATTTTCCTGCAAGAGGATGAAAAAGCATCCACTCCTATGTAATAACAATCTTGCAGGGGTATTGGAATTGCTGAGATCAGATGGCATTTACTTCCTTCCATTTGCCCTCATGGAAACCCTGTTACCTATGATTCCTGTACAGAAGGTTTTCTTAGAAAGGCAGACAAAGCGAGACAGTAAAGTCACCTACAAATTCCCTGAGAAATTTTACAAGTCATTTATGACTGATAAGCCCAGCATCACAAAGAATTAATTGATCTTGCACCTTATTGCTTGAAAGCTTTTATGAGGTGGGTATCAAGAGTATGAATAGAGTTTCCTAATTCTCTTCCCTCCATCATTGATGTCTGTCATATGGGCAGCTACGCAAAAGCAAAAGATTTTTTCACATTTATCTTTAAGGTCTTGCAAACTTTCCATGTAAGGACATGACCTGAACTGATGCTAATAGGTCATACAATGTAACTCATATTATTTTTTATAAACTTGAACAGCTATATGAACAATTTGTTACTTTAAAGCAGTTCATTGCTCCACTGGGGGGTAAAAAAGCAGCAACATATAAAGACAGTACTTTGGTTTGGTTGTTATAGTCACTATATAAAACATGTAGCTTTAAAAGTGGTTTCAAACAGAGTAGAAAAAAAATTAACAGATATTTGCACAAATTTAACTTCTGCTATGACATTGCTTCCGTATTACCGTATGGCACCACTTTTATCAAGGACATACCCGTCTTTTCATATGGCTCATTTCTAAACTGTAGGCCCTCAGATGGAAATACTGCAACTTAGCCGGTTTGCATGACTTTCGACAGAAAGGTGAAAAGTTAAGAAAAAGCACATCCTTGGCATTCCAGTGATGTCACTGACAAAGTGTAGTTCTCTGTAACAAGACATGAGATGACACATAAAGCTAGTTGGCATATCTTTCAAGACAATTAATATCCTTCAAGGCCAATCCTAGAAATGACTGAGCCATCCTAGTTTAAACTTAGCCAAAGCCCGAGGTAGGCATTCAGCATGCCAAATCTTAGTCTGAATGGCTACATTTATTACAATTGTAAACCATTTTATGATATGGGCAGGTGGACAAATGTAGGTGGCATCTGACTGTACTATGAAATAGTTTTCTGCTTTTGCCCTTCACATATGGGGAAAAAAAACAGTGGGTCTGGATGAATAGCTCTGTGCCAAAGCCAGCCTCCAAGTAGTTAAATGTCTCTAATCTATTCTGCATCCCACACACAAGTGTGTGTGAGAATGCTTGTAAATTTAATGAAGTGCTGACTGGAAGAAGTTTATGCCCGGCTTCCAATTAGATACTAATAAGCTAACCTTAGGTAGCATAAACTCTTTCTTATTATGAAGATGGAATACATTAACTATAAGCAACCTTAGAGTGCCCAACTTTATAACGTTGCCAAGGCTTTTTTCTTCTTTTTCTTTCTTTTTCTTTTTCTTCTTCTTTTTCTTTCTCTTTTTCGTCAGTGTACTTGTCAGTTTTCTCAGGTATAAAAAGTGAACTTTACTGCTAAATCTTCAAAAAGTGAGCTAGGCATCACGATACACAGCATTTCAACATCCAACTTCTAGGACACCTAGTTCCTCTGCTGGGTTCTGTAGGCTTTTGGAACCTACGTGTCCATGAGAAAAGGTGGACACTTAAGAGTGGGATATAAGCAGCAAACAACCTAAGTTAGTCAATAGGGAAATACTGAGAAAAACAATATATTTTGAAAACTTTGTCCTATTCAAAAGGCTCCTTAGTCCTCTAATTATGAAAGAAATTGCTTTGCTACTTACTGGGATTTTTACACATATATTTGGAAAGTTGCAGCATCTCTTTACACCTTCATTTTTCCAAAAATTGCTCTGTCTTCAAATTGTTATCATTAATAGCCAATTACATTCTATACTGGGAATGGAAAAGTAGCTCATGTGGTGCCACTGAGCATCTTCTAAGTGCATTTTTCTCCAAGACATACTGCATCTGACAAGTCTGACAGACCACATAGTACAGCCAGTAAGAAGTTTTCGGCCAGCCCATAAAATTGAAGTCTTATAAAAATGACCAAAAAGATGCAAAATCTGATCTTAGAGAAATGTCACTTCATGAACATGCCAAAATTAATTTGAATAAATCTTTAAATGGTACCTCAATTAATTTTTCCAGCAATGAATAAAGAGTATATGTACCATCTCCTTATTAAAACTTATCTATTTTCCTATTCTTTTCATTAAGAAAACCCACCTATCTTCACTTCTTGTTTGCTATCGTGGCTATTTTGTGTACTTCTGTTTTGGCATATGTTCAAGGAGTAAAAGTTTAGAAAGCTTAGTTTTATAATACACTTGTATATTTTTTTTTACATATAACTCTAAAAACATCACTCTGTATCTGAAAGAGAAAATTTTAAAGGATTTTTCTCCAACAGACTGAAATAATAAATCGCCTTACTCTTTGTATATCCCTCTGTACTTTTTACTTTTAGCTTGTTACCTAAGCTTTGCTATTTGAACAATGGTTTTCTTCTTCTTTAGCCCCATTTTCTTTTTATATTTGATCCTGTCATGAAGTTCTAACTGAATTTGTGACATCAGTCATTTCCATGGCAACAGACTGACGCTTTAAACATAGGATTATGATGAATTCAACAGAGGATCGAATAGAAGGAAAACAAGAGTACGAGCAAGCAAGATTTTATTACAGCACAAGAGTGTTCCTTTAAAAGGGTGGAGAAAGGAATATAAATGCTGAATACACTTCCACTTTTTAACATTACAGTTCTCTGTGAAGGTCCACACATTGTGGTTATTTATTTCAGATGTTCAGAATATTCGATGTAACATCTGTGGCACTCAAACATTGCCAGAAGTTTTAGACATATTCATTAGTCTTGTTCTTATGTATCTAATGTAAGACACAGTGGGTTTTCATGACTACTTGCAGTTGTAAATAAGCTAAGTAGAGATAGTAAGCTCTCATCACTTCTGAAAAGTCACGCTTAAAACATTTCAGGTTGAACTCTGAAAAACTTCAACACAGACAACTGCTGGGAAATACAGCGGTATGTGAATTTGTCTTAGTAAGTTTATGTTAAGAAATACCATAAATTTAACCTATTAAGAGTCATAAAAACACTCTTTAAAAAATATTTTTAGTCCAGCACGAAAAAAATATCCTGTTTTCTGTAAATGACATCCCCTTTAGAGGAATTTTGTTATTAAGAAGTGTCTTGAGTTGGGGACTGGAGCATCTTATGAGGAAAGGCTGAGGGTCTTTGTAGTCTGGAGAAAAGACGACTGAGGGGGGATCTTATCAATGCTTACAAATACTTAAAGGGAGAGGGCCAGAGGGATGGGAACAGTCTTTTTTCTGTGGTGCCCAGTGATAGAACAAGAGGTAACGGGCACAAACTGGAACATAGGAAGTTCCGTCTTAACATGAGGAGCAACTTCTTTACTTTCGGGGTGGCAGAGCACTGGAACAGGCTGCCCAGAGAGGTTGTGGAGTCTCCCACTCTGGAGACATTCAGAACCCGCCTGGACACCGTCCTGTGCAACCTGGTGTAGGTGACCCTGCTCTGGTGGAGGGTTGGACTAGATGATCTGCAGAGGTCCCTTCCAACCCTGATCATTCTGTGATTCTGTGAGTATAATGCAGACATACACATGGATGTGGATTTCTGTTAAGGTCAAATTCCTACTCCACATTTTCCAGGCTAAAGGGCTACTGGGTGCATTAAAAGTTTTACTAACAATCTCATTCTGGGGTCAAAGCAGACCCTGGTAAGCAGTGACATCTCCTCAGAGGTTCCATGTTATTCCCACCTCATCTTATATCGCATAGGTCAACTGAAGCTATAACTGACAAGGCTCTTATAGTCACTGAGAAACCAGATGCTGTGGTGATATCAAAACTACAAAGAAAACTACAAAAGCTATAGTTAAAGAAGCAATGGTATTCTATGTTTCTGTGTAGTGGCTACCAGAAGGACTGTCAATTTTGGGCCTGCTCTGTGCAAGATGCATGAATCCAAAGGAGTATGGCATGCCCCCTTTAAGCAGAGGGTACAGGATGAGGGGGGCGAAAGATGTCAAGGATATTTTATAACTCTGCTGCAAGAAATATCAATCTTGAGGTCATAATTAGAGTCTAATTAATATATGGATTTGTATTAAGAACAACACCAGGAACTGTCCCAATATGAATTCCAGTGTTCACAGATTACTAGCTTTTCTGAGGGAACTTCTTTCAGTACACAGTTTTAAAATACTGTTTCAGAACATGGAAATATCCCATTCTTGTTCATACTTTTATTTCTTCCACCCACCGTTAGACTGCATATGCCCCAGCCAAATCTTATATTTAAAAGACTTCAATGAAGAAGGAAACTATATTCGTAACTTTTTTCAGGTATACTGTTGAAACTGCACAAATGCTACAAAATTTCTGAAAGTTATGGGCCATTTCTGAAGTAGAAGACTGTGGGCAATATTAGCCTAACATTCTGGCTTAGTCTTGAAAAGCTGGTTTAGGTTTTTTTAAGTCTTCTGTGTTACTGAGGTGCTTAGATACATAAAACTTTTTTTTTTTTTTGCCAGCTGCTGCCAGGGCTGGGAAGACACAGTATATTGTGTTCTGCTTAGCATATAAAACATACTTCACAGGGCATAAGGCAACTAGTTTCACCTTCCAGATATAAAGTGATATACACAAAAATATACTATCTAGAAAGAAAATGTTAACTATGCCTCTGAAGATAGCTTATTTTTTGTAGATAATTTTTCTTTAATTAATGCTTAATTTTCACAAATTGCAAAACCTCTTTCCTAGGTGAGATCCTAATTTTTAGGATCTACATATCTTTAAAGAATATTAATAAATAAGAAATCTGTAAATTGCTGTATTGGAAACAGCTGTTTACTGGCATTGGTAAAAAAATACTAGCCAGTTAGTATATATTTTTCTTTTCACATACCAATTGCTAGATTCATTGTTCTTGATCTTAAGGATCTCACTTTCTTACACAGACAAATGACTTATACTGGGGTGTTTAAGTAGAAAAAAGGTTATGATGAAACCATTTTGACAAAACATAGAGTCCTTTGCTTAGGTAGATCCCAATTAAGCTATTCTTGTAACTGTGTGAGATGTACAGACTGTGAATATTTACCATTTTGCTCTGCCCAGGAAATTTGGGTCATAAGGTCATTCAGATTCCTTAACATTAGAAGAGTTCTTACATATGACAGAATAAGCTTTCCCTGAAAATGCTTATTCAGCTTATCAGACTGTCTTAATTGCATCAGTATGTAGACAGTAAAGAATGCAGCAAAATACAGTTAAGGTTAGAATGTAAAAGATAACCTAGTCTAATGAAACTGAATAGAAGATCAAAAAAGCCCCCAGTGTTTTCCCCATATGGTGTGAAAATTAATGAGACATTTCTTAGAAAGAATGAAATGTATTCAGTAGATCTCTGCACTACATACTGTTAATCATAAAAGACTAAAAAGGAAAAGCAATGAACATAAATATGTTTTACATCATAACAGCTTAAAATTTATCTTTGGAGTGATTTGTGCATAATACGTCATGTTTTTCAAGCAGTAACTATGCAACTGATTCCTTAAAAAATGCTGCAGCTTTTAGCCAAAAGGCAAACAGTATCTTAAACTTCACATATTATCTACAGCATATCCACTGTAAGCTCAGTTATTGTGTTTAGACATAAAACACCTTAAAAAAAAAAAAGAAAAATAAATTAGCTGAACACAAGGTAAATGTAACTAAGCCATTAAAAAATGTAATATACATCTTAACTCCTGGCTTGCTCATGAAAAGTAATAAAGAATCACATCTGACAAAAACAGTCTATGAAGTGCTGTTGATTTTTCTGTAACGTTTTCTAACTTGAGCATAAAAGACCGGGTTTCTCTTAGCTCCCAGTAGGCACCTACATTTCATGACAAATGTATTGCGTTTAAACAGTGCAGAGCTTTTTGGTAAGTTCTTTCCACTCGAAATCACATTGCATCAGGACAGAACCATTAAAATATTTTTCATGTCCTGATTGTAACGATGACAGTAATTTTAAATTTGTTTCATTGAGAGTTCTACTGAAATGTTCTTTATTAATTTAATTAAAAAAACTTCTAAAGAAAATGTTATTGAGATGAATTGCCCCCTTTTTCATAAAATGCTTGTTTGAATGGAAGCCCCACTCTGCATTTAAACATTGTTTTGATTAAGTTAGTAATTCTTTATTCCAAAATGCTTTCTTCTCTGGGCTAATACCAGTTCTATTTCATTCTTCTAGATAGCATAGATCTGACGGGATTGTTTTACGGCCTCCTTAGCAGCTGCCCAGATAGATTTTTACCACGCATAAAGGCACCCTGACAAAATTTCTACTATAAATTCATATCAACTATCTTAAATCAAATGCCACTACCTCAGTAGTGTTCTATCAGGTTTCTGCACTTCTTATGCAGCTTTCACTGCCCCCCTTATACTATGCAAGAGCTTGCTTTCTCAATTGCCAAAGCAAAGGTCTTCTAAGATACAGTTAACAGTAACATTGCCTCTGGAGCTCTTCAAAAGGATATAAATATGGAAGGGGAGTATTGCTTCATACAAAGGCTTGTCTAGAAGCCTGACCATGAAGAAAATAAATTATTTTGACAATATTTACAAATAGCTGAACAGGGTATATTCACTGTAAGAAAAGTATAAGTTTGGTTGCAGTTTGCCTGAATGCATAGTTATTTTACTGAGTAGGTGAATGTCTGTTCTGCTGAGCTACTCTAAAAACACGAGAGCTTTTTAAAAGCTTTGGCAAAAGTGGACATATCAGCATTCAAAGACTTGCAGTTGTAACTAGGCACAAATTATCAATTTTTAGGAATCTCCATTGTTGGCCAGTTCTCTATTTCCACTATCTTTGCTAACATCTAGCCTCATAGAAATAAACATCTTTCTTTTATGCCCTTTTGGGATAAACTTTGTGCTCTGCCCCAAAAGAAAACATTCTCTATATTTTCCTTACTAAATATCTGCCCAATTCTTGCTATAAGTTCCTAAGGCACTCCTTGGGCTCTGATCTTCTATTACATGGATTGTAGGTCTGGCAACTACTGCCAATTTACCCTTGCAAGATGCCTTCCTCAGCACATTTATGTTCCTGTAATTGTTTTAGCATTCTGCCTTGTTTGTGATCTGCAGAGAATGGGTGGACAATTTGGATGTTTCTACATTACATATTTGGTAGGCAGGATTTATGAAGTCCCTTGTGTAACTGGTTCACATATGCCAGGTGCTTGTCCACTAAATCAACCCAATGCAGTTGTCTCCATTTTCAACATACAAGAGTATAAGCACAAATGAATGCGGCTGACATGAATGCAAAGATAAAATCTGTCCTGTGCTTCAAAGCACAAGTGACACATAAGTATATTTTTCAACATTATGTGTTTGAACCAGGTAACAAGTGCCAAGTAAGCAAACTTGTAAGCATACTCAAGTAGACTCAGTATAGTAAGAATAATTTTTGAAGAGAAAAAGTAAGCTGTAAAAACATCATATATCTTAGCATTATAATCTCAAAGCTGCACTGAGCAGAAAAAAATAGACAATCTAAGGAAACAGCTGCCTGCAAAACATATTGAATAGGCATGGTGCCAGAAAGGGAACATGCTGTGTCTGCTACATGCTTATTAATAATACATAACGAGGGACTTTTCTTCAGCAGTATCAGTGTTAAAAGAAGATCAAAAAGGCTTTAAAAAAAGTTAAAAATCATCATTGGAAATGCAAGTGTGCTAACTGGATAACATAATAATCAGTAAAGTTCTGCCATTAATAAAAAGCAAATATGTGAAAATTAGAAGAGACAAAAGCTCCTGGTGGGTGGTGTGAAATTGAAACAACCTTCATAAACCTTTATAGGTAGCTAATGGATCTCACTCTCAAATATCAACAGCCACTTTACAGAGACAATTAATTTCCAATTTGCAAGAAAGACGAGTGATTTAGATTAAAAAGCCAAAACTGGGGGCTCAACTTTTCCCCTAAAACATGATTCCTTTTCACTTTAGTTATACACTGCCACTGATGCACTCATCCAGGGAAAATGAAACTATTCGTTCCACCTCATCTACATGTACAATGTAAGAAAATCAAAGCAAATTAGAACTAGGTGAGATTCCGTCTCGTCCTTATTCCCACTTCATTGTACATACTGTCTGCACCTTTTCATTGTTACCTTGTAAAGTCATGAATTAGTATACATACATACGCAATTATTTTTGTTTCATTTCAAGTGTCTATTAGTGTTTTTAACAATACTAGATGCCTAACTGAACATCCACAAGTACTTTCACAGTCCTTAATTTTAGGTAGCTAATTTAGATCTTAAGTTTAGAGGCCACACTCCTCCATTATACTTAATAGCGAGATTGTTGGTTTAGAAATCATGGCAGGTGCCCTAGACTGAAGCATGTTGAATGTTCTGAAGAAACTTCTCTCCACTAACCACGTATGCGGTCTCCCAATTTCTGCACCTACACACCGTCCTGCATAAGTTGCAACAGTATTGCATGAAAAACACCGAAAAAGAAAAAAAGACACCCCCTACAAGCCTCAAATCCTCCGCCCTTCAGACTACATTTTCAAACAAAAGTTGTGAGCAAAGCTAAAAAAGGGGCTGCTCATTTTGCTTTTCAGTCTCAGTCCTGTATACTGTGAGAACCTGCAACCTGATGTAAATGGGCTTTCCAGGGTAATTCCAAATGTAAAACTAATTAGGGTGAAGGACCTTCAGGTTCTTTCTCTTGCATTAGATTATGACTGAATGACCATATTAAAAGTAACAGCTGAGTGCCGAGAATTGCAGAGCTCTTCTCTATCTACACTGGTTCTATTTTCATTCATGTTAACATTGGTTCTCTGGGCATAAGGGAGGCTGAGTCAAGATTTATACAGTTGTGCTAAATCAATTTATTTTACACATTGCCAAGTATCAATATTTGGATTTCTGTCTGCAGCAGCAATCAGGTTACCTAGCAGTGTCATATGTTATTAAGTAGTTATTTAACAGTTTTGTTCCAGTTGCTCCATTTTCTTTTCTTATTAGGATATATGTTTAAATAATAATCTGCATGTCAATATAGTTTCCCTCTGTAACTAAATGTACTTTCCATGTACTACTTTGACTTTAAAGCTGTGTTGTTAGAACTAAACCACAGTGAAAAAAAAAGGAGCAAGGTAACATGGAAAACTTTGCTTTCATCCAACAGTCCTAATTCATGCTTGAATGTCAGTGCAATGGGAGGAACTGAATATACAGTGTTACAAAATGCACTGTAGTATTAAATTACCAAAATAAAACCCACTTATATGAGTATTACGCAGTTTTAAGCATTAATACAGAGAGACACAGTTCAAAGAACGGAATGACTTACTATAGCAGGCATCTTAATGCCTCTTGTTGCCAAAAATTTAAAATTTCATTTTTAAAAAAACATTTACTCTGCAGAGTGCAAAAAATCTTCAAGAGCTTTAATCTGGTCATGTTACAATGATAGCTCTATTTCCACTCTTCACAACCATTCTGCTTTCAAAAAACACTGAAGAGGTCATTGGAAAGAAAACTTTTTATCTACGTGTAAACATGCCTTAGCAATATAGATGTGGGAAACTGCAGAAAAAGTGAACAGAAATTAAATTTTGTTTTCACTTCTTATGCTAAGAAAGTAAAATCAAACAGTGAGGGTGTAAAAGAAAATTGTACTTCTAAAATTCTTTCAGCTTTAACCATGATTGTGGGTGTTTGTACAACAGATATGAGGCTATCGGGCTGGATTCCATACGCTGACCTCTGCTCAGGAAAGTGTTCACTAGTCCTTGAGTCTGGGAACCATTGCAAATGACAGCTGTACAGGGACAACACATCTGCCTTCAGCTTCAAGGCAGCATTATGGTACCGTAGTGAATGTAGCTCTGCTTTTAGTATCTTCTTACCTTATCCTGTGTCTTTTACAACAGTGCTGTCTCTCTGTTTCTATTCACATAATTGGTTATGTTCTTCCAAAATTCTTTCTCATAAAAATAAAACATTCTTCAACTGTGAGCAAAATTTCCAGGACAGGCATTCTTTATTCTTTTCTGCTGCAAAAGTCTTTAGCATACTGTGGGCACTACTGGAACAGGCTGTTAATCACAAGCTATAGTCCTGTTTAAATAGTAAAACATAATAAATGCAAGGCGATAGTCTGCCTGTCCTCCCCCCCCCCCCCACATTTGCCCTTCATGGTGCTCTACAAGAACAAATAGGACATTATTTTTAGAGGTTCATTTCTCCAGAAGCATGGCAATGGAGGAGCTGCTCAGCAACCGCATGAAGGAGAGGAATGCAGTAGCCTGCTTTCCCAAACAACCAAAATGGCTCCATCTGAGCCTCCGCTTGAAGCAGTACAGCTTTCTCCCTCTGATTAGGTAACATTGACTTTTGAAAACAACAGGGGGTAGCTCAAAGGCATGTTTTCAATTCTCAAGGCCTAATTCTTTGAAGTAAATGAAGAAGACAAATTTCACAGTTTTAGAAGCCTCATTACTGTCCTGGATTAATTGCAGCTATAGCAACCTCTTCCAAGTCCCGTGTAAGGAGCCAAGTGAGCTTCTTCATGTGTATCCAACATATACTCTGGCCCAACTGTTACAGTATTGACACACGGATCAGTGAAATTCTACCGTCGTTTCGAACCAGGTCATAGTAGTCTCGTAACACACGAATTTGCTACCCAAGTCGGCAACCATCTCCCACCTCCGCCCTTACGGCCTATACCCACACCCTGTGACTCGCCCCTTGCCGGCGGCCTGCCCGCGGACGGAGGGCAGACAGCCACCGCGGCGGTGCTGCTTTACGCAGCTTAACCCAGCTCTGAATACCCAGCCGTGTTAATTTGATCCTCAACCAGGCCAGGCCAGGCCAGGCCAGGCACCCCCTACCCTGACCGCGGCCTCCCGCCTCCCGGCCGGCCGAGCAGCGCGCGGGGACCTCGCGCCTCGGTGGCGGCGGGGACTGAGGGGGGGGGCGGTGCGGGGGGGGGGGAGGGAGGCCGGCGGCGCCCCGTGCGTGCCGCAGCCGGTCACGTGGGCGGCGGGAGCGGGGCCGGCGGTCGCGAGAGGCTGAGGCGGCGCTGGCGGCGCAGGCAGCAGCATGGCGGCGGCGCTGGGCGGGCTGGGCCTCCTGCAAGGCCGAGTCAGGCTGGCAGCCGCAGCCGCCGCGACCTCCTCCCTCGGCCGGCCCGGCCGCCGGGCGCCGGTGCGGGGAGGTGCCGCCGCCGCTGCCGCTGGTGCCGCCGCCGCTCTCCCCTCGGCCGGGAGGAGCTACGGTTCCGAGGCGAAGGAAGAGGAGGAGCTGCGGGTCCGGTACTTGGATGACGAGCACAAAGGTAACGAGGGGAAAGCGGCGGGACGGCCCTCCCCTGCGCTGGTGCCCCAGCCCCGGCAGCGCCCGGGTCTCTGGGCCGCGGTGACCCCTGCGGGCTGCCGTGGCCCTGTGGGGCGGCCGGCAGGGTTGGGCAGAGAGTGGGAGGTCCCGGGGGGAGCTGCCCGGCGGCGAGGGGCGGGAAGAGAGCGGCGGCTCCTCCTCCTCGGCACCTCGGCCGCGGCCGGTGGCTTCGCCGCAGGGTGCTGGAGCTCCTGGCCAGGGAGGTTGCAGAACTGGGCCAGCTGGGTCTCTCTTGGCTTTTCTTTTTCAGAGTGCTACACTGCATGTACCGTATGTGCGAGATACACCTTTCTGAGTTGGCATCTGTTGGCTACTTTAATGGGAGAAAATGAAGTTTAGCAGCAAACTGCTGCAGTCATGCTACTTCGCACAGCTGTTGTGTGCTTGTTTGCAGGAGCAGACAAGGTCGCAGAAGTTGTATCCACATTGATACTCCAGCGCTCATGCTCAACTCATGCTGCTTTCCTAGTGACCGTCTCACACTCCTCCTTGCTTGTAGTGCTGTCAACTGCTGCTGACCTTGTTCTGCTCAACTACACTGAAAGTCTTGTTTTAACCCACCTGGTTAAGAAATCTATGCTCCAGAGTGACCTGGAGTCGGTACATCACAACATGGACATAGAAACAAATACTGTTTGTTAATAAAGGAAAAGAACAAGGGTCTAGAAGTTAGCCAGAAGGAGACATAAGCTTCATATGCCTCCTTCAGCAACACAAAGAGCAGACCATATTTCTGTGAAACATGTCTCTGCTTCCTCCCCAAGCTGCTACTGCATACCCTCCTCTTCACCTTGTTTGTCAAGTTCAGCTATCTTTATCTGCTTACAGCATGTAATACCCCTGCTGCATTAGAACACTTAACTCCATATAAGCCTCTGTGGTCTTTCTTGCTCTTCTCTAACCTACAATTCCTTTTTCTACCAGTTCGTGTTCTAGACCTTTGCAAATGGGGCCCCAGTGCCGTTGCCTCGTCATATTCTTCCATTATATACTTCTAGACTACACACAGGGGCAGATGCTGTCCCACTGACTACCTTTTACAGCACACATGTGCGCGTTTATGTTGTGGTTTTGCTCTTGTCCAGGCCTAGTCTTTTTGTACTGCTTGGGGAAGGATGTATTGTCCAGGGACTTTTACAGCTGAGGATGCTGGGGAGGCAGGAAAACTGACAGTGACTGTCTCACGTAGAGGCATGTACCTTATAGCTCTAGACAAATCTTTTGCCTGCAGGCAAAGTAGCAAACTGTCCTGCTTCATAACATTTTCATATGGTTTGTATGCCACAGTTTTTGGGAAGTTGTTAAACTGAAATAAGACTGTATTTCAAAGGGCTAGTTATTGAAATTTTAATTCAAGACTTTCCAGCTTCCAAATTTGATCTGAACTAGAATACAAAAGATGTGACATTTTAGAATAATGTGATTGTGAAATGCCTGTGTGTTCTGAACATGTTGCAACTTATGAAGCTTTTAGTATCAGTTTTCTGTGAGTATAGGTGAATGTCGGTGCACTACTATTTTTTTAGTTAAATATGTGTCTTTTACTTTATTTGAGATTCTATTTGATTATTACTGAAAAGGGCTGAAATATATTACAGCTATTGACATTTCAGAACTTTTAGCCAAGTCGCATTAGTGATCCCGTTACAAATTTTAATGAACATAGGGCTATTGCTCTTTTAAGTTATAGATGGAATTAGGAGAAATGTCTCTGTAGTCTTGACTCAAATGTGTCACTTGCTGGAATGTGATATAAATATTTGTAAACTTTAGATTTTACACTAGAATGTCTTGTTGTGCTTATACTTTGCAGCTCAGCTAGAGTATGTAAGGCACCTTTTTGTCCTCATCAGTTAGGATTGTAACATACATAGAACGGGCAGAACAAATATGGTCTCAGTTGAAGTTGTTTGTTCAGAGCTTGGAAACTGATAGCTAGCTGATAAATCGGAAAAGCTTTCCCTTCTTTTGCTCTTTTTAAATAAAGCAGGCCTGAGCAGATGAGATCTACTAATTTAAGAAGTCCCTGAAAGATTTTTAAGTGGTGTTTAGAGATAAAAAAGATGCAGATATGGGATTTTGAAAAGTGTTTTGGTGTTTTTTAAAAGTGCTGCTGAGTACACATCTGTATGATTTTGCACTTAAATACTTCTTGATAAGGCAATCAATGGAAACCACCAGAATTATGCATGATACGCTCACCATGGATTCTTGTTTTGCTTAAGAACCTATTCTGCAATAATAAACATCGAAGTCAACTTGTCTGCCTTAGTTTATCTGAGTAGTTAAATGAGACAAGCTTAAAAATAACTTAGCTGTCTTTGATCCTCCCTCCATTTTCAGTGAATAATTCAGATTTTTTTTTTAATTAATAAGAAGTGCATTTGGATAGATCATTTGTGTGAGTGTGTATACTTAATACAAATAAAAGTATTTCTGTAAGTACTTTTTATACAGATGTAGTGAATCTTTCTGAGTCAGGCAAAATTACTAATAGGAGTGTAAAGACAGGATTTATTTGTAAGTAACTGTTTAAATGTGTTTCTGCCAAACATTGAGGATAAATATTTTTTGAAAACTAAAAAGTACAAGATAAACCAGATAAAAATCATTATTTAAAGTAAGATTTCCTGTGTGCTGATATAACCTGTAGTTAAACCATGATCTAATCACTTCACTTAAATTGGTCCACCCTGTTTTGTACAGTGTAGAAAGAAACATGATCTTCTTTCTCAGCAGTTTTAAATAATGATAGCATCATATATTTTTGCTGTCACTCTTAAAATAAAAGAACTTTTCAATATGAACTACTTATAAGAAAATCCCGAATTTAGTGTGCACTATGAAATGAGGATATATCTAGGAATTTACAGGTATTTTGAAGCTATCTTTCACATATGTTTGTATCTATCTCACTAGAAGACTTTTTTGGGTTTATTATCTATAACTTTCACATAGTTTTCTCTTAATTATATCACAGGCAGCTTTCTCTTTCGAGAAAGGTAAGTTATAAGTAGAGAAAGTGTTGTATGTTTGCATATGTTTTTCATCTGATGGTTGGCTAGGCAAGTAGTCCACAGGGATATGACTGCTTATATTAGAGTGTTGGGGGTCATCCTAGTCCCTTGGAGAGCCTAGCTAATAGATGAAAGTTAGTTTTCAATATGTGGATGTAATTTTTAATAGATGTGCATTATTTGCTGAAAAGTGTTCTGAAATAATGTGGAGATGACTCCCAGGAAAAACTATAAAATTAGTATTGAGTTCAGCATTATGTGAATGCTTATTCCTTCTTAGTATATCTCACACTTCTTTGACACCATACAGATACTGTAACTTTGCTATTATTATTTCTACTGATACTCGCTGATGAATGTCATGATGAATTTTTATTTTTATTCTTTTACAAATAGATTTTTCAAACAATTTCTTAAAAATATTTTGGAAAGTACACCTGTATGTAGTTTCTTTAGGAAGAATGAACAATGATTAAGTGCTTCAGATGAAGGTGCAACAGGTGTTTTAAAATATATAAAAATAATCAGGTTTTCTATATGACTAACAGTATTTGTCAGAAGGGTTACCTGTATGGCAGTATTGTCTGAACATTTTCCTTTTTTTTCCTCTTTTTCTTTTCATTATAATTGGGTTGGTGGAGCTCTGCAGAGTTATATGGAGCCTCATTATTCCTTTTTGCCCTGGTTAGGGAAATTTATCCCACCTAAAATTATGTGACTAGGGGTTTAAATCTTGTTGAATGTGTAAATCAGGGAAGGTTTGCCTTAAACAGTTTTTGCCAGGAGATCCTTGGGGTGGGCTGGGGGAGGGAGCAGGTTTAAATTCTCATCTGGAAATCAGGAAGTCTGTTTTGCAATTTCGGTTTTGTGACTTTGAGCAGGACTTAGTCTGTCTGTAGTTTGGTCACTGATTAATACATGGGGAAAACTTCCCAAATCTTACTGCAGTATTAAAAAACCTAAGAATTTGTTTTAAGGATGCCCAGGTACTATAGTAGTGGTATATTAGAACAAAACTGACTAAAACGAGAATTCAGGGGCTGTCTTTTTGTATACATTGCTGCAATATATAGTTTTCTCTTGCAAACCTTTTATGCTTTTCCTGTTGCAGGTCTTGCTTCATCTTTTTTTTTCTATTTAAGAAATAGAACAGCTGTGTGGGTGTCATCTGTATTTACCTTGAATTTTTCTGCACAGGGAGGCAGAAGTGGTAGATTTGTGATTTTATATGACATTGCTAAGAAGAATCAACTTGTATGATTTATCATCAAGGGTGATCTCTTTTTAGGAAAAAATATGAGGTGTGCTTGAATGTTAATTGGAACTTTCTTCTGAATATACTAATATTGTTGGTGGAGCAACATTCTTTGGTCTCTGATGGGGAGAAGAAAAATACAAGTGTAATTAAAAAGCATCATTGCTGTTGAAAAGAACATGCTTCTGAAAAGGACTTTATTTCCTAACTGAAGAACAGTTTGGGATGATAGCAACCCTAGTTTATTCACACATTGCATTTGCAGTGTGCCTTAGAGTTTAAAATCAAAGCCAGGTCCAGTGTCTTTTTGTTGCTTTAACTGTGGTGCTGCTTTTGTCTAATCCACTTGCGTTTAACATATGGAATATTTGAATTTGGAGAAATTGTCCTGGAATAAATTGTGGCAGTAGAAGAGAAGTGCTACAGTCAGAAGCACTACTTGAATGTTGTCTGGTTTGCTTTATGAAACATAAACAGATTCCTGTGTAAGTGCTGAATAAGGTAGGACCCTTGCAGGAGGTCCTAGATGAATACCTCCAACCATGGGAATGAACAGGTGGGAATTTAGGCTTACAGAACATGGGAGTGAAGGTCATTTGGGTTAGCCAGTCTCCTCTCCCCTTTTAGGAGGTATCTGTACATAGCAAGTGATTGTACCCTGGAAGCAAGCAAGAGGCATGTGTGCTCAATTGGTTGAGTTTAACCATTTTTGTTCGAGTCTTTAGAGTGGTAACTGGTGAATGGAGGACTTTGGTTTCAAATTGGTAGCTGCAGAAGGAGCAGGAGCTCTCTCTAATCTCGTCTTGTGTGCATGCATGTGCATATACAGGCAGGAGGAGGAAGAGAAAGGGGAATGGGCTCAAGCACTGATATGTCAGTCCTTTGAGGGGACATGTTGTGCTGAAATAAAAGAAATAGCATGTGCTGACATGACAAGACAGGCACCCTGTGGAGGACGAGAGCCAGATTGTATATAGATTATATGTGCAAAGCTGAATGGTGAAGTAGTAAATACCTGGGCAAATACTGAGTTTCTGAATGATATTTTTTTCATCTTGTAGATTCATGACAATACTGTCGGCATTTTTGTTTGACATAGAGAACTCCCTTTTTATCTTTCATTCCTGGTCCCTGTCCTAGTCCTTTGTCTTTCTCCCCTTGCCCGTGCATTCTCCAAATTAAAAAAAAAAGTCCTGATTGATAAGACCTTAGCAGGACTGGATGGTGATATGACTGCATGCTGGTGTTTGGAATTCAAGGAACTGTAGTGTGTTCAGGAAGTAATTGTCTAAAATATTGCTATAGGCTTAGTAAACTTAGACATTACCAAGATAAACTTTTCAGAATTTTCCTGTTTGATAATCATGCCTTTCAAGTGAGTGTTGAAGAATTTCACCAGACTGTGGGTACCTCTAGGTTTGGTTTATTAACAACTCGGAGTTGGGCCATCACCTCAATGAGTGGCAAGTGGCTAACGAAATACATCTTCTATATATATGATTCTACACAACATTACATAATTAATATTTCTGTTTGGCAAGCTCTTTGTGTTTTCTTTAAAGTCTTCCAGTTCTTCATTCTTCAGTGGTTCCAAAAGTTCATTAATTTTCAGCTGACTCTTATTGTTCCATTCCAGTTCCCCTTCTGAAGTTGTAGCTCAATAATGCAGGTTCTGGTCACCACAGCCTCTTACCTTCTTTAAACAGTATCCATCAAAGTCCACCTATAGACTTCTTAGAAAAACTCAAGATGTTCCATTAACTTTTGCTTACTCTATTCCTCTTCTAGATGTCTAAGCTTTATAAATTGCTTACTGTGGGTTAATCACTCATTTCCTACCTATTATTATGTTCTACATTTGCTATTCTGTTGATTCGGCTTGACTGGGTTTCAAGCTAGCCATGGCCAGGACTATACAAGGGATAAATGAGCACCGCTTGCATAATCCTCAGAGTATTGTTTTTAAGCACCTGCATTCTATTAATCAATCTTATACAATTACAACTATTCTTTAACCATTCTATGATTATTCTCAAAATATATAAAAAATTTAACAAGGCCTAAGTTAGTTAAATCACTGAAAAGCTTATTTTCTTTTACAGTGAGGAGGGTGAAATAAGGACAAACAAATGGTGTTTCTGCTGCAACATTCAAACCAATGCATGTGTAATCAGTCAGTGAGACAACTGATCTCTGACTGGACTAACGGAGCTGTGAATGTCTGATTGGAGCTGTGTACCAAGCATTGAGCGCGGTTTTTGTGTCTTGGGGGAACAGTTTTATATTTTTTTTTTATTTTTAAACAAAAGTTTCAGGTTCAGGTTGATAGCATTCTTTCTGTGCTTGTGACTTCCTCTTACCTGTATCAGAGTTGCTAGTCTTAGCTGTGGTAGCACTTCTTGCTTTAAGAAGTCTTTGAAGGCAGGCTGTCTAAATATGGAAACATATGCTTTACAATTAAATATCTTTCCTGATTGCATGTCAGCACTTCACACACAAACATGAAATTAGAGCATGCAATTGTGTAATTACACGTTCAGGACTATTTCCATGTGAAGGTGTTAGGACCGTGTTTTTGTTCTTAAAATAAATGTCATTTTTGTTGAACATTGAAATGTTTAACATTGGAAAATGTAAGTCGATTTATTTTCTTTCAAAAACTCGGTAGTTAAGTGATTACATTAGCATTTTTTTGCAGTTCTCAATGATACTTTTTCTATAATTTCAAAATAATAATTTACATAGATAGATAATATATATTTTAGTACATTGTAACAATGATACAATTTTTCTTCCCCTCCAGGAATTGTGGTGCTTGGATTAAACAGATCTCATGCCAAGAATGCACTTAACAAAAATCTTTTAAAAATGGTAAGTAAAAAGAATAGTTTTCAGTATAAAGGTAAAGTATTAGAATTAAGCACTTTAAAAAGTGTTTGGTTATTCCCCTTCCTCCATTTCTTTTTAGATGTCAAAAGCTGTGGATGCTTTGAAATCTGATAAGAAAGTACGAACTGTTATATTCCGGAGTGAAGTCCCAGGGATATTCTGTGCTGGTATGCAAACTTAATTTTCCTGAAAAGCTGGGAATCTGTATTTCATATTGCACAAAAAAAGCCCAGATTCCAAGGAAACATGTCATTTGTATATATTCATCTCAGAAGCAAACAAAACATTTTTGTATTATTTTCTTCAATTGCTAACAAGAATTGAATATTGGTTTTATTCTTTCTGTGTCATAAAGTGTTTCAAAATATGTAATAGGATATTCATAGTGGTGGAAAATTATTTAATTGAGCTCCTAGAAAGTCTTGCATGTACTTCAGAATAAGGACCAAATAATGCTAGAGGACATATTAAGAGGCTGTGTAGAAAGCTGTATCAAAACCATATTTTAAACACATTAAAATTAACTTTTAATTAAAGAAACATACTTAAACTTGAACTTAAAATTCATTATGAACAGTCTGTTACTGCAGACTGAATGTATTCTCAAATTAAGAAAACAAAACAAAAGCACACACCCCAGCCCACATATCAAGCAGTACATGTGCCTTGCCAAAGTGATCAGGAAAACAAAAGGTCTCAACTACCAAACACTGGGGAACAGAGTTTGTTGACATGTCAAAACCAATTGAAGCAACTATGTCATTTGTGGATATCAAGTGAATAGTCTCCTTATTTTCAGATGTCCCATTGAGTTCTTACTTTGTTCAAATTTAATTTAAATTCCGTTTGAAACTGATAACAGAAGTTGGTTTCTTCTTTCTAATACGCGAATAGAACTGTCAGGAAAGAGGAGATCAGTTCTAAAATCTTTCTTTTCTGATTATTTATGCAGTCATTAAACTTGCTAGCCGCACATAACGTAATTAATTCAGTTGTAAATGCAAAACAGTTTTCCCAATTTTTACATATGTAGCATACATAAGTACTTTTAGTTGATTTTAAAATTCTTTTTTGTTGCCTTTAGTAAGTCTCTTTTCATCGAGGTGCAGTTTGTCACTTACAAGACTTGTGAAAAGAATAGTCTTGAAAAAAGGGAGTAATCAATTCAGCATTTAGTAGTACATATAAATAAGTTAAGTATGCACGTATTAATCAGCCTATTTAATTTAAAGGTCGTATCTTGTTTTAAAACTGTAAGTTTTAAAGCTCAGTTCCTATGAATAATCTTTAGGAAAAAATAGCTTAAAAGCTGTGGTTTTTAAACTTATGAAGAATGCAGCATCAGAGCAGCTCATGCAAATGGGGTTTCAAGTTAGGTGTTACGTAGTTCTTATAAAAAGGTGGTCATTAGTTGAGATTTGTTATCACCTGGTTGTTGTTTTTGTTGTTTTTTTTTTTAACTTATTTCGCATTCATGAATTTTATGATAGTGTTATATAGGAAATATGAGAGCAGAAATACTGATTTTGAGAGAGAGGATCTGAGGTATACTATTAATATTGTATTTATGAGCTCCAAGTACTTCTTCAGTATTCTTTGTTGGCTGACTTTGCAGAACTGTTTTGGTATTAAGATTTAATGTAGGCATTTTGCCTGTTTGGCTAAAAAAAAAAGGCAACTTAGAGTATGTATACACAGCTGACTGTAGACCAGATGCAAGAATGTTTATGTGTGGACATTAGGGAGGCAAATTAGCCCTGAAAAGAGGAGTGTGGAAGACTAGGGCTGAATAGCTGTATCTGGATCTTAAACCAGGGAGAAGAGCTAGAGTGTGGGCCACGTCTGTCATTTTTTTAAAAGTGACACGTAAAAGGAGGGTCCTAATAAAGGAAACTCCTGCAGCTGAATCAGTGAAATAAAGGATGTTCCAACAGTGGTAACTGAAACTCAAGGTGAAATAGAAGACTTGAAGCGGAGTTCGTCAATTAAAATAGGCAGAACGAACTCAGTGGCTGGATGGGTTGCTTCTATAGATGACGTTAAGGGGTGCCTGTAAAGAGAATGAAACTAGAGAAAGCATAGTGGGACATGGAGAAAAGAGGTAACAGTTTAGGGAAGTAGGATGAAGGGAGAAACATACCGGATGTAACACAGCATTTTCTGGAGGGGCCTTGCTCAGGAAATGCAGTGGAACAGAAGAAAGCATTTTCAAACTTAAACGTTCAAGGACAATGTGTTGTTTCAAGAACACTTAATTTCCTTAAAAAAATGCAAGGATCATCTTGTGAAATGTTATCACATTTTCTTATGCATTATAGTGCAATTCAGTTAGGCTAAACTTTGAATGTTTGTTTTATTTTTTGTATTTCCTCAATTATGTTTTCTTGCTTGCGTGTGTGGGAATGTATGTTTTTAAAAATACATTTTTTATGATGAATTTTTGGACCACCATCTGATGTTTTACAGACCGCAGATTGAGAAACTTTGTCCTAGAATGTAATTCCCTTTTATGTGTGGAATGAAATCCAAGATCCTTAAATCTTGCCATTCCTCAGCTATCAACAAAAATCTGTGAAAGCCACAAGCCAAGTGTCTTGTTTCCTTCTAAGGGCTAGTCTACAAAACATGACATCCAACTGTTTTTCACAAAATGACAGTGTGGATGATTAAAAGATTTAAACTCTGTTAATGACTGATGTGGATTTGAGTCTGATTCCAAATTATGGAATTTTCACATGGTGAAATGGGAGGGAAAAAAAAAAAAAAGAATTGTATAAAAGAATGTAGAAATGTGCCAGCAATCTTATCCTTTCATTTCTGCATAAAATTTTTCTTTGAATCTTTTATTGCTGTTTTCTTTGTATCTTCTTTCTTATGCTCTATACATCCATGGGTGCAGAAAATTCCTCATTAATGTTCTAGCACTGATCAAAAGGGACACCTTCAAGTCAGAGGAGAGCTTGTCTGGGGTTAAGGATGCATTATGTCTATGAGGCCTTCTTGTGCTTCCATCAGAAGTGCTCTGGCTCTTAGTCACTTCTTGGCCCCTCTCTTTCCCTGTCTAAAACCAAATAAATAAAATCTTGGCCTTTCTGGAGTGAACACGTATGACCAGTCCTGGCCTGTGTAAGCCTACACTGTGTGTCTGTCCAGTTCTGCAGCCAAGGCAGGTGAGTCTGTGCCGGAGTCTTTATTTCCTGGCAGTGTTGTATCCTCGAGGAAGACACATTCTGTGCATGGGGTAAGGTGGATGTCCCCTGGGTAAAAAGTCTGTTATCAAGTAATTAAGAGCTATGCTGTGTTCACACAAGGGGCTGAATTACATTTACATAGGCAGTTTGAATAGCTTCATTTCTCATTACAAATGTAATTTTAGCACATACATTTTAGTGATATAGCACAGGTATTTTTGTGAGCAGATTTTCAGTATTTTTCATCTTCAAAAAATTTCCAGAAGTGTTTGTGCATAGTACTGTTGGGAGATACAGTACTGTGGGGAAGGGACGAAGGACTGTCTGCAAGTCGTTGCAAAACCTTATTTTGGAGTGTCAATGTATTCTGGAGACAATCTCAGAGCCTTTTCTGGTGTTAACTACATAAGGCCTGAAAGAAGGTACAAATAAAATACATTGCCTGAGAGCTACTTTTTTGATTTTCAGGTAGTGCTCGATAATGTTTGTGGTCCAAAGAGTTGAACAGTTTCCTAGAGCTTTGAATAAAAGGCAAAATAATATTTATAGAACTTTTAGCTATTAAACAATTTTGCATTTGGAAATGTTTTGGCAAGCTGAAGCTTGGTGCGTGATTCCAAGTCTTCTCCTTTCCTTCCCCCCACCCCCCATCTGTGCGTTTGGTGACGTGAAATGGGGATTATGTTATATTTTGCAATTGTGAACCATGGGTATTTCAGATCAGGTAATACTTTTTTCTTTTAAAACAGTTTTATTTATTGATGGTTACAGTAGTAAAGGAAACAGATTCATTTTGTATTCTTTTCTTTCCCCTGTTCCCCCTGCTGTTCCAGTACTATTGTTTCCCTTAGGACTGCCATGTTCCTCCAGCCCTCTTTCATGTGCTGTCAAGAAGGCACTTGTACATGTGTTAAAATAAATTACTCCTCATGTGTTTGTCTCAGGCAGTAACTTATTGGCCCATAATGCATTGGTTCAGTTTACAAGTTATACTAATAAATAAAATCCCATGCTACTGTTTTACAGTTCAGAGTAGTTACTGTTTTATTTTCCTTCCTCTTTTCCTTCCTCTGGTGCCTGGCCAATCAGGACAGTTGCTTAACTCTGACTGTCCCAGTGCAATCAGAGATTGTTTCGTTCCTAAAAGTCCACATGTGAGTTGTCATCAGTCTTCCTCCTGTGTTGATACACAGAAAAATTCTGCCATCTTGTATGGGAGGAGAACGAAATGTGATTCTGTAGAGGAACAGATCACTTCTCAATTTCTTTTTGCATGGAAGAGTTAGAAGGAGAGATTTCAGAGGCAAGAAACTCTAACTTCTTGAGGTTTTTTTGGTGACTGTGTTTAGAGTATTAATTGTTAAGAACGGGTGCTTCAGTATTGGTTCTCCAAAGTGAACTGAACTAATTGAAATAGACGTTGTGAGATTGCTGAGTCAAGAAGTCAATATACATGCTTTGTATATTCATGCACACAAAGAAGGAGAGCTTTGGGGCAATTTTTAGTTGACAGATTTGAAAAAATGTTGTTCTTTGGAGATGTTATTTCAGAAATCTTTGAGACATTTCGGAATATGGACAGTTAACTTATTTTTTATTGTAACCGGCTTTCAAGACAATTTGAAAAATTTGGGTACTGGAGCTCTTCAAACCGCTTTAACCTAAAAGTCACTGAAGCCTGGCCAATAAAGACCCCTCTTGGAAAAGCAGAAGTAGTCTTTCTGCCAGCAAAAATTCATCGTTTGGGTCTGTGGTGTATGCAAAGCCAACACAAATGCTTTTCCTGTTGGCATAACTTGTCTACATCAGAATTTTGTTTCCAGCACAGCTGAATTGGCTGTATGGTGTGTGGTTCCCGGCTGCCATTTCCAGCTGGTGTAGTTTTTCTGGCAGAAATTTATGAAGTACACAAGCCTGGTAGAGCAGATCCTTAAAGACTTATTCGTTTATGAGGTTTTGATGTGGAGGAGGAGTTCCATAATAGCTCTCAAATACTTGATCTACTCTTATTTTTGTAGAACTAGCAAGAGTAGTAGGGAAGTATTACTGTGGGTTTGGTCTCCTTTTTCTCTCCAGTCTCTGTTAAGCAAGCAAGGAAAGAGGGTATATTTTCCGAGAGCATATTTTGGTCCTCCAGATTCCAGCTCCTGCACAGAAACTGAGAAGAGAGTTCATGTATTAATTCACTGTTCACTTCTGAGGATTCAGATCACACATGATAATATTTTAGTGTCTTCTAAATGTTTTTGTTGGTGTACATACATTTCATTCCCCAAAATAAATGCCTTCAGAGGTAGACTGTAGCTAGGTTCTATCCCCTTTTTTTTTGTTCCAGACTTTCACTAAGGTTCAGATGCAAACTAATGCTATCTCTTGTACACTACTAGGCTCAATGACAGTTGCATTTCCCCTAGAGCAACCTGAGTTAATGTGAAATCTGGCAGGTTGATCAGCAGTATGACAGCTATGTCTTGTGAGTGTGCGCATAGTAATCTGTTGCATTTGGAGTCTACAGCTTGCATTTGTCTGACATCAGTTAATTTACTTCTTAATTTTGTTTCTGGTGTTGGTTTTCAGAAAGAACTAATAGCTGTCATGATTTTCTAGAGCACATGTTAAACAACCAAGCCAATAAAGAGTACAGTTAGGATTGTGGTTTGATCCCCTAGTCTATACAGAAAAAAATCCCAATAAGAAAAACTGGTTTAAATGCCTTTCTTTTGGAAGTACCTCAGTCAGATAGCTCCAAATACTCCTCTGCCTTCTACCCTGAGAAAGCATACTGAATTTCAGAAGAAATGGGAATGACGGTGGATTTTAAGAGGTAGGAAAGCTCATCTTAAGCGAAAGTTTGTTCTTGGTCTTAAGTACAGCAGAGCTGCTGTGTTTCTAATTGATCACTTACAGGATTGTATTGTTGGAATGTAGTTCAGATGAGTTCAGCACGTTATTTGATGCATGTTATTCTGCCCATGTTTACCTTAACATCATGGCTAATTGTAGAACAAGGTACTGGGAAATTAGCAAATAAAAACTGGTTGTGGTTAATGCAGCACATGGTGGCACAATAAATAGCTGCATACTTAGTTTATGCTGCAAAAATAGATAAATAGAGATAAATAGATAAACGCACCTTTTAGCTGCAGAAAAAATACAGCTGGGAGGTTTCCAGGAAGTTTTTCAAGAAGAATGTGAGAATTATAACCATGTTTGTTTTCTTTATCTCCAAAAGAGTGATCTGTTCCTGTTGAGGAGGCAGGCACAAGGAATAGGGTAGGAAGTTGGGTGGGACTGTCAACAACAGTTGACACTGACAACAGTGTGGTCTTTAAGTCAGTTCTAATCAGCTATGAAACTTTCAGCTAAGGATCACTTGTGTGCCTTCTCATTGGTGATTGCAGCGCCTGACTTGATAAAATTGTAGGAAAGTTTTGTTTTTTTTTTCACATATTCAGCTTTCTTAAAGTTATTCTGTAGTTGGGAATAGAGTTTTCAAAGCAGTGGGTTGGGTTTGCACGTCAAGGTTTTGGAAGCAGTGGGGTAGCTTCTGTGAGAAGAGATCGGGAGCTGTCCCTGTGTTGGACACAGTGAAGCTCCAGCGAGCTCCAAAACAGACCCATGGCTGCCCAAAGCTGAGCCTGTCAGTGGTGCTAGTGGCATCTGTGATAACGTTTAAGAAATAGTAAAAAAACCATGTGCAGCAGCTGTGAGAGAGAGAGGAGTGAGAGAAAACATGAGAGAAACAGCTCTGCAAACACCAAGGTCAATAAGAAGGAAGGGGAGAAGGTGCTCCAAGTGCCAGAGCAGAGATTCCCTTGCAGCCCATGGAGAAGACCATGGAGAAGCAGGTAGTCCCCCTGTAGCTCATGGACCACTGCTCTGGAGCAGATACCCACACTGCAGCCTGTGGAGAACCCCATGCTGGAGCAGGTGGACGTGACCTAAAGGAAACTGCAGCCCATGAAGAGCCCTCTCAGGAGCAAGTTCCTGGCAAGGGGTATAGCCTGTAGAGAGTAGCCTGTGCAGGAGCAGATTTTCTTGCAGGTGTGGCCTATGGGGGGCCTACACTGGAGCAGTCTGTTTCTGAAGGACTGTACCCTGTGGAAAGGACCCATGCTGAAGCAGTTCTTGAAGAACTGTGGCCCATGAGAAGGACTCGTGTTAGAGCAGTTCATGACTGTATCCTGTGGGAGGGATGCTATGCTGGAGCAGGGGAAGAGTGTGAGGAGGAAGGAGTGGCAGAGACGAAATGTTACTGTCTTACTGCAACCCCCACTCCCCATCCCCCCAGCACTGCTCAGCAGCAGGGAAAGAGGTAGAAGTGTGAAGTTGAGCCAGGAAAGAAGGGGGGGGGGGGGGGGAGATGTTTTCAGTTTTGTTTTTGTTTCTCACTGTCCAACTCTATTTTTAATTGGCAATAAATTAAATTTATCTTTCCGAAGTCGAGTCTGTTTTGCCCATGATGGTAACTAGTGAGTGATCTATCTCCTTGTCCTTATCTTGACCTGCAAGCTTTTCATTGTATTTTCTCCCCTGTCTTACTGAGGAGGGGAGGAGAGAGAGGGCCTTGGTGAGCATCTGGCAGCCAGTCAAAGTTAACCCACCACATCCAGTTAGTATGGATTTTCCCAAATAAGGCTGAGGCAAGACTTTTATTCTTGAGGAGCTATGGACTGGTCATATAAAGTCACAGAGGAACTTGCATAAAAAGTGGGCTAAATAAAAGTAGTCAGGAAGCTTTCTCTCTGGTTGAGTGAGTAGTGACCAGTACTGTGTAATGAGTACTGTACAGAAGCTAAAGCGGATTACCTTCAACAGAAGAGGTTAAATCTGTAGCTGCTTCCATCCCTTACTTGAGATGCAAGATTCTTTTCATCAGGCTTATGCAGGCCATCAGTTTAGAGGTCTCTCTTTTCCTACATTGTGTGCTCTAAACATTGTCTATGAAATGTTGTGTGTCCCTCTCTGCTAGTTTTTAAGTTATCTAATGACAACTTTAGTACTCCTTTAGTGCCAGGAGGAATTTATTGAAAACATTACATTTCTGTCTAAGAGATACTCTATATTCTTCCACAGATTGAAAGTTATTTGAATTGAAAGTACTTTCAACCACAGTGTACTTCTCTCCTGTATTGAAATTTTTCATAGGCTGGCTGTAGTGGAAGTAGAGAGAACTTTATTCATAGCTAATATTGCCGCAGCATAAAACTTAAAAAAAAGTCTGAGTAATTGGTTGTATTCAGCTGGGATGCTGGTTGTGGATGTTTCCATGTAATGTTTCTTCCTTTTTTGGTCTTGAATGAGCTGTAGACTATAGCTTATTGTGATTTGTGAGCACAAAGCTGGTGAATAACAAATTTAAGATCAGGCCATTAGTGAAAGATAAATTATGAAAGTCAGCTAGAGAACCATCTTTTTAGCAGTATATTTCCTTGATTGATGTAATTTTGAGATTTGCCTTTTAAAGCTGGTGAAACAGAACATCTAACCATTCCTTCTCTTGTGTGACTTGTGACATCTGATTCAAAAATGGAAATGTAAAAGGTTAATTTATCCCAATAGTATAATCATTCTTCTTTCTTCTTCCCCATTAGAATTGAAGCCATCTTGGACTTCAGATCCATGCTATTACTTAAAATTTAGCTAAAAAATATAAATCTGTCTGAACCGGTCCTCTAGTTATGTAGTGATTCTTGCCAAGCAGAATCAACATTTTTTGGACAGTGACTTAATAGGAATGATCAAGCTAGTGTTTTATTAGTGTAAGACTTACCTAAGGCTGGACTCTGTAATACAATCACATGGAACTACAAACCAACACCTACTTCAGTTATTTGAAGTATGGGTTTATTTTATGTGATGGATATCTGTCTTTAGAATTAACTATAAGCAACAGGGGGCTGTGCTATATTTGGTGTCATTCAGCTGGCTTATGTCTGCTGAAAAATATAAAAACAGAATTAAAGTGTGTCTCTGGCTATTAGAGAACATAGTGAGGTTGTAAGTTTTAATTGCTAATAAAAAAGAATCAAATTTTTAAAATTATTGTGTTTAAATAGTTTCATGCATTGTCTTAGACTTTTAACCATTAGAACACAAGGAATGTGATATTTTCTGGAAATATTTTTTTTCAGTGAAAACTACCTAAAAATATTAAAAATATTAAATTCTAGGTAAAAGATATATTTCAGAGATCATGGAATTTGGTTAGTTCTTCAATTTAACGAGACGAGGGTAACGGGAAACAGAAATTACTTTCTCAAAGCCCTTAAAAAATGATTGTAAAAGCATGGGGAAAATTGATGCCTAAAATTATTAAATTGAAATATTAGGTACAAAATAATGTGTTATGTTCTGGAGAAGTAGTCACAAAGCGTAAATATACTGGTGAAAAGAGAAATTTATTTGTTTGGATTCTGTGTATGGCAGAGTTGTTCTCCAGAGTATCCTCTCTTTTGATTAGCTGTACAGAAAACCTAGAGAGAGAAACATCTGAAGGATACGTTTGGACGTTTTGAGTTCCCTTCCTACATCTAGTTAGTACTAAGTTGAGTGAAAATTTTGGAAGTGCAGCTTTCTTTTTTTAATGGAAAATGTAGGGTTTGAACCTAACTTTAGAGCTAAGACTTATAATCAAATGACTGAATGTCATTTCATTAATGAGAATAAATATAAACATATAGCTTCTGAAATAAGCAGATTAAATAGGGTCTTGAACAGTTGGAGAACTTCTGCAGTCTTGTGGGATGTTTGAAACTGACACAATGCTCAAGAACTTTTGTGTGGTTACAGAAATGATACAGAAGTCTCCTGAGTAGAAATTTGTAGTGACTTGGTGTGCAGACTTGACGCAAGCAGAGGCTGTGGAGAAGCATCTTCAAGTGTGTCCCAGAATTTAAATGGAAGTGACATCTTGTCAAGATGATTATGAAACAGTGAAACGCACCTCACTTGAGTACATACAGTAGTGAAATGTGCATGCAGACCTTACTTAAAGTGCTATAATGAATTTTCAAATTGTGAAGTCTTTTCTGGAGTAGATTTTACCAGAATAGACTAAATTAAAATGGAAAAAGATACCAGATGGATGTAGAACATTTCATATTGGGAAAACTGTGTTTTGCAGTGGGTGTCCTTAGGGAGTTGGACAGTTTGTTTTCCCAGTTCCTCTTATAAAGACACTTTACTTTCTGGATATAAAATATATCCAAATTTTTATTTCAGTATTTAGGGAATAATCAGAAATAGTTTTGCTCTGTATTTGTCATCTTTTTTTAATATGCTTTTCTAAGGTTTGATCCACAGATGTCTTTGGTGATGTAACTGGCTTATTGGAGTGTATATGGATTGGAAATGTATCTTCAGTAGCTATATTATGTATCTACTGAAACTGCAATGCATTTAATTTTGGTTTTTAAAATGTGTTCTATAGTATTTCTATTAGGTTTATACAAATCCACTTTTTCTAGGTTACCTGTATAGACGACTTCCTGCATTTCATATGTATGTTTCAGTTGGATTTGACTTTTGGAATGCAGTCCTTGTGGCATAGCTTAGGACTGCTTGGGAGTTGTGCTGAATTTTGTATACTACTTGCTTAAATGCATCGCACTTTTTTTTTTTTCCTTTTCTATCCTGTATTATTGAAAGTTGTAATTAGATGACTATCAGTGTGCATGACACCATGTAAACAGTTTTTGTAATTACCTATGTGTGTAATATAGAGATGCACAGATGAACTTGACTATAGTAAAAAAGACTTAACCAGAAACTTGCATAACCATTTCCAGACCAGTTCCAGTGTGTCTGTGTGTGTGTCAAAGTCTGAGGACTGCAAGATTCAGTGCTACCGAAGTTTTTAATTTAGTAGGGTAGACTACTGGAGAGGATGCTATGCCTGAACAGTCTTTGTTTCTGTGGAAGTAAAGTCTTCTAGGTATGCTTGAGATTCTCCTGTTCAGGAAAAATCCTTAATACAGGGTAATTTGTCGCCTTTAAGCAAGGTATAGGCTGTGTAGTTTCCTCCAGGTATATTGGAGATAAATAACTGTTGATTAAAATCTAAGGCTACAGGAATATCTACGCAGTCTTCACTGGTATTTTTAGGCTCTTTGAAGTCACAGGGTAGTTCAGGTGGGTCCTCTGATACCGTGGTATCTATCAGCTTTCTGTAGCTCTCTCTAGGTGTTTTGAAGTATTTGGATTGTTTCACCTGTGGTTGACCTGTGTGCTAACATAGTGGACTAGTGGTATTATCTTAAAAACTTGTACTAGGCATGGCCGGGATGGAGTTAATTTTGTTCATAGCTGTTCTTACGGTGCTGTGTTTTAGATTGATGACCAAAACAGTGTTGGTAAAACAGTGGTATTTTAGCTGTCACTGACAGTGCTTGTACAGCATCAAGGCCCCTCTGCTTCTCACTGTGCCAGTGAATCAGCTGAGGGCGGGCAAGAGGCTGGGAAGGGACACAGCTGACTTGAATTGAGCAAAGGAATATTCCATAACATACAAAGTCGGGCTCAGCAGTAAAACTGGGGAGTTGTTTTTCCAAAGTAGACCTTGCTCAGGACTGGCAAGGCATTGGTCTGCTGGTGGTGGATGATTGCTTTTGCATCATTTGTTTTCTTCTTCCGCCCCCCGTATTTATTAAACTGGCTTTATCTCAACCCATGAGGTGGTTGGTTGTTTTTTTCCCCTCCCTTGCTTTTGTCATTCCTTCTCTCCATCCTGCTGGTGGGGAAAGAGCAAGCAACTGTGTGGGCATCCTGCCAGCCAGAGTCAAACCCTGTGCAAAACTATAGTTTTGTATGACAACAGCAATGAAATCTTGAGTCATTAGCTGTGGTAGCTCCAAAAATGTCCTGTATGGTAATGAATGCCAACATTACTATAATGTTCCCATACTCCTTTTAACTTTGTTAGGGGGATGCTGGAAGTCACTTTAAGCCTGTTCCAACAGGTGTTGCATCCCTAGAGGGTTATTCTTTTTTTTCATTCTATTTTCAGAGTGCAATGGTGAACTCTAAGAGCTTGGTATTTAGGGAGGTGCTCTTTAGCTATTTTTAATCCAAAAGTATCTTTAGTGCTATTCAGGTAGAGACATAGGTTTTGGAAAAAGATTCTTTCTGTACTTCTAGCCCTTCATGGTTGGCAGTTTGCACAGAATTTGAGAGATGCCTTGTGAGGATTGTTATTCTCATTGCTTTACCTGTGGACAGATGCAATTTTTTACTGGAGTCTGGAATTGCAGTGCCTTAGAATATTAGGTAGTAGCTTACCAGTTTGAGATATATTCCTAAATTACAAAATGTTGTTTGGCTGTCTGTCTTTATAGGCCTGTATCAGCAATGTGCTTTTGCTTTAAGTCTTTCATTTCAAACCTTGGGATGGAGAAAAAGTTCTTCATGTGTAAGAGTGAAGACATTTAATTTATTTTCTTCAGATCTCTTGAAAGCTGGGTTAGTATCCTAACCTGCATTAAGACAATTCAAAAAACATCATCTGGCTTTCCAAGCTGCTTGTACATCTCTGTAATAAATACATTTTAGATTCCCAAGAGAGCTTTGCATATTTTGAAATGGAATTTTATTTATGGCATGGAAAACACAGTGGACTTTATCAGACCTAATTCTGTCTTTTAGTAATATCAAGTTTTTCGTGGTTTGATGATAACGGGTCAGTAGTGGTGTTGAGCAATTTGGTTGACTCCCAACATGATAACAGACCCATTTTAACATTATTAAGATGGAGGGTGGCTATTTTATTTCATGTAATTCTCACTCTTTTCCTCATCTTCAAATCCTGGTTAAAAGAAAGAAATCAAATCTTTATTATGTGTGAATTCCATGTCTGTCATAGGCCGTCCTACATGTTCCCAAAAGCTGCAAGCTTAGTTTCAGATGTTGGCTAGAGCTTTTGCTACAGTTTCAGGGCATGAATATGGATAATTTTTTTTATCAGAAGTTACACGCACTTGTCTGTGCTCCATAAAAAATGGTTAAAAACCGTGTGGTTTTAAAGTGGCTGAGACCAGGTGAAGATCACTTTAACAGAAAGAAACAGATTATTGGTTAGGCCTGTTAATATTAAATTGATAAGGATAGCTTTTGGCTGGGCCTCTGCTACCCAGGACACCACTGGTAATTGTGTTTGTTCTTAGATGAGGAACTTAATTCTTTTTAACTTCTATTGTGTACCTCTGAACATTTGACTTTCCAGTGCAGTGTCTAAGGTCCAGACCTCTTCCGTAAGTTTTAAGTCAAATTGAGTAGTCACCTGCATTTGAAATACTCATGTCATGTCTGTGCCTATATGACACCTTGATTTGTGGAGAAAGGCTGCTGGTTTTCTTCACAATTCTCTGAGGTAGCTTGTCACAGTGCACTATGAGCTAACTAAGCCTTTACCCTGGTGCATTAAGTGCCTATGGCACCTGGTTTCTTTACTGGTGAGGGAACTGAGCCTGCTTTGCCATTTATATCCTTAGCTGAGAAAACCTGCTGGCAAAAATAATCTGATCTCATGTGCTTGGTGGTAATGTGTGCTGGAAATAGAATACATGTGCGCAACACATGGCAAAAATAGTTATTGCATGGTAAAGAATTATTTTCCAGTTGCTCTTGAAAAGAATAAAATGATCATGTAGCAGAGGTATTTAGACATCTCTGAATCTATGGCATTTTCATCTTAAGACAGTTTACAACAGTTAGTTTCATATCAGCTTCCTTATATAAATGGAGTGGAGTAACACACAATCCAACTATGTATATGTATGCTAATTGCCACAAAGATGAAGAAGAACTTCAAATAATGAAAAATTTTTACTTTCTATTCTCTTGTCTTTGCTGCTTACACCTTCTTTTAAGGACATTTTTGTTGTAGGCTTAATGCAGTAAAAGATACTGTTTTGCAGCATCTGGATTGAATGTGCAGCTCTTGAAAGCTAGAGGAGAACAAAATAACTGAATCCACATAAACGTAGCACAGAACTACTTATATATTCACAGTTTTAATATGTTCATGCAGTGACAAAGGAAAAGGTGGAGACCTGGACACAGTGAAAATGGTATGAATCTTGTATGTAGTTTAGGTTTTTTTATATGCAGTCAGTGGACATTTGTTTTGTACCTTTCAAAATGGTTTCCTTCGTAAAAGTAATATAGGTAATATGAAAATTAATAAATTCTGTAATTTCTCTTTAGATCATTTTGTCCATGTAAAATATTTACTTTTTTCTTATTTAAGTACTGATCCCACATGTATATTTTAATAACTAAAAATATATGTGTGCTTCTGTTTATACAGACCAGACAACTCTTTTATTGTCTTACAGCAAAAGGAATTTAAAAGATAAGTAAAAGAAGTGCTGTGACTCTTAGATCCTGCCTGTTTCAGATAAAATAGTCCCCAAAAAGCTATTTAGTGATAAAAAGGTGCAAATATGTAGTTGTCTACAGTGTCCCTCATTTTTTTCCAACACAATGTCAGTAGTTTATGTTAATAGTGAAGCAGCAGGGTTTTGTAGGATATGAGAAATTTAGGTCTAAAATCATCTCCTGTTGATATTTTAACATTTCTTTGTCGAGTTCCTGTCACCAGCTGGAACTTACTGACTGCATGTGGATGGACACGGTTTTTAAGTGATTGAGCTCTGGGCTCAAATGCCACCAATCTGTATAATTTTTAAGCCCCTCCAGATGGCAGGTAATATTCCAGTGTTGGATCTCCTTTCCTTTACTTTCTTTCTCTGAAGTAATTTGCTGACAAGTCTATTGGATAGTCTTTTAAAAATAGAAGAGATCAAATATCTCTGAAGTATTTTAAAATAACAAGTCCTTAGAAAATAAAATTGAGTTTGCAACATTGGTGCTGAAAATATGTTCAATGGATGAGAAATTCTGCTATTTGCAAGCATTTTAATTTCTTTTTCTCAGTTTGAAGCCTTTGGGAACACTGGGAATAAGGGGGGGGTGGGGGTTACTGCTTGTGAGCTGTTTAACTTGGTGCTTATGAGAAATAGAATTGCAGCTGCTGTTTTCCTGTCTGACTTTTGTGTGAACAAAGCATAATTAAGAGATATTCCTGCTCATGGCTCAAATGCTTACTAGTCCTTACTTTCACACAGTACTGTGTGGAATGGCAAGACTTTGGCCTTGAGTGCTGGCCCAGTATTAATATGAGCCAGAGATGTTTGTGCAGGAATGTCAGCCATTTTAATGCATTATTTTTTTTGGAGTTCAAGATTTAAGCTTTCTGAATATCCTTAAAGTGGCCAAAGCTGGGCTCTGGATCTTTAACCTTGAAGGCTTTTCTTCTCCTGTTTGAGTTTTCCCACAAAAGTCCTTGATCTTCTCACCTGCTGTAGCTTGAAAAGTTTCCCAGTCAAACTCCGTAGTCACCTCATCTAATCTTTCTAAGGCCATTACTTCAGATCTTTCCTCAGGTTTGTTTGTGGTGTGCTGTGTGCAGAGAATGATCATCTTATAATTGGGAGGCAATGAGTCATGATTATTGTTACAGGTATTCTTCACAAGGTGTTTTTATTTTCATATCCTACATGTATTATTTACCTGCTTTTTTCAGTGTTCCACTGGAAGTATCACTTGCTGCATAGCTGCACAGAATCCAGTGTCATTGAATCTGGACCTGCTGCAAATTTCCAGCTAATATACCAATATGACTAATACTAATCATTGCGGGGGCCGGGGGGAGAAGCAGATAAAGAGATACTGGATGATGCCTTTCAAATCAAGGGATGGGATGGAGGGTAATGAAAAAGAAGAAAAATGCTTTCACCCATGCCTTCATTTACATTCAGGTAATATAACAGTTCAAATTGTGGTTTTTCTCAGGAAAAACTCCTCCTTTCTTTAATAGGATTTAAGCCTGAATGCTGACTTCGGGACTTCTTTAGAAGAAATTCTGACTTTCTCTTTTTTTTTTTACCACATAACACACTTCCTCCTTTTCTATTTACAGCTCATAAAACTGGGTGTGCTGTTAGTTAACTATTTTTGTATTTATTACTAATCAAAATAGATAAACCCAGCAGTATCAATTCCTTTTAATGTTAAAAAAATGTGCGCAGTGGTCAGATGTATGGTATATGCAAAAGATTTGAGTCAGTCATCTATAATAGTGCAATGAAGGATGTCTATTTTTTTCTGATTACTTAATTTACTAGAATTCAAAGTGGAACAAACAGCAGGTTGCTCAAAATTTCAGGTGTGTTCACATTTCTTTGAGTTGAGAAGCTTAGTGCTATTTACTAAGAATGTTCAGTCTGAATATCACTATTCATTTTAAGGTTAAAGAAGAAAGATGAAGAATCTCGCCCCTAGCAAGTTTTAGGAATGCCTGCTTGTTAATCAGAAGATAGAAAACTGTGTGTCACTTGTCATTATAGGGATTAGATATTAACAAACTCACTGCAAAGCTGTTGCAATTGATACAAATTAGACCTAGTGCTACATTAATGCTATTTTTTCAGTAGCAGTGGTGTTAGAGTATCCATAGATTCTTATGCTGTTGAGTAAATTACTTTTAATTCTTTGTTTAAAACCCAAGAACTCTGGTGCTGATCTATTTGGAGGATTTTCTTATGGAAGGTGTAGAATAAAGAGGAATCACAATTCATGATTCCACCATTAGTTTGCAGCTAAATAGTAGGGCAAAAAATGCAGCTTTTATGGTTGTCTAATTTGAACTATGTTATGCTGTATAAGAATTCGGTTATGTTTCATTATCAGAAAGTAAGTGCACATCTTACAGGCATGATGTGGAAGTTCTCTTAGTAAAGGTTGAATTTGAAAATGAAAAGTGGTTTGAGGAAGTTGCATATTTGTACTACCAGAATGAGTGGATTAAAGAAGTATTTCTGTAAGGCTAATTGTGAAAATACCATAGAAATACAAGTGATGTAGGAAGTAGTTTTACTTTTTTTTTAATAAAATAAGTTCTGTATTGAAAAATAATTGCAATGTACATTGCTTTTTATTAAATACTGATATTTATCGGTACTGTGATGTGAGGTGTGAACTCGTAGTCTTTCTGTATTTAAGTAGCCGGGCTGTTGTATGAAGATTGAATTTGATTGACTGAATTTCAAGATTGGAACAAACAGGTTTGTCATGATTTGATCACTCTAGTGGTCTATATTTGTGGTTCCTAGCCACTTATTAGGTGACCTTCACTGCTGTCACCACTGTCTTCTCCTCCTGGACCTTCTCCACTGATAGTGGATCTATCTGAGAATCAAGGATGATGCAGCCTCCATGCCTTGTCTTCTGCTAGTCCTATTTTGTTAGCCTGACAGAGGTCAGTAGAAGTGAGGCGTAGCACAGAATCAAATTTAATATTTTCTTAACTTTCTGTTTGGAAATAGGTAGCTGTCCTGTTCTTGTGCCTTTCCACCAGTGCTGGTCTCTTTCATATGCCATGGAAGAAGCTGCAGGAAGCCCTGTTGTGATTGTTGCACAGTATCCGCAAGTGGATACTAGGGAGTGACTGAGGCAGGTGTTGGATGATGGAAGTGTCACAAAGAAAACTGGAAAAAAAATAGCTTTGTTTTTAAGAGGTGAGATTAGGATCCTTATAATGATTCTTTTTTTCCCCTTCTGCAAGTGAAGATGAGTCCAGGAAAGACAGGTGAGGTATAACCTGTCTTTTTTTGTGGCAGAAAAGGTTAACAGGAGGAATATTGTTGGGTGCTTCTAAATTTAGAGCTGGGCAGACAAGTTGGAAAAAGAGCCAGCTGACTTTAATCTATATCTGGTCTGAATTTGCATAGTTATTGAAAAGGGATTGGAGAACTTTTGTATACAAAGTTAGGGTTGTTTATATTCAGGATTCCTGGATTTGAGGAGGAAACCTGTCTGAATTAGCGCCTTGACCATTAAGAAAGGCTTAGGATTCAAAAGCTTAAAAAAAAAAAGAAAACTTAAAAACCCCCAAAAGTTGTACTTTCTGAAGTATCCCGTTTATGGGAACTGATTTATCAGCTAGTACTTTAAATATGCTGATCTGGGTGTAAATTATTGCAAGATATGAGATAACCTATAGCAGTGGAACTACAAGACTGCCATCATACCAGAGGGAATGTTCAGGACTGGCATCCTGCCAAAGGCTCAAATACACAGGAATTGCAGGCATTTTGTTTGTTCTTCACAGTTTGATGATTCTCAGGAACTTTCCTGTGACACAGAGGGGATATATGCAAAAAGAGCAGCTATCCAAGTCATGCTAATAAATTATAACAGCAAATCCTATATGGAAGAATGTCAATATCAGTTTTGACTTAAAAATCATATATCCACATTTAGAGAACTTCAGGAATATAAAGTCCTGCATAAAAAATAACTAAATTTATTCATTTAAATTATTTCCTCATTTAGGAAAAATACATAGCATTCTTCACACCGAACTGGTTTTCCCTTGACTAAAATGACTGCAGCCAGCATCCTTCTCATGTTGTTTTGAAATTTAGAATATACCTTGCTTTTTATCAAAGTTACATGTAAATGCATTTCTCTTTGTACTCAGTTCAGGTGGTGTATGCAAAAATTTGTGTCTTTACCAGTGTGCAATAGGATTCATGGTTGCTGTCAATAAAGCAAATAATTACTAGAGAAAGTAGGCGGTTACTCTTAAGTTGTGAAAGGTGAATTGTGAAGTCTGTGGCTTTAAAAACCTTCTGATAACCATATGTTGTGAACTAGTTTCTGAGATGAAATGTTATTTAACAGGCAATTATGAAAAATGTATCATAACCTCCTTAATATGTTTGTGTAATTTGTTTAACAGTACCAAAGACTGACAGACAACCCAGTTAGATAGGCGTAGGGCCGAGGTCTATGTTTTTAGCTACTGACTGCTTGTTTATAGCTCTTTGGGGCTTCAGAGCCAGCTTTTAAGTATATTAATTCACTCTTAAGGCTGCGTCCCATGGTAATGTACTGGGTTTACTTTTTTGGTTCCTTATACATAACATACTATAATTTCTTCCTAATGATCATAAACCTATGTACCCTTACTCATACTCATTTCAGTTCATTCTGGATCTTTATAGTGTGCTGACTTTCTAAGAATTTTGTGCATCTGGAAAATTGAGTTCTGAATACTTACATTTAATTTTTCAAGTTCTCCATTCCCTTTAATATGAGAAGATTTTCGGAACTTACTTATTATTTTGTGATATGTTACTGACTTCTTTACCATTGTGGTTTTTGCTTCCTACCTAATTTGTTTAAATCACTGAAGTACGTTGTTTTTGTGTTTTGTTTTTTTTAAATCCCAGTACGAGAAGCACTAAAATATAGAGATCCAAGTGATACTTGCCACGTAAAAGTGGTCTGTTAAATTCCAAAATAAAAAATAAATATCAAGGAAAAATTTAAATGAGAAAGTGTGAGAGTTTGGATAAAACTGTGTGGAGACTGAGACTAAATGTCATGAGATTCCTTCCTCTGTGAAAAGTTTTGAAGTACTCTACAGCATACACAAAGTTAATGTGAATCTTGGATTTTTATCTATCCTTAAGCAATAAAAAAAAAAAAAAAGGGTTATGCAAAGCTATGTTTTGCCAGCAACACTTGTTTTCTTACAGATTAATCTTTGAGGTAATGACCTTTTAATTTAAATTTTGCCTGTTACATGCACGTTTGGTTTAAGATTTAGAATATGAAATCTCAGAGAGTAGAAAAGGCAGACAGTAAGTTGGACTGCTTTGTGAGTAAGATTTTTTTTTCAGTAGTACTCATAAAAGAAGCTGATTCCCAGAAGCAAATTGCTAGCAGTTCTTTGTTCAGTAGGTATTTCAGTAATTTTTTTCCCTTTCTCTTTATGCTTAACTTTCAGATCTCTCATACCTCACAACTAAAAACCATGATTCTTGATTAAATGATATTTCATTTCTTAATGTTCTGAATTAATAACTGAATTATAAGTATTGATAGAGTCAACTTGAATATAAAATCTTGAAAATATTTAGGAATACAGTGGAGCATATTCAGTATGTTATATGTTTGTTTTGTGTGTTCTGTAGCTTTTAAACATTTAGATTTGGATATGGACAATAAGAAAAGGTTCTTTGAATATATCAATAGAAAAAGGAAGACTAGGGAAAATGTAGGCCCACTGGTGAATGAGACATGTGCCCTAGTGGTGGAGGACGCAGAGAAGGCAGAGTTACTGAATGCCTTCTTTTCTTCGGTCTTCACTGCTAAAGCTGTCCCTCATGAATCCCACACTCTGAAGGCAAAGGGGAAGGTCTGGAGAGAGGAAGATTTTCCCTCAGTTGAGGAGGACCGTGTCAGAGACCACTTGGCCAAGCTGGACATTCACAAGTCCATGGGCCCTGATGGCATGCATCCGCGAGTGCTGAGAGCGCTGGCGGATGTTATTGCTAGACCACTCTCCATCATCTTTGAACGGTCATGGAGAACAGGAGAGGTGCCTGAGGACTGGAGGAAGGCTGACATCACTCCAATCTTCAAAAAAGGCAAGAAGGAGGACCCAGGGAACTACAGACCGGTTAGTCTCACCTCTGTCCCTGGGAAGGTAATGGAGCAACTCATTCTGGATGTCATCTCCAAACACGTTGAGGAACAGGAAGTTATTGGAAGTGGTCAACATGGATTTACCAAGGGTAAATCATGCTTGACCAATCTGATAGCTTTCTATGATGTTATAACTGGTTGGCTGGATGAGGGGAAAGTTGTGGATGTCATCTACCTTGACTTTAGCAAGGCTTTTGACACTGGCTCCCATAGCATCCTCATTAGGAAGCTGAGGAAGTATGTGCTCGATGAGGTGACAGTGAGGTGGATTGAGAGTTGGCTGCGGGACAGAACTCAGAGGGTTGTGATCAGCGGCACAGAGTCTAGTTGGAGGCCTGTAACCAGTGGTGTCCCCCAGGGGTCAATACTCGGTCCAATTTTGTTTAATATATTCATTAATGACCTGGATGAGGGGACAGAGTGTATCCTCAGCAAGTTCTCTGATGATACCAAACTGGGTGGGGTGGGTGACACCCCAGAGGGCCGTGCTGCCATCCAGCGTGACCTGGACAGGCTGGAGAGCTGGGCAGAGAAGAACCTAATGAGGTTCAACAAAAGCAAGTGCAAGGTCCTGCACCTGGGGAGGAAGAATGCTAGGCACCAGTATAGGTTAGGGGCGGACCTGCTGGGAAGTAGTTCTGAGGAGAAGGATCTGGGGGTCGTGGTAGACAGTAAATTATCCATGGCCCAGCAATGTGCCCTTGTTGCCAAAAGGGCCAATGGAATCCTGGGCTGCATAGGGAAGAGTGTGGCCAGTAGGTCGAGCGAGGTCATTCTCCCCCTCTGCTCTGCACTGGTGAGGCCACAACTGGAATACTGTGTCCAGTTTTGGGCTCCCCAGTTCAAGAGGGACAGGGAACTGCTGGAGCGAGTCCAGCGAACAGCAACTAAGATGATTAAGGGCTTGGAGCATCTGCCTTATGAGGAAAGGCTGAGAGAGCTGGGAGTCTTTAGCCTGGAGAAGAGAAGGCTGAGGGGAGACCTTATTATGGCATACAAGTATCTAAAGGGTGGGTTGAAGGAGGATAGAGCCAGGCTCTTTTCAATGGTTCCAAGTGACAGGACGAGGGGCAATGGGCACAAGTTAGAACACAGGAAGTTCTGTTCAAATACACGGAAACAGTTCTTTACGGTGAGGGTGACAGAGCACTGGCACAGGCTGCCCAGGGAGGTTGTGGAGTCCCCTTCCCTGGAGATTTTCAAGACCCGCCTGGATGCAGTCCTGAGTAATGTGCTCTAGGCAATCCTGCTTTAGCAGGGGAGTTGGACTAGATGATCTCTAGAGGTCCCTTCCAACTCTGATGATTCTGTGATATTCCTTTTTATTCTTAATAAAACAACCCCCCCACTTTCTTCCTGTCTTTTAATAGTTCAAATATACATTATATATTTTTGGAGGGGTTATTTATTCATTTTACTCTTGGAAAATGGGACGGACTCCCAAAGAGTAATACAGAAATACTGCTCAGGTATGTAGAGATATGGTTAGGATGAAGCAGCTCAGCTGGAGCTTGAACTAGCAAAAGGTGTCAAGACTAACAAAAAAACCTCCTCTAGGTATGTTAGTACCAAGCAGAAATTCAAGGAAAATGTAGATCCATTGCTTCATGGGACTGGCAGCTTAGTTATGAATGACACCAAAAAGGCAGAAGTACTTTTCTCTTTGCCTTGGTCTGCATGGGAAAGGTCAGCTCCCAAGTTTCTGTGCCAAGAGAGACAGCAAAGTAAACAGCAAGCCACTGACAGTAGAGGAGGACTGAGTTAAGGTCTGTCTGTACCACCTGGACACATACACAAGAACAAGCTCTGATGGGATGCATCTGAGTTGGTGCACTGCAGAGCTACCGTCTATCATATTTGAAAGGTCATTGAAGACCTAAGTGACTGGAAAAGGGGCAAATATTATACCCATCTGCAAAAAGGAAAATTTGAGAAACTGCAGACCAGCCAAGTCTCACTTCAGTCTCTGGGGAAGTTATGGAACAAGTGTTTGTGGAAGTTGTTTCCAGGCACGTGAAAGACAAGAAAGTGGCTGGGAAAACCCAACTCATATTTACCAAGGGTAAATTGTGCTTGACCAACCTGATTGCCTTCTGTGGTAAAACCACTTGCTCTGTGGATTAGAGAACAGTTACAGATGCTGTATCTACCTTGACTGTAACAGGGCATGTTGTCCCCTAGCATTCCTGTAGACAAGTTAGTAAGATACGGCCTGGACATACAGACTGTGAAAAGTGCCTCACCTGCCAAGATCAAAGGGTGATGTAACGTTAATGGCTTAAAGTCAAACTGTCAGCTGGTCACAAGTGGAGTTCCTTGAGGGTCAGTGCTGGGTCTTGTAGTTCTGTTCAGTATCTTTGTAAATGTTCTATTGGTAGTATTGAACCCTCACTAAGTTTGCAGATGACTTCAAAGCGGAAGGAGAGGTGGGTATGTGGGAAGAAGTAACCACCATTCAGAGACCTTGACAGGCTGGAAAATTGGGCCGACAAGAATTGCATGAGGTTTCACAAAGATAAATATGAAGTCCTGGACCTGGAATGGAATAATCTTAAGTGGTAGAAAAGGCTGTGGACTGACTGGCTGGGATATAGCTCTGCTGCAAAGGACCTGGGAGTTCTGGGGGACGTCAAGCTTAATATGAGCTAGCCGTGTACTGTGGCAGTAAAGAAGGCAGCCAGTATCTTGGACTGCATTAGGAAGAGAACCTTCAGCAGATCAAGGCATGTGCTTATTCTACTCAACACTTAAGTAGGCCAGCAGAAGGTGATTAGAGTGTTGGACATTCCTGAGGGGGGGATAAAGGATAATTGATCTTTCTGTGCCTAGTAGATACAGAGAACAGTATCTATCTGCAAGGATGTATACAGTGACAGAAGAAGAAGCAGTGGGTACAAGTTGCTTTAGGAGAATGCCATCCAGATAAAATGAATACTTAATTGTGGAAAGATTATTTAAGAATTAAACATAGGAATGTTTTTCCCAGAGAAGTGGTGGAGTCTCAATTGCCAGCAATATTGAAGACTTGAAAGGACCCTGGATAACCTAATCTAGGGCTGTGCATTTGACAGAAGTTTGCACCAGGTGATCTCCAGAAATTTCTTCCAGTCTAGACTGTTCAGTTATTCTACCAAATAGGTGATCATCTTTTTTGTTACTTTGTGAAAGATGGTCCAGAATATTAATATTTATGAAGCATTCTGTATGTTCTTAATATCAGACTGGACTCATTTTTATTCAAGAATACAATTGGTAGTAGTTCTAATGGGTAGAGATTGATGATCCAAGTGTTGTGGGTCTGACTGGGTGGGAGGTGCAATGGAATTCTTACTGAAATGCATGTGTATTTTTGTCTCCAAAGCATAAAATGTTTTTTCTTCCATGCAGGTAAGAGATTTCAGTAGTGGTTGACTTTGTTTTCTACTGTAATTTAGCAAGTGTATAGCTTTACACACAGAAAAATGGTAGTTGAAAGCAAAATAAAAATCATTAATCTACATGGTGATGTTATTATCATCAAATTTAAATTACACCTTTGTGGGGTTTTTTAAAAGATTTTTAGGGATATTGACTTGAAGTATGTATCTGTTGGCAGAATAATATACATAAGTTATTTATTACCGTGGTGTATGTATTTAACAAACACTAATTCTATTTAAACAAAGTTTTTCTTGCCTTAGACGGGACACTATCTCTAAATATATACATTTGTGTCATGAGGTATTGCAGTTTCTGTTCAGAATTGGGAATTAAGTTGTCCTGAATAGATTTCAGTATGTAGAAGCTTTATTTCTGAAATTATTGGAAATATGGAGAAAAAAAAATACTGGTAAATCTTTCTGAGTTTGAACTTTAGTTGACTATAGTGGTGTCCTCAAATATGTATGTACAGCTCCCTTTTGGGGTATTCCTAACCTCATAACAGCTGATCGGAGTTCTGGTAATGATTTCAGCTAAACTTGGATTTCTTGCAGTGGATTCTTTAGAAGATGCACACATCTGCCTTTGAGGAAAGATACTTATGGAATCACAGAATCACAGAATTTTCATAGTTGGAAGGGACCTCTAGAGATCATCTAGTCCAACTCCCCTGCCAAAGCAGGATTGCCTAGAGCACATTACTCAGGACTGCATCCAGGAGGGTCTTGAAAATCTCCAGAGAAGGGGACTCCACAACCTCCCTGGGCAGCCTGTGCCAGTGCTCTGTCACCCTCACTGTAAAGAAGTTTTTCTGTGTATTTGAACAGAACTTCCTGTGTTCTAACTTGTGCCCATTATCCCCCGTCCTGTCACTTGGAACCATTGAAAAGAGCCTGGCTCCATCCTCCTTGAACCCACCCTTTAGATACTTGTACGCCATAATAAGGTCTTCCCTCAGCCTTCTCTTCTCCAGGCTAAAGAGTCCCAGCTCTCTCAGATTTTCCTCATAAGGCAGATGCTCCAATCCCTTAATCATCTTAGTTGCTCTTCGCGGGACTTGCTCCAGCAGTTCCCTGTCCCTCTTGAACTGGGGAGCCCAAAACTGGACACAGTATTCCAGTTGTGGCCTCACCAGTGCAGAGCAGAGGGGTAGAATGACCTCGCTCGACCTACTGGCCACACTCTTCCCTATGCAGCCCAGGATTCCATTGGCCCTTTTGGCAACAAGGGCACATTGCTGGGCCATGGATAATTTACTGTCTACCACGACCCCCAGATCCTTCTCCTCAGAGCTACTTCCCAGCAGGTCTGCCCCTAACCTATACTGGTGCCTAGCATTCTTCCTCCCCAGGTGCAGGACCTTGCACTTGCTTTTGTTGAACCTCATTAGGTTCTTCTCTGCCCAGCTCTCCAGCCTGTCCAGGTCACGCTGGATGGCAGCACGGCCCTCTGGGGTGTCACCCACCCCACCCAGTTTGGTATCATCAGTGAACTTGCTGAGGATACACTCTGTCCCCTCATCCAGGTCATTAACGAATATATTAAACAAAATTGGACTGAGTATTGACCGCTGGGGGACACCAGTGGTTACAGGCCTCCTTGTGATACTTAGGTGTATCCTAACGGGTGGGCTTTTTGTAGTAGTTATAAGTTAATCTGTAATGTATGTCAAAGTTGGCCATTTGCCTCAGTATTTTAGTTTAGCATCTTAACTCTCGATTTTTCTGTGTGGAGAAGGAGGGATATTAATTCACAGTCTGCCTAATGACTTTGCGTAGGAATAAGCTGTGGGTACCTAGCAGTTCTCAACCTTTTAGTTCGTGAGGTAGTGCATGTTTTTTACTCCTAGTTGAAAGCATTGTAAGTTTCCTTCATAAATCCCTTAACCTGTTTCATTGGGTTATTAAACATATCATAGGTAGTGCCTCTGTGCTTTGCAGTTTTCAGTGTTCTTAGTTCTTGCCAACAAGATACAGAGGAATTGGACAGCGTATGCAAAAGAGTATCTTCTGATACTCTGGGATGTCACTTCCTTATTGAAATTTTGGTGTGCTGACAGAATTGGTTGATCTATGCTTAGTAAGATCAAAGGGCAAGCTCAAAATAACATTGCTACAGTAAGAATTTAATAGTTTATTCTACCTCAAATGCCTGTGCATGTGTCACTTCCTTTCCTCTTCTCAGGGAAAAGGCACTTTGAGCACCTTTTGACACTTGGTAGAATAACGTCACTGTTTAATTTTGGTGTGCCAGGTTTCTAAAAGACCTATATTTTAATAAAAAATATTTATTGAGTAAAGTTTAAATTTAAAGTTTGATATATAAACCATTTAATTTTACGCCTCTTTGGTTCACAGCTTTTGTGGTGTGTTTTGGAAGCATGAGTTAAAGCATAGTATAGAACAGTACTGCACAAGAAAATGTCTAGGCATTTGTGGTATTTGGAAAGTAAGGCTTATACAAAGATGTTGGAAGAGATTCTTCAAATACACTTAGGTTTTCAACAATATATAAATTCTGTTTACAAAGTGTGTGAAAATATCCAAATAAGGCAAGAGGCATGGGGACAGAGTAATCCCTGTAAACTTGATTTCATTTGGTGTGTTCTCTAAGTTAAATAGCTGTCCTTGTCATGTAGAACTGTAGGTGGAAAAATTCTGGTGAATATGCGTATCTTGCTGGACTGCTCTTGGCTTTCTCAAATAAACATTTTCTCTGGCATCATTGTGAAATGCTAGTCAGGCACATGCTGCAAAAACTCTCTAGACTGACAGTGTACAACAGCCAGCTATTGAGTAGCCAAATATTTAAAAACATGCAAAGATACTTAATTGATTACATCAGGGTTTTTATACTTACAGGAGATAAGGGAAAAAATGACTAACCTTTCTATGTTTTTCCAGTATTGGAGGGGGGAGATAGGAAAGTGATGGATCCAAATCAAATAGAGATTTTCTTTTGGATTGACAAACCTCAGTAGGAGTGTAGGTAGTATTTAAAACAGCATGCAACTTCCTCACAGTACTTTCAGGGGTTGATCTGTGAATACCAGTTTATGTACTTGCTGCTCAGCAGACCTCCAAAAGACTGCTGCTTGTACTGGTATTTTGCAAACAGGACTGTTCATTGGAAGTCTGCAGGGAAATTCTCTCCTACCCATTTCCTTTGTAAACTTGAAAGTGATGCTTCTGTGAATTAATTTGTTTCAAGATGGGTTTCTTCACAAGTGGAGAGTACCTGTGTTAATCCCAGTGTAGCTGTAGGAGGAAGTGGCTGATTGCACTGTCAGTGTGGTCTTTCACTGTTGCACTTTATGAGGTGCGGCTGAAGGAACTGGCTTTGTTTAGCCTGGAGAAAAAGAAGGCTGAGGGGAGACCCGATTGCTCTCTACAACTACCTGAAAGGAGGCTGTGGAGATGTGGAGGTCGACCTCTTCTCTCAAGTAACAAGCGACAGGACAAGAAGAAATGGCCTCAGTTTACACCAAGGGAGGTTTAGGATGGATATTAGGAAAAATTTCTTCACTGAAAGGTTTGTCAAGCATTGGAACAGGCTGCCCAAGGAAGTGGTGGAGTCGCCATCCCTGGAGGTGTTAAATGGTGTGGTGCTGAGGGACATGGTTTAGTGGTGGTTTTGGCAATGTTAGGTTGATGGTTGGACTTGATGATCTTGAAGGTCCCTTCCAACCTAGACAATTCTATGATTCTATGATTCTCTTTTGTCCTGTTCTAACAGCTAATAATGTGAAAATGTCACTGCATAGTCTTTTAAAAGGGAGTTCATAAAGTGCTGGGAGCAGAGAGGTGAGAATTGGGGAACGTGACGCCTAGAGTCACGCAGTTAGTTTTGACTAGCTTTTGCTACATTTCTGAGTGGATGAGAATCAATTAGTGGGGCAAAGCATCGAGACGCCAGAAAGTGTAATACAGAGAAAACAATGATTCATGCTTTAGTAGAAACCAGATGGATGTGGGGACATAATTACAGTGTACAATCAAATCTGCAATAGTTAGTTTGCCTCAGCTCACTGGTAGCTCGGGCTCCCCCTTTCTTACATCTTTGGGTAGAAGGGCTTAGAGAGCCCTGCCTTCAGTGTGGTGTGGAGTCACGGACCAACAGTACAGCCCCTGGCGTCTGTTGGGAGTGGATGTGGGGAAGCAGATAGGCTAAACGTGTCCACAGATTTCAGCTGCGGCTCATGGGAAAGTTGCAGAGGTTAGTTCTGTGAGAGTTTTTGTGGTTTGAAGAGCTTAGCTACCTTGTTGCTCTCAGCAGTTGAGCAAATACTATTTTCAGATACTTTAAAGTAGTAAACTTAGGGTGAGAGAAGGTATCTTTGATTTCAGTAGCTGAGAGAACAGAAGTCTCTGGTTGAACCTGCACTCTCCTTCATGGCTGTCTTCAGAAACTTAACCTTTCCTACTTCTGAATTGAGAATAGATTTCGAAGAAACATGTGAATAGGTCTCTGCTATATGGGTCAAGGAATTCTTCAAGTATACTTTGATCAGTGGTTGAATCTTACAACAGGAACAAAAGTATTAAGTGGGTGGCAGATCCATCTCCTGTGAACCAGACGATGCCAAGGCATGTGTTCTCTTGGAGAGCAGTGAATGGTTTCTGCCTAAAAGTCTTCTTTCTGAAAAAGTTTCAGTTACTATTATTATGCTTTGGAGTGCTAAAATAGGAAAGGGCTAGGAAAAGAACTTTTTCCCTTTCCTTGACAGTTGTGAGGGACAAATATTTAAAAAGGGAAATGTAAAATTACAGAAGTTGGTTAAGGCACTAAGATCAGGTATTGTACTAGAAATTTTTTTTTGCAGTACTCAAAATCATTAGTTTTAAATTAGCAGCTACCTTTTACTTCATTCTTACAAAAGTTTTTGTTGAAAATTTAATAGATTTCTGTAAATATCTTTAAGGAAATGTATGTTCTAAATGAAGGAAGAAGTCTGCAGTTTGTGTATTTTTTATTTTAGAAGAGTTGGGGTTTTTGGGTTGAGTCCATTTTTTAGTGAGTTTGAATAAATCAAAACTTAAAAATTGCCTTAGTCTTCTCTTGACAATAGATTTTCTTAACAGTAATACTGGAAGTATTTTTTAAGTTTAGTGCCTCTCTTTTGAAGTTATCTTCATATGCTTTTCAAGAGTATGCCCAGTGAGCAGGATTTCAGTGTGTGGAAGTTTTGAGTCAGATTGCATATCGATACACTTTTCTTGTTCATAAAGCACACAGTTTCTTATTGTTCTCACGTAGTCAATGATTTGGACAAAGTTGTAGAAGCTAGACCCAGGAATTAACTGATATCAGAGAAGTGCTATTTTTTTCATTTGCACACTTCCTGATAGAACTTTTAAAGCAGGTTTTGTCATCAAGTTTTGTAAAGCTCCTTTTAGCTACAGAACCATATACATAAATGCTTTTGTGAAAGTTGCTTGCAGTTTTACTTTGATTGCTTTTCAGGTTCCTGGCAAGACTTCTTTATGCATTGATAGTGAATTACGAAGGCAGCAATTGCAGTTTTGCTATAGTGCAAATGACTACAGTAATACTTGTTTTATACTGCCTGGTCAACTGGCCTGTCATACTGTTTTCAGTTGAGGCATGTCCTAGAAGGTTGTTTGGAAGCTTTTGGCAAGGTGTCCGATAGCATGAATTAAACTTGACATTATTTAGCGGGAAGCATGCAAATGCAGTCAGGACTGATGCTTCATTGTTTTTATATTGACATGCATAGAAGGAGAACAAAAGTCTTAATGAAATGAGGAGCTTTGCTATGATGGAAATAGAAGGGGAGATGTAGAGCTGCTTTATTGGTCATGTTACCTTAAAACAGCAGCTGGATATTTATCAGAAAGTGTCAGATTGAAATACTGATTTTCACAGAGCTGGGCTAGAGTTGTGAGTTTCAGCTAATGCTGTCAACAAAAGTGTATCTAAAACTATGTTTGATGAAGAGGGTCAAGAGGGTCTAGCCTGAGTTAAATCCAGAAAGGTATGACTGCTTAATTTAAAATTCAGAGTCTGAGTCCAGTGCATTTTCCTGAATGCACAGTATTTTGATTCTCAGGGCAGAGAAACATAAAACTGTTTTTTGCATTGGTTATATGCCTTGCTTAGCCTTTTCAGACATGTGCCAAGAGACTAACTTAACAGGTTCATTTTTACCACGTGGAAAAAATGTGCACTAAGTTACGGTGGGAATGTTGCACTTCTTTGGACAATAAATATGTATATGAAGATTTTGTCTTTTTCATGTATTCTTCCTCTGTAAGAGATATGGAATTCCCGTCTTACTCTGTATTTAGCTATTATTATTATTACTGTCTGTTTTTCTTTTTCTTTACACATTCATGAGAGAAAATGTCGGGTTTCCTTATCAGTAAATTTTTGAAAGCACGTTTTTGTAACCTTCTCTAGTTACAGTGTGCTTTTTAAACAGAATTATTCTCATATAGTCATGAAGAAATAGATTAAAAATTTCAAGTTTTAGCATTTTTGGAGGAACAAAAAATATGGTATGTAAATTATTACAAAATACATATCAGTAAAGTGAGTTGAAAAATGATACTAGGTCTACTGTAGAATTTTTTATTGAGATAAATATAGTCTGTTAAACTAAAAACGTGCACCCTAGGTATTTTATGATTACCAATAAAAGAATAACTAGAGCACAATATGAAAAACACATACTTATCAGGCTTTGTGACACAGTTGGGAAAATAAAAGTAAATATCAGATGAAATATTAGCATAAATGCTATTGTTCATAAACTATTTTAATATGAGAAGAAGAAAAGTCACTGGGAAGAATATACTTAGAGAAAATCTGGTGGTGGGTAATTTTATTCTTTTGTTGTTGTTACTTTGGGTTTTTTCCTTGAAAAACAGTCCATGTTTTCCTTGAAATCTGTGGAAAATGAATGTGACCAATTTGAACTGTCCTTATCTCAAAGTAGACAATTTTTTTTGAATACAGGAATATTTTACTTTTGAAAATGTATTTACAGTACTATATACAGCTTGTTAACATTATGTGAAATGTCACTTACAGGTGCTGACCTTAAAGAAAGAGCAAAAATGCACTCAAGTGAAGTTAGTTCGTTTGTCTCAAAAGCAAGAGCAACTATTAATGAAATGGGTATGTAAGTTCTCCCTTGAAAAATGTTATTTTAACTGTAACCTAAGAAGGGTTAGATCAGAGGAATAACATAAATCTGAATGGTTAATTCTTGACAGGTAGTGGGATAGCCACAACTATTTATACTCGTAAGTATGAATCACGGTGCATTACTTCTTTTAAAATGTTCCTAATCAAGTTGGACTTGTTTTTTGGAATAGTAGAAAGAGCTAAATCCTAACTGAAGTAGAGGTGATTTGCCCTGCTGCTTTCATAAAGAATAGTGTTCTGTGACATCCAAGTACTCTAGAATTTAATTTTTACTATTGCATTCTTGTGGTTGGTATAATTAATACAGTCTTTAATACATTTTAGAAACATGTTAAACATCAGCTCTTGATAGAAAGTTAATAACTAAGGCCTTCTAAAGTTTTGTTTAATATGCACTTGTTCTGGTGTAGTAAAACCTGTTAATAGTTCTTGATTTTAATTGACTTATATCAGTTTTTAAGGATGGTAATTTCTCTCTAAATTTTACATTATGAATTCACCATCAAATCCTTATGTTTCTGTATCTCTGCTGATCGATTTTAATATATTTTTTTTTCAACAGGATATTGCCAATATGTACTGTCAAAAAGAGAAGTCAAGTGTACCAAGTTTAAAGCAATTAATTTTATACATTTGATTATATATGCACTGTATTTTGTCACTTGAAATCTTGGCACAAAACTCTGAGGAATAAGTTGTTTCTCAGAGAGAGTTTTTAGATGCATTTCCTTAATAACTTTGGGTCAGATCTTGGTTTGGCAGAATGTTATGAGTGGAAACCATTGAAAGCCAGGCTGGCTGGGGCTCTGAGCCACCTGGTCTAGTCGAAGGTGTGTCCCTGCCCAGGGCAGTGGGGGTTGGAACTAGATGATCTTTAAGGTCCCTTCCAACTCTAACCGTTCTATGATTCTATGAAACCAGTAGAATACTGCAGGTAAATGACAGTCTGCTGAAGAATGAGTCTTTGATTAGGTACTTCATGGAGATGCTTGTGTCTTGAATTAATGTCTTGTCTTTGAAGTGAAGCAGATCCTCAAGGCTCCTTAAAGAAATAAAATCAGTAAAATATCTAGAAGTGAATAGATCATTAATTTCCTGCAGCTGATACTGTATTTCATGCTGGTGTTTGTCCTTTTATTGTAACATTGTACAGGAGGCAACAAGTTGTTCCATTTAATTAGTTTGTAAGATTTTTGGGAGGCTTCCTTAGCTCTAAGTAATAGTTTTTCAGCCTTTCTTGGACTGAAGTTACTGAAAGTACTTTCTGAGCTGCTGGTAACATTTAAATAGGGGCAACTGATTTTCCTATGATTAGGAAATATTTTTTTTTTTTTTTTAAATTTGATTATTTTAAATTTTTTAAGTGAGAAAATTCCTGAAATCTAAAGAATTGGCATTCTGCAGTGAATGACTGGAAAATATGTAGTGATTTGATGCTTTGTTTTGCTTTAGAGTTGAAAAGGCTTTGACAGATGTTTGATTGTCTTCAACTTCATTAAGGTTCCTATGAGAGGGTTCAGCTACTGAATATGTAAGCAAATTTTCAGTGTTATCTAAAAGGTTTACAGTGGATCATTATGCTAACAGTGAATTACTTGAAGTTGAGGAAACCAGTATGCGTGCTTTCATTCATTGATCTCTATTCTCTTTCTCAAGAAAGAAGCATGAAATTGTAAGTGGAATTAATATTTTAGAATCTAGATCACTGAAGTACCTAGATAGGAAGGTTTGTGAGGGGATGTAGTAACAGCAATTGGCACGCTGCAGGTTGGAAAAGAGAAAGCATTTGAACATATCCCTTGCCCGATATTGTAACGAAATTTTTGCGTAGGTTGGCTGAGTGTCCCTCTCTTTCTGCCCCTTCTCCCTCACTCCTTCCCTTGCTCCTTACTCCCTCATCCATTTTGCCATTTCTGCTTTAAAACACTAAACAAAACAGTCACTAGGAGGTTCTTTAATGGGTACATGATACTTGACCACCTCCCAGTTCATTTTTAAAAGGCCTTTTTGCAGAATTAGAGAAGAATATTGAGATATTGCTCCTAATGTTATTGGTCAATTTTCATATCATGTATGTTTGGAGATGCATACTGTATAAGTAGCTTTTATTTTTCAGTCACATGATGTATTCCTACTGTATACATATGTGAGGCATTGTTGGTTTTGAACACGTTATGCCAACAGTAGATGTATTTACAGGATGGATCTAACATTTTTCTGAAGGATCTTTGCAGAGCGATTTAAAATGTGGTTCCCTACATCAGGAACTGGTAGGGAATATGAAAAACTGGATTTTATAAATGAGATTAGATTAGATGGGTGCACAAGGCGTCATGTTGCATGATGACCTTATGAATAGAAGTGAACACTAATGTTATAGCAACTCAGAGGTTCTCAGTTCTTTTTTTTTCTTCTGAAGAAGTGATCTGGTATTACAGAACATAATTTTTGTAGAACTAGTGGGACATTGTATTTACATTTGATTACTGCAATGAATCTGTATATTGAAAATAATAATATTTTCCCTGCCTAGCAACAACCAGAATGTTGTGAGAAGGTTAAAGAAGGGAAACAATTTTCAAATTATTATTTGTCACTGCAGAATGCTGTATAGCTAGGGAAAAATATTTCCAATCTCCCACTTTGTTCTTTTTCTATCCGAGTCTAATGCTGTAATCTCATTTAAAATGTGTTCTACTTTTCGCTTTTCACAAATAGGTCATGTTTTGATAATTGCGTTTGTGTTCAGATGTGTGACCTAGTAAGGAGATGTTTCTTTTTAACAATATTTTCAGAAAGACCATTAAGTTGTCTTTGTAGACAAAATACACAAAAGGTTAATTACATCTTGAACAACTGGATAAACTTAGCTTTTTAGAACTGACATGCTTTGGCTTTCTTTAGTTCCTGTCATTTTCATTACATTTAAAATCCTTACACTGGTGGTTTTGTGAAAAGCTGTAGTATCATTTTGGAATACTGCTACAGAAGAGAATTTTCTAGAAATTAAAAGCATACTGCACTTGTTTTTATGGGATTAATTTATAACTTGCTAAATTTGGGTGAAGTATTAAGAGTGCAGTAAATATCACTCGGTATAAAAATAAGCACTTAAAAAAAGAGCTGAAAAATTTGTACTGAACCATTAGTTGCAGTTCTTAGACCTTTAAGTTGGGGGGGGGTCAAAACAGCCTCTATTTTTAACAGTGTCTTCTTTTGCTAAAATTATAGCAGAAATGGGTTTTGGTGTTTGTTTGGTGTTTTTTTTTTTTCCTGGTTTGTTTTTTTTTTTAGTAGTAGGAGTTATAAGACTACTTGTCCATTACTATATTCTGCCTTGAGGCTCTTTGTAACTGATGTAAGGCTGGCTTAACCCTCAAAAAATTAGGAGAGAAAAGCATTAATAGATTTCTTGCAACCATGCACAACAAAACAGGCCTGACTAAGTGAAAACAAATGTTGCTGACTCCCAGAAACCTTGTCTTTTGATGCTTTGGGGAAAAAAAGTGCCATCGTTCTGGGTCAGATCTTCAGCATATATTTTATGGTATGACTCCCATTAAGTATACGTTGTTCTTAACACTGGCTGTGGGGTGTGGGCTCTGATGTTACCATTAACTGTTGAGATTTCGGTTGCAAAACAAACTGAGGCTACACAGGGAGCTGAGTGTGATAACCAGTCTCCTTCAGAAAAACACCTTGTTTTACGGAAAGAAAAAATGAAGGTACAGAAAGAATTTGAACTCGGCAAATACTTGTAATTACTCAGAGTGACATTTGGTGCCAACCTGTAGTAAGTGAGAAACATCCCTGGTTAGCAAAGTTCTTTCAGAGAACATAGCCGTAAGTACCTAAATCCCACAAGTGGGGGAAAAAAATTGGAGGCTGACTTTCTTGGTTACTTTCTTAAATAAAAGTGTAAGTGTGGTCAGGCTTGATTTTTATGTCACATTTGTAAGCAAAACATCTTACTTGTGGCCTGGTGGGTTCTAGATCTGAACTAAGCTAAGAATTTTTTAATAAACTCTTAATTTTACTTGTTTCTGTTAGACATCTTCCATTCTAATAAACCTTATAGTGCTTAGTTTAAGATGTCTGAATAGTTTTGATGCATAAAGTGTCATATAACTTTAATAAGTAGTGGTATTTAGTAACTTTGTTTAGACATAATTTTCACATGTGTGATTATTTTTTACATAGTTCAATTTAAATGAGATCATCCTGAATGAAAGCACCTTGCGGTCAGTTACTTGCATTTCTATTTTTATTGTTTGCTTTTTATTTTATTCAAAGCAGATACAACTCTATATTTGCACATTTATTTTTTTTCCTCCTTAGCAATTTTTCTGTCATTCTGGCTTCTCTCAGTCATCACCAAACTTTTAATTTACCTAAAAAAGTGCTCTTGTTCATCCTTTAGGAGAACAGTCTCTTCTCCAGAAAGTTCCTTTTTTGAATACTGAAGATCATGCATCCTTGGAAATTCTTAGGTTGTGCCACTTTATATGCTATAGTTGGTTTTGGATGCAGGCTCTCAAAACTTGATCTCAGAGGTCCCAGAGTAGGATTAGGGTTATGTAAGTGTCACTTGATTTCTGGTGTGCTAACTGCCACCCCACCTTCCCATTGTAGTGTCTCAAAAATAGGCAAGAATGATTGTTGAAGAGGTCAGTGCAGTGCCTTGTTTTACTGTTTGAGTTTCTGGGCCTTCAGTGGAGTTTTGGTTAACATTAAAAATCCTGGTTTAGTAATGAACTCTCGGGACCTGATTACCACTCCGAGAGGTGACTGTTTATTTAACGTTGACCAAATCCACTTGTGCTTGCTGGAGAGAAATCTGGGCAGCAAAGATGGAGTGATCTAGTTTGGAAATCCATTGAGAGGAACTGCGGGTTTCTCTCTTAGGGAAGAACAGATATAGGCTATAACTTGAAAAAGCATTCACTGGGAAGCTGAATGAATTATCACAGGTAGCTATTAAATTTGGAAAAGGACAAATTTACAGCTAGCAGTGCCATGCTTAGCAGCCATTCTTAGGCGTCATGGTCTCCCTTAATTTCTGACACTGGGACAGAGAGATTTTGGCAAAGTATTTCTGTTGCTATGTTATGCTGTTGCCTGTTCCGATAAGTGTAGAGCATACCTAATACAGTCCAAGACCACTAGCATTCTGTAAGCGTTGCCGAGCCCTTGGTTGTTTTCCAGTAGTAGATTTACTGCTTCTCTTAACATTGAATTAATTTAAGATATCCTTTGACTAAGTAGTGTCTGTTTCCTAGACAGTACTGTCCTTGCAGAGCTGAAATTATGGGCTTTGTCAAATTGCATTGGATTGTTTTTAATTAAAAAACACAATGCTAATCTCTGTACCATTATAGAGGCAATGAATGCAACATTAAACTTCTCTACCAAGATGTTTATTAGCTATTTATATAACAGCATTGCTTCCACAATTGCTAATATGCTTTTTTTCCCCCATAATAATAACTTTCTAAAAACTGTTACAAAAAAAGATGCAGAAACAGAGGACCCGAATAGTAGGATAAGCTGATTGTCCTTCCTTATAGATGTGAAGATTAGGGAAGGAGGTGGCTTTGCATTGCTCATTCATTGCTTTGATCCCTGGCACTGCTGTACAGCCTTGACAAAAATTAACACAGCCTTAGCTGTAGTTTAGTTTTCCTTCTGGTAGTAATTCTAAATGCTGTTCTATGAGGAAGAGACTGTGCTCTGAACATGGCTCTTTAATTTTCCTCCCACAAAAAGCAGCTGTACCAAAAGAAGGATTTTACTTGCTCAAATGGTTTGTTGAGATCAACGTAGCCGGTTTGCACACTGACTGTTAAAACAGGCCTCCAGTATGACTTGCTGTCCAAGGCTTCTGTTCCCTCTCACCATATTCCGTATGTTTGATGCATTGGGAAACTCTACCCTTTCCTTGCCCTGTTCAGGTTTGAAATTGCATGTTTCAATCCCTGAATGAGAAAGAACAGTTTGTTAGCTCTTTTGCTTTGCCAGTCTCAGTCTCTGGCTCTGTTCCTAGAACCAATTGGTATTCAAAGGGCAACAACTCCTGGCATGGTATCAAAAGTATTATGCTTCTTTTCTATTGAAGAAATCCTAAGCTCATTGCTTGGGCCCAGTGTTAGGCTTTGACTTCAGAATAGCATGATCAAGTTTTGTGTTGAACGTGGCTTTTGCCTAGGTATGCGCTGCTATGATGACGTTACCAAGCTAGTTTATAAAAAAAAAAAAAAAAAAAAAATTATGCTTATTAAGCTTACTGTGAAACATTAGGCAGTGTTTCTTCTGTAGTGTTCAGTGAATGACTTGACTGAAACTATTACTTAATACATTAACCTAATTTAGAAATAAAGATATTTTAGCACTGGACTGGGGCATTTAGGTTTATGGAATACTGCTGAAAATAGATACAGGAGAAAAATTCTAGAAATGGTCACAGTCTGTGGGATTTTCTTTGTACTGTGTCAAAAAAGAATGCTGCTGGTACTAGAGTATGTGTTATCTTCATACTGTAAATCAAACAAGTAGACAATAAAAAAGTGAAAAACTTGTCCCATTGGTTCCCTTAACTATTAGACATTATAGTTGTACTGTGGTTTGAATTTTAGTTTGTGTGTGTTTTAAGAAAGAAAAAAAAACTTACATAGAAGTAGAATGTAAAAATGTGACTGAAATAATTTATCTTTGGCATTGTCATTTTGTAAATTCAGTGCTTGAATATGTGCTATGCTATTTGTGTGAGTAGTAAGTTCTTAAATGTACTTAGTAATGATAAGAAATGTAAGAAATAATTTTTATTTTTCTTGCATCCAAAACTTTTCTTTATTTGCACAAGTAGTTTCTGTCATCTGGCGTTTACTTCATTATTGTTTTACTGAGGGCAGAATAAAACTACATGAAGAAACATCAGTAAATATGAAGAAACTGAGGAATCTGTTTACCAAACTGAAGTGTATCACTGAAGATGAATTAAATATCCAAACTATTTTATGTAGTACAAAAAGATAATCACGGGAGAGTTGGCTACAGAGGACTGCAGCTAAAGAATTTGATTAAAACACCTCTTTCATTCCCATTAGTTTCCTAGCTTTTGCTCTGGTTATCAAGAATATAAACCACACTGTCCCTATTACCTGTCAATAAGAAAGTACCAAATAGAAAATTTTAAAATTAAGAACAAAATATTCCTATATAAAGTATTTTTTTTGTCAAATCAAAAATATTTTTTCTAGGTCATTTATAAGAGTGAAGAAATGGGAAAATTAATGGGATTGAGGGAGATGCCTTAAGAAAACCCTTTAGTTACTGTCATAATAAAGGGAATTTAAACTTTACTAATATCTTTTCCTTAATAATCAACTGTAAGCAATATGCAGTAACCATTTTCATTAAAAAGCAAAATTTCTTTACAACTACTAAAAAATATTTTTTCTTACGCAGCTCTTTCTTGCTACTGTTTGCCTGCCTGAACTTTGAAGGTATTAAAGCAAAGATAATAATGTTCAAATAAATCTATCAGCATTAGCGTTCTATTAAGCTTCTTATCCAAAGCACAGGAATTAGAGGGTAGCTAAAAGCCTTTCATAATTGTAACTAGGAAATGTATGGAAAAGAATTCTGTGTATCCAAATACACATGTAGACTTAAAAGTGTGGTCATGTTTTTGCAAATGGAGAAATTATTAAAACATATGTAAATATATAAGTTGCTTTGAGTAACCGCTTTTTCATTCTTTTTGCAATGATGACAGGTAAAGCTTTGTAGCATTTAATTACTTGCCTTGTACAAAAATGGTTTGACCAAACTTCTTTGCCTTCAAGTTCATATAGGAAGATTTGTCAGTATCTCTTAGCGACTTTTGTAAGTTGCTACATACATTGGTTGATTTTCATAATATCATAGAATGGATGAAAGTGCTTGTTGAATTATTTGGTTTGTTAGCTTTTTTCCCCATAGAAAGGCCTTTTTTATGGTGGTGCTTGCAATTGAAAATGCAAACAAACTGTTCTAGATTTTACGAGGCAAGGTAAATGGCTGAAACGCAACTGACATTGCTCTCTTAAGTGCAAAGCTTGTATTCCATCTTAGTGTTATTATTGTTCTTCAGGAAAAGATCCCAAAAGATGAAATCAAGATGTGTTATTGTGTTAAAATTATTTTTCTTGATTCCCTATGACATAAATTAACTTATGGGAAAATGTAATTTTTTTTAATTAAAATGTTCCTAATATAAAGAATATTTTAGTTATCATAATTGCCCAGGGACTGCCTCTGCTTGCCTCTCAAGGTGCATAGTTTATGCCGTTTTTTCTTTGAAGGGAAAAATCAAAATTTTATGTTCAAGAGCAACATCACCAAGAGAGATCAAAAATCTGGGTAGTGAACAGGTGGAATAGAAAGTCTATTCTGAGTTACAAGATACGCATATTCAGGTATAAACTTAGTTATTTTAAAACAAAATTAAAAATCAATTCCCAGTTATTATAGCAGGCTAGCATGTCATTTTAAACAATCACTAACGCTGATTCAAAATTCCTATTTACATCTGTGGCCTTTTGAAAACTTTCCTAACTTGTAACTAGAAAACTTGCAGATTTGGAGTTAGTAAAGAAACTCTGTAAACTAACAGATCTCAAACATTTTTTTCAACATTGTTTGTGTAGGAATCAGCCCACAGACTTAGTGTTATGTGTTTTTAAGCTACTGTTAGTTGAAATGTTCACTGAAGGTAAACAGAATGTAAATAAGTACACTGTTATGTGACTTGTGTTTCTTCTTTCTTGCTTTCCTAATGGCTGACCCATCAGTTAGGGAATCTGCAAATAATCTGTGTTTAGTTGTGTTTAGACATTTTGGGGGCATGTGACCATTCTTTTTATTAATTTGAAGGGTCCATTATTGTTACTACTTTTAAATAAATGGACGAAGAAACAGAGAGGAGAGGGAGCTTTCTTATCTGTAAATTAAAATTTGTCCTTCGGAAGGTGCTGGAACAACTGTTCCTGGAAACTACTTCTGGGCACATGAAGGACAAGAAAGTCATCAGGTGTAGTCAGCATGGGTTCACAAAAGGGAAATCATGCTTGACCAGCCTTATAACCTATGACGAAATGACTGCTTTTGTAGATGAGGGAAGAGCCGTGCATATTGTCTATCTTGACTTAAGTAAGACTTTTGACACTGTCTCATATAAGATTGTCATAGACTAACTGATGAGTATGGACTGGATGAGCAAAGAGTGCAGTGGATTGAAAACTGGCTGAATGGGCAGGTTCAGAGGCTGGTCATCAACAGCATGAAGTCTACTTGGAGGACGCTAGTCAGGAGTGTGTACCTATGGGCCAGTACTGGGTTCAGTCCTATTCAACATCATTAATGATCTGGATGACAGGACACAGTGTACTGTCAGCAAATTTGCTGATGATATAAAAGCAGAAGGAGTGGCTGATCCACCAGAGGGTTGTGCCATCATTCAGAGGGACCTCAGCAAGCTGGAGAAATAGGCTGACAGGAACCTCATGAAGTTTAACAAAGGAAAGTTGCACCTGGGAAGAAGCAATCCCATACACCTGTACATGCTGGGCTCTAACGATCTGGAAAGCAGCTTTGCAGAAAGGGCCCTCGGGCTTCTGGTGGACACCAAGTTGAACATGAGACAGCACTGTGCTCTTGTGGCAAAGAAGGCTAATGTTATCCTGGACTGCATTAGGAGGAGTGTTGCCAGTATGTAGAGGGAGGTGATCCTTCCCCTCTCCTCAGCCCTGCTGGAGTACTCTGACCAGTTCTGGGCTCCCCACTATGAGAGAGTTGGACCTACTGAAGAGTCCAGCAAAAGGCCATGAATATGATGAATGGACTGGAGCACCTCTGCTATGAGGAAAGGCTGAGCAAGCTAGGACTGTTCAGGCTGGAGAAGAGAAGGCTCAGGATCTTGTCAATGATCTTGTCAATATATATATATACACATACCTAAAGGAGAGGTTGTTAAGAAGATGAAGCTAGGTTCTTTCCATTCATCAAATCCATCTTTCTCCTATTTAGCAACAAGGATACCATGCGGGACAGTGTCATATGCTTTGCACAGGTCCAGCTAGGTGATGTCAGTTGCTCTCCCCTTATCCACCAATGCTGTAATACCATTCTAGAAGGCCACCAAACTTGTCAGACATGATTTGCTTTTAGTGAAGCCATGTTGGCTGTCACTGATCACCTCCTTATTTTCCATGTGCCTTAGTATAGTTTCCAGGAGGATCTTCTCCATGGTCTTGCTGTGCACAGGGATGAGACTAACTGTAGTTCCCTTGATCTTTTTTTCCCTTTTTAAAAATGGGCATTATGTTTCCTTTTTTCCGGTCAGCAGGAATTTCACAAGACTGCCATGACTTCTAAAATATGATGGATAATGGCTTGGCAACTACATCAGCCAGTTCCCTCAGGACCCACAGAAGTATCTCATCAGGTCCCATGGATTTGTGCACCTTCAGGTTCCTCAGATGGTCTTGAACCTGATCTTCTCCTGCAGTGGGCAGTTCCTCATTCTCCCAGTCCCTGCCTTTGTCTTCTGTGACTTGGGCAGTGTGGCTAGAGCACTTGCTGGTGAAGACTCAGGCAAAAACTCAGGTGAAGACTCAGCCTTGAGCATCTCAGGGTTCTCCATATCCTGGGTGACCAGGTCTCCCGTTTCCTTCCAGAGAGGGCCCACGTATTCCTTAGTCTTCTTTTTATCACTGGCATACCTGTAGAAGCTTTTCTTGTTGCCGTTGACATCCCTGGCCAGTTTTAACTCTACCTGGGCTTTTGCTTTCTTCCTACCTTCTTCCTTCTTTCTTCCTCAGTATCTGTGGAAAGTAGATCTTTCCTAGTGGAACCAACCGTTTTGTTGTCTGTCAGTAGTCAGAAAATGAGGTTGTGCAGGAATAGAAAAAGGCTGGTTGATAGTTACTAAGAAAGTATGAAGTGTAATTAAGTTTCCTCTCAGATATTGTCTTAGATATCTGTAATTTTACAAGAACGTTTTTAATGAATTAGTCAGAAGACTAAATAGTCACATACAATTCAGGTCAATATAATCCTGGCAACTTCTACTTTCTATTTGGGGAATGTCAGTGTCTGCAATATATGACTCAGCTGAGTGGGGTTTTTGACACACGTCTGAGAAACTATTTCTTGGTCCAATCCTGTTGTCTGTATTCACATGCTGGTCTTCCATTCACCGTATAATCTTCTCTAGGAAGAAAGGAAATCCCTTGCTAGTCACCAGCAGTGGACATGTGGAAAGTCACTTAAAGATGAAATAACAACTACCTCGTTCAAAACAGTTGTGATTATTTGAGATTGCTTCCTACACATTACATGTGTTTTTATGTGCTCAAATGCAAAGTCTTCCTCCTGTGTCATTCTGTAATGGTGACAAAATTGTGGGAGAGTTTAGCTTACTCTACTCTTTATGTCTCTTAGTAATGGAGAGTCACAGGAAAGCAGGAGGCAGCCCAGGACTATGAGGTACTGCTGGTTAGCCTAACCTAAAACTATGTGTAACATATATTTACCAGGAATGCGTTCCTGAAGTTGAGCTGAAGATCCAGTTACTACAGAGTAGGAAGCAGGCTCGTTTCTGTATATTGTTGTATATCATCCTTTCAAAGCTTTGTTTGAGCTTTTTATGGTTTATTGGACTTAACTAGCTGTTATCATGTTATTATGTTTAGTTTCTCTTATTGAAATTTTTTGCATGCCATTGATTTCTTAGTTCTTCAGTTTACCTGTTGGTCACTATGCCTTTATCATGTCTTGAATGGCCAATAAACATCCTATTATACAGGTTGTATCACCCTCTGTCTTAACAGATTATTCCTCAAATAACTTCATACATAAAAATTGTTTTGATCTGTTTGTTCATGTTTGTCTCCTCTTCAGCAATCCAAACTGTTTCTACTCTTCTACTCTGATTCTGCTTTTGTGATCTCTGATATAGAAATGCATCTTGTATCTGGCTCTGTTGCTCACTTAGGACTAATATATACTGAAATGGGCTGTTCTTTTTCTTTACTGTACTTAAAACCTTCCTTTTCTGTGATATCATTAAGCATCGATGTTATATTAGGACATGAGTATCAGCTTGGGACACTTGTTTTATACGCAGAATGAAAGTGTATGTACAGAATATGCAGCATGTTTTATAATACAATAGATGTGTGATGTAATCCTTTATGAATTCATTGTATGAACTGGCTTATTATTTAGTGTCCTTTATATTCCATGCTTTGATGTACTACAGCAGTTCAGTGCAATTCTCTGACTACAGTTTAATGCTACTTATTACTTAGTCTTTTTTTAGCTACTTCTAACAGCATCAGTCTGTGTGTATACATGGTCTACTCTTATCTGTGTGTTGTACAGTCTAATTTAGTTTAATTATTTTGTTTCTTTGATATATATATGATTTTTTTGAGGACTTCAGTATGCAGCTCATGATTGCACATTGATAAACCTTTATCAGATCTAGAATCTAGCACTAATGATTAGTAGTACAATTGCCTGAAATTTGTATCTGTTATTTACTTAAGTAGAATCATTGCAGAGGTTGATCTGTATATTTATGTAATTTATTGGTGTTTAAATTTGAATGTATGCAACTCAGTTAACTCTACAGGGCATGCATGATTTGTCAAACATCCTCTCTATTTTTGTTATGAGCTGAACAGTTTTGGTAGTTGTGTATTGAAAGTATGCAGATAAACATGAACAACTGCCTCTTGTGCTACAGAATATGAATATTCCAAGAAGCTTTACCCTTGGTAATAAGTTCTAGTGATTTAGAAACTCAGTTTAAAATTCAGAGCAACCGGTAGTTTATTTCTGTATTGCTTTTTCTGATGCTTTACAAGAACATGTTAAAAGGATTAATTTTTCAATTCTTTTGATATGTATGCACAGAGCTATTGTAAAGAATTTGTATTTTGCCTGTCATTCATTGTCAACTTCTGTGTCAGGTGTTCCTTTGTAAACAATATCCTTGGGAAGTAATGATTCTAACATATGGTATAAAACTGCTTTTTCTCCCTTTGGATTATGACTTTTAGTATTTCTTGATCGAAATGCTGGCTCCAATTCTTGAAGCCAAGTTATTTTATAAACTCTTTCTGTAAGTTTCATTGCCATGTGTCTACTTGAATTGAACCATAGCTAGATCTGGAAGATACTTATCATAGAGAAAGTAGCCTGCCTTGGAGTAGAATCATAGAATCATAGACTGGTTTGTGGTGGAAGGAGCCTTAAAGATCATCTACTTCCAATCCACCTGCTATGGGCAGGGACACCTCCCACTAGACCAGGTTGCTCAAAGCCCCATCCAACCTGGCCTTGAACACCTCCAGAGATGGGGCATCCACAACTTCTCTGGGCAACCTGTTACAGTGCCTCACCACCCCCAGAGTAAGGAATTTCTTCCTAGCGTTTAATCTAAATCTACCCTCTTCCAGTTTAAAACCACTATCCCTCATCTTATAACTATACTCCCTGATAAATCGTCCCTCCCCATCTTTCCTGTAGGCCCCTTTTAAGTACTGAAAGGCCGCTATAAGGTCTTCCTAGAGCCTTCTCTTCTCCAGCCTGAACAACCCCAACTCTTTCAGCCTGTCTTCATGGTAGAGGTGCTCCAGCCCTCTGATCATCTTTGTGGCTCCCCCTCTGGACTCGCTCCAATCGGTCTGCGTCCTTCTTATGTTGGGGGCCCCAGAGCTGGACACAGTACTCCAGCTGGGGTCTCAGGAGAGTGGAGTAGAGGGGCAGAATCATCTCCCTTTACCTGTTGGCCACGCTTCTTTTCATGCAGCCCACAGTACAGTTGGCCTTCTGGGCTGGAAGTGTGCACATTGCTGGCTCACATTGAGCTTCTCATCAACCAACACCCCCAGGACATTCTCCTTGGGGCTGTTCTCAATCCATTCCCTGCCCAGCCTGTATTTGTGCTTGGGATTGCCCCAGCCCACGTGCAGGACCTTGCACTTGGTCTTGTTGAACTTCATGAGGTTCTAAAGCCTGTCCAGGTCCCTCTTGATGGTATCCCTTGCCTCCAGTGTGTTGACTGCACCACACAGTACTGTGAGCACTGAAAAGTTGCGTAAATAGTGCTCCAGACACTGTTTGCTAGTCTCTGAGAAATGGAACATAAATGTAGGCAGTAACTGCTGGCAACTACAGTTAATAATGGCCATGCCTTCGTGTTCAGGGATTCCTTTAAGAGAAATGCTAGTTGTATCAGCCTTGAACTTGGATTGCAAGAGTGGCAAATTGGTTATGGTGACAGGGTTCTGAGTTTTGGTGAGCAACCTGGCCCCACTGGAAATTAGAGTTCCCTCCTTTTCTTGCCATCCCATATAACTAAGAAAAAGTAAATTGAGAAAGAGCAGATTTTACTCCTCTTCTTCTGTCTCCTATTCCTTCTGTGGTAGATGGCAAATATAATGGATACCTTAGGCTCTTTTAAGTGACTGCAAGTGCTTGATGTTGGGGACAGTAATCAGTAGTCTCTTTTGACATTGGAATTGATTCAGATAATCACTTTTAATCATGATCTAAACCAGCAACTAAGGGACTTTGTTTTAAAGCATCTGTTGTAGTCTTGAAAAGCATTGGTAAATTTTTGTTCTTTTCTTAAAGACAATTGGATTTTCATTAGTTGTTAATTATAAATGGATGTCGATTTGCAGCTAAAAATATCCTTTCATTTAATTCGATGTGTTGTTTTGTTGCCCAGTGAGAGACTACCTGTTTGTATACAGATTTATTCATGCTGCTATACATCAACATTTAAATGATTTTTTTTTTTAAATGAAGATACCTGAATTGTATCTGTCAGAAAGGAAAAAAGATAGGTAGCACAACTTCTAAATCTAGAACTAACTAGTTCAATAAAGAAAGGAAGTATTATTTGTAATTAATACATTAAATTAATAATTTTTAGTCACATTACATTAATTAGATTTTAAAAAGAGAGAACATTCTCTTACACCTCATTTTCATTTATATTTTCGCAGCAGGTTTTTTTCTTTTTCAGTTTCCAACTAAGACTGAACGAACTGGTCATTAAATTTAAGTAGCTGAAACAAAACAAAAAAAATACTTTTTTAACATCTGCAGAAAAAACTATTGCTGTCAAGAGCTGGTTTAACATTTCAACAAGCCGTACGCCCAGGTGTTCACCTAATTAATTGCTTTTGTCTATCTTTGAAACTTTAGTAGCAAAAATGTACTGCTCAAATATTTTTTGAGTATAGTTTAAAATTATTGATAGCTTGTGGTAAATGTGAAATATAATTAAAGCTGTAATATACAAGTTTATTTCTCACATGAAAAATACCTTTTTCATCAAGCTTCTTCGAGTTTGTGGTGGAGAGGGAAGAGAACTTAAACTTTTTGGGGTTGAGGAGTAGTACTTTAAGCTGAATGTGTAATTGACTTCCCCGTGTCAGAACACTGACTATATGTTAAATACAAAGCATGCCGTGGTCACAGAGGCCTCTAGAGCCCTGTTCCCGGTTTTGTGTACTGGCAGCATGTGCATCTGTTTATCAGACTGAAAAATTCCCACATTCCATGAAGCTGTTAGCTGCTGCTTTACAGGAGAAAAGGGGCAATATTGGTGGCCACACCATGTCTCGGAATATTAAGACACAGCAAGCTTCCAGCAATGCTAGCATCGCATGATAAGACATCTGTATTTCAACTGGGACTGTTTGTGTACGTGCTTTTTTTAAGCATTGCTGTTTTATTGTTTGTCTAGCTCTGCTGTGTGTGTTTTTGGAGTTTACTGTTCAGATTTTGGTCAAAAGTGAACAGAAGCTAGAGGAAAAGGCTTGCAAACATATTCAGCCACAGAGTGATTAGAGGCAGGGTCAGTGTTTTTGCCGAAGTTCTGCAGAGCAATCAATTTTTAGACCCACTTTGGTTTATGAAACTTTTTTCCCATATCATGACTGTACTTTGAACAAAATGTGATGAAATGTTTTTTCAGAGATATTCTTTATGAGGCTAGTGTTAATTGGTACTTTCTTTTTCAGCTAATCTGCCTGTACCTACTATTGCTGCAATAGATGGAACTGCATTAGGTGGTGGCCTAGAACTTGCGTTAGCCTGTGATATAAGAGTTGCAGGTAGGTCTGAATTCTGTTTATAGAACATAGGATTACTACTGTTGCAGATGGGTTGACTAATCCTTGTTTTGGCAACAATCTTATAAAACTTATTTTATACTTGATGTTGTTTATAACCAATTATTTTAAAGAGTTTTAGCAGAAACATGTTTAAGTACTTGCTAATGTTTAATTTCAAACAACTTACCTCTGATAACTGATTGGTTTTGTTACATGTCTTATTTTATTCTTATGACCTTCATTTTATCCGTATTACCATAAGGTTTATGTAGTTGTTTTGATAATTTATTTAGTAATTAAAGTATTCTCCTCTTCTGTTTGAAGTGTTCTAGATGGAGATTTGATTTTATCTAAACAGGTTGCAGGGAAAAAGCAAAAGTTGTTAGTGAGAGTACTATTACACAAGCAATTAAGCTGTTATAAAATAAAAGTGACAACAGCACTTGAAAAGATGAGCCTTGACCTATCCAGCTGTCAGAACTGTAAAGCCATTTGTTGGAAAGTAAATGGAAACTTAGTCCTGAACAGTTGCCAGTAACTTAGGGTATATAAAGCTGTTTGACCCTTAGAGAATTCATAATAGTCAGATACAGAATTCTACCCCATTTTAAGATGTTAAATGGCAACAGTCTGTTCCTTTTAGTATTTTAAATTTTGCGAATAAGTGTTACGGTAATTGCTTACTTGCCATGTGGAAGTTAATAAGGTACAGAACTTGCCTTGATGGCAAGTTCGATCTTTTACTAAAGGCAGATCAGTTGAATCTATTTAAAGATTTTCATAACTGTTTTTTAAGTGGCTGTTCTTTATGAAAGAAATGTAATAAATTAACAATCTTGTAGGTCATTATTACATATTTTTCAGTGTTTTTTTCCGACAGGTGATAGTAAGAACTCATTTACGTTCTGTGTTTTAGCCTCTTCTGCTAAAATGGGCCTAGTTGAAACAAAGTTGGCAATCATTCCAGGTGCAGGTATGAATGTTTTGCTCTTGTTACCATGGATAACTAAATAGCACATGCTCTTGATATTTTATTTTGGTTTGCTGTTTATGAATTTCTGCTTATTTTTATATTTCTATTAAGGATCATGGCATGTTTTAAAGCTTATGGCTCATATTAGTTACCAAAAATTAATTTAAAAGTGTGTTTCTCCCTTTTAGGGAGTGGCATTGTACATTATTTATTTAATCAAAGCCTTCATTAACTAAGTCAGTATTGAGTGACTCTGTAAATGACAATCGATGTCTTGATCTGAAAGCTGAATAATATTGCTAACGATCAGACTAGGAAAAAAACAGAGTTAGCTATCTGTGTGCAAAAATGGTAATTTAAATAATGATACACTTTTACATAACTTCTGGTACTTTAGGATTCAAATTCTGTTTTCGTGCTACTTGTTAATTGGTTGTAAAGAGTTTAAAAACTGAAAGTATAGCTGTGAATAGATCTTTTGTCTTACCAACATTTTTTGAGAGTTTTGGGGTCATAAACCTCTTCTCTATTTGGAAGGCCACTTTTCCTGGATTCAAGGTGAATGAAAATTATATAATGAATAATGTTCGAGGAGGTTTTTGTGTTGTGAAACTTTTTGTGTTTATTTTATGGATAAGTCGTTGTCACTTGAATTAGTATGTCTGCCTTTCTGGGGAAGGGGCAATAACTTGAACATCCCTGTGACCCTCACCTAGCTTTGGCCGTCATTTCTGGAAGTTTTGGGGAACTTCATATCTTTTCTCTGCCCATGTTCTTTCTAATGAGTGGAACTTAATTTGAAGACACTGTATCCAATTTTAATAGATACCATTGCAGCTCATGTAGAGAGGACAGTAAAAACTACTGTAATGGGAGCACTGGTATGAACTTTGTGTAAGAAACTATCCCATCCTATCACTAATCGAGACAATTATTGTACAATTTCAAATGCTCTATTATTTTGGTTATTGTTGAGTTGTGATTTCAGCCAATACTTTCTCCCTGTCTTTTTTTGTCGGTGGTCAGAGCTACATTTTACATAAGGAAAACTGAGTTATGATGACTGGTCTCTTTTTAGCAGTGGATAAAGATAATAATGTCAATTTAAGGATGTATTTCCTTCTGGTGGTGGTGTTATGAAAAAATGTGCCTTGACAATAAGTCCTAGTGAAAAAAGAGACAGAAAATGATGTCTATGTTTCTTAGCAATTTTTCCCCTTTGTCTTCCAATTCCACCCTCTCCTAAGGAATTTTGCAGGAGAGTTTTGGAGACATACTATCCAGTTCAAGAAATTCAGGTCAAGTTCTCCATATATTCTCAGTGTTCAACTTACTTACGTAGTTTGATGTTTCCTTGTCTTCAGTTAATTATAGATGTTTCAAACTTCTAGTGCTTTCACCTTGAAATGTTATGTGACTGACTCATTATGAGTTTCATTCAGAATGTTTTACTGCTATTCAAAGACTGAGGTTTGAAAAATCTTTTTTTTTTTCCTCATGCTAAAATAATGATTTGGGCATATGTCTTCAGCTCCTTGAAAATACGTCAGATTTCACCATGTTACAATGCCTTTTAAACTTGAAATGTTTTGGGGTATGTTCAGTGATGAATTTTTTCCCTATTCCTGTCAGCCTTTCTGAGGACTATTTTTGCTGAGTGTGTTCGTGCTTATCACAACTTTTGCCTGGTGAGCGTGTACTTGTACCGGTCCTGTTGTGCAATGACAATGTTTCAGCCCTTTTTGGGTTCTGTCATCCAAATAGTAACTGATCATGCTTTATGTCACCAGAAAGTGAAAAATGAATGAAGGAATTTTGCATATGGCATTTAGGTAGAGAAGCCAACTTGAACCACAGGCTTCATGGGTTAATGGAATATTTTCTTACAGTGTTTGCATCAAGCTGTTCTGGGCCCAAGCAGGACTGGGCAGTGGAGCTGAAAACAGCTGTAGCCATTGAGAGACCTCAATAGGTTTCTGCTGCCATCTAGTACATCTGAAATACACTGACAAAATGTGTTGCTTCTTCGAAGCAGATCCCTACAGCATGGCGATCTACTACTGCTTTTATTCTGTTCCATCAGCTGCCATGAGTATGTGGTAGATGTAAAGATCTTAACTTGGATGATAATTAATGTGGGTGTTTGAGGCTGTATGAAAAACTTCTTTATTTTCTGTTTGCTTTTTTTGAAACCCCAGGAAGTTACACTCAAAAAGCTATTTTAAAAGAATGTTACTGGAATTTAATAGCATTAAGATATAGATTCAGGGCAGACCAGGTATGACATTTTGGACCTCGTTGCATGTTATGTGGTATTCCATCCTATTTTGAAATGGGGTCATTGAAAGACCCAGCCAGCTGCTGTCTGTTGACCAACCAGTTTTAACATACATTTCTCAGATGTGAGAAATTTTGCTTTTGAATATGCACAGAAGTACTGCAACCTTCTATAGGCTAAGGTTGAGCAGCAGTTAGTTGAATCCCAGTTAATATACCAAAATGAATTGTTTCTTCTACATCTGCTGAGGGTCTCAACCAAGTAGGCATTTATAGAGCATGCCTTGTCTGTGGTAGCAGGTCGAGTCTCCTCAGAAAATTCACCCATGGCAGACAGCAGAACAAGACCAAGCAGGGGGACAGCAGTGCCTCCTTTTATACAACAGCTTTGTGCACAGACCAGCTGCTCAGGTTGAGAGGGAGAAGGATTGATTTTTCTGCCTCTGGAAATTTAAGTCCAGTTCTTTCCGCTATGAAAAAAGCCTTAGCTGCCAAACTGTGAGCTAGATGTAGCAGAAAATCTTCCCATTTTTCCTCTTCAGTACATCCCACTGTCTAGTAAGGAAGTCAAGATTCAGAGAACTAGAGGAAGTGTGTAACAGCAAGAAGATGACTTGGTAACTTGGTGCTGGGAAAGCTACCCAAGAATGAATATTGATGTTTTTCATTTTCTAAAGAAAGTCTGACAATCACTATTCATTGCACAAGCATTCTTATGCCACCACAACAGGCATATATATCAGCCAGTCTATTTGTCTGTTCATCCCCTCTCTTCCTGACTTTTCTTCCCTATGTACTTGGGGTCTGTTGGCCAGTTGTGGCCTAATTTGACTACAGGTCTTTGGCTGCGAAAAAAGACGGTCCCTAGAATTTTATTACAAGTAGGTGGCCAGATGAAGGGAAAATTTTGTTGTCCTCAGACAAAAAGTTTCAGCACGAACTAACCTATTCTTTGGCATGAAAGAATGGGCACAGGAGGGAGGCATTGTGGATGTCCTAGCTGTGGAAAATGTTTCAGTTAGAATACTTTCTGCTGCTCAGCAGTGAGTTCGTATGAGACAGGATTTAATGAGAAACCAGACTTTATTAGCGCTGCGGTTTAAGGAGATGCTTGTTACCAGCCAGAGTCTTTCTCAAAGCTGTTCATTGCTGAAACGAGCTCATTTTTTGGATCTCTTAGTCAAATAGCTATTTAAACAACTTATTTTCTGTGTAACTGTAGTCCGTACAGAACTCGGCATAATGTAGGAAAAGTCTTTTTAACACAAAAATAATTTTCCTTCTCTTTGTTGTTATTTACCAGACTGAAGTAAAAAGAAAGCAAACCTCTTTCATTAATTGAATGTAGTTTCTGGTGTCTTTCAACTTGCAAAGGAAGTGTTTCACATTGACAAGTTGCTCCTTAGCTGAAAATTGTGCTTTGGAGTGTTTGTGTCTAAAGTCCTTTGTTTTTCTGCTTTGTAACATTTTAAAGCTATCTCCATCCATCGTTTATTTCTGTTGTTTATCTCTAGACTTTCACAATAGATGTCATACTGGGCCTGTAATTGATAGATGATGCCTTGCTGGCAGATCTGCTTTTATTTGTTAGTATCTTACTTGTATACCACTCAGTAATAGATCTGTTATGAGAAGATAAAAATGCTTCTAAACAACATACATAAACTTTCTTACTCTGTTACTAGAATGAAATATGATTGATGGGACAAGGGAAAATATTCTGTGACAATATCAAGTAGGAAAGTTAGATGTATATATAAAAAATAACTCGGGCTTTCTTTATGCAGTTTTTTCCCATGAAAGTTTCATGTGTAAAGCTGAGGCATTGGTATGCATTAACAATCATGATTCCACAAAAAACCCAAAATAAAATAATGGAACTTTGTTAAAATTAATACACAGCAGGTAATTTGACCCGGCTAGATTTAAACTGTAGCTACTGGCCTGTGTACTTACAGCTGTCACTCCTTTTTTTTTTTTTGTTTTGTTTTGTGTATGAACACATTTTAATTAGCAAGGCTTAATTCAACTCATCAAAACGAATTTCGTCTTTGTTCTTCCTTGCTCCTCCCAAAACCGCACTACTTCATTACAGAGCTTCCACTGTTTAAAGGTAAAATAAAAACGCAGCACATAATCCCTAGGATCATGCTTTCCCTGATGGCATTCAATTTAAAAGCATATTTTACCAAGAAGGCTATAAAATAAAAAGAAAGGAAAAAAAATAATCTCTTGAATCTTTTAAAAAGTCTTTGTAAAAAGCTATCTTCTTTCTGCTTCTTAAAGTTACTTTGAATCCATTTTTCTAAAGGTGAAACTGAAGTTTTCTTGCATAGCAGGCTGGACTGTTTTTTGTCTTTAAAATATATAGCAAGGGAGAGATTTAATGGCATCATTTCTGTGTTCTCCTCTTTCTTTCCGCTGCTAACAGCGTTGTTTTAACTGTTTTTCTAAACTGTAAAATATGTTTGGGAAAGTTGTAGTACTTGTAGATTATAAAATTATAAAAGGTGACAGAGGAACACACCCAAAAATCAGTTTTCTTTGCATAGGAAGAAAACGAGTGTAAGAATCAAAACTGGATCTAGGTAATTGTTGTCTTATTTTCCATATCTTGTAAAGTATTCATCATTTCACTTTTAAAAACAACATGAATGTCTCTGTTACAGGATTTATTTTAAAGTTGAAAAAATTATTCTATTTTGGATGAGAAAGATGTCAAGGGAGTTGCCAGATGTGAAAAACTCATACAGAATGTGATCTTGCTAACAGCAGTAGTTGTACAATTCAGCCAAGTGTAAAGGTTAAATAAAATGTCAGGCATTTCAAGTTGAAATCTCACACACCTTACAATATATTGTTGGTATATTCTTTAGGTTTCTATACTTTAGTTTCAACAGTAATAGGAATAATTGTATTTGACAAATACTGAAAAATTGAAGTGTCACCATTTGTGGTAGTGTCTGAGGTAGGACTTCTGCACATTTAGTGTAATTTTTCTGCATGTAGGTGCTATTTGATAGTACAGCATTACAGAGATATTTAGAAAGAAAAACCTGCTTATTTTGTGTAACTTTATACATCTTGAGTAAGACTATACTTCTCCATCTCATCTTTATTCCTGCCCTTACTACCCTACTCTTAGCTTCTCCTTTAGTTTTCCCACAAAGTCTCCTTGGTTCTTACGTATAAAATTTTTTTCTCATGTCATAAGGACAGCAATTGAGTCCTCTTACCTCTTTAAAGTTCAACTCTTAGTCCTGTGCCAACTGCTGACTGATTGGGAAAAAAGCCCAAAGTGAAACAGTTAGCTTTGAGTTTGTTTCTCTTTTTCAGTTAGTCCATAAACTTTCGTGAGTTCTCTTCCTTCTGTTCCCTTAGCCCAGTCGTGTCAGATTTTTAATATTGTAAAGTTCCCAAATGAAATACTGGTAGAAGACAGTTTTAAATAAGCTCCTGAATCAACATCTGCAGTGTTTCATCAATATTATTCTTAGCAATTTATTTACTGTGAAACAACCAAGAGGATGCAATTTCTTCTTCTTCTTCCCTTACAATTAAGAAAAATCTTTTTTTTTTTTTATTGAGGTCTAACATAAGCATTTACAACCCTATTATGATTTGATATAGTAAACCCCCTAAATTAGTTATTTTAAGAACATTTATCTACTTTTTCTTCAATCATCTGAAGTCTAGATAGCTTTATTTGCATTTTAATATTTTGTAATGTTTATTTTATACATCATGTTAAATAAATGGCCAGAAGTAAAAAATTGCTAATAGCATAGAAAACAGATGTTTGAACATCCACTCTTTTCTCAAAGTAATTAAACACAATATATAGAATGTTACTGGAGGGAGGTAAATTAGTTCTGCTTCTGTAAGCTAGGGAGAATTATATTTTCCTTTTCTTAAATAAAAATAAGCTGATTTTCATCAAATGACTCATTTTCTCCCTAGCTTTATGATCAGTTGTAATGGTGATGATGTTGAGGCAAAACTTCAAAATGTCATGCAATACTAGCACTGCAAAAGCTCCATGCATAAAACTAATGTTTTGCAAATTTTATTTACAGTCTCTCTATGTAAACAGAATACTTTGCAAGTAATGGCAACATACAGTGGAAGAGGAGATGATAGGAGAACTCCATGTCATCCGAACTATCCCCTGTATCTACATGAAGCATACAGTACTTACCGTTGCAGGCTGATCCACAGAACAATCTGTGCTTTTCCCTTTGCATGCTAGCCATAGAACACTTTCCAAACCCATGTGAAAACACAACTAGTACTTCCTACAGAAAAAGGAGGTATCCAAGGCTGTCATCAGTGTCCCAAGTGACTGCAATTGCATAGAAAGTTATTTGAAATGTCAAGTTCAGTGTAAGAAATTGACCATTTCTGATATACTCGTTTTTCTGCTAGCAGAGATTGCAGAGCATTTCTTCCTAACCTAAATTTGGAGATGTCTTGTTTACAAATCAGAATTAACAGTCAGATGTTTGAGAAATTTCAGTATCATAAGGAGGAGCACTGCATCCCTAACATACCGTGTCTAGTTAAAGTTAGTCCTGTGATGCTGCACGGGAAGAAGGAAATAAAACAAGGACAAAAGAAAGCCCCAGAAGCCAAGTTGAACATTAGAGGAAGTGTAACAGAAGAGAAAGGGAATTTTCTTGGTCTTGGAAAGCAAAGCACAGAAGGTTTGAGATGAGTATAATATACCTATGGAGAAATCAAACCTTAGCAAGAAAAAATGATTGAATGTTGTTTAGACCTTTGGCATGTCTTGGGGGTATAAAAACATTGTTCTGTATATCAAGATTGAATTTTTGAGTACTGTTTTTATTAAAATTCATTCTTACAACCTGAGCAATGTTATCAATTGTTTTCCTCATTCTCATAGGTACGTAAAGTACAGTTGCTTTCATCGGTTTGAAAATTGTTTTGTGAGATTGATGGATTACTCATTTTTGAATGACAGCCAGAAAAATGAAAAAATGTAACAAACAGTTTGATTTTTTCCATCCTCCTTAAATCATGTAGATTTAAGCCCCGTTCAGGTATTGTTTCAGTGAGCGTGGTTGTACTATTATATCGGTATCTTTTCAAGACCATTTCTGTGCCATTGGTAACTCAGGAGTGAGGCTTTGAAAAGAAAGGAAACTTGAACTTTGCTTTTGCAATTATATTTTCTCACCATGTATAGAATAGTATGACACTGAATAGAAACTACAGTTTAAGCAAACTCTAACTATTGATGGAATTCATGGTAGGTTTCAGAGCCTAGGTGCAAAGTAGGATATATTCACTTGGGGTACTCAAGTGAAAAGGACCTGGAGACAATAAAGTAAATGGAGACAAGAATGATCTAAAATGCATCTAGGTAAAGAACCTTCATTTTTCCAAAGCCAGTTAAAATTTAAAGTTGTCTTTATACACTTGTAACTAATCCGATACATGAGTTTTGTATTCACTCATAAGGATCCATCAGAGTTCATGAATGCCTTTGATGAAGTGATTTTCCCCTTGCTCGAAATTTTGAATTAATTTTGAAAGTTGTACAAAGCCTAATGTACTTTGTACAAGACAACCCTTTTTTACTTTGTAAAAGACCATCCTTTTCATCCCCAAACATGTCCCGAAACCAGCACCTGATGTCTATCTCAAGTCCACTTTATCTCTTGTCCACTCAAAATAATGATAAAAACTTTCAGTTGCACATTTTCGTGTAAAGTTCTTATATTATTTTCTTTCAACTTATCATTTTTAAGCTTATGCAAAAACAAAAGGAAGACTAAGCAATAATAACTGATGTTTCTGGGGAAATGTGGGGCAAGAATAATCTAAACATTTCCTGGATATAGAAAATAAAGTTGCATAAAATTTTCTCTTAAAATTGGCTTACTGAAGTTTTTTTGGAAAGGAAAAAAATTGCATTTTGGAAATCAGTATTAGACAAATTAAACTCAGTATCTACTGACACCTCTTCTGGTGGACTAGGAGCTAAAACAAAAGTCCTGAACTTCAGGGTTCAAGGTTAGCTTCTTCCGTAGTCAGCATCTTTGAATATTAAGGTTCTCCACCTTCTTATCTAATTACCTTTTCATGTTCCTCTATTGAGGAGACTTATTGCTACTTCAGTTCATTGCCAAAGATTAAGTATTGTCTCAATAGTGTCCTTTCTTCCTGTAGCTTCTCTTACGCTCTACTTGGCAAACTAATACAACTTTTTCTCTACTCTTTCTGTCTCTGATAACACAAGCAACAAGGGGAAAGAACTCCTTAGGGAGTGTTAGGAAAGGCAGAGAAAATAAGAGGTGAAAGTAAGAGTCTAGTACAGAAAATTATTAACCTTAAAGTATTGGTGATAGATGAAGATGACAATGCATGAGCCAGTCAGCCCAGGTTGGGAATTTATTTTCTAATGTCTTGAGGTATTGAGGGAATAATGAAATTTTGTCTTTTAGTGGAGAATCAAGCAGAAATGTGTCATCACCAACTATCAGTATGTGTGTATGAAAAACATACCAGGACAGTGAAAGACAGCAAAGTAAAAGGAGTTAAGAAGATTATTCGTACCATACAGGCAATTTCGGAAGTCTTAGCTGCTCTGCATCCCTCCTGTCTCTCTGCATTGACAGCCCAGGAGACATAAACTCCTTATTTTAGTTCTTGGCTTATCCCTAAATCAGATGTGTAAAAAGGATGATGAAGATATTCCTTGTAGTGTTAAGGAACTTGTTAATCTGCATAGTGATGGACAAAATTTAATATAAGATGATGAAGATGAGACATTGGATGCTAATGTATGTAGCTGATCTTACTACCTATCACTTGGTAGTTTTCAGTAGTTCTTTAGAAGCGATGACCAAGTTGCAGAAGCTGAGATAAAACGTACATGTAGAAGACCTGCATGATTCTCACAAGTGAGTAAAGCAACATTCATACGTAGAAGTCAAACAGCTCATAAGCCACATGTTAAGTGGTTTTAAGTGACTCAGCTTCTGTGGCATACCCTTGTTCCCACCCCCTCCCTTTAGTTTTTTAAGTCTACAGTTTGGCAGAACCTAGTTAGGATGCTGCCACAGTGTGTATGTGTATTTGGGATGGAGTCTGCAAGAAACCTTAGATATCTACAAAGGCATTGTGCAAAGAAGCAGAGACAGAAGGTGCAAGAGAGAAACACATGCTGATCAGGAGGTTACCAGCAGAGAAACAGGACAAGTTGGAGGTACAAACCTGAGGAATTAAGAAGGTTTTAATAAATGAGGAGAAAGAAATAAGATGCTAAAACTTCCCTATTTAATCTCTTTAAGAAATAGTTTATTAAGAAGAAAATAGACAGTATGGGTTTTAGAAACCTATCCTTGTATCTAGTTTTTGTTCTGTTTGGGTTTTTTCCCCAGATACTCCCACGCCATTTCTGAAATTTAAGTGATGGTTATGTCCTTCCAAAACTTAGCTACAAGTCTTTATGTCATTATTTGGTCAAAATTTCCATTGACATCAGTGTTTGCTACAGTAAAGACTACAAAAACTGTGATCATCCTTTAGGATTTGTTTCAGCAATAATGAATCCAGAGGGAATCTGGAGGAGAAAAGAAAACTCCAAATTGTGAGGAGGTTAAATGAGCAGTAAGTTTCTGCCTTTTAAATTCTAGACGTTTTGTGTAAGTCACTGCGCAAGTGACCCTTACTGTGCATAGCACACAGAGAAGAGTTGTGGTTTAGTCATTGGCATGTGTTAGTAAGGACTTGTGTAAGCAGTGAATGCTGAGCGAAATTAATGCATTGCATTACTTATGTCATGTTCAAGTCTGGCTTACAAAAGAATGTTGTAGGATTTTGAGCAGTGCAAGAATAGTTTTCTTACATTATTTCAGTTTACCTTTTGCACTTCTCCTGGTTAGTGAATGGAAAGCAATTTACAGCAAGAAACAGGCTTTGGAAAGATGAAAAGAAGATGAAATATCTTCTACTGTGTATTGTTATTATGATTCCCCTCTTCAGTATGTTTCAGTCTCAATATAGATGTGACTGGGGATGGAGGATTGGGAGTGGGGCTCTGGAGTACCAGCTGGAGCATATAAACGGGGGCTAGTATAGACGCAACAATACTTGGTAAGTTCCTAAAAATTATGTTGACAGCTGTTGAGCTCATCCATACTCAGTGTGTTTTTTGAAGAGAAGCCAAGGAATTTTTAATCAAAGAAGATTACTGAGTGGATTACTATGTGCTGAATATTTAAAAATAGACTTACTTTTATTAGTAAAAACTCTTTGTTTAAGCCTGAAGTGTTACATTTTTCACTGAAAATGCAAAAGCTGTTTTGATTTAAAAGTGTTAAATTATTATGAATGAGATGGAAAGAGATAATGAGATGGAAAGAAGATAATATTTATTCTGTTTAATTGGAATTTTCTTGTAGGAATTTCAGTGTGAGTAATGTAAGTGCATTTTAACTTTAAACTTTAATGGATCTCAGACTGTGGCATTTTTGAGGGAGAGAGGATTTTAAGCGACCTGTTAAATTGGAAAATGTCTGATTTAAAGAAAATACGGAATGTTTTTGTGTGAAGTTATTTTGGTAATCTGCTCTCATAGGACCAATTGCTAGTCTTTTCCCACCCTAATGAAACTAGGTCACTAGTTTTTGGCATTCATCCAAGTTGTGAGATTTATTTGGTGTTCAAGCACACTGTCTAGAAATAGTGATGCAATGTCAGCAAGGCCACTTTTCATTTCATGAACATAATTTCCAGTGCCCTGGAATTAATTTATTCACTGACCTGTTAATAACTGCAATCTGTCACTGGCTTACAGAGGCAGAGGAAGTGTCTGGAAATAGTCATGGTCACCCTACCAGGTGATTAGTTACAGGATTTCTGTTCAGTGTAACATTTTTTGATTTTGATCATGTCATAACAGTCATCTGCCTGTTAATGAAAACAAACCAGCAACTTAATCAAAAGGAAAATATTGTAATTAGTAAATATTGGAGAGAGATAACTGATTTGAAATGGTTGTTTTGCACCACATTATACTGTAATGTATCTGAGAAAGATTCTTGTTACCTTTGAAAAAGTATAGGAATTCAGCATGTATAGATGAGATATAATTGTTTGAAAAAGCACATTGTGGTATTACTGTGTTATACTTGTTAAATAAAAGGAAAACTAGTAAGTCGAATTTAGTGGTGTTCTAGGTTTATTTTCACCACCCCCACACCCCAGTGTTTTTGTTAAAATCAGGATTGTCTTGCCACAGGCATGGCAGGCAGTCGCTTAGGGCAGTAGATTGCTCTGGATAGCAGAATAGCTGTTAGCGCTTTTCTACTTTGCATGTGCCAGAGCCCTGGAGAGTCAAGCGTGCTGCTGCCACTGAGGGAGAAGGGATCAAGGGTCAGAGAACAGTTCTTTTTGCACAGTGTCACAGCTGGCTGTTCCCAGCAATGCTGCTGCTGTTTTCAGTGTTTCTGTTTCTGTTGTAGAGAAGCAGCAAACCTAGCTCTAACCTGTTCTGCATCCTAGCTCCGAGCCCTTTTTACCTTTCTTAAGATCCAAATGTTTCTTCTTTTCCTTATTTACCATTCCCCGTGGTGTGAGCTGCACAGCATCCTGGCCCTTAATCCACTGTCTAGAAAAAATAAATTTTGCCTATAGCAGTAAGGTGGCTCAGATTAAAGTCTCAGGCACCATCACTGCATGTAGTAAACCCTACTCTTCAGTTTCTATGGGAAGAGACTTTTCTAGACTTGCATAAAACTGATCTTTGGGCGCAAATTAAAGCTTAATAATGAGAAAGCATTTGGGGGTTTTTTGTTTGGTTGTTCTGCATTGTTTGGGCTCTAAATTATTGCAGTTCAGGAGCTTCTGAGTTAGGGTACTTAATGTGATACTAGAGATATTAAAATTTCTGATGGAACTTTCAGCAGAGCTCAGTGCTGATCTACTATTGCTGCCATTGCAATCATGGATAGAATTGCAACTTTTTTTGGTCTCAGGTGATCAGTAGTGTTTTTCTTGAAGCTGTAATTTCAGAAGACAACTTGTGATCTGGACTTCCATGGCTGAGCAATGCTAGTTGAAAACATGTCCCTTCTTCAGAATGGTTCAGAAAGTCAGTTTTAATGAATGGCTACATTTATTTCTAATCCGATTTTTCGGGAATCTTGCTTAGATGTTTTCCAGTATTTGAGAGTGGAAAAACACTAGAAATCTTTTTAGTGGTAACTTGAAGGTAGAAAATGATTATTTTTGAAAATTCCAGCTTTATACAGTGTGTCTGAACTCTTTAGAGGGGCCAAACACTACTTTGGGGTGAAGTTGTGATGTCCATAGAAGTATCACCCTACACCTCTTTAGGGCTAGAAGAGAATTTATGAAATTCAATTCTAAAGCTTGTTGGTTTTTTGGTTTAAAATATAACAGGAAAATGCATTTTTTTTTGATTAAAAAAAAAGACAGCACAGAAAATAGCAGCTTTCTCATTGACCCTTGCAAAACCCAATATTTTCTAATGGAGACTTCTACTAAGGACAGTAGCTAGTGCACACTCCTCTGTTTAGTGATATTTATCTTATCAGACTGCTAGCTATATGATTCCCCTGTATGGAACAAGAAAAGGTCTGGCTGCTTTGTACAATATCCCGTCTTTCAGCGTATGCCATGCTAGCAGATTTTGATGACTTGGCCCATTACATCTTTTGATGTCTCCTTTGTTTTCAAATTCTTTCAAGTGACACAGTAATTACTGTTAAGCTGTTCTCTGTTCACTACATCTGCTGACTGTCCCCCAAAGTCTTTCTAATAAAAAAGAGAATAAAAACAAAGTAAATTCCTGGTGAGTCATTTTCTAATATGTAATAAAACAGAAAACCAAAACCGGGGATGAACAATGTAGAACAAAATTTGGATCTACTAAATTACATAGAAGCAGAACATGCTAGGCAAACCAAATTAAAATGATTTCGATACATCTTTCACTGTTTCAGACACACAAGTGTTTTTTTCGTTAAAACAAGCTATTGAAGTCTTTTTAGTTGTATTCATTTCTAAATTACTTATAAGGAAATCCCATGAATATTTTATAGTGCTCTTATTATTCTATACCTATTCTATTATTGGTATATAGTGTGATCATGATTCAGACAGTAGATTTTTGGGGCTTTTTTGGTGCCATTTTTATGTTTCAGCATGAAATAAAGAAATGGCTTAATGTTTGGTGGCTTTCTAAACTCATATTTGTTTTGGGACATTGAAAATGACAAGTTTGCAAAATCCCTGAACCTGAATCACTAGTTCACCTATATTGTAGGAAGCATAAAATAGAGCACTTTATCCGTGCCATAGGCAGGGACACCTCCCACTAGACCAGGTTGCTCAAAGCCCCATCCAGCCTGGCCTTGAACACCTCCAGGGATGGAGCATACACAACTTCCCTGGGCAACCCGTTCCAGTGTCTCACCACCCTCACCATCAAGAATTTCTTCCTGGTATCTAATCTAAATCTACCCTCTTCCTATAACTATACTCCCTGATAAAGAGTCCGTCCCCAGCTCTCCTGTAGGCCCCTTTTAAGTACTGAAAGGCCACTATAAGGTCTCCCCGGAGCCTTCTCTTCTCCAGCCTGAACAACCCCAACTCTTTCAGCCTGTCTTCATGGGAGAGGTGCTCCGGCCTTCTGATCACCTTTCTGGTCCCGTCTGGACTCGCTCCAACCAGTCCGTGTCTTTCTTATGGGCCCACCTCTCAAGCCTGTCCAGGTCCCTCTGGATGGTATCCCTTGCCTCCAGCATGTCAACCACGCCACAGAGCTTGGTGTCATCAGCAAACTTGCTGAGGGTGGCTCCTCTGTCACTTGGAGGAGAAAATTGTTACCAGCGCATTCCAAGTACCTCCTGGATTGCTTATGCCCTGCTGTGTTGTCCTTCCAACAGATATCTGGGTGTTTGAAGTCCCCCAGGATAACCGTGGCTTGTGAACTGAGGCTGCTCCTATCTATCTGTAGAGGGCCTCATCCATTCGGTCTTCCTGGTCAGGTGGCCTCTAGCAGACCCCCACTGTAATGTCACCAGCCCCTCCCCTCCCTTTAATCCTGACCTGTAAGCTCTGGGTAGACTCCTCATCTGTCCCCAGGCAGAGCTCCATGAGCTCCAGCTGGTGGTTAACATAGAGGGCAACACCCCCTCCTTGTCTCACCTGCCTGTCCTTCCTAAAGAGCCTGTAATGGGAATGTTGTTTTTGAAAATTTCAGTATTACAGAGTTTACTGGGTTTTGTCATTACTGTGGCAGGTTTTTTTTTTTCATTTTGCTGAGTTTAACATCTGCTTTATTGACTGTTTCAAATGAATTTCTATGACAGTTTTGCGGAAGATTTTCACTTACCAAAAACATAAACTAAGTGCTGATTTCCTCTTCTGTCATTAAGTCACTTTCCCCCCTGTTTTTATTAGGGACGGTTCTTTGGAAAATACCTCTCCTGGCTCTCTGTTTTCTTGTAAGGTGTCAGCAGGTGATACTTCTCCCAGTAGAGCTGGAATAAAAGTAGGTCTTGTGGAAAGTAGGTGAATGATAACTGATTAAAAATCTTGAGAGTGTTCATAGCTTTTAATATTTTATATGTTGAATTTTCACTTTACACTGTAGGAATTTTTTTTAAAGGTCTCACCTCCAAAATCATCAAGCTATTCTCGGGTACTTTAATCTCAAATACTCAAAAAATTGTGTGAATTCACGTCTGCTAAACAGAAGGGAAAATTAAACCTGTCAAGTCACTTCTTCTAGCATGTATGAATGCATGAGGTGTGAGGTGGATATTAGCTGAGTTGGACCAAAAATTTTCATGGTAAATTCATATTACAGCACAGAGTTCCCGACCATTTGTCTTGTAGTGGAAGCCTGCGTAGCAATAAATGTGGGAAAAGGCAAAGGGGAAGGTCTGGAGAGAGGAAGATTTTCCCTCAGTTGAGGAGGACCGTGTGAGAGACCACTTGGCCAAGCTGGACATTCACAAGTCCATGGGCCCCAATGGCATGCATCCGCGAGTGCTGAGAGAGCTGGCGGATGTTATTGCTAGACCACTCTCCATCATCTTTGAACGGTCATGGAGAACAGGAGAGGTGCCTGAGGACTGGAGGAAGGCTGACATCACTCTGATCTTCAAAAAAGGCAAGAAGGAGGACCCAGGGAACTATAGACCAGTTAGTCTCACCTCTGTCCCTGGGAAGGTAATGGAGCAACTCATTCTGGATGTCATCTCCAAACTCTTTGAGGAACAGGAAGTTATTGGAAGTGGTCAACATGGATTTACCAAGGGTAAATCATGCTTGACCAATCTGATAGCTTTCTATGATGTTATAACTGGTTGGCTGGATGAGGGGAGAGTTGTGGATGTCATCTACCGTGACTTTAGCAAGGCTTTTGACACTGTCTCCCATGACATCCTCATTAGGAAGCTGAGGAAGTATGTGCTAGATGAGGTGACAGTGAGGTGGATTGAGAGTTGGCTGCGGGACAGAACTCAGAGGGTTGTGATCAGCGGCACAGAGTCTAGTTGGAGGCCTGTAACCAGTGGTGTCCCCCAGGGGTCAATACTCGGTCCAATTTTGTTTAATATATTCATTAATGACCTGGATGAGGGGACAGAGTGTATCCTCAGCAAGTTTGCTGATGTTACCAAACTGGGTGGGGTGGCTGACACCCCAGAGGGCCGTGCTGCCATCCAGCGTGACCTGGACAGGCTGAAGAGCTGGGCAGAGAAGAACCTAATGAGGTTCAACAAGAGCAAGTGCAAGATCCTGCGCCTGGGGAGGAAGAATGCTAGGCACCAGTATAGGTTAGGGGCGGACCTGCTGGGAAGTAGCTCTGAGGAGAAGGATCTGGGGGTCGTGGTAGACAGTAAATTATCCATGGCCCAGCAATGTGCCCTTGTTGCCAAAAAGGCCAATGGAATCCTGGGCTGCATAGGGAAGAGTGTGGCCAGTAGGTCAAGGGAGGTCATTCTCCCCCTCTACTCTGCACTGGTGAGGCCACAACTGGAATACTGTGTCCAGTTTTGGGCTCCCCAGTTCAAGAGGGACAGGAAACTGCTGAAGTGAGTCCAGCGAAGGGCAACTAAGATGATTAAGGGATTGGAGCGTCTCCCTTATGAGGAAAATCTGAGAGAGCTAGGACTCTTTAGCCTGGCGAAGAGAAGGCTGAGGGGAGACCTTATTATGGCGTACAAGTATCTAAAGGGTGGGTTGAAGGAGGATGGAGCCAGGCTCTTTTCAATGGTTCCCAGTGACAGGACGAGGGGTAATGGGCACAAGTTAGAACACAGGAAGTTCTGTTCAAATACACGGAAAAACTTCTTTACGGTGAGGGTGACAGAGCACTGGCACAGGCTGCCCAGGGAGGTTGTGGAGTCCCCTTCTCTGGAGATTTTCAAGACCCTCCTGGATGCAGTCCTGAGTAATGTGCTCTGGGCAATGCTGCTTTGGCAGGGGAGTTGGACTAGATGATCTCTAGAGGTCCCTTCCAACTCTGAAAAAAATTCTGTGATTCTGTGAAATTCTGTGATTCTGTGAAAAGTCGTTATCCTCTTTGTAAAGATGAGTGAAGGGTAGCTGCTTTAATTAGAAAGATGATATTTTCTGTACTTTTTCTACTGCCCTCTTTCTGAAAGAGTCTTAGAGTGCTACGACACCTGGATTCAAACATAGGCAAGCTTAAATTCCAGCTTCTCTGCGTGTACCCTGTGAACTGGTAGGACAATTCTGAATTCAGACATCCAGGCACTAGGTATTTATCTTAATCATCAAAACAGAGGCACACAGTCGCACAAGGTGATTCTGTGATTCTGTGAAGTGTTTCTGATTTGTCATATCTTGAAGCCAGGACCAACCTTTCTCTTCAGGCAGTTCCTACAAGACTTTTTGTGCAGGCAGAAGACAGTATGTTCCCTGAACATGGTGTCCTGTGCCCTGGAGTGCATGACTGGGGCTCTGGTTACTTCTGTGTTCTCGCTGTCAGTGCAGGAGCTGTAGGTACACTGTGATGTCCAGAATGATTTTGATTCTTAGGTGTAGTAAGAAGTTGAATCCCATTAATAATGTCAGTGTTACGAGGATTCAAGCATAGAAGGTTTTAAGGGCAATTTTTGTGGTAAAGTACAGAACGTAAGAGCATAGTACAAGTTGCTGTTTTTACATGCTTCCAGATGGATCTGTCTGCTTTTTTGGGTTTTTGATTTTTTTTTTTTTGTTTTGAACCAGAACTTTTTTATTTTTTATGTAGAAGGGACAGGCAATTTACAATTGTATGCATGTAATTTGTGCCGGTAACAAACTCATGCAGATACAACGGCTGTGAACAAATAAAGCAAATGATTATGTGCTCCTTTGTGTAGGAAACACCAAAACTTCACAGACTGTCCTAATATGAAATGCCGTAATGTGACTGAAATGTGTAGAGGAACAACATAGCTTTGTACATAGCCATCATAAATGTGTAAAAGAATATCTGAGAGAAAAAAGTGTGCCTCAGAAATAAAATTTGGTAAGTGTAAGTTGTATGGGCTTAGCCAGTAGTTTCCATTGAATTTTGATATAGGAAAGCTCACATAAAAGATGAGAGCAACTCTTTTATAAGTCGTAAGTCATCAGAATAAACGTTCACATTTTTATTCTTATTTTTTTCATAGAAACTTTGCTTTCCATTTCAGTCTTCATTTTACATGAAATTAAAAAAAAAGTCAAAAGAAAAAAGTTGATATAGAATTGACTGCTGTCAGTATGGAAAAGAAATGTGGTAATTTGAAGACCAAATGCTCTTTGCTGAAATAATTCTGCCTGAAAATTAGCTGGTAGCTATTGATCTTTTATTGAAATTCCTGAAGTTTGACACTAGATTCATGTACTAATTGCCATGAGATTGACAATGAGCAAGGCAATATATAGCTTGTGCATTAAATTTCTTTCAACTGAGGAAATTAATAGACAGTTTTAACCCAGATATATTGGTCTGTCAGTTCCTATGGGACTGGACCTACAGTAGTGAAAGATTTCTAGATTTCTCACTGCTTCTCAAAGATTTGCTATTATAGGCAGAAGTAGAGTGACTGGATTTTTATATTTTAGTTGTTCATAAGGACCTTATGCCTAGCCAGATTTATAACTACTGCAAGTGATCAAGTGTCTTCATGCTGAACACTTAGAAGTGCCAGCTATCTTTCTGGATATCATCTCTTCAACAGAATAGGAGGTTACCCAGAGCATAGTGCTGTGACCATAAAAACCTTTACTTTCTTCAACTTTGAAGTGAGAAATAGAGAGGAAGAAAGTAACAATCGGAGTACAAAAATAGTAGTACATGCAGCGTAGGAAGCAACTCTTGTCCTTGCTAATTGTTCGTATGGAAAAGAATAAGTCCCTGTGAATTAAGAAGCACTTCCCCTAGTCTTGGAATTGTTGAAGGTCCAAGTAGTGGAAAAGACTGATATGTTGTCTGTTCTGAGCTCATCACACTTCTCCATTTCAAAATGAGTTAAAACCCAAGTAAATTCTTTCCATGTTCTGTAAAAGATGTGTCCTAAATTAGATTATGGAGCATAACATATTGTAACTACAGATTTTCTGATTCTCTTGAATTCCCTGCAATATATATGTAATGTCTGTAGGCAAGACAGTTTTCTTTTGTTCCTAGTGAGATGGCTCTGCTCTTTACTTTGGCCTTTACTATAAGTTTATCTTTACAATACCTTTCTTATTAGAAACCTGAATTTAGTTTGGTATGCTTCAGTGTCTACAAAGACAATATTTTATATGCTTTTCTACTCCTAGAGAAGAGATGATTATCAATAATGGAATCAATGATAGTCACAAAAATCATGTCTCCTTTATAAAAAAAAACACATCCCAACACTCCCCTCTCTCCTCAAAACAACCCCCAGAATACCTTCCCCCAGGAAAATATCTATTTGTTTAAAAACAAGAAGAAAGAAATATTAGTGAAAGCTATGTTTTGCAGTTGAAGAGATTTCTCTTTCTGGTGGGCAGAATAAAATAATTCTTATACTTTTATCTGTTCCAGGTGTGTTAGGTGACATACTTTTTAGGAGGTTTGTGTAGATGTTCGTTCTCTCATCCTGTCATCCAGGAGCCAGGTACTACATAAGAAAAATAAATCCTTGATCTGGACATGGTCCTGGACAACCTTTTCTCAGTGATCCATCTTGAGCAGCATTGTGGGACAAGATCTCCAGAGGTCCTTTCCAAGTTCAATCTTTCAGTGGTTCTGTGGTTTTGGCAGTTGGATGAAGTATCAGAAGACAGTGAAAGTCATATTCTTTTTATTTTTTACTTCTCAGAATTGGGGTAAAGTGAGCTTACAAGTTGTAAGCACAAGTACCAGCACAACATTAAAAAACACGTTAAATGTATATGTGAATCTAAATCTGGTTTGTTTTTTTTTTTCCTTCCTCCCTGACCAGCTGCATGGAAAAATGAAGTAGTAGTTTCAAAGTAGACCAACAAAATGACAGCTGGTGAAGTATGACAAGTCACTGGAAAAATTGTTAACTTTCCTGAAAACGCTGTTTGTAGAACAAAATATTATTGTGGTTTCATGCTATTTTTCTAATTTGTTATCCTTTTCATTCTCTTATTTCCTGATGTTATAGGACTTCAGATTATCACCTCTGACAAAACTTCTACTTCACAAGTTTCATTACATGTATGAGTTGTAGTTTAGTCTTTCAAAGAAAGGTGGTTTAGTCCTTTAAACAAGGGTGTTTTACAATTTCTACCTTCTTTCTTACTTTGTGTGGTGTGGATAGTAAACTCACTTTCATATTCTTTTATTGATGGTAATAGGCTTGGTTCAGAACTTTAGTTTTACTCCTGCTTAACCAAAGCCTAAGGTGCACAAGGTAATTGTGCAGTTACTGGGTTGGTGCCAAAGGGAATTTGCTCTAGGCTGTCATATCAGGAAGCCGACTTGACTACAGAAAGGAAAATAGTGTTATTTTTACAAATAAGTGTAGAATAAGAGTGAAATTATAGTACTGCTATCGTTAAGGTTGAGATGAATTTGCCTGTTCAGTTGCAGGTTTCTTCCATGCTCTAAAAACAAAATGTGTTATGACATTATCTTGAACATGGCTGTTTCGTATTGAAAATGGGATTATTGTAAACAGTCATATTTAGGGAGCAAGAGGTTCACAAGGTATAGTGATTATTGGCCCAGAGGGTGGCAGGACAGACAAAATAAAAGGAATGGGGAGATGCCCTAGTACCATATCCAATTCTGATCTGAAGCTGTGTGAGAATATACATTTAAGGATCAAGTTGTTCCAGTGGTGAATTTCAAAGTGTATCACCAAACTGTAGAGAGACTTCGGTAATGCTAAGAAGCAATCTGAGACTGGTGGTGTATTTCTAGATTCATAGCTTTTGTATGTGGCTGAGGAAGTGTTTAGCTGAGCTGAGCTCTAGCGTGTCTGACATCAGTGACTCGGTTGCATCAGGATGTTTGTTCCAGGTTTTGCTGGGTTACGTTGGGTTGTTTGTTTTAGGCTTTTTCCTAAATAAGACCAAACATAGAGTAGGAATCTTGCTTTCAACAGTCTTATGCATATGGCTAGTGTCTGTACAGATGCAAAGAATATATGGGATGAACTTGACTTTAAAGTTATCTTTTGAAAATAATATTGCGATAATTGCTTTGTTTGGAGATTCAGGAAAAAAATGGAGGCTTTTTTGGGTTTATTTGTTTATTATTGTAGAGGGTGTAGTTTACCTGTTGCAGTTTTCATCATTCTTTGAAGCAGCCATTGGCAGAGTTCTACATTGTCTGAACAGTTATAACTGAAGTCTATCCGGAGTACCTAAGTAAACAGATATGAAAAAAAACTAATACAAGTGTCAAATTTTCTTTGCTTAAAGGAATTGTGTTCTCTTATTTATATGCACGTAGTGTAATTCTGTTAGGGACAGTGTTACTGTTAGGCATTTACATAAACAGATCAATAAGCACTCAGCTTAAGGGAAGTGCATTTGTGAAAACATAGATCCATCATTTCTGTGTTTGGTTATGTGGGTTTTTCTCACAGAGAGAAATGAATGCTTATTATCATAATAAGCATTTCTAGTTTTCCTATAGCATCTTTATCAGGTTTCAGGTTTCTGAAAAGGTAAATGTAGATAGTATTTTACAAGGAATCTTTAGTGGCCAGCTCAATAGATTGTAAAGTTTGACACTAATGATAATGGGGGAAGGGGGTATGATCAGGTTTGCCTGTGACAAGCCAAGGGATGATGCAACAAGGATAGAGGAATGGGGTGCTAGCAAGGGCCTGCAGCCGTTTGCTCCAAGATGTGCTGGCTGCACTGTAAGCATTAAAGGCTTATGTAGATGGGCCAGGAGCTCCTGGGGTAACAGGAGCCAATGGGGAGGCAATGGTAATATGCTGCAAAGGAATGCTGCCTGAAGAGCAGCACAAAGGAATTGCAACCACTCCAGCCCAGTCAGCCTCAACAAGGACATGGCTGAAATGCCTCTGTGCAAATGCATATAGCATGGGGAACAAACAGGAGGAGCTAGAGACATGTGCACGCCTCCAGGGCTACGATCTCATTGGCCACACAGAAATGTGGTGGGATGGCTCTTACAACTGTAGTGTTGTCATGGAAGGTTACAGCTCTTCAGGAGAGACAGGCAGGGGAGATGAGGAGGGGGTGTTGGCCTGTATGTCAACAACCAGCTGGAGTGCATGGAGCTCAGCCTAGGGATGGATAGAGAGCTGATTAAGAGCTTATGGGTCAGGTTTAAAGGGAAATCAGGAGGGAGGACATTACAGTGGGGGTCTGCAACGGACCACCTGACCAGGAAGACTGAGCAGATGAGGGCCTCTATAGACAGATAGGGGTGGCATTGTGTTTGCAGGCCCTGGTCTTCATGGGTGACTTCAGCCATGTCGACATCTGTTGGAAGGATAACACAGCAGAGCACAGACATCCAGGAGGTTCTTGTATTGTATTGATGACTGCTTCCTTCACCAAGTGGTAGAGGAGCCAATGAGGAGAGGAGCTATGCTGGACCTTACCAACAAGGAAGGGCTGGTAGGCAGTGTCAAGCTCAAGGGTTGCCTGGGCTACAGTGACCATGGAATGGTGGAGTTTGAGATCTTCGAGGCAGCGAGGAGCGTGCACAGCAAGCTAACCACCCTGGACTTTGGAAGAGCTGATTTTGGCCTCTTGAAGAATCTGCTTGGTATGATTCCATGGGATGAAGCGCTGGAGGGAAGAGGGGTCCAAGAAAGTTGGTTAATATTCAAGGATCACCTCCTCCAAGCTCAGGAGTGATGCATCCCTACAAAGAAGGCAGCAGGCAGAAAAGCCAGGACGCCTGCATGGATGAACAAGGGGCTCCTGGACACACTCAAAAGTAAAAAGGAGGCCCTATAGGGAGTGGAAACAGGGGTGGGTAGCCTGGGAGGTATACAGAGGAATTCTTCGAGCAGCCAGGGATCGGGTTAGACAAGCTAAAGCCCAGATAGAACTAAATCTGGCCAGGGACATTAAGACAAACAAAAAATCCTTCTTTAAGTATGTCAGCATGAAAAGAAAGATGTGGGCCCTCTCCGGAAGGAAACGCAAGAACTGGTTACCTGGGACAGAGACAGAGCTGAGATATTCAATGACTTTTTTGCATCAGTCTTCACTGGCAAGGACTGCAGCCACACTACCCATGACGCAGAATGCAAAGACGAGGATTGGGAAAATGGAGAACCACCCACTGTAGGTGAAGATCAAGTATGAGAAGACCACCTGAGGAATCTGAAGGTGCACAAGTCCATGGGACCTGATGAGATACATCAGTGTGTCCTGAGGGAGCTAGCAGATGAGGTCGCTAAGCCACTAGCCCTCATATTTGAGAAGTCATGGCGGTCTGTCCAGGTTCCTGCTGTCTGGAAAAGGGGAAACATAACCCCTATTTTCAAAAAGGGAAACAAGGAAGATCCAGGGAACTACAGGCCAGTCAGTCTCACCTCTGTGCCTGGCAAGATCATGGAGCAGATCCTCCTGGAAACTCTGCTGAGGCACATAGAAAACAAAGAGGTGATTAGTGGCAGCCAGCATGGCTTCACCAAGGGCAAGTCATGCCTGACAAATTTGGTGGCCTTCTCTAAGGGTTTTGCAGCAATAGTGGACAGGGAAGAGCAACTGGCAGTTTGCTCTAATGTATACATCTAATGTATTTCATCTGCAACATAGTGATGCCCACTAAAATTGAAGTCGTTTCTGGGGAAAAGTTGAGATGATGTTGATTTTTCTTCCCTGTACTTTCCTGATACTTAGCGATTTAAGTAGGTGAGCATAGTATCTTTGGAGGATTTCAGCCATGAGAAGTCAGCTTTAGCAAAGTATGGTGACATAGTTATTTTTTGAAATAATTATAGGTTATGAGAAGTGAGTTGTACTGTTAAAGAATTTGAAAATTTGTTTTGCATAAAAGATGTTACTGATTTATTTTCAATCTTCAGATATGCATGAGGTATAGTATGAGTAGGGATATTTTTGCGTATTTTGCAAATATGTAAAATAACTCCAGACTAATCTGCACTACTGCAGAAGTGGGGTATTGGGACATAAACTATCCGCAGTGTAGCTCATTGATTTTTGAGTGTCTGATTAAAGTAAATTACATCAATCACTGGGGTGGCAATGTAGAAATATGGAAGTGGTGTAATAGTAGTAATCATTTCCATAATGAAAAAGTCAGCTTTAAGAATGTGTGTAGGAGGAAAATGTTTTCCAAGAACTAAGTACATTTGAATATCATTTCATCTAAATAGAACACACCTCCATATGACTGATATTTTCATTTTTAGTAATCATTGACATTCTTTGTCAGAAATTGCTTGTGATTCTGTCTTTTGAACATTGGCCTCTAATTTTTATTTCTGTACACAAAAATTTAAAAATAATATGCCTTATTTTGCTTTTCATTATGTCCTATGGTGACTCAAATATTTTCAGCACTTGTTTGTCAGTTATTTTCATGGTCAGTTTTTGGCAATTATGTCTATGTCCTCTTTCACTGTGATTTACTAAGTTCTTTTAATGGTGAAAAGGCCTGGTTTGCACCTTTGTTTGCCCCCCAGTCAAGTATGTGGGTGATTTAATATAATAACTAAGTCAAAAAGCAAAAGCTTGGTATTTCCTACTTTTAAACACAAATCAGAATTAAGCCAGATGCTCATTTCTACAAAATAATTTTCTTAAAGCGTTAGGAAGATTTTTTTTTTAAATGACTGATTTATTGTATTAAAGACTCAGAATAATTTGAAGAAGATACAAACCTCTATTTTAGTAAGTTGATCTTTTATTACTTGTGGTTAAAGAACATCCAGGTTGATTCAATAATGCATCAAGCTCTCCTCTCTCCTCTGTGTATCTTTTGTGAGAAAAGCAGATGTTGAATGTGAAGCTGGGTGGAATCTGGCTTGATACAGTCAGTAAATTTAATGCAGTGTTGTTGCAAAGGCTATTTTGTAAGGGTCTGCCATTGTACCCGTAGTTTAACAGTACAAATGCAGAAAGTAACAAATTAAATAGTACTTCAGTTTGAAAATCCTACATCTTGAGGAAAATGCAGAAGCTTGTTAGAAGCCCTCTGCTTATTTAATTATTCTAGCTCAAGTGCCTGTTTACAATATTAAAAAACAGATAAAAGAAATGTACTTTTAGTCTTCTACTTTCAGTCTTAGAAAACAGACATCTTCAGGTTCATTTTTGCAGATAAGATAATAAAGGATAAATATCCCTGATATAAAGTCCATATTGTTTATCTGTGCTTGGTATCACTAAAATTTTGATTGCTTAAACTTGGATCTGTGATGGTAGGCAAATATGAATGATTCCAAATAATTAGAGTGGAATTCTCCACAACTAAGGACTCTGCACTTTACCTGGAACTGAGATTTTAATGAACTATGTAACCTAGGTTGAATTCATGGAAGCTGATACCATAGTTGTTGTTGTGAATATTTTCATGAATCCAACCAAATTTAGACTGAGATAACTTAGTAAAGCAAACACATAATATTACAGTGAATCTAAATAATTGTAATATTTTAATACGTATACTGTAACTTCAACTGTTCTCTACTTAGGGTTGTGGCCTTAGATGCATGGCTCTTTCTACAGACTGTTGCTTACTGTGCTTGCTCTTTTGAATTATGTTAAGTAGAGGAGATGAAGAGTAGTTCAGTGAATAGATAGTGAAAGCCTAGGAGAGAGAATTACTTGAACTGCATAAGTGTGTTCTGTGTAAAAAAGAAATTTGGTTAGAGATAATACTCACTTTGAAGGACAGATAACTGGAGTATGTTGCAGAATCTTCGATATTTTTCTTTGATATGTAAAGGTTTAAATTTATAATGCCTCTGGATAAAATTAGGTCTTGCTACTCCTGTGGATATGGTATTCTGTAACAGCTCATCTAATATTCTAAATGTGAAAAAAGGATGGGGTTGAAGGGATTGGTGCTATACCCAGAACATTTTTATTAATTGTAAATGTAAGAGTTAACAGTTTACAATAACTTTTATTTTCAGCTTGTGCAGAGTGTTGTATACATGTGCAGGCATGTACTCATGTTTTTAGGTGAATGGTAACTCACTAGGTGCTCTAATACCAATTTTGGCTTTCTGTTTTATTTTTTAACTTGTATTTTTCTGGATGAATTTCACATAAATCCAAATTGAGGTGTTTTTTTTTAATTTTAGAAAGAGTTTGTGAAACTGTGTTTTGAAAAGTCTGAAATATCTAAAATTCTTATTGTTTTGGAAAACAATGTTACATGAAGTGCCTGGTTGCTAAGAAAGAAAGTAGAATTTAGTGAACCTGTAGCCACCAGAATAAGCTTCTATATGCAAAGAGGAGATGAAATAGTGATTTTTTTCAATTCTTGACAATTAAACATTCTAAAAGATTAGCAAAGTGTCTATGTTTTGACTAGTGCTGAGTGATATTTGTATTCTTTCAAAAGTTTACCTGTCAAAATTTCAAAACAGAAATGGATGCAAAAGTGTTACTGATGTTTGTTAAACATCCTTTTTCCTCTTTTTTCCTTTTTATTTTTTTTAGGACTACCAATTATAGTAAAAGTATTTGCTCTCAGTGCAGCAGGATGTTAGTAGTGGTATTTCCCATTGCAGTGACATACAGGCTGTTAGTTTTCATTTGAGCTGTAATAAATATTCTGGCTGCTCATCACTGCTCTGAGTTGGTGATGTTGCTCTTTCACACTAACTTCAGGACTGAAAAGTTTTAGTCAATGTTTGAAGATATGACGGGAAACAGTTGACTGGTCTCAACAGATAGCACCACAGTTAGCTCACAGCAGTTGTCACATTGGAAAGATAAAATATGAATTCTTGAAGAGCATCCATGAAGAAACTCAAAGGGATTTATAGTCATCTCAGCAACAACAGAAAGTGTTTTCTCACATTCCAGAAGTTCTAACAGGTGAAACCTTGTTTATTGAAATGGATGAGCTGAAAAATTACTGTAAAGGTTCTGAAAAATGAAACATCACAGTGTGGTCACCAGCGGAACGCAGCCAATGTGATTGTGTAACCCAAATAACTCTTACTTCAAGCCCAGTTTCTTTTTATCTTAATGTTCAAAAAAAGGCAAAGGTCTTTTAGTGACTGTGGTAGAATGGGAAGTGAAAACACAGACTGTAGTTGGTAAGAGAAACTTCTCATATGATAGTGAGATGGTCTTCAGCATTGTGTGTGCTAAAGCAGTATGAAGATGTGATTAATTACCATGCTGGGATGTCCTACCAGGTACATTTAATTTTGCAAATCTAGGGTTATTAACCCAGAAGTAAAGAGCTGTAGGAAAGATCAGAAAAAAAAAAGCCACCATGGGCATGGATTGTGTGGGGTTGTTTGCAATTGTCAAGGATTAACTATTATTATAATATAAATGGTTAAGAATTTGTATGAATCAGAGAGAAGATATATATGGGAGGAATACAGAGAAATTGTCCAAGCAGCCATGGATAAGGTTAGGAAAGCCAAAGCCCAGCTAGAGTTAAAACTCACACGGGATGTCAAGGGCAACAAGAAAAACTTCAACATGTATGTCAGTGACAAAAGGAAAACTAAGGAAAATGTGGGTCCTGTCTGGAAGGAAACAGGAGACCTGGTAACCTGGGCATGGACAAGGCAGAGATACTTAATGACAGTTTTGCCTCAGACTTCACCAGCAAGGGCTCTATCTACAATGCCCATATTGCAGAAAGCAAAGGCAGGGACTGGGAGAATGAGGAACTGCCCACTGCAAGAGAAGATCAGGTTCAAGACCATCTGATGAGATTCATGTGCAGGTCCTGAGGGAAATGGCTGATGTAGTTGCCAAGCCATTGTCCGTTATATTTGAGAAGTCATGTCAGTCAGGTGAAGTTCCTGATGACTGGAAAAGGGGGAACATAACCCCCATTTTTAAAAAGGGAAAAAAGGAAGACCCAGGGAACTACAGGTCGGTTAGTCTCATCCCTGTGCCCAGCAAGACCATGGAGCAGATCCTCCTGGAAACTATACTAAGGCACATGGAAAATAAGGAGGTGATCAGTGACAGCCAACATGGCTTCACTGAAGACAGATCATGTCTGACAAGTTTGGTGGCCTTCTAGAATGGTATTACAGCATTGGTGGCTAAAGGGAGAGCAATTGACATAATTTACCTGGACTTGTGCAAAGAATTTTATACTGTCCCACATGACATCCTTGTCTCTAAATTGAAGAGAAACGTATTTGATGGATGGACAACTCGGTGGATAAGGAATTGGCTGGACAGTCACACTCAAAAGAGTTACAGTCAATGGCTTGATGTCCAAGTGGAAACTAGTGAAGCATGGCACTCTTCCAGAGTCGGTACTGGGACCGGTGCTATCAGCAACATGGACGGTGGGATTGAGTGCACCTTCAGCAAGTTTGCTGATGCACCAAGCTCTGTGGTGTCGTCAACATGCTGGAGGCAAGGGATACCATCAAGAGGGACCTGAACAGGCTTTAGAGGCGGGCCTGAGGCCAACCTCATGAAGTTCAACAAGGCCAAGTGCAAAGTCCTCCACGTGAGCTGGGGCAATCCCAAGTACAAATACGGGCTAGGCAGGGAATGGATTGAGAACAGTCCCAAGGAGAAGGACCTGGGGGTGTTGGTTGATGAGAAGATCAGCGTGAGCCAGCAATGTGCACACTTCCAGCCCAGAAGGCCAACCATATCCTGGGCTGCATCAAAAGCAGCATGGCCAGCAGGTAAAGGGAGGTGATTCTGCCCCTCTACTCCACTCTCCTGAGACCCCACCTGGAGTACTGTGTCCAGCTCTGGGGCCCCCAACATAAGAAGGACATGGACCAGTTAGAGCAAGTCCAGAGGGGGGGGCCACAAAGATGATCAGAAGGCTGGAGCACCTCTCCCATGAAGACAGGCTGAAAGAGTTGTGGTTGTTAAGGCTGGAGAAGAGAAGGCTCTAGGGAGACCTTACAGCGGCCTTTCAGTACTTAAAAGGGGCCTACAGGAAAGATGGGGAGGGACGATTTATCAGGGAGTATAGTTATAGGATGAGGGATAGTGGTTTTAAACTGGAAGAGGGTAGATTTAGATTAGATGCTAGGAAGAAATCCTTGATGGTGAGGGTGATGAGGCACTGGAACAGGTTGCCCAGGGAAGTTGTTCCGGCCCCATCCCTGGAGGTTTTTAAGGCCCAGTTGGGTGAGGCTTTGAGCAACCTGGTCTAGTGGGAGGTGTCCCTGCCCATGGCAGGGGGGTTGGACCTGGATGATCTTTAGTGTTCCTTCAAACTCTAACCATTGTATGATTCTATGATACATGTATCAAGATATTTTAAATGTTGCAGTGAATTTTGCATTCACTTCTACACAACATTACTGAACTGTAGCATGAGTTTTGTCTGCAGAAAAGGTTAGACTATGTTATCAGAAGCCATGTGCACCCAAATGTGAAGAGATGAAAGTGAAAGGAACCTTTCTTCCTTTGAGTTTTGTTTCTCCATGCAGGATGCAGCCATTTCTGTAGTCTTCCATGCACTGTGGTGTTCACACAAAGTAATGAGCAATTTTATGGTTCTAATGGGATGACATATTAATTTGGAACATCTGTCACTCCTTAGGGTGACTAGAAGCTTTTTATGAAAGCTGGAGTAGGGTAGAAATAGCCAAATTGTTTTTGTTTTGCACCATGAAATGTAGAATTTAAACAGAAATACAGAAGCTAATGCACTGTGGCTGGAAAACAGCTCAATTAATAAATAAACTGTGAAATGGGAATGTATCATACCAATGTAATTTATCATAATTGCACATCTTTTAAGAAACTACTTCAGCACACAGGCACACAAATAAGTTAGTCAATTCAGGATTGAATTGATAATTCTGTTTAGATTTCTGCTAAATACCTTTTGTGTTAGAGCACTTCTTCTTTGACCCTTACATGCCTCTGTATGTGAAGCCTTCTGGTCAGTTAAGGATTTGTGTCATATTGTAATCCTTCTTTTATGGAGGATTTTGTGTGGAATAGTTTCTCAGATGTTTAGAAGATGTCTATTATATGAATCACATTGTCTCAGTGGAATAAATGCTGGTTGAACTATGGTCCACATCAGCCTCTTGTTTTACAGTCATATGAATCAGTGTTTGGGTATTATATGATTCATACCATGAAGGTAGTGCAGTAGAATTAGTCTGTTACGTTACATGTTGGAAAAAAATTACGTATTTGTACCTGGACAATTGGTCTGCAATGATGTAATGGTAGGCAGTCCGTTAATTTGCTGTTTACTTCGAAGTTCATTAACTCACTCCAATTTTGAATGGGATTTTCAATTAGAAAAAAAAACACACCAAACCCAAATTATTTGTATGTCCCACTTTATCTCTGGGATATTTAAAGAAGTGATTTAAAGGATGTTTCCAATGGGTTATACATTTAAAAAAAAAAAAAGACAGGCTTTCTTCTGATAACTGCAAAACTAACACACTAAGAATAGAATTAAGTAATTGGGATTTGCTAGAATCTGTAATAACAAAAAGGTCTTTTTAAAAATATTGGGTATTATTCATTTGTACTGTCATAGCACGTAAATAAATATTTGGTATCATTCATTTATACTGTTGTAGCACATAAATACTCTGGTTACAGATGAGAAGCCTGTTGTTTAAGGCAAGGTGCAAATGAAAGCAAAGTGATTGTCCCTGATGGAAAATACTTACAATGTAAGCGAAGTATAAATGTAGAAAAGCTGCGATATATGGTTTCAAAATATAATGAAACCATGAAACTCCATTATTTGGTGTGATAGGTAATGGTTTTAGTATACTTGTGATGTAGTCTCTTCAGTTTTTGTTAGGTGTCAGAGTATAGGAAAATTTGAGGCCGGATTTGAAGAGGATAGTGAGGTATATCAGGGAAGAAGGCAAAAGGTGCTTTATTCACAACATGAGAAGTGAATTTTGGAGGCTGGCATTGCTGCTATAGTTCAAAGAACAAATTCAGTCTTTCAGTACTGAATGAGACTTCACGGATAGGATGAAACAAAAATTTAAAAGCATTACGATGGTATTTTTATGCAATAGAAACAGAGTGAAGTAAAAAAAGATGCAGAGAGGGGGTTGGCAAGGTCAGAAACACAGAGTAGACACTGTCTTTGACCTTTAGAGAATGGAGTTGTTGGTGAAGTTTCATCCTTATACTCTGATCAACAAAGGTGTGAAGGCTAATCATATACACCATAATCTAAACCAGTTGTATCTTTCAGCAGAACTAACAAAGACTGCCATTGGCATTCCCAACATATTCTAGGTGGAGAAAAAAATAACATGTTTTCAATACTCTTACCCATTGCTTCTGATCTTTATGACAAACATTATTTGATTTGAAGAATAGTTGATTGATGCTGCAAATGAAGCTGAGTGGGGATACGCTATGGAAATAAACAAGGTTTTGAACTGGCAAAGGAACTGTAGGAAGCTTGTAGAGGAAATAAGAGTATATTTGATTGAGTAAATGCAGCTTGAATTGTGGATGTCTCATGTATAGTTTCCACCGGTTGAGATGATTGTACAGACCATTTCATGGCTTCCTTGTTTTCCCTTAAGCCACAGATGGAGATGTTATTAGAACTCTTTTGTTCCTGACACTCTCTTAGGTTTACAATTTTATAGGCTGGTGGTGTTTTCTCCGTATTGAAACAAGTAGAAAATTTTACACCAAACAAAATAAAAAAAATGTATTGTTACTGAATCTGAAATAGGCTAAACTTCCGTGAGTTTTTTAATTATTTCATCTCCCGATGTTCACACAGTCTAAAAATCCTTAACAGTTTCTTGGAATTGGTTGAAATCTATAAGCTCAAATTTGAACTTTCAAGTACAAGGGTGAATAGAGGCTATAGCTTTCCACATACACATGTAGTGATAGCACAGGGGGTAATGGCTTTAAACTGTAAGAGGGTAGATTTAGATTAGATATAAGGAAGAAATTCTTCACTCTGAGGATGGTGAGGCACTGGAACAGGTTGCCCTGGGAAGCTGTGGATGCTCCATCCTTGGAAGTGTTCAAGGCCAGGCTTTGAGCAACCTGGTCTAGTGGGAGGTGTCCCTGCCTATGGCAGGGGGGTTGGAACTAGATGATCTTTAAGGTCCCTTCCAACCCAAACCATTCTATGATTCTGTGATTCTCCAGCTTACAGGTGAGGTTTATTTGAGCAAGTGAGGCTTTAGAACCAAAGAGCTTGTGTTGCCCACCCAAAACATCTGTCTAGCCACATGTCTTGTCTCCCACAGGGCAAATGTATATAAATGATACTTCACCTTATTCCCTTGCTAGTCTCTGTTGTTTTTGTTTTTTTTTTTTTTTTTTTTTTTATTAGGGTTTGTCTGAGCTGGATCTAGTTTACATATTTTTAGTAACTCTTGATGGTTTTTCCTTCCATGAATTTGTCTCATCTTTCCTCCCTTTAAGCCCCTGCTTTGTTACAAGCTTTGTTCAGTATTTGTACCACTGAGCTGATTTTGCACAGAGGGATCTGTAGATTCTAATGTAATAGTGACCTGATAGTTAAGTGATGTTTGTGTGATCTAAGTAACATTTTTTAAAAGTGACCATTACATCATTATCAATGTCTGCAACTGTGGATTCTCAGAGCACTAAGGGAAATGGAAACGTTGACAAAACTCATGTATTTTCTTGATTTTTTGCTCCCTCAATCCTTGTGCCTTACCTCACTCACACTAGCTAATTTGAGTCTCTGTGTTACCTGACAAAGAACAGTTGCTTTGTTGAATGCAAGTTCTGTTCACCTAGCCACGGTGCAGGTTTTCCTGGTATGGCTGGTTAAACAATTTAAATAGTTACTTGGAGGGGTGTCAGCATATTACAAGCAGCTGTGCTGAGAGAAGAGATTACTGCTTACTATCCTACCCTCAGCTGCCTGCCTTGCTCACCTGCCAGAAGTCATCAGCCGTTTAGATCTGCTTGCAGAACAGCTTGTGCAAACTCTGCATTATTTTAGTGAAAATAAAAGGGCTATCAAAGGCCTACGATTTAAGCCATCCAGGCTGATTTTGACTAAAGCAGACTCGGGGTATCTGATTCTGAGTCCAGGCATCAGTTGTAGAAGCAACCTCACTGGTGTTTAAAGAGACGCGATAACCACTTTTGTTGGAACAGCTGGACCTGTCTGATTGACTAAAGCTAATATCATACATTATTATTATACAACTTCCCTTGTGTGTTCTAGAACAATAGAATAACTTAGGTTGGATAGGCACTTCTGTGGTCATATGCTCCAATCCCCTGCTGAAGTTAGATCAGGTTGCTCAGAGCCTTGTCCTGCCAAGTTTTATATGTCTTCAAGTTTAGTTATTCCTCAGTCTCTCTCACCAGCCGATTCTGTGGTTTGACCACCTTCCTTGTGAAGATTGTTTTATTCTTTTTAGAATTTCCCTTGCTGCAGCTTGCACCTTTTGCTTCTGAGTCTTTTGCCATTCATCTCTGAGATGAGTTGGTCTCTGTCTTTTATATAACTACCCTTTAACTAGCTGAGGATAACAAGGACACTGTGGTAGACTGTCAAAATCTAAATTTGTCTAAATTTGTGGTAAATGAGCTCTCCGCTCATCTGTTGCGTCACTGTCTCACCATCAGGTTGGTCAGGCGCTGCCTCTCACATGAATACAAATCTTCTTCCAGGAAGATTTGCACTGTAGTCTTCCCATAGACTTAGGTTAGGCTGGGTGGCTTGTAGTTCCCTGGATCCTCTTTCTTGAAGACGAGAACATTTGCCTTTTTCTAGTATTCACATCAGGTACTTTACTTGATTGCTGTGACCTTCTAAAGGTGTGACTTGTATCACAGTGACATTAGCCTGCTTCCTTAGCACCCTCAGATGCATCCCATCTCGTCCCTTGATACTTTGCGATGTCCACTTTGCTCATCTGGTCCCTGCCCATGGTCATCCGCTATCAGTCCTGCAGGCACTACCATGAGGCTCAGGAACCCTGGTGGGCCTGAGAGCGGACCTTGACAATATAAAGCAAGGCAAAGAAGGCATTGAATATTTCAGCCTTTCTATGAGCTTTGTCATACCTTTTCCATGGGATTTGTTGCTTGGTCTCATGCCTTATTCACCAGGGACCCACACACTTACCTTGGTTGATTTTTGGTGCCAACATACTTAAAGAAGCTCTTCTTGTTTCCCTCCAACTCCAGCTCTACTTCCATTTGTGGTTATGTGGGTGATGTTTCGGTATTCCTCTTAAATAGCCTGTCCCCACTTCCACCTTACATACACTTTCTAACATACTCTTTTTTTATCATTTCCCTTTGAGATGTATGTATTGCTTTCATATTTGCAGGGGGAATTTATCATGAGGCTTTCTGCATGCCCAGTTTTTTTCCTCAATGACTTCTGCCGGAATTTCATCTGCTTTCAGTTGCAGAAATACCTGGCTTGAAGCAAAGAGTTCAATAATCTGAAGTCTCTGCTCATGAGTAATTGAATATGTTCCATAATTGCAGCTCCTGCTATCTCAAGTGGGAATGTGGTACCAGAAATATGTTTTACCTGTTATGTTGTAAAATACTAGAGCGCAGGCCAAAACCTTATAATAATTAACAATTTAGATGGAAGAGTGTACAGTAAAATGAGATTAACCTTTTTCTGATTTTGAAGTGATTATTTCTGTTTAGTCAGTTCATAAAATGCACACAGGCAATTGTTAAGACAAGTCTCATTGTTCAAACAATATGAGTGACGTTCAAGTGTTCAAGTGTATTTAAGCAGTTTTCCTTCTCTTTTCTTTGTTTTTGGATTTGAGACATTCCATTAAAAATAGGCAGCTCTGAATACCTGGTTTATAGCTAACTTTTTTTTTTTTCAAAGCAGTCAGTCATTCTGTGATGAGTAAATTTATTTTTAACTGCAATTTACAGAATTATAAAGGTTGCAATTAATATCCTTGTTATAGTGGCTTTATTAGCAAACGTATATTTAATTTTGTTTCATTGAAAGAAATTTATAAAATGTTGCACTGATCATGAAGCGTTATTTTATGTCAATAAAATGCACAAAGCTTAATTACAGCAGTCTATAGATGTAGTGGATATGTGTTTAACAGTTCAGGCCTCACTAACCAGTTTAATGGGCTGATCAAAATTCTCTCATAATGTTATTGTGTTGGCAGCACTTATCATGTACAATAATTCTGTATTTTTCATTTTGTATGGTGTTTGAAAATGCTTTTTTTTTGCCAGTATCTTAAATTAGGCAACTCTAGTGGTTTTTAAATGAGAAGTTTAACTGCATCCAAATCCATTTAATCATACCCTTCCTAAAAAGAACTCTTTTCCTAATACTGTCTTACGAAATGATGATCTGCCTGAAAACACAAATTGCTCTCTTGCTGTAAAGCAGTTTAGAAGGCACAGATATTAGCTTTCAAACAATTTTATTTAATAGTTTGCAGACATGTAGAATGTCCGGTGACAGTTTCAGGCTTTACGTGATGAAGTAAAATGAATTTTAAACTCTGATGACTTCATGCTGAACAAAGTGAAATTTTAGCTTTGATCTTCAGGGCTGGAACTTTAGACATGTATGATGACTCAGTTGTGGTTCAGAGTATGATGGTTTTAGTAACTTGTTGGATGGTGCGACATGTTGAGAAGTCTGTAGGAATAAGTGAAACAACTTTTGTGTTGTAGCTGCAGTTCAGGTAATTCATGTTTTAATTACTATCCTTACCCTTATAATCATCCCAAATTGACAAATACTATCTTTTTTTATTAAAAGCAACTGCATTATATTTTGAGGCTTTTAAAATATACATTGTTTCTGTAATCTAGTTAAAGCATATGTGTATTACGCGAATTATTGAACTCACTTCCTGATGATCTTTAGGTGGTAAAGGAACAAAATATAGTTACGGTATGATTGTTATAGCAAATTACATTTGACATGTAGCAAGAAAAAAAGAAAAACGTCAGTATGCTGTTGTCATTCTGTGGCTTCTGGTTGAACCTAAAATGTAATGTTTTGTACACCAGTCAAAATCTCTTTTACTAGATTTTTTTTAAGTACTGCAACAATCTATTTTTGGGCAAGTTAACTTTAGAGATGAAATAACAAAGAGAGTGGTGGCCAAAATTTTGCTGTTCAGTTACCCTATCAGTGACTTCTGAATTAGGAGGTAAATGAATGATAAAATACTGACATCTACCTCTATGAAATTCCAATTGGTGTTTCAACATTTGCAGTCCTGATACTTTTGAAAAGGTATCCATTTTTAATTGTTTCCTGTGTGAATTATAAGAATAATTTTAAAAGTCACATTCAGAGATAAAAAATACACTGCAGCAACAATTGTAACGACCATGAGAAAAATCTTTGACAGGTAGAGGATGCAAATAATATACAGCTATCTTAAACATCCTCTCAGTTGTTGATTTTCTGTAGAAACTACTTTTATATGTGTAGTAGATGAGTATATGCAATATGTTTTTTATAAACCTTAGAGTTATATGCAGTATCTCTGATGAAATTGATACTGTTGGTATTTAAAAGAAGTCATGGCAGTTGTCTTCTATAATATAAATTATTGCAAGTTCTTAAATGAGTTTGGCATATATTAATTAAAATTACCTAATTCAATATACTGTGAGATAGCATTATCAAAAGTAGCAAATGCTATATAACCAGCTAGTAGGAAAACTGATTTCTTAAGTAGCACGAGTCAAAAGAGTATTTCTTCAGGGAAAGAACTTCAGAGTTTGTGGGGAGAGTCATAATGTTTCAGAATTAAAATTAGGACTTCAGAATTTATCTATGGGAATGGAAAAACCGCAGCAAGTTTATCAGAGAATTGAAAACTGGTGCTGGATCAGATGCATTAAGCTTTCAGACTTTTCAGCACAACTCTGAGTTCTGGATCCTCAGGGCTCCTGACCCACCCGTCGGCCCAAATAGGCTCTCGGTTGTGCGGCTTGAGCATCCTGACCTATGCCTCTAAGGCACTCCTTGCTGTGCAACCAGCACTGAGCTCTGAGATGAGCAGTGACCTGCAAGGTTGCTGTGAGAAAAACTAAGGAGTTCCTAAGCAGAATTGGATTGAAATGTAGCATACCATCAAAGACGCTGGTGCAGAGATGGAGGGGTTTCTTTCTTTTTTTCCTTTTTTTCTTCTTTGTCTTTCCCTGCTGCCTCCCCCCCCCCTCCTCCCCCTCTCCTCTGGTGAAAGCTAATGCCCACCGTTATTAGTTTAGGTGTCCTACCTAGCTGCTTGACTAATACTTTTCCTTGTAAAGTCTACAAGCTTCTTAAATTCATGGTAGAACCTGTAAGATTTCTTAGCTCTGCAGCAGGGAGTTTGGTTGAGATTGACACCTCAGCTGCGACAAGCCTAAAAATCGTATGCCAAGGCTTTGCAGAGGAATGGATTTAAGAGGCCTTAAAGTTCTTAGTTCAGCCCTGTCATCAATATATATGACCTAATGGGAGACTAGGAAGGCTCCAGGGTGCTCACTGAATTGTCATGGGAGGCTTTTCTGTTTCTTGGGTGTACAAAACTGTAGTATAAAGATGCAAGATAAACTTCATATCCAAAATGAAGAGAGAATTGCAAAAAATGTTCCAGAGACTCTGTGTTTCAAAATGCATATATTTCAAAACAGAGGAATTTTCAAAATGTTCTCTAATGAGGTGTCAACAGAAGCTAAAAGTTTGAAGAGAAGGTGTCTGGCATGCAGGGGGCTATTGAAGCATTTAGAAGCATGCAGATGGGTGACATTTTATCATCAAACTGTGTTACTGCAGATTGTACTGAATAGCAAAACGCACTTTGTATAACTTATTCTGGAAGATATTTAGTAACTCCTGTTAACATGTATCACTGTGCCCAAAGTTATCTTGAGCTTGCCCTTTTAAGTTTCCGTTTCCATTCACTTTAATAATAATATAACTGGAAAGCCCCCAGTGCTGACAAATTCTATGACACATACAGAATTTAAGCATGAAAGGTCATCATAACCAGTAGATACATGTTGTTAACGTAAATATATGGCAAGGTTGTACTAGTGGCTTGATATATTTAAGTATGACGTTAGCGTATGCTATTTTTGTCTTGAATCAGAGCACAGAGTTTTGGAGCATATCGTTACATCTCAGCTTCAGAAATGAAAGTGAAACACTTAGATGGACACAAATGTTAAAGTGCGAACCTTTCTATGCTAAGGTTTTTGAGGAAACTCTCTAACAGACTATGCTGCTCAGGAGAAGGGGTTGTCTGTTACAGTCAGGATTTGCTGACATATTTTCAGTTTTCCAGTTGGAATGACTTATTTTCCATTTGAGGACTTCTATGTTATTTGTGGTCTATAAAGTTCATGTTTTGAAGCAGATTGTCGGTATTCTTTGGATAAGACCCATGGTGCTGTGTCAAGGAGAGGACATGATGAAAAGTTGGTCTTAATTATTGTAATGTAGTGCTTCAATCCAGGAAGTTGCTAAGGCAAGTAATTGTTTTGAATATAAGGTACCAACTAATTTCCTTGAGATGCAGATCCATACATTTCTTACATCTCATGTCATACAGTGATGTTCTTTGCACATTCAAGGGATAATAGCTCTTAATAAGTACAAACATGATGTTACATTTCTCTGTGTAATGTTCTTTAATTTGCTTTAAACATAAGCCATTGTTTGTTTATGAATAACAATAAAAATGATGATTTCCTTTTGGCACAAAGAACTTTAGAAAGCCAGAAAGAGCTCTGTACACACCTAATCGGTAATTCTATGTTAAGGTTACTTAAATATGTGTATATGCATAATGAGTGTGTATATTATATATTTGTTGCAGCTGTGGTTTTCTAAGTTTGGAAGTACAACCTCATACAGTTAGAAAACAGATTTTCTAGTGTGCTGGTGTTTCAAAATACATTTTGGAAAGTACACTGCAAGTGCAATAGTCTTCTGTTTCACTTTTAATAAATTAAAGAAATCGTTATTTTTCACTCTGTTTTAACTTTCTGTAGCTGAAAGTGTTCAAATGGTACAATGAAATAACTGTGTTTGAGTTGAGGTGTTTCGCAGAATAGGCCATGACACTGGTTCTGGTTGCAGCGCTGTGCATGATGAAGAGAGAATGGTGTGGTTTAGTTTCTTCTCTATGAAAAAGAAGGCAGATTATTGCAAGGAGCAATACTGTGGGTAACAGTATGATAGAGGACCACTATATAAGGAAGAAAAAAACAAATATCAGTTTGAGTGGACTTTGCCTCTCTCTGGACGCTTTAAGATATTCAGAGGAGGACATGAGATTCCATGGAAAGCTTTGCACTTGCTTGCCTTCAACTACAAACTAATGTCATTCAGAGCCGTCTGTGCCACTTTCTCTCCTCCGGAATATTCCCATCCCACAGTTTCTTTTCCTAAAGGAGAAGAGGACTTGATTATATTTTCCCCCAAAAAATCTTAAAAGTGATAAAGCATGTTATGGACTGATGACTTGTCACATTTAATTTTTGAGAAATAAGCTTGAAAGTCTTTTGTTCCAATGTGTACTGAGAAAATTATCATAGAATCATAGAATGGTTCAGGTTGGAAGGGACATTAAAGATCATCCAGGTCCAACCCCCCTGCCATGGGCAGGGACACCTCCCACTAGACCAGGTTGCTCAAAGCCCCATCCAGCCTGGCCTTGAACACCGCTTCTCTGGGCAACCTGTTCCAGTGCCTCACCACCCTCACCATCAAGAATTTCTTCCTAGTATCTAATCTAAATTTACCCTCTTCCAGTTTAAAACCATTACCCCTCGTCCTATCACTATACTCCTTGATAAGAGCCCCTCCCCATCTTTCCTGTAGGCCCCCTTTAGGTACTGGAAGGCTGCTATGAGCCTCCCTGGAGCCTTCCCTTCTCCAGGCTGAAGAACCCCAACTGTCTCAGCCTGTCTTTGAAGGAGAGTCGCTCGAGCCCTCTGATCATCTTCGTGGCCTTCCTCTGGAACGTCTCCGCTAGCTATATTAATAAAAATATCTGCAGTAGATTTAGAAATTGGTTTTAAGATTTTACATCCAAATGTAAAAGTATAAGTAGTAGGAGGAGTAGTAAATAGTATAAGTAGTAGTAGTAGTAGTATAAGTAAATATTTATTGCTTGTTTCCTATACCCTTGAAAGCACCAGATTGTAATGGAAATGATAACAAAATTTATTCCAGATAATGAGGCTGATAACGTCACTGTAGAGGCTTTTAATCAGTGTAAGCCCATCTACTGGGAATCAATGCCATTCTTTAAATATTTAATATAGCTTCCATTATGAACTAAGCATTTGTAGGTTAGGGTTTCTGCCTAAGCACTTTTTTTAAAAAAACTAAAAATAAATATGAAATAATCTTATTATAAATCTGTGATCAATACAAATAAAACTTAGTAGTTTAATTAAAGTTCCAGAAGAAAGCAGTAATCTAATAGATAGAGTGTTTTAAGAGTTTGGGTAGTAAACCTAAATAAAAAGTCTTCAGGCAGGACTTGTTTAAAATTATATCCTGCCACAGCATAGCATGCAGCAAATAAGCGGCTAAAAAAAAACCCACAGAAAAAAAAAATAATAAAAAAGCAATAACCAACAAACCAGAATAAAATGCTGAGGAGAATCACTAAGTTTCATCAGAGCAGTCCGAGTTAATAAGCTCTCAGTTCATTTTGTCTAGATTTCATTGCTGCGGTTTCATAGAAATAAAGTCTCTTTTTTGCTATCTGTCTTGAGATGCAAGATAGAAGAAATGAGGGCGTTGTTTTACTGGTTATTGTTTTAAAAAGTAATGTGATTACTATCTATTTAGGAACAAAAACTCTTGAGAGCTATTCTGAGTTAGAAGGAAAACTATGATCATATTTCACACACCATTTAATGTAAACATATTTCTTTTATGCAGTTTAGGTTTTATGTTCTAACATTTTAAATAGGTTTTAGTTCAGTAAAAAAAAATCCAGCAGAAAATGTGTTTTTCAAGGTAAACTTGCACTGCAGTTCATACAGTACAGTAATCAATGATGCAAGTGTAAAAATCTTCACTTTTAAACATCATCTTGAATCTGTTTATGTCAGATTTCTTTTCTGTTGTGTTTTATGTCTCTGTGGCCTTACAGGTTAGCATGCGTAAGCTGATTTGAGGAAAAAAAAATAGAGTCCAAGTGAGACAGTGAACTGTTCAGAATACCTCTTTGACTAACAGGTGTAGTGAAATTCAAGTGGACTGAGCTTCACTTCAGCGTGAACTATGGTGTGAGTGTTTTGGCATTGCTTGAAGCGCTGGAGTGGCTTTCATTTTAGTACAGATAGGGTTAACAGGTATTTCCTGTAGATAATGTTGTGTGTTACAGGATGTAGAACCTGACCTTACACAAAAGTGTATGAACATGGCTTCTCCTGTGTTTTTCTGCCATCTGAATAGTTTTCAGTGGCTTGATAATGCAGGTTGTTCAACTTCTAGAAAAGTGGCTGTTGAGTACACATGGCTAAATTGTATGTGAATATTCAGTCCAGTGCCAGCTGTGCTGGATTCATTGGACATGACCAAACTAACTCTACTGCGAAAGTGCACTGATTCTGAGGCACTGGCTTTGCTGCACATACGCAAAACCATATGTGTATGATTCATCTGACCAGGATTGTCATAGCTTTCAGCATTTAGAATCTACCAGGGTTATATGTATCTGGGGCTTCATTTAATATGGTGCTTAAAAATGGCTCAAGGGCTTAAGTGCAGTTTAATGGGAGAAGAATCCTTGCAGCGGGTTCTCTGCAGTGAGGGAGATTTCATGTTGCCTACTGAACTACTAGGTAACTGCTTTTTATTCTTAATGAAAGATGTGCTCTTAGATCTTTGTTTCTACCCCTTCTGTACTGTTCAACATCTTTGTCAGTGACATGGACAGTGGGGTCAAGTGCACCCTCAGCAAGTTTGCAGATGATACCAAGCTGTTTGGTGAGGTAGGCACGCTGGAGGGGAAGGATGCCATCCAGAGGGACCTGGACAGGCTGGAGAAGGGGGCCCAAGCCAACCTCATGAAGGTCAGCAAGGCCAAGTGCAAGGTCCTACATCTGGGTCAGGACAATCCCAAGGCCAAATACAGGCTCGGTGGGGAATGGCTGGAGAGCAGCCCTGAGGAGAAGGACCTGGGGGTGGTGATTGACGAGAAGCTCAACATGAACCAGCAATGTGCAATTGCAGCCCAGAAGGCCAACCGTATCCTGGGCTGCATCAGAAGTGTGGCCAGCAGGTCAAAGGAGGTGATTCTGCCCCTCTACTCCACTCTTGAGAGACCCCACCTGGAGTACTGCATCCAGCTCTGGAGTCCCCAACATAAGAAGGACATGGACCTGTTGGAGTGTGTCCAGAGGAGGGCCACGAGGATGATCCGAGGGCTGGAGCACCTCTCCTATGAGGAGAGGCTGAGAGAGTTGGGGCTGTTCAGCCTGGAGAAGGCTCTTGGCAAGATCTTAGTGCAGCCTTCCAGTACTTAAAGGGGACCTGCAGGAGAGCTGGGGAAGGACTTTTTACTACGGCATGTAGCGATAGGACAAGGGGGAATGGCTTTAAACTGGAAGAAGGCAGGTTTAGATTAGATATTAGGAAAAAAATTTTCACTTTGAGGGTGGTAAGGCACTGGAACAGGTTGCCCAGAGAGGTTGTTGAGGCCCCATCCCTGGAGGTGTTCAAGGCCAGGCTGGACATAGCCTTGGGCAACCTGGTCTAGTGGGAGGTGTCCCTGCCTATGGCAGGGGGGTTGGAACTCGATGACCTTCAAGGTCCCTTCCAGCCTAAACCATTCTATGATTCTGTGATTCTATGATACCTGTGTGCCATGTTTATAACATTGATTGAATAGTATTAAAGAAAAAAACTGTACTGGATTAGTCATCTTGTCTTCAATCAGTTTAACACTTTGTCGTGGTTTAACCCCAGCCAGCAGCTAGGAACATGCAACTGCTTGATCACTTCTCCCCCTCCCCAGTGTGACAGGGAGAATGTCCTGGTTCCGGCAAGGATGGGGTTAATTTCCCCAAGGAGCCGGCAGGGGAGGCAGGTATTCCATACCACGTGACCCGTGCCCAGCTATAAGAGGCGCTAGCCGGGGAGGGGGGGGCAGTCGCCACTCGGGGGCGGGCTGCGGCGGTGCGGGTCTGGTCGGTGCGGGTCTGGTCGGTGCGGGTCTGGTCGGTGCGGGTCTGGTCGGTGCGGGTCTGGTCGGTGCGGGTCTGGTCGGTGCGCTGCGCGGTGGTACTGTAGTCGCGTTCTTATATTCCTTTACCGGTGTTGTTTTTCTTTCTTCTTCCCTTTGTCTGTTCTGTTAAATTATAATATTTCAACCCACGAGTTTTGCCCTTTTCTGCTGATTTTTCCCACGGCTGTGGGAGTCGAGCGAGCGGCTGCGTGGTTCTTTGTTGCTGGCTGAGGCCAAACCACGACAGAGAAGAACTGGAAAAATAAGAAAAACTAATGGGTTGAGAGAAAGGCAGTTTAATAAATAAAGCAAAAGCCATGCAGGCAAGCAAAGCAAAACAAGGAATTCACTGCATCCCATTGGCAGGCAGGTGTTCAGCCATCTCCAGGAAAGCTGGGCTCCGTCACACGTAACAGTAACTTGGGAAGACAAACACCATAACTCTGAATGTCTCCCCCTTCCTTGTTCTTCACCCAGCTTTATATACTGAGCATGACATCATATTGTATGGAATATTCCTTTGGTCAGTTGGGGTCAACTGTCCCAGCTGTGTCTCCTCCCAGCTTTTTGTGCACTTCCAGCCTACTCACTGGAGAGGTGGCATGAGGAGCAGAAAAGGCCTTGACTGCTTAGCAACAACTAAAACCAGCAGTGTGCTATCAACACTATTCTCATCCCAAATCCAAAACACAGCACTAGACCAGCTGCCAGCAAGAAAGTCAACTCTATCTCAGCTGAAACCATGACACGCTTTTAAACACATAAAGTGGTATTCCTGAGTAGCGCATGTTGTGCAGGCTGTTATATGTTCAGGCCTGGAAAGATGTGAATAACATTACAGGAAAACTTGTGATGATGAGTATTTCTATTAAGTAAACATAGAAATCCAGTCCTGTGAGTGTCTGTACATACTTATACATATCTATACCTACATATACGCATATATATATATATATATGACTGTCTCCGTTCAGTGCGTAATGCCAGTATCTGCTTGTTTCTCAGAGGCTTCCCAAGAAGATGCACCTTGCATAAGAATTCCTTTGTCAAGTGTCTTGGGATGGGTTTATACAACTGGCAAGTTCCAGTCATTTGGGCTGAAATTTTTAATGTGAACTGACTTTCTCAGGATAATTTTAGTCGGAATTTAAATGGAAATGTAGGCTATTTAAAAAAAAAAACAACCCATCAACTTTTTGGTCTGGGAATGTTGCAGGACTTTACAGAGGACCTTATGTTTAAGGAGATACATTTTGGTATCCAAAATTTGACTAAGCATTACCCTTGGAATCATAGAATCACAGAATAGTTCAGGTTGGAAGGGACCTTAAAAGCTCATCTAGTCTAACTCCCCTGGAATGAGCAGGGACATCTTCAAGTAGATCACATTGCTCAGAGCCCCGTCCAGCCTGGCCTTGAACACTTGCAATGATGGGGCATTGACAACTTCTCTGGGCAAAATTTCTTCCTTACGTCTAGTCTAAATCTACCCTCTTTTAGTTTAAAACATTACCCCTTTTCCTGTCACAACAGACCCTGCTAAAATGTTTGTTCTCATCTTTCATATAAGCCCCCTTTAAGTATTTGAAATGCCACAATAAGGTCTCCTTGGAGTCGAGTCTTCTCCAGGCTCCCTCAATACAACCCCAACTCTCTCAGCCTTTCCTCACAGGAGATGTGTACCATCCTTCTAATAATTTTTGTGGCCCTCCTCTGGACCTGCTCCAACAGGTCCGTGTCTTTTCTGTGCAGAGGGCTCCCGAGCTGGATGCAGTACTCCAGGTGGGGTCTCATCAGAGCAGAGTAGAGGGGCAGAATCACCTCCCTCAACCTGCTGGCCACACTTCTTTTGATGCAGCCCAGGATACAGTAGGCTTTCTGGGCTGTGTCCAGCTGTTCATTCACTAGTACCCCCAGTTCCTTCTCCGCAGGACTGCTCTCAATCCCTTCACACCCCAGCCTGTGTTGATATCAGGGGTTGCCCGGACCCAGATGCAGAACCCTGCACTTGGCCTTGTGGAAATTGATAAGGTTCACACAAGCCCACTTCTCAAGCCTGTCCAGGTCCCTCTGTATGTCATCCAGTCTCTCAGGTGTGTCAACTGCAACACTCAGCTTGGTGTCATCAGCAAATTTGCTGAGGGTGCACTTGATCCCACTGTCTATGTCACTGATGAAGATATGAGACAGTACTGGTTCCAATACAGTCCCCTGAGGGACACCCCTTGTCACTGGTCTCCATCCAGCCATTCAGCTGTTGACCACTGGATGCAACCATCCAACCAATTCCTCATCCACCAAACAGTCCATCCGTCAAATCCATGTATCTCCAATTGAGAGTGAAGGATGTTGTGGAGACCATGTCAAAGGCCTTTCAGAAGTCCAGATAGATGACATCCGTAGCTCTTCCCTTATCACTGATATAGTCATTCCCTCATAGAAAGCCACTAGCTTGATCAAGCAGGACTTGACCTTGGTGAAGCCATGCTGGCTGTCTCGAATCACCTTCCTGTCCTCCATGTGCCTTAGCATATCTTCTAGGAGGATCTGTTCCATGATATTCCCAGGCACAGAGGTGAGGCTGACAGGTCAGTAGTTCACACAGTACTCCTTTTTACCCTTTCTAAAATGGGTGCAATGTTTCCCTTTTTCCAGTCACTGAGGACTTCACCTGACTGCCATGACTTTTCAAATATCATGGAGAGTTGCTTGGCCAAGTGCATTAGCCAATTCCTTCAGGAGTCTGGGATGCATCTTATCAGGTCCCATAGACTTCTGTATGTTCAGGTTCCTCAGGTGGTCATGAACCTGGTCTTCTCTTACAGTGGGAGGGACTTTGCTACCTCAGTCCTCATCTTGCAGTCCATCTACTCGAGAGGTGTGGGGAGAGAGGTTGCCAGCGAAGACTGAGGCAAAAAAAGTTATTGAGTCTTCCACATGCTGTTTGTAGATTTTTCTGGAGCTTCCTAATGACATTCATTTGTTTCTGTTCAGGCTTGAGCAGTATTTTCCTTGTATTGAAGGGCTGAAGTCAGGGCCCAGGGCAGAAAACCTAGGCCTTTTCTTGTGCTCTCGGTGACCCTGCTGCAGTGCCCACCACATCACAGCATAAGCCGGCTGCAAAGCACCCCAGCACCTTGTGGAGATTCATGGCTGATAGGGAGTGTGAGGAAGGAAGACACAGCTCAGGACTTGGTTAGCGGGAAACAGGACTTTCTTATTTCAATATAAATCATTCTAATATTTCAGAATGTTCCTGTACGGGCATCCTGCAAGTCACATTACTCTTCTGTCATCAGCAGTCCTAACTGCAGCACACGCTGCGCTCTGTATGGTATTCGATGTTACTGTATGAAAGTTTTACTGCTCTCTTTTAGCAGCAAGAAATCCAGGACCTTGCAGCTTATATGGTTCTGTACAGGGATCCTCAAAAAAAAGGAGCAGGAGCAACACCTAGGAGATTATACAGACATAGGTAAAATGTGTTTTAGAAGAACATGGTTGAAAAGTGAAGCACTCAAAAATTAACTTCTATTATATGCAATCTTGCACAAAACTGCACAGTATCACTTGCAAAGTTTTAAGCCAGCTCTTTATCTCTATGCATTATTCTGTATATTTTTTCATTCCATGGGGACATCTACTGATGCTGTTCATAATGAGATTTTTTTAAAGACTGAAACTTGCCCAAATATGTTGTATGGATTGCAAATGGCATGTTCTGCAGATGTTGCTACCAGTGTCAAGCCAAATTTTACTCTGTATTCCAAAGCAGAGATGTTAGAGGGGCTCAAAATAAGGCCTCTTTTTTTTTTTTTTTTTATATAAGAAAACGCATTTTTGCACAAGTTTAATTCTTGGGTACAGCTGAAGTGGTTTGGGCCGAGTTAAAAAAACACCACATGAACAGCGTAGGAATATGAACTGCTTCCTGGGCAATCCTTATAAAGGGAAGAGCAGTTAAACAACTTGAGTGATTATACTCAATTAAAAGTAATGCTCTATATTGGGAAATTTAATGTGATATTAATAAAGGTGATACTACCAGCACTGCCTGTAAATAGAAATGTAAATGCATTACGTTGCTAATCTTCTTTAAATTAAGGATTAATTTTTAGTTGGATTTTAACTTTTTTTAGCATTTGATTTTGGAAAAAACGGGCCTGTGATAATCTGCTTCCCTTACTATATCATACAAAGAAAACTAATATGGATATGAAACGAAAAATGATTATGCAGTAGCATAATGTACAAGATAATTAGATGATGCAATAGAAAATGAAAAATATAATACCATAATTCAGAGAATTCACGAAATATTTGGGTTTGAATCCCTAATTTACATGAAATAGATTACTTGAAGTAGCTAAATTAGATGAACAGTCCGTTTTATTGTCTTCACCAGAGGAATGTGAGTGGTCAGGATAACCTGATGCGGATGTGAGGCAGCGTGAAAACAAGGAAGACTATTAAGTATAATCTCAACAATAATACTAGATACTATGGTAATGGGAATAATATACTATCATTTTCTGAAATTGAGGAGATGGGTGAAATACAGTCAGAACTCCCTTTGGTATTCACTTCACACAGAAGCTTAGAAATATTTTATTAAATATTAATAACAACATAAAAGACCTTTGGTCTTATTTTCATTTTAATTAGGCAGGATATATATGCCATTCACTTTGAAGCCAAATGCTACTCCTTTGTATTAACCTGCAGGGGGTACTAGAAAATTGAACCAAGTAGCATTTAGCTATTTCTCCTCCTGCCATGAGATAATTAACATCTACTCTTTTTGCAGACTCTCTTACTGTTACCTGATCCCCATATAGAGGTTTCATATTGACTTCTAGAGTTTGAGCAGTATGGCGTGAAATGCTGCCTCAGCCCATTTCTTATAAATCGCCAGAACTCAGGAAAGTTATTAACCTTCAACTTAAACTGCTGAACCTACAAGGCAGGCTTAATCTCATAGCGAAATCAGAATGGAGAGACAAAATGGACAATAATTTCAGGATGGAAACAAAGCTGTGTATAATATAATGAACCCATTTTGGTTTGTGGTGAAAGATAAAGGCAACTGAAAAACCTGACAACTTAATGACGGCTGGTAGGGCTAGAAAGAATGGGAAGGTTTTTGACACATAAAGCTGAGGCAGGAATTGGTAAGAAGCAAATGAAGAAAAATTAAAAGAAATAATTGCATGAAGTCTGTGGGTTTCTAGACTCCTATCCAGCTGTTTACACAGGCTGCATACCTCTTACATAGGTTTCCCACTCCACATCTAAAGCCTAAGAATCATCTTAAATGGGGCCTTGGAGCTTCTGATCTAGTGGCCGGGGATCCTGGGGCCTCTGTTGGGAGAACCTTGAAGAGCTGCCAGGCTCCTTGGCCAGCTTTCTCCTCTGGCTAATGACCTTGGGCATCCACTTTGGCCAGAGCTTCTTAAATCTTAGACCTAACATATTTGGCTCGGTCAGCCTACTGCAAAGCTATAAGCTTGCCAATCCTGCTGTCTGTGGGACTGGACACTCCTCATGGCTAAGCTTCCTCAGACTGAAGTCTGGTGGACTTAAATGCATGTTAACTGACAGGAAACAGAGCTGCTTTCAGAGGAAACCTACCTGTGCTTATACTGAACTGTGTTTATACTGAACACTTCACTTACTGATGAATGCACATTTTCCAATGATTATCAGAAAAACTGTAAAAAGTTTGACTGTCACTGTAATGCCCCATGACTGAAATTGTGTTCTTTGTACATAGGCATTATGAAACATGATAAATTACATCATCACATTTTTTCAGGGATACCCTCTTCCATAGAATAGGTGGTTCTTTAATTAGTACTTAACATTTTATGTATTTTGTTTCCCCATTGTGTAAAATGAACATCATTCCCCATTTCCTGTACATTTTTTAGCCTCGTTCTGGGGACATGATCATGCATTTTTTCATATAAAAACTGTGAGAGATGAACTCAGGGATTGTTTTGTTTCAGCCATTTTGTATGTCGACGACATGAGCAGGGCTATGTAACTTAGAAAAACAACTCCTTAAAAGGAGAAAAATATGAATCGAGTTTGTGATAGGCTAACCGGTCGTGAAAGAATGTGCGCCCTAACGTACCAAACCAATGGGACAACCAAAGGGGACAGATCTTGAGCAATTGGGGGAGGGCATAAATACCTGAAGTTTTGTAACTAAGTGTGCTCTTTTTGAGATGAACCCGACTCAGCTGACTCGTTTATTTTGCTCCTGAATAAATTTTTATCTTTGCTTCAAAGACTTTCTCCTCTTTACATTTTTATCCGTGAGTGTTTCTCACAAAACCACATGAAGTTGATAATACTTCGTCTTACAGAAGTGTTACAGAAATAAATTTCAGTAGTATCTATGAGACACCTATGCTGTAGTGATGTTAAAAAGTTTGTTTTTTCCAAAACTCCTGTGAAGTGAAGGACTATAAATAGCTTTGTTTTATCAACAAGATGAAAACCCAGGAAACAACAGGTACCTTCGCCTCCTGATTGTCCTTCATTTTTAGAGAAAACGTTAAGTGGTTAACAAAAATATTAGTGTCTATCATTCCCTTTTGTCCTTTTTTAAACAAAATCACATTAGTCTGGTTGCTATACACTGAGTTACTTTTTCTGTGTAGTTTGTATATTGTAAGAGGTGTAATCCGGTTTGTAAATTTAGAAACTTCCACATCTGCTGCAACATAACATCTTAGGTTCCACCTTTCTGCTGTTAGAAAAGCCAATTTAGCCTCTTACATAGTCGTTACCAGACTTGGACTAGTAACGACCACAGAAGCTGCAAAACAGTTTGTGATGTATCTCACTTCCCTTGTTCTCAGGTATGCATGTAATGTGTTAGAGGTAACTGAAAATATTAAACTTACTTCGTACTGCTAGAGCAGTTGGTTTGAATTTGAAAAGATAATGTTCAATCTAGACAAATCCCCGTTTTTGCATGCGCGAAGCTGTCAGAGTATTAGCTGTTACTAAGGGGGAGGAAACAGTAGAAAGAATGCTTTTGTTAGTTAGTGTGTACAAGATTTTGCCTTTTTTGTGTCAATAAATAAATTAAAACAGCACCCCCCCACCCCACCCTCCCAACTACTCCATTCTGAATATTACAAGCGGACAATTTCTGTGTTTACAAAATATTATTACTCAAGAGTTTTGAGACATAGAAGATCAAAAATATTAGACCTAGCTTTTGTTTCTACTAAATAATTAAATTTAATTACTCAAGGGTTTTGAGGTGCAGAACATCAAAAATATTAGTCTTTTGTTTCTACTGAAAAGAATAAGCAAACCAAATTGATTATGCCAAAAAAGATAATCAAACATATTTCTTCCACAGGTTCAGTAGCTGAATTTAGCATTCTCAAGTAAAATACAGTTACGGATCATTTATACTATGATGTATAAGGGGCAAGCTACTGTATGGTTACCAACATGGCACTATAGAACACCGATGGGTTTCGTGGAAAAGACAACTAACCCAACTCCTGAGCTCTCAATAAGGATAGCGTAAAGGATGAATTAAACATCTGACACTTCTCTGAAATTGAAGCGCAGCTTTCTAACTTAACTGTGGCCCCGTTTCCAGCTGCCACAGAGTTGAAAACCTTGAAGTAAGTAGGATCTGTGTATCGGGCCAAGGTAATACAAAAAACTAAATCCATTCTACCTATGGTCAACATTAAATTTCAAACAAATGAAAAATATATCCTTCATATGGGTGTGAATAGTGTAACTCAGTTTTTAATTGAATAGTTTACCTATGATCCATCATTACTGAATAATAGTAGAGCGTCTGATTATTTCCATTTATGACTGTATTATGTAAGAAACTAAAATAGCTTCCAAACTCATAATGAATTCACTGTATGTCTGGTATTTTTCTTCAATTTCCAGAAAATTCAACAAATTAAATGGCAATTGTGTAGTCTGCCTTAAAAGAACAGCTGCACAAGTTAGTTCACCACAAAGCAAGTTGAACAAAATGATATATGAATTACTGTTTCTGAATTATTTCACAGAACCTATCTGGCTCTGGAGACTTATTGGAGCCAACTATTACGGATTTCTGAATTTCAGAAATAATAGATTCCCATCGTTCCTTCTTTACCTCCATTTTTTTTCATGTATTTTCGGTTTCTGACCAAGAATTACTTCCCCCCCCCCCCCGATTCTAAGACACAACTGAAAACAAGCTTATAGGAAAAATTGCCCCAAAAGCTATTAATCCTCTGTAACTTTATACTAACAACTCTGTATTAATTATCTTTATATTTCAATATGAATTTGAGATCTGAGAAACCAGTGTTAATCAGATGACTGACTTAACCTGAGTTTTATCTTAACAGCTAATGCTTACTGTAGAAGTTTTGTGAAATTGTAAAGAAAATAGTACAATGTACTGGACATGTGTCAAATGTTTTTTAAGCAAAAAAATACAGACTTCAGTCTCTCAGAGGCCTACAATGATGCATTTTTTTAAACATTATTTTGCATCAGGAAATACGAATGACTACGCTGAAAATTAGCCAAACTAACAGAGGATGAGGGAAGTTAGTTTAATTTTCAACATGCTAATATGATAGATACCTGCTGGAAGGAATGGCTACTTGTTAGTTCATTATGAATGGAGTGAAATTCTCCTTTTAGCCTGGGACTATGAGATCCTTATAATAAGCTTTTTGGCTTTCTTGATTACACAGAATGATAAACGTATTTATTGGCCTAACAGAATTTGGATGGTCCTAAGAATTTTTGCTAGGTGTTTCTAGAAAAGAACCAAGCTAAAGGAAGCCCTCGTTTGCCCCTTTTCTAGGAAATATAGTGAAGATCTTGCCACAAAAAGAAAAAAAAACAGGAGCTTTGCACAGGGTCACTGGAAACTCTTCCAGTTACAGACCTCTGTTCCAGCTCCCTGCAACTGCAGGTTTACTCCCTACACTCATTTTCCCAGTGTTTTTTCCTTAAGAGAGTTCTTTCTGCCCATACCCAGTCTTCCTTTATATGTGCCTTAAGCATCAGCTCTATGTAGTTTATACTTGCAGAAAATGTTTCTTTATTCTTTGGGGGGGGGAATAGTTGTCTCTTTCCCATCCAGCGTGTTTGCACGAGACCATCATTGCTCTCATATTTAGGGAGCCAAAATGATCTCAACCAGAATATTCTGGGGAATCGTGACTATGTTTAGTCTAATAAGCAGGGGGAGGCTGTCTGTTGGATTTGAACCTACCAGCTTGAGCTCACAGGTTTGCACCTGGCCCTCTGTCCCTTTATGAACCGGTAAGGAGAGGATGTACGTATTATTGGGGCTGTGGGATTATCAGGGCAAAACAATTAAAATTACTGTTGTTCAAGGATACTCCACATGTGCAGTGCAGTGGCATATGGGATCACCATCATATTAATGGTCTTGGTTGTATTGATTGTATTCTATTTTTATCAGTTCAAACAACCAGAGATTTCTTTGCCGCAAATTCTCACTGTTATGAAATAGTACATGGCGTGAGTACAAGCAGCAGACTGGAGAAGAAGGATAAATTTCCTTTAATAAGACATGTTTAGGTGTAGGTAGGACTATTAAGAAAATTGAAGGTTATTGATTATTAATCAAAATCAAGTGTTAAAACCAAAATGTTTTTGTTTCAGATTAAATACAATACTTTGTTTCACCAGAAATTATGTTTTAGGCTCTTAAAAAACCCCAAGAATGCATGCACAAGCAACCAGATGAGAGAGACTGAGACAGCAACGTAGACCGTCTCAAATCATGTTTAGGTTTTATGACATAAAAAGCATAAGGGCCATGCTAACACATTGCAAGCTTATCCTGCTTTTGGTATTCCATTGGGTATCTCCACAGAACACCTACAGCTTGCTGTTTTGGCCTTAAATTATACGTGCACGGTAAGATACAGCCCTCTTTGTTTAGGGTTAACAACAGAGGTGTGATAAAGGTTTTCAATTTCTGAGCTGTTTCAGTGGTCCACTTGCAAGAAGAATAAATGTTACGACCAAGGCTTGCTGGGGAAGAGGGCTGCCAGTTCTTAGGGTGAAACACATCTCATGCTTAAAATGAGAGAGATATGGGAATTCTGTTAAAAAATACCGATTTTTCTGAGAAAGCATGAGAAAGGAGACTGAGGCCAAGAAGGTGATGTGGGTTTATGCTTGCTCATCAAATTCCTCACCTTGCAGGCAAATGGAGTCTACAAGGGGTTTCATTCAGCATGTCTACTCTTTTTCTAAAGATTCCATGATTCTCTTCGGATTTCAAGGGTGAAGTGTCCTTTATTAAAGAAATTCTATTTTTAGTTTCTTACTCATACGCCACATATTCTCTGAAGGACTTAATGCAGAAATAGAGCTTTTGAAGTCTCCAGGCTCCAGTAAAATGTTTCTAAACTGCTGTGGATTTGGGAGAGCTCTAGCACTGACTCTAATCAAGCAGGTAGATTGCTGCCAGAGAAGGGTCAAAGGGTGTGCATGTAGGAGTGCCTTGAGAGATCCAGAACTAGGATCAGCCACCAGGCTATAGCCACACCTAGAAGCACAAAGGGTCCAGCAGCTAGGTCTGCTCACATCAGAGTGGTCCTGCCTGAAGAGCAGGATGAGGCCAGCGAATGAGAAGTGTGCAGTGCTCCCTATCTTGTTGATCCTTAGCGTTTGTTAAAAAGCTTTTCTTAATGACTGATGTCAATTAGAAGATAGTCACAATTTTTTTTAATAAGTGCAGTGTTTCTGGCTACTATCTTAGCTCTTGCTGCTGATACAGATTCATTTCTTCATTACCTCCTGCACTTATAGCCCCAAATGTCTCTCTTCCTGGAATTTGGATGTAGGTTGTAAGAAAAATAAAATTAATATCTAATTTCTTTGATCCTTGAAACTATAAAGGTCTTTGAAAGCCAACTCATCTGTGCGTGATTAGGTGACAGAAGAATCTTATTAGCACTACCTTCTCCATCTATAGAGAACGACTTGCCATTGCATACAACCATTTTGCATTGTATGCTATAAGTAGTGAGAGGAATATAAAAGGTCTTTTCTTAATGTAATTCCTTTCCTTGGTGTTGTAACAGTCTGACAGCTACAGCCTGGGAATAATCACTTATTTAATCTCTGTCTTTGTTGATTTCCTGTCAGTTATTGGCTTTTGGGTTTTTTTTGAGGAACTACAAATTGACTAGAAGGTGATGGAAGAGCTGTAGTCTTCTGTTAAGGAAAAACACCTAAGTAATCCCAAACAATAAAATTTTAAGAAGACAGTTTGCACTTATTGGGGTAGGTCCACTGTTGCACAGGAACTTCCCTAGTAGAAAATCTGTCCCATATACATTTAAAGTTGTTACATATCTTTACACAAAATTATATGCATCTTAAACTGAAATTTTTTAATGAATTTGGGCTGTAATGTTTTAAAAACTCTGATTCTCAAAATGTTAAAAATGTGAATTAAATGTAATTGTATTTATCAGAGAGGGAAGAAGAGTAATTTTAAATGTACCATCTGTTTTCTGGCCTTTTAATAGTAGTGTAACTCAAAACAATGTGCTGATCCTACCTACCCTCTCTCAGTTGATCCTGAACAGCCCTATATGGAACAAAGAGTCAGTCAAAAGTAGTAAGGAGATGTGATTTCCTGACAAGGACATGAACAAATAAACAATTTGGATCTTCTTCCAGTTGCTTTTGTTTATGTTGAATTTGTAACATTTCAGTCTTTGAATACCCATTCTTTTGTATAATCTGGAGGGTATCTGCTGCTCTCTGTATAGCTGAGTAGGACTTGAATCATATACGTGTAGTGAATAAATAAGTTTTCTGTAGAACCTGTAAAGTATGATCCTGGCTTTGGAAAAGTAGCTTCTCTCCCAGCCCATGTCACAGGCTTCTAACCTGGTATGTTCAGGTCACTTAAACTGCAGTTTCTTAGGTGCCGGTTCACTGATTTTCACTGATTTTAGGATTTTGATAGCCAGTCTGGAGGTACTGAGCATGAAAATCTGAAGCTGAAATCACTAGGGCTGCTTGTGTCTCTGCTACCTGGATTTAAGTTAGTTAAAAATTGTACAACAAGCCCTAATAATCTGGGAAATAATCTATTGGAAACTTGGTGTTAAATATTGTCTTGGTAGAGTGTTGAGGCTTTTGGAGCATTTAATGTTTTGAAAATTGCTTAATTTAGCAATGATGGCACGTTCTTTAAAAGTGGAAAATACGTTTGTTACACAGACCTTTGGAATATGACTTACATGACTGAAAAGTATTATATATATCCATGTGAGAGTGTATATATATATACACATTGAGAATATCCTATAACATAGACTGAATGCATATTTATAGTTACACTTGTGATGAATTTATTTTAATTGTTAATTTCTAATATAGGTTTTAACTATTCTTCATATAGGTAATATACTTAAAAGGAATAGCAAAGAATGTGATATTCAGAATACAAATTAACATGCGCAAATAAAAATAACATTTCAGTTATTCATGTGACTTACAGAGTTTTTATTAACAGCAGTGATTATTTCTTCACGTGTCAACTATTGCTGTAAAATAACAAATAGAAGGATCAGGCTGGGAAGTAAAAAGAACAGAATGCCATTTTGGCACTCCAAGATAGCACTACAAATTTAACAGATCAAGCTGAAAATGTTAGGAGTATTTCTGAGTATCAGACTTGGTATCTCAAAATTGAGTTCCAGTTTACTGAAGAGTTTGCTTTTTGCATAGCAGATTGTTAGATTATTGCCAGTTTCGAATAATTTGGCCAGTTTTTTAGTAGAGTCTGTCTTTTCAAAGCACTCTAAAATGTTACAGACATTATGTTATAGCTGGTACTAGGCTAGGTGCACTGTAGCTGTAGTGTATGGCTGCCTCATCTGGGAGGACATCCTACTCAGGATGAAGGATACACTTCATATGTATGAGTTCATTTTAAATATGTTTATCAGTAGAGAGAGCACTCTGCCTTCTTGGGATTTTGCAGCTGAACCAGGCGGCGTCGTGTCCTACAATCTCGTTGGCCTTGCTGTTTTCCCTGGGCTCCCATTCTGTTAGCCACAGATTCTTACTTCTTTATTGCTGCTGAAGTCAGAGAATTTCAGGGATTAATAATTTCAGAGGTAAATTCTTAAAAGCCCATACTTTTGAACCGTTGAAAACAAGTTAATTTGATAGTAGTCAGGGTGGGACAAAGAATAGTGTTAGGAATAGGGATTGGTTTGCAGGGTTCACAGAGTCATGAATTTCTTTGCTGTGTGGAAGAACAAAATGGTAGATTTCTACAAGGAGAGCACTGAAGTGCTCATAAGCAGTGAATATTCAGATTTTTTGGTTTTGCTTTGGTTGTTGTTCAGTTCTGTCCATTAAAAATCAAAGTAATTTGTCGCTTTCGGGATGGCCAGACTTCCCTCCCATGTCCCCAGTGGCTCACCTACTACAGGTGTCTTCTTAAATATGATCTGGATCCGTCAACAGCTCTGCCCGCTGTCTTCAGGTTCACTGGGCTCCGTCCCCACGACTATTTCTAGTCGTCTTCTTCCTTAGCATCACGTCGGGGTCACCATTTGTGGTGATTGAAATGCACGGACTCCAATATGCAGGATCAAAATCAAAATCAGCTTTATTAAGTAGAATCATAGAATCATAGAATCATAGAATCAGTGAGGTTGGAAGGGACCTTTAAGATCATCAAGTCCAACCATTAACCTACCCTGATAAAAACACCACCACTCCTAAACCATGTCCCTAAGCACCTCATCTACCCTTTTCTTAAACACCTCCAGGGATGGTGAATCCACCACCTCTCTGGGCAGCTTATTCCAATGTTTAATAACCCTTTCAGTGAAAAAATGCTTCCTAACATCTAATCTAAACCTGCCCTGACATAACTTGAACCCATTTCCTCTTTTCCTATCACTTGTCGCCAGGGAGAAGAGGTCAGCCCCCACCTCTCTACAACCTCCTTTCAGGTAGTTGTAGAGGGTGATAAGGTCTCCCCTCAGCCTCCTCTTCTCCAGGAGAAGTAAGCGTGTTCTTTCTATACTTTTCTACAAGGCCAGTAATTTTCTACTTTACTTGTTTTCGCCATCACGTACTCTAAAAGTTCACATTCCCACCGAAAAGGGAATCTCTCTTCCCTGTGAGCAGCACCTCCTTATCTAGGGAGTAGCTTCACGGAACTTCATCGTCTGCCAAAACAGTGCTGCAGCTGCTTATTCCTCCCTATTAGTTCTACCACACTTAACCCTTCTTTTGCCTCCGTCCCCACAGTAATCGTCCCAATTTGGGACTGTGATCTCATTGTTAAAGGAGATGCTGCGAAGCCACTAATAACCCTCAACACTCATTCAAAATGTAAATAAAAATAGGATACTACTGTGGTAATTAATTTTTCTGTATTTCACTTGCCCTATGTAATGGTGATAGTTTTTGACAAGCCTGTTTTTGTCCTGATTTTCACAAGTCTAATTTTAGCTGTCATAGTCAATCCAAAACTGTAAGAAAGTGGACTATAAAGTTATTTATTTAAAATACAAGTTAAATAAAAGTTTTCACCTAATGTTACTCATAAAGCCTACATGATTTTAAGTAGGATCATATAGATTGGGACTGGTCTAAGCCTCCTACCTGTTGTTACAGCCGAGCAATGACTTCATAAATGTGTGGGTGTAATTTTGAAACTGGAGAGTGCCTTCTCCTTGGGCCGTTAATTTCTATCTGCAGCAAGATGAGTTATGTTTTAATGTGCATGTGCTTTTGAATTTCATTTTAAGTTCACTTGCTGTCATTGCATTCCCAAACGACAATAAGACCAAGTTTATTTCTGGAGTAATAGGGAGGCACGTGGCCTTACTGAATACCTGTGTGTGCTCAAGCTTGATGCATTTGTTTATGTTTAAGTAAAAATTAATAAGTAGAATACCGGCCTTAGGAATTTCTCTTTTCTTCCTCAAATAATTTCAGTTTTTAAAAAAATTGGGCAGATTGTCAGTGTGTGCATTGCTAATACCATGACTCCTGGAAGTCCATGGGTGGTAATGCAGATCTGTGTTTGTCAAGCAGTGTTTAGTCTGACAGTGGAGTCTGTGCAGTGGGTTGTACCATGCTTGTGAGGGGAATGTGGAGTGAGCTCTTTACACCACATGCGGAATCCTCTTTGAAGTGGAGTCCATTTTATAAAAATCAGGTTCCAGATGCATTTTTTGGTTCCATTCATTTCATATATTCTGGGAAACCATCTCCTACCTTTCTCAGTCTACAGCATTACTTATTTTGAAAATGAATCAGTTTTTCTGAAAAAAATCTGACGATTTCATCTTTCTGTAAAAAAGCTGTGATTCTTTAACTACTAGTGAATTCTGAAAGTGTATTTACACCATCTCTCTTGCATCATAAGCGTTCATACATCTTCAAGCCAAGTACTACATTCTTCTGATTCAAGCTGCCACCTTCAAGCCACCCCACACATTGCGGTTTGGTATATTCTAGGCTTTTTTTCAGATAGGTTTTAAATAAACAAATCCACAGATGCAGGGGAATAAAATGGATTGTGAAAATTAAGCACTGATTTGCAAATAAGGTTGGTAGTTTTGGAGCTGGAGTTTGCCATTGTCAGGCTGGGACAGGTAGCAGGTCAGCCTGCCTCTTCAACCTTGGGTAGGGTTGTGTCTGAGGTTCCTACAGGGCTTTCTTCGGTTTCACTGGCAAGCAAGACTTTCACGACTCCATTTGGCAGCCTACTACAAAATCGCACTCAGACAACTTCTCTGTCGTCACAGACCCCGGGGCAACCTCTGAGTCAGCCTCAGGCCACTGTCTCGGGCTTTGCAGAGGTCTCCACTCTTCTTCCAAGCAACGACTTATATGGCCAGACATGAGAGCAGCCTCACCTACCGCCTGCTCTTTGTCACCTCAGTACTCCTTGAAGAGAAAATGTTTTCTTTCTTTTCTTCTCCATCCCGTTTTCACGCTGTCACTTGCATCTTTGTTGATGTCTTTTCTGGTCTGAGCTGTTTCTGGTTATTAGTCGGTTATCCAATTTGTGCCAGTGAAGGGCTCTTCATGTTTTCACCTGTGAAAGGATTTGGGATCTTTGAGACCATAAAGATTTATACCTGGTTTAAGTTAGCTAAAAATTTTACAACTTTTCAGGATCAAGGCCTAATCCGGGAAATAATCTGTTTGAAATTTAGTGTTAAATATTGTCTTGGTAGAGCATTTAGGCTTTTGGAGTGTTTAATATTTTGAAAATTGCTTAACTTAGAAAAGGATGGCACATTCTTTAAAAGTGGAAAATGTGTTTGTTTGTTACACAGACTTTTGGAATATGGCTTACGTGACTGAAAAGTGTCATATTAAAATAATAGTTTTATCCATGTTATCTTATTTATGGGCTCATATTGTTAAGGATTTGGCGTTATGGACAACAGGTTTCTGCATTCCATATTTCTGTGAGTGTCAATGGAAAGGAGAAAAATCTACTCCTTACAGCTTTCTGCAAAGAATCACAAGTATACATTTGAGCCATTTCTTGACGGACTTGAATAATTAGAAAGTTTGTGGCTGACAGGCTTTGGTTTCACCATTGATCATTAATAAAACATTAGAAATGCACAGTAGTCTTAAAAAAAGAAATCTAGAAACCTGTCAGTTAAATCAATCTAACATGAATCAAACAAAGCTTGTGATAGAAAGGGTAGGATAGAAAGACTCATTTTTACTTGACTTAATATTAACAGGATTATTACTGAATTAAAGTTTGGATTTTTTTTGTCAGAACAGGATTTTTTCCAATATGTTTTGACAGAGCCTTAAGCTATGAGAAACTACTGACTGTAGATATTCTCTGCCAGAATGATGAATCTATTTCCAGTAAGCTAGTTGCTTCATCTTGTTGGATATACTCTTGGGAATTTATCACGTAATTCCCTTAATCCAAACCAGTTGTGTACATATTTTGTAATTGATGAATTACTGACAGTAAATAAATATTCATAGAAAATCAACTATTTGTTAAAGAAAGAAAATACTGTTTAACAATTTTCATACTGGAACTTAGCAGTCATGTATTTGCTATGTCTTTTTCACACGAACGAGTGTCATCTAAAACTGCTGTTTACAATTACTACATTGAATATGTACCATCTCAGATAAGAACGCATTTACATTGCAACTGTGTGTCAAATACTTTTATCAACACAGTGAGTAATACCAGATCACTAGTCCTTGAAATAACATGTCATTAAATTTGTGAAGATGAAACAACTATTCTTCCATCAAATTCTGCTCTACATTTAGATGAAATCCCTTGCTTAAGTAATGTCTTTGAAGACTGGGTGTTACTTCCTTTAGCTATGATTGTAGTTGGCAGGCATTATATGTTCTTTGTGTATTACCAAAACAGAACATCTATCTGCAGGGTACTCCCTGCCTTTTCTTCATAAATGGATGTAACTTTGGTGTGTTGGATGTATTTTGGTGTGGTTTTTGCATTTGATTAATTGGGTCTTACTGCTTTAGTGTGTACATATATTTTATTCTTACTACTGAATATATATGATTGATGCACTGAACCGTTGGCTTCTGTTCTGTGAATATTAATCAAAGAATATGCTCTTCTGCTTAATGGCTTTGCGGTGTAGGAGGCAGCCAAACAACATAGACTATAGTCTGCTTTTTTTGCTCTTTAATCATTATTGTGTAAGACACTGGCAAGAACACTTTTTTCATCTATAAACACTATTTCATGCTTAAACATATCCATTGTTTGGTCAAAGTTATGAAATATTGTTGCTCAATTAAATTTTGTTTTCAACATTTCCTGGTAAAAGCAGTAATAGAAGAGATAAAACAGTAAAGGAAGGGGAGATAATTAAGTAGAAAAAAATAGTAGGCATAGCAAGCAAGGAAGAAGCAGAAGATGAGGAGTCAGTCTCATGATTTGGACAAATAGTTTTCTTTAATCAAAAGCCAAACCTGATGCTTTTCGAGATTCCATTACTGTGGTGAAAGAGATAAGCTATGACTAAACTATTCTTAAAGAGAATCAGGGTAGACACTTGCTGTGTTCTGATGTGCACTTAAAATGTGCGTAAGGATGGATGTTGATTAGGGTGTGACAGGTTATTTGGGTGAGAAATTGAGACATGTTCAGTATTTAAAGCGAAAAAAAACAGTAAATGATTTGATGGTGGTACGGCTCAGTATCAGAAGCAGCAAGCTTCTTGAAAACACAGCTCATGTTTATGGCATGTAGTTCTGGTATAAAGGTTGATAGTCATTCTCTGTGAATCTCACCAGTGAGGCAGCCACAGCTAATAGGAAGGCTTAGGCTTCAGGGTTTATAGGATTTTACAAGGGGTTTTCTTTTAGTCTCCCCTCCCCCCCAGACCCTTTCATAAAAATGCCTCGGAGTAGGGGCTTTCTTGAAAGTACGCGGTTAACAAAATTTTCCCCATAGCACTATCACTGGCTTAGCTGTACAACTAGCAGAATTATCAGAATTTATCAAACAGGAGTTCCTTCTGCAGTTGCCTGTTGCCCTTGACCATTAAGGACAGTCTTGCTGAAATCCTTTCAGAGTGGTAGGACCATAGAGAATATCACATTATATGAATTCGCTAATGTTCTTGTTCTACAAATTTTATTTTAACTGTTAGGAGTGTAAGCCTTTTTTTAATTCCTCCAGTTTCAGCCCAGAAAATATATCTCAGGTTTTGATATAGATCGTGATTTTGTAATATTCTAGAAAGGCATAAGGCAGGAATCTCCCAAACCTTTTGCACTTTTGTATGATGTAATTTGTTCAAAGGCAGGTCTGGGTTTATGGAAAGGAATACGGTAGTACTGAAGCTTGTGATTCATAAAAAACAATAGTTGAAAGCTGAATCATTAAATCACAAAAGCTTTGTGTTTGTTTCCAGTCAGTTTATTTGTCTTAGAGATGTATTTAAAGTATTTTCAGGAAACATCAGTAAGAGAACTGAAAGGCTTCAATAAAATACTGGCTTAGTCCACCATAGTGGAAATTAATCTATTTTATATTAGTTGAACATATATTTACCCTGTGTTGTACCACCTCCTATAAATATTCCTCTTGCATAAATACATATATTTATATCTTAATATATTAGCATGCTTTTGCAGAAATAGCTCTTTGGAAAGAAATTTTTACTTACAGACTGTATATATATATATTGAATATTTGTTTCAGATCCATGTCAAAATAGTAGACCTTGTATATTTTCGAAATCCTTTCTCCTGGGTAAAGGCCATTTCCACTGTTTTATACAAACATCTGCTTCTGTGATTTGAGTCTACTTCTTCAGTTTTGATAATGATTATTCCCACATTCTTGTTGTTTGTCAGTTCTGGAAAGTTAATTGTTAGTCCAACTAAGCAATCTTCACATGTCTGGTTAATGTGGTTACTGCTTATCGACCTTCTGAAAATGCTGATCTGCCAAAGAAGTTTTTAACGTATTAAGAAAAGCTAACTGAAGTTAGGTACCTTTCTCTGCTGATCCACATCTGTCACTGTCCTTCCCTAGTTTTTGTAATCAAGCTTTAAGATTTCAAGATTAATATGGAAGTAAGAAGAGACAAAACCATTGCTTTTTAAAGGCCTTGTCTAGTGGCTTTAGTTTAGGTTACATATAAATTTTTATTGTCCCTAACATATGCAAATTTCAGCATGGACTACAGTATTGTTAGAGTATAGTTCTTCAAAAGTGTTCATTTTGTGGATATTAATATCATAGAAATAGATTGTTGAAAAGAAGCATAGTTTTTGGATATGGTAATTACTGGCAAGTAGTTTTTCTTCAGCTTTTGGCTGATATGAATAAGGTAACTGGTCTGTAATAGAACAGAATCTATTAATATTTTCTCAGTCACGTGTCTTTCTAAGAAACAGAGCAATTTAGTTCATTTTAGATGCAGTTTCAAAACTGAAGAAGGCATTTAGGAATGCCTTTGTATGATAGTTTTATTTCTATATGTTCATATAATTATTTATGGAATTAAAAATGAAAATAATTTGGACTGAATCAGGCATCTGCATTTGTGGTATGAATGGATGGGAAACTAATAATTGCATTTTCTCTTTTTCCAAACTTCAGGGGGCACACAGAGATTACCTCGCACAATTGGAGTGTCATTGGCAAAAGAACTAATCTTCTCTGCACGTATTGTAGATGGCGAGGAAGCAAAATCGATAGGATTGATTAGCCATGTGGTAGAACAGAATGAAGCAGGGGATGCTGCATACAGAAGAGCATTAGCTCTGGCAAGAGAATTTTTACCTCAGGTAAAAAAAATTATTTTGATTCTAGCTTTTACCGAAGATTAAAACTAAAAAATACCAGCTGTATTAAGAAAAACTGTCATGAATTTATGTATTAAAAAGCCATTCTAGTTATGTGGAGAGCAATCAGAAGTTTTCTCTCTCATGTGTTGAGTGGTGTTATTTGGTAATCTATAGCGAAGCAAAAAAACTCGGTCAGTCCTTGTATTGTCATGGTGTGGTCTGTGTATTCCGTGTTTTGGATTTCAAGTTTTAAACAAAAAAATAGCATAAGGTGGGGTTTTTTTTGTAAAGCAATTATCTCAATAGCTTATTCTTTTACTATTGAGTATTTCAAAGGGAGGCAAACAGGTCCATATAAAAGTGGACGTATCTCTGTGTAACGCCTATTTTGAAAACATAAATCTAAATGTAATTTCAGCATTAAAGCAAAACCCACTTACTAGTGGAAAGTTTGCTTTCTATCCTTTGTGTGTAAGTTTGATGAAAGAATCATGCTCTTATTATCATTCATTCTAAGTGACATCCTGTCTCTGTCTTTCATAAAAGAATTGCAATGGGATTTGCTGAATTCCTGTGCTTTAGAACTTGAACATTTTAGTAAGAAGTTTGAGTATGACTCTTACAAGAGTCTTTGTGCTGTTTGACTGCTACATGTTCCCCTGTTGACATAGACTGCAAGCTGTTTCAGAGTAGGAATGTGAGCTTGGAGCTTTTAATAAACCTGCTTTTCAAGTGAAGGGTCCCAGGTAGCCAATACATAGGAGGCAGAAGAAGAAAATAATTAGTAAACCACTTTATTGGATCACAAGCGTAACAGCTAAAATTTGTTGTTGAAAATGGAAAATGTTGTGGGTTAAGTATGTCATTTAACATTGGTTGTTTGTGTCATGAACACTTTGATAGGAAGACAAACATGGAAAATACAGTAAAAACTTTAACATACAGTGATTCAAAAAGGTTGATTTATAGTTACAACTTCAAATTGGAACCCGCTCAAAAGCATTTGGCTTTCCCAGAGCAGCAGGCCACTTCTCTAAAGCAATGTCTGAACATTCAGAAGCTGATGCTTGTGCACAGGCACAGGACTGAGACAATTCCCAAAGATGTCTCGCTATTCTGCGGCGCATTGGAGGAGGAGGGTGAAAATCCCTCTGCTGGCTGGGGACCTCAGTCTCTCATGGAAGAGTGTCATCCCTTGACCAGTGCAGGCTTTGAAGTAGTGTATTTTAGGTTTGAGGCTGCATCAGTTCATTTTGTTTCATTATCACTTCTTTTCATGTGTCTCCATTGTGTGATAACAGGAACGTAAGATTGGCCTTGTGAAGGCCTATAATGATGTCTCTTAAGGTGGCTTTTCTGAGCCTTGTTTTGAAAGGAATTGATGGACAGAAGTGGGCATTCTCAGCACCTTTGAAATGTAAACCAAACACACTGCTTTAATTACATTATTTTGAAAACAGTATATTTTCACTTTTTCTCAATATTCAAACTATTGGTTTGGAAGCAAATGTCTACTATAGTGATATAATTTAGGATACTTGATCTATTTGCTATAAATTTAATAAAAGTCCAAAGTCTAGAAGGTCCCAATATAAGAACATTGATGTGCAGGCTCTTAACTGCATAATGTTGTAGATCTTGATGATATCTAAATAAGCTTTTTCTTTCATTTTAGGGACCAGTAGCAATGAGAGTTGCAAAACTGGCCATCAATCAGGGTATGGAGGTAAGGATCTGTACTTTCCATAAAATTAAGCAGAAGTTAGGCTGGCAGCAGGTCTACTGTGGTAGTTTTTTTTTCTAGAACTGGTTTTAGTTTCTCAGGGTATAATCTTTCAGAATCTGTTTTGTCAAAACTTTTTAAAAGGTGAAATGCAATTTTTTTATCTCTCAGACTCCTGAGACTAGAGTTGATGCTGATTTCCATAACGAGGCTAAGTAGCCTTGTGTCTGTCCAGGAGTAATGCGCTCTGCTAATTATTAATACTAGAAAGTAAACATAAGCTACTATGAACAGGTTGTATTTCAAATGCTGGGCAGAAAAAAGCCTCAAAGTCATATTCTGTCAAGTCTGTCAATGCTGTCAGTATTTAGTAACTAATAAAGTTAAAGGCCAAAATGCATGTTATTTATTTTTAATAGTTTAATAGAGGTTAGTGTTCAAGTTATCTCTGGAGTCTGATTTCATATTTGATTCTGATTGCCACTCCTTCTTGAACACTATTGACCTAGCTCTAAAGCTCGTTAAAATCCAGCCTTGAACACGTCTGAACATGTGTTTTACTTTAGGCTTGTGAATCATCTTGCTGAGCTCAGCAGGGCTATTCATATTTAAAGTTAAGCACATGCATAAGCTCTGCACCTTATAGCTCCGCCTGGCACAAGGTAAAGGGGATCGTACTTCATGAAATGTCTGAATCCAGGAAGATGAATTTAAGAATGGCCCTTCTTAAAGTCTCAAAAGCAACCAGTGATACAGTTGAGTTCAACAGACCGTACCACCAGTAAGCTGTGGCCTGAGAACCAAACTTATGCTATTGTGCAAAGAGTATGTTGGTTAGGTTTCCACAGCAAGTAATGACGGAATTCAAGATTTATTTTGGTGGTACCCAAGTTTCAAAATGCTGCAAGCTAAATTATTTAGGTACCAGGTACAGCGGACTGAAAGGTCAAAATCATGATGTTTAAAGAATTACGCACAGTAAGGTTAGATGGACTTGGAATGATCATCTAGTTCAATCTTGAGGCCCCAAGACAAGATCTGCTGTATCAAAACCAACCAAGCCAAATGTTCATTTAAGCTGTTACTACAAACCTACTATGGCAGAGATTTCACGGCTTCCTTTGGTAATCTACCCTGTAGCTTATCTCCCCTTGACGAATTTCTTGTGGTGCATAGCCAGAGGCCTTTCAGTGGTCATGTGGAGAGCTAGTAAGTTCTACAGCAGCTGATGCTTAAGACAGGTGGAGAAATAGTGAGGGGAATATTCAGCTTTTTCAGCTGTTCAGACCAGCTCATAAAGAAAAAAATGTTATTAAAACTAGTTGATGATGCAGGATGGCCATTGGCCCCCCCTTTTTTTTTTTTATTTTAAATCCCTTTAAATTTGAATTTATGTTTATTTTGTGGCATGGCATCATGTTCTTATATGACACTTTGAAGATAACTTGTTTCAGAAAAATTTTTAAATAACCATGCAGTACATTAAATCTTTTCCCCTATCGTAAATGAAATTATTACAAATATGCAAGTAGGTAATGATTTTTAGTCCAGATGATTTCTAGTGAAGAACATACATTGTTTTGACAGTGTACTACATACTAATTGTATCGCCAAGTAAGGAAACTTACTTGTTATTTGTTACAGAAATACTAACCACTATCACCACATGACAGTGTAGCATTTCTATGTTAAGGTAGTGTAGAAGAACTTTGCACAAGTGTTTTAATGTGTGGCATATAGAAACACAGTATTTAAGTTAGCTGTCAGGAAGTAATATATAACAAAAACACACAAATATGCTTATAAAAATCATTGTATTCTTTTCCTCAGGTCGACTTAGTAACAGGTTTAGCAATTGAAGAAGCTTGTTATGCTCAGGTATGTAACTATGATTACACGAAAAACCCCAGAAAACAGGCTTTGTTGGTGCTTGTTATGAAACATGCAGAAATTCAACTAGAAATTGCTCTGTGATTTCTTCTACAAATATTTTTGCATTGTATTTAGACCTTCCTTCTACTTACTGTGTTTTTGTAAGGAATTTAAGGAAGGAGGTGTAGTTTAGCACAAAAGCATCTCCCTGCCAAGACTGTTAAGGTGAAGGTAGTGAATATACCTAGCCAGTCATACATTGCCATGCATTTTATCCAAGAACTGCCTTGCTTTTGCTTTGTTTTGGTTTAACATGAGATATCATGAAAGGCACTTCACTAACGTGTGCCACTAATGGCATATGCACTAACCAACAGAAAACCGACACAAACCTCTTTGCCAGAGAAACATGGGAATGATGTATTTGAGTTTGTATATTCTTGGACTTTGAGACAAGTTTTTGATCATGGAAATAGAAGCATCAGCATTAGATGCTTATTTAAAACATACGGTGATCTGATTAATAACCTACACCCACCCCACCCCACCAAAAAAAATTCACCAAAAACTCAAAAACACATCCTAAAGAATTTCTCACAGTCATGTGTTCGCAGAAAATATATTCTTTCTTCTCCTAAATTGTTTCTCAGCCTTATATTGTTTCTTTGAAGTGTCTGGTACTTTCCTGTATCTGACTAGACATTTTAGGTTTCATTTTTCTGTTGTATCATAAGTTGCATGTTGGATGCATTGAAGAATTACATTTTGTATGAAAATATTTTTCTTGGTATTGTTTTTGGTGTCAATAATGAATTGTTACTCTGCTCGTTGCAGACTATTCCAACAAAAGATAGAATTGAAGGTCTTCTTGCATTTAAGGAGAAGAGACCTCCTCGCTACAAGGGAGAATAAAAGAAGCTGATGCCTTTAAAATACAGGGGGATAAAAATACTGCTCTGAGGACCATTAAGGTGCACTTTGCTTCCGCACCTGGAATACCACAACCACCAAAGTAAAAGCAAATCATACTGATGTTACAACATTTTCAATGTGTCCATACTTGTACTGGGCCCAGATAGAAATGTGTGACAACTCATGCTCATGACATTTTCTGAAGGTTGATCTGTGTATTGGAAAGGTCACAGGTTCATGCAGCATTTTTAAAATTTCACATATATGGAACATACCATTCCACAATTCAAAAAGCTCTGTAAATTCTTTATATAGACAAAACCTGTATGTGATGTTACGTATAAATCTGCTGTATCATTTTATCAAAACAAATGCGACTACTGAACACCAAAAATTGTACCAAATATGCATTAAGATGATTCTGTATGTCAGTAAAAAATATATTTGAGTATTCTACCTGAATATGTACATTATTAATAAAGCTAAAGAAAATGAAAAGGATTATTGTTTGGAAAATGTTAAGCTTTATTTATCTGACTTACACTATTCTAAGTAAAATTAAATTAACTTTAGTACAAAATGGCATCTTTTTGTTCAAGTCATTGCCATTATATTCATTTAATTATATTAAATGAAGACATTTTTGAGGCCAGCCTTTAATTATGCAGTCTTGTATGTTAAACATGGCTTTGCCTTGCATACTTCCAACATATCATCTGATCAGCACTGTCTGCTGTGAAGGAATGTAATTTCACTTGCCGCAGTTACTTTAAATTTTTGAAGATTGTATTAAAGATTGCTGTGCAGGGATGCAACTAATGCACTATTAAAGAAACTAGAATTATCTTAATCTCCAGAATATTCCTCTCCTAATAATGTATATTTATATACAATATGGATGATACTGAAATGTTCTTTATTCTGTGATGGCCTCAGGGTTCTTTTCATACATTGAAAGAGAAATCTAGTAGGTTACAAGGTGAGAAAGCTGTTGTGATTCATACTGTACATTTGCTGTGGACATGGCATATAGAGTAAATGCCTGGGAATAACCTCTGAGAAAGTATTTTTGTTAACTTGACTGGAAAATAAACATGACTTAGCAGTCAGAGGCTGTCTTTTTGTATGAAAACAGATTTCTTCGTTTGGTTTCCATTGGCTCATGAAAGTTGTGCATGCTCTGCTGTTTCTGCAGCATTAACTATGGTCACTGTCCTATCTATGATGATAAGCCAGTTGATCAACATGAAATGGCACGAACTCATTTAAATTCATATATAGACATACCATTACATGTAAATTGATTATAACTAGTAGAGCACACACTTTGGTGACTGGTAAACTTGCTGATTCAATCATTTCATGCATGATAATTTGCAAATAAAGTACCAGTGCTTGTTTTGATAGTCATATAAAGCCTAGAGGGTCATTTTCTTGTGTTTTTGAAATGCTAACATGTCATTTTCATTTTTACTGAGTAGGAAATAATTATGTTAATGGGAGAAAAAAGTATTAAGTCTATGCTGACGGGTTTCTGTTTCATAGCTTTGGTATACAGTCTGGTTATTGAGCTGCCTCTGTTTTCCTGACAAGCGCTGATTAAGAATCATAGAATCGTCTAGATTGGGAGGGACCTTTAAGACCATGGAGTCCAACCATCAACTTAACACTGCCAAAACCACCACTAAACTGTGTCCCTAAGCACTATGTTTACCCGCCTTTTAGATACCTCCAGGGATGGCGACTCCACCACTTCCCTGGGCAGCCTTAAGTAGCTTCTGTAAATGTCTATTTAAAAAAAAAATCTAATAACTTTAAATACTGTGGCATAAGACTTAAAGGCACATAGATTTGTGCCTTTAATTGGTAGTTTTGATCTCAGAAAACAGTTTTGCTGTCACACTGGTCTCTCCATTGCTTTTCTTAGGAGAAGATACTGTCATATTGTAGCAATTTGAGTCCCTTCTTTGAAGTCAACAATTTGACTACTATTACAAAGTGAGTACCAGTAGGGCAGTTTTTAAAGGTACTTTCTAGTGATGTTGAAATAGTTCTAAAGGAATAATATTTTAGCAAAAGATATGTTCATCACTTACTGTCTTATTAAGTGATGTGTTATGATGGCTGCAGTGCTCGTGCTTAATAGCAATATCAGAATTCTTCTCCCACAAGAAGGTGATTTGTAACAGAAATGCTCTTATAAAGCTGACTTTTCCTTATGAAAGTTATGATCTGGCAAATCCTCCTTCAAATGCTTAGGCTCAGTTCTTTCAGTTCTTGGTAAAGCCATGCTTTTCTCCACAACACCTCATGGGTGAGTGAGCCCTGGTTCCCACTGGTTTCCTGAAAGGTTATCTTATGGTCCCTAGGCAAAAGCAGCTTTTTCTCCGTCTCCTGCTGAGCTCAAGTGGATAGTGAGTTCTTCTGCACTTCTCCACTGAATTGGATATTGAAAAGTTATAACACAGGTCGGTCTGCAACCTTCAGCTGATTACCTCTCAATGGTGTAAGTACAAGTTCAACTCAATAAATTGCCTAGAAATTCTCACATTCACTCAGAAATTAATGTGTGACTTTATACAACACATATAATTTTAGCCAGTAATCTATGAAAGCATTTGTGTTTTCAATATTATTGAGGTTACTCACATTCTTACTAGTTTTATTAAATTTCTGGATAAAGTTTTCAGAATTGCCTGAATGGCTTAAGTCAGTTCAGTGCTTTTGAGTATCTCACCTGCTATGAAGAAATACGGTGTTTTATTTATTCTAAGGTTGTGTAACGATACAGTTAAGATCACTTGGAGGATGTTGTTCTATGGAACATTTCTAAGAGATTTGCAGAGCCACTTGTGCCAAATTGTTGTTGAAATTCTGTCAGTCTATGTGGAATTACTCATAGTCCTACACCAAGGTTCATATCGGTGTTTTTCTAGAACTGCTTCTAACCAGCTGCATTCAGAATAGTAAACATCAGGGTGTATCATTTGCAGCTGTTTCATATTTTCCTCAGTCATTGCTCTTTGATGCATTTAACCACGATCAGATTTGTTGAACAGAACAAAAAATAACAGGTCTGTCTAGCACAGGAGGGCAGAATATCATGGTACTTGGAATCTGGTTTTGGAAGAGTTAGGGAGTAAAGTAAGGGGTTTGGTACTGGTGTAACTTCACATACCAAAACCAACTCATAGATGCAAAGTGAAGAGTAATAGAAATGTCTTAATTTATCACCAACTTAGTTTTTGTTTCATTGCTTTTGCATGCAAGCAAGTCACTGAAAAGGTGTCAGCTGAGATTAGAGAGAGGATTTATTTAAAACTAAGAAAATATAATTGAAAGCCATTCATATTGTGTGTGGTGTACATTGAACAAGATGTGCTTTCATGTCTCATTTGTGGGATTTTAGCCTTGTTCTTGCACCTAATGACACTACTGAAAAGCCATAGGGCTTCATTGTCTAGAAGGCTGATATATTCAGTGTACTCAAGGTGTGATAATGACCATGATGATGTAGTTATTTTAAGATGTTCTTTTTCTGCACAGTTTTAGAAAGACAACTATCTCCAAAAATGAGAAAAAGGAGAATAATTGCAAACAGATAAACCAAAAGGAGAGATGTGTTCAGCTAAAGGTAATGAAATTCCTTTTGCGTATTTTGAGGGACTACAGAGACTAGTTGTTCTGTTTGTGCCTTTTTTTCTGTTGGCTTTTGTTTTCTCTGAGTCTGGAGCTCGGACACCAGGGTGCAGGGAGCACTTAAGAATTTGTATGGGTTGTTTTCATTTTAAGAACACTAATATTTTATAAGCAAAGTTAGGAAAGTTTTAAATTTTTTTCTGAAAGGTTTTTGAAAGGTATAATCAGAAATCACAGAATCACAGAATGGTCAGGGTTGGAAGGGACCTCTGCAGATCACCTTTCCAACCCTCTGCCAGAGCAGGGTCACCTACACCAGGTTGCACAGGATGGCATCCAGGGGTGTTCTGAATATCTCCAGATTGGGAAACTCCACAACCTCTCTAGGCAGCCTGTTCCAGTGCTCTGCCACCCTCAACGTAAAGAAGTTACTCCTCATGTTAAGACAGAACTTCCTATGTTCCAGTTTGTGCCTGTTACCTCTTGTTCTATCACTGGGCACCACAGAAAAAAGACTGTTCCCATCCCCTTGGCACCCTCCCTTTAAGTATTTGTAAGCATTGATAAGATCCTCCCTCAGTCTTCTTTTCTCTAGACTAAAAAGACCCAAGTCCATCAGTCTTTCCTCATAAGAGAGATGTTCTAATCCCCTAATCATCTTTGTAGCCCTTTGCTGGACCCTCTCCAGCAGTTCCCTGTCCTTCTTGAACTGGGGAGCCCAGAACTGGACACAATACTCCAGATGTGGCCTCACCAGTGCAGACTAGAGGGGAAGGATGACCTCCCTTGACCTGCTGGCCACACTCTTCTTGATGCACCCCAGGATGCCACTGGCGTTCTTGGCCACCAGGGCACATTGCTGGCTCATGGTCATCCTGTTGTCCACCAGGACTCCCAGGTCCCTTTCCACAGAGCTGCTCTCCAGCAGGTCAGCCCCCAACCTGTACTGCTGCATGGGGTTATTCCTCCCCAGGTGCAGTACCCTACACTTGCCCTTGTTGAATTTCATTAGGTATCTCTCTGCCCAACTCTCTAGCCTGTCCGGGTCACGCTGGCGGCATAGCCTTCCGGCGTGTCAGCCACTCCTCCCAGTTTTGTGTCATCAGCAAACTCACTGATGGTACACTCTATCCCTTCATCCAGGTCATTGATGAATATATTGAATAGGACTGGACCCAGTACTGACCCCTGAGGGACACCACTCGTTACTGACCTCCAACTAGACTCTGCACCACTAACCACAACCCTCTGAGCTCTATTTGCCAGCCACTGTTCAATCCACTCCACTGTCCGTTCATCTAACCCACACTTCCTAAGCTTGCCGGTGAGGATGATGTGGGAGTCAGTGTCAAAAGCCTGGCTGAAGTCAAGGTAGACAACATCCACTGCCCTCCCCTCATCCACCTGTCCAGTCACCCCATCATAGAAGGCTATCAGATTAGTCAGACATGACTTCCCCTTGGTGAATCCGTGTTGACTACTTCTGATAACCTTTTTTTCTTCCAGGTGCTTTGAGATGACACCCAGAACAAGCTGTTCCATCATCTTTCCAGGGATGAAGGTGAGGCTGACCGGCCTATAGTTTCCCGGGTCATCCTTCTTGCCCTTTTTGAAGACTGGAGTGACATTGGCTTTCCTCCAGTCCTCAGGCACCTCACCTGTTCTCCAGGATCTTTCAAAGATGATGGAGAGTGGCCCAGCAATGACTTCCCCCAGGTCCCTCAGCACTTGTGGGTGCATCCCATCCGGCCCCATGGACTTTTGGATATCTAGTTTAGCTAACTGATTTCTAACTTGCACCTCATCAACCAAGGGAAAGTCTTGCTTCCTCCAGAACTTCTCTGTTACCCGCAAACTCTGGGACTCCCAAGGACTGGCCCGAGCAGTGAAGACAGAAGCAAAGAAGGCATTCAGCAACTCCGCCTTCTCTGTGTCATCTGTCACCACGGCACCTGTCTTGTTCAACAGTGGGCCCACATTTCCCCTAGTTTTCCTTTTGTCTCATATATACTTAAAGAAACCCTTCCTGTTGGCCTTGACATCCCTTGCCAGGTTCAATTCCAAGGCTGACGTGGCTTTCCTTGTTTCCTCCTTGCATGCCCTGACAGCATCCTTATACTCTTCCCAAGCGGTCAGCCCCTTCTTCTGCCTATTGTAAATTCCCTTCTTCCACCTGAGCTTTTTCAGAAGGTCCCTGATCAGTCATGCAGGTCTCCTTCTTCCCTTGTCTGATGTCTTGCTCTTCGGGATACACCGATCCTGAGCTTGGAGGAAGTGATGCTTAAATAGCAGCCAGCTCTCTTGAGCCCCCTTACTCTCTAGAGCCCTCTCCCATGGGATTTGTCCAAGCAATTCCTTGAAGCTATCAAAGTTAGCCCTCCTGAGGTTAAGGTTTCAACCCTACTTGTCATTTTGTGTATACTATACTTAATCCTGAACTCAATCTTCTCATGATCACTGCAGCCCAGTCTGCCCCCAACCTTAACATCCTCCACCAGTTCTTCTTTGTTAGTCAGTACTAGGTCCAGTAGTACACCTCTCCTGGTGGGCTCCTCTACCACCTGAGTCAAAAAGTTATCATCAATGCACTGGAGGAACCTCCCGGACTGTACATACCCAGCTGTGTGGCCTTCCCAGCAGATATCAGGGTAGTTGAAGTCCACCATGAGAATCAAGGCCTGCGATTGTGAGGCGATTCTCAACTGAAGGCCTCATCAACTTCCCCATCCTGATCAGGTGGCCTGTAATAGACACCCACAACAGTGTCCCTCCTGTTACTCTGCCCCTTAATCCTTACCCACAAGCTCTCAACTTGCTCTTCGTCTGCTCCCAGGGAGAGCTCGATACATTCCAGTTGCTCTCTCACATAAAGAGCAACTCCACCACCTCGCCTTGCTGGCCTATCTTTCCTAAAGAGAACACAGCCCTCCATGACAGTGTTCCAGTCATGTGAGCTATCCCACCACATCTCAGTAATTGCAATGAGATCATGTCCCTGTGACCGCACGCAGACCTCTAACTCCTCTTGTTTATTCCCCATGCTGTATGCATTAGTGTATAGGCATTTCAGAAAAGCCAATGAGTGTGTAGTTTTTGCCCTTGAGCGGTGGTGGGCCTTCCAATCCTCAAAAATACTATCACTCTGCCCCACAAGTGCTGAGCTGCTACCCCCAGGCGCCTCTCTATCGAGCCCAGTTAACATGCCCACCCCCCTTCGAATCTAGTTTAAAGCTCTCTCAATGAGCCCTGCTAACTCTACTCCAAGAACCCTTTTCCCCCTGTGAGACAGGCTTTTCCCATCTGCTGCCAGCAGGCCTGGTGTTCTGTAAATCGGGCCGTAATCGAAGAACCCAAAACCCTGCCGGTAGCACCAAGTTCAGAGCCAGTCATTGACCTGACCAAATGATCATGTTATTACCAAAGATTGGGTAACCTTTTTTATTACAGATTTAAATCCTGTTCGGTTTCAACCTTGGAACAGAGTTGAATAAAAGTTTCCGTAGTTATGCAAAATGTACTGTTATGCAGTTTATTCATTATGCATTATAATGTATATATGTGTGTATACAGATAGGTCATATGCATGCATATGTATGTGTATGTGTGTATGCATATGTGTATATATAAAGTTCTTCAGACTGTCAGACGATACCAGACCCCCTCAGGATGTTACAGTACTATTCTACTCCAGGAAGTTTTGAATTTATTTGTGCAAGAGCACTGCTAGCAAAAACCTTGAACCCCACACAACATGTACTGTGGCTGCTGCAAGTGGCCATACACGAAGTTCTGTAACAGAAATTCTGCCACAGAAGCAGTAAAGTAGCAAGGGGAAGCACGTACGTTACTGTATATCTGGTTGGGCATATCTGGTAGTTTAAGGCTAGAATAAATGTAGCAGAAGTCAAAGTGAGTTCTAAGTTTCAACAAAGGTGTGGCATCCAGATAGCACATTCCTCCCCGTCCTATAGTATCATTTAGTTCTGCAGTTTGGACATGCCTACAGCAATCATAAGCAGCTCATTAATCAACAACAGTCGTCGATTATAAGATCAGTCTCCACCCCCCTTAAATAAGTCTAGACTTAGATTGCATCTTCAAATTTTATCTAGTAGATAATTCTTCCAAGGACACTCATTCACATGGGAAGAAATATGAAGTATGTTAAAAGAATTTATTACAGAGGGTGTGAATGTTCTGTGTCAAAGCTAAGTCCTATTGCAATACTTGAGTTCAAAATAGTACATTAACCCTCTAAGGCATAGTCTGTACGTGTATGTTTATAAACTCTTCAAAGTTCTGGCTAGTGACTACTACTCTTTGATTATAATTTCTGAAGCGTATGCTAATAAAGCTTTTGTAACATTAAAGAGATGAGAATATGTTGCAGTATTCTTCTTGCATAATATAACCACTTTCAGCAGAACATGAAAAGTTTGTTATTTTTTTAAGGAACGTACATCAAATTGTTGCTTCTTTATTCTAGCAACTGCTAATTGATTTAACATTTTCCCTTAACCATAAGGGACTTTGTGATATCATCTTTGGCTGAATTCTTTCTAGCATGTTAAAAAATCTGATGCCAGTTGTACAAATTCTTAAAAATGTCTCTTTCGTGCAACTTAGAAAGACAAATTTTAAAATTTTAATTGTAGTGATAGTGTTGTGAAGCTTGTGTTTTCACTGCATATAAGTGTTAATAATATGTCTGTATGCTTGTGTGGAAAGAGTTTGCATCTTTTGTGTAATAAGTCTATACTGCTGGGACTGTTGTCCTCAAAGCTGGTCTGTATCTGAACTGTTTTTGTAAATATATATATGTGTCCCCAGCTAGTGACCACTCAGGGTTCTGTCTGTGGTTCATGTCATCCTGTCATTGTCATCTTTTGGCCAACCTCCTTGTCCAAGTAGTGGTGAGAGGAGGAGAGCGCCAGGGAGCACGCTTCTAAGAAGCAGTGGGTCTAGGAAGGATGGATAGGGGAGATGGTTTGCAGGATGTGTTCAAGCTGCCTGTTTAAGTCACAGTCCACTTCAGCACAGTCATTTCTAATATCCTCATGAGCAGCTCCACAAAGTGGATTTTTCTATATTGGTTGGTTGCAGCACCCGGGTTGTGTACCCTAATGACTAGTAGAGATCATAACATTCAAACATGATTCCTAGACTATCCATGTACCATAAAAAAGGAGGTAGGAGCCACAAAAATAGCATAATGAGAAGGGTTCTGCCTAAGTTAACAGTTTGTAAATGAACACATGGATGTGGTTTTTTTCCACTTTGTGGGGAACAGAATTCCTTTCTTCATTTTGAATTCTTACACTTTTTTCCATATCTTAGCTGAAGTCATTCCTTTTTTGAAAAAGCGAAGAGGATATGCTGCAGCCCCTTGGTCTATCTAACTGCTCAGTAGTTGAAGGACTCTTGAAACACCAGAGCAACTCAGTTTCTGCTCTCTCCTTTCACTTAATTGACCTGAACCAAACCCTCCTACAGGAGTGACCTGGTCACTGGATGCTCTCAGTCACTCCTTATGAAACTTTTCTACTTTAACTACTTATTCTACAAGTTAATTTATTGGCATGTAGGGATAATGACCATTGGCCTATTAGTTTAGAGAGGGAAGGCCTGTCTTACAGTCCCTCATCTAGCAAGTATCACACTGGTTTTTTAACAGATGCTATAGCAAGGATGAGAATCCTGCTTGCTTTTCTCTTGTCCACATCAATTCCTTCATACTGTGTGGAGTCCTGTCTGCCAAGTGTGAAGATACCTCCCGAGTGAGACTCCTTAGGTGTGGAAGGTTTAATTTATAAATCCTGAAAGGCCTTAGATGCAGCACTGTCTAATTACCACTGCCTCATATCATCAGGACTGTGACTTCCTGAAGAAAAATCTCAGCAGGAATTTTGAGAATCTAAATTTTGGACTTGGGCACCTCAGTCCCTGCATAGATGTAGTCTTAGTTGTGTGCCTATGTGATTGTGCTTCTAGGCTGCTTTACTCTTTAGGATTATTAATTAAGCTTGAAAATATTTCCTTAAAGTAAGCGAGGGATATCAGAAATCACTTTAGCCACTGGTGACATGTCATAGATCCCATGATGGAACTGAGTTGCTGTTAACAGTTGGTAATATACTTATGGAGCCTGGCTACCCCTTCCTGTACCAGCTTCCCAAAGTAGTCAGCCTGTCATCAGTGAGGTAGAAGGAAACCCTAGCAAGACAGGGAGGAGATGGTGTAGGAGCAGCAGTGGTATAGCTATGCTACCAGGATGGTTGGCTGTGCTAAAGCAGTTGTACGAAGCTGGTTATTCCAGCTCTGCAGCCTGATTCTGCCAACAGAGAAGCACGAAGTAGCTATGTACAGGACAAACTTTTGATCACGCCGTGTGTGTGTGTATGCGTAATATATAAAATGTATGTCCATATGTCCACTCTGCTTCCAGCACATAGCTTTAAGGTTGTTCATGGAAGCTTTTAAAGCATTGTTTCCATTGTTGAAATAGCTCATAAAAACCACATCTCCACAGGTATGTATGTTTAGAGTTACAAAAACATTTTGTCCTATACATGTTTTTATATTTCATGTAGTTACAGCATATTTATCTGAAGTATTTCGCAAGTATACTTTTGTGTAATACTGGTAGGACATTAAGTAATAGATGGTTACTAGCACTATTGCACAAGAACATCAAATGTTATTGTGATGTTCTGAGATTTGAGGTACCAAGCATGCTTTTGGCTGCTTTGTTCATGTGACCTTTATGCTCTTCTGGATCATACAGCAGTCCTGTAACGATGCACATGTTTTCCTTTACACAAATGCCAGTAACCACTTGAGCAGGGCACTTGATTCCAGTTTTGATAGGCGGTGCCTATAATGGACAACGGTAGTGTATCCAAGCCAAGTTGGCCATCTTTGTGCTTTACAGTGCCAAAAACTTCAAAGCTTCTTCCTTTTAGAACTCTAAAGCAATACAAGTTTGTGTTTCTTCATATCATCAAACTTAATTATTGGCAATAAGCAACTGCTGGCAGGAGCAGCGCATCACATGGCTCCATTTCTGCTTTAGAAAAGGTCAGCATATGGCATAAACACTTTGCTGTATTATGCAGCCTTGTACTCTGATCACATAACACATGCTTCAGAAAGCATTATGCAATGTTATACTCACTGATTAATGACTGCTTGCACAAGAAGTTTTTCATTACCCTGAATGCTAGCATCCTGGGAATGATTAACTTTGTGACATAACTCTCATCACATAAATATGGAAGATTCAAATATAGCCTCAAAATAACGTGTTTCAGAAATAACTGAACACTTTCCTGCTTAGTACTGTGTACAGTACATGATTAACAACTGCTTTAAACCTTCAGAGTTGAATAGAAAAGCCTATTTGTGAGAACTGAAAACAAGATTTATTTTTAGGGTTTAACGTTTTACCCAAGATGAATTTTTGCACACAGCAGCATCTCATTCGCAATGTTTTTCCTCTGCTTGTGTAAGTTTGAATTTCCTGAGAAAAATCTGTGCCAACTATTTTCAGTGTTCAGCCAGTGAGTTAAACAGAACAAGTCAAATCTAGCCCTTACTTAGACCAGCAACTGCATGTGTGTAAAATGACTCAGTTCAGTGTGTTCAATATCATAGTGCATGCAGTTGAGTGCTTAAATCAGCGTGGTTATAGCATAGTAAATTCCCAATAATAGCTGATTATTCTGCAGGCAGAGTAAGAAAGCAAAATTTGGTCCCGAATGAAGCATCTTGCAAACTTCCAGTCTGAACATTGCTACACATTCACATTTAACATTTTTATACTCTATTGGTTCATCATTCCATGTTCAATTTTTGCAGATTCTGATGTTAAAAAGCATGATGACAGTGCATCACTGATGTTATCGTCTTAAGGATGTACAAAAGAGGAAAAGTCTATAAAAAGAAATGTTCTTCACCATATTCATACATATGAAGATTCATCCTTGGGTTTGAAGTAATATGTCAATTGCTACGAGTTATCTATGTTTCAACAGCTTTGTTAAGCAGAAAGTTGTTTTGCCTATTTGGAAATTCAAGATCAGTTTTCACAAGGAAATAACTATATTAAAGTTCCGCTTACTAATTTGCCTTTAAATGTCAGACTGAAAAAATGACATCTGCTTTTTTATGATTCTCTCTCCTGTAAGTAATCCTGCTCACAAACAGTCACATTAAATAAAGCTACTTGAAGAACTTATAATAGGGCAGGGGGGTGGTTTAGGATGTCACTATGTTAATGCACGTGTGCCGTTTCTTCAGAAAGATTCTTCATTGAGAACAACTAGTGAAGGTAAACATTGACCTTCAGTATGTTCTCTTTAATTTTTGCCTTTTCCTGCATTCCAACTCCTACAAGCAGTAGCAAAGGCTAAAGGAAACAGCCTCTGACTAAGCATTAGCTACCAGCGTGCCCTCATTATAGCTGAGGGCTCTTATTCTCACTTAGCCTACGTGCAGAGCCAGCTAGTCTTTCAGCTGTGATGACGAAATGCCATGCATTTCTTCCTGGAATAGTACGCAGATAAGAGGCCACTTGTTATGCTGAGGTTTCAGATGAACTCCACTAAGGGTTTCAAAACACTCTGTCACAATTATATCAGGTTTCTTTAGCAACCAATTCATTTCAGACACTTTTAAGATAAAAAGGGAAGAGATGTTAGTTTATTTTCCCTTGTGGTTTCACTGTTTAAGCCATTACAGGATATGACTGGATAGTTTATACATGGCCTGAATTTATTAATTTTAAATAAAACTAGCAGATCGAAATGGATCTGTTGCTCTCTTGGAATTCATATTATTTATACTCCCCTATGTGTACATATAACTTGAGAGAAGAAACAAAAATCTCATGTCTCTGATATGCTGCTAGAAAGATCCTGCTGTGCCAACTCAGTTGCTGAGTGCTTTGAACTTGTTCCGGGTCCAGCAAAAGCTGAGAGTTTTCAGAACCTTGCAGCACAAAAGGTTCATCCTTTGTCCTGGGGTTGAGTTCAGGTGCTAGGACATGTGTCCACAGTACGAGCCCAGATCACCTAGGTATTGCTTAGCAGCGGCGGGAGGACCTGTTTGTGAGATCACTTTGCAGATTTGGGGCCTGGTTAGGTGATTCCATGCATTAACAAAAGCAGTTTTGGTGGGATCAAACAAATCACAAAAGTGTCCAGACTGTGAAGAAAAGAGGAATCTATGAAGTGTTTGTTTCAAACCAAGCAATATCCTTAGTAACTGCAATAACCACACGTTATTGCGAAGAAAGGAATATATTGCCTGGAATAACCAGTGGATCACGTGCAGGTTACATAGCTCTCTTTGCTCACCCTTAGATGCTAATTACACATTTAGAATCTGTGATATACCCCATTTCCGTTCATTCATTAAGGATGACGTGAAGTCAGTTGCAACTTGCCTTTCCATTTGATCTGAATGCCACCTTAGATAGATGTGGTCGATACTGTGGAGAGCCTTACAATGATAAATCTGAGTAAATTGCAGCCTAGATAAGTATTTAATATGAAGAAAAAAACCCAAACCAACCCAAAATGGCATCTCTCCTTGATCACTTCCCCTGCAGTTCTCTGCATTTACTAGTATCTCATTAACTGGGAACTAAAATCTAACTTCAATTTCCTTTTAAGACAACAATTTATTTTTTTCCTTTTACACAATGGAATTTGGATCAGGTCTGAAGTCTGTAACCTTATTCCTTTAATGCCTTCCAAATAAATGTGTAATTCCCAGTGAGATCACTAGGAATCTTGGCTACTCGTAGTCTGTTCTGTCTTTTTTTCTGCAACTGTTCTTCAATGAAGAGGGTCCCCTTTGAAAAGGTCCAGAGAACACCAGAGTTGTCAAACCCACCACTTCCCTTAATTTTTATTTTTTTTTCCTTTCTTGGGCTAGTTCTTGAGTACTGACTTAGGAAAAAAAAAAAAAAAGAAAAAAATCCCTCATGAATAAATTATTTAATACTTTTTTACTAGAGGTAGATAATTCTTGCACATTACTATGAAGTCCTGTTCTTGCCAGAACAGGTCTATATTTTCTCATGATTTTTCTGCTGTCTTTTTGTCAAAATATGGAAGTCAGCCTAAGTACTGTTGCTGCAGTAGTCACTAGCAGGTCTTTTACATGTTAGACAACTAATTTTCACAAAAATTCTGATCCACCAAGTATAAATATGAATTACGGGCATGCCCTTTTCAAATACTACCTATTCCAAAGATTCTTTGTTTTGTAAAATTGGTTGTTTATAAGTCTTATGTGTTGTTTGAAGCATCTTGCTTTGGTTTATTTTCATTTCTATCTTTAGAAAGTTTGATCTTAATGTCTTGAAAAGACTTTTTTCGTGGCACATCACAGTGCCTTTCTTGAAAATTTTACTAAAGATAACTGCTGTCCTGCGGTTCAAAACCTTGAAATGTTTTAAACTGAAATTACTACAATTCCAAATTTGCCATCTTTACTGAAATCACAAAACCAGCTAACACAGTCCCACCAGTGCTCTTATTAGTGAAACCCCCCTCTTTGGCCTTTGCCACCTTCTGCCCATCCTTCCCTGCAATCCCTGCTCCTGCTGCCCACGCGTCCTCTGCTGAGGAGAGGGTTCGTGTGCCATCTGACCACGGGTATGGGCTGTTCATGGCTGGAGCCCTCGAAGAGAAAGTGTTCTGACCAAGTCACACAACTTTTTCTCTAGGAGGGAGGTGGGAAGGGGACATTAACTTAAGCCTGTGTCTTACATCAAACCACTTACAGAAAACTAATGGATCCTCTTCCTCTACCTCTTTCAAGTACAATTTACATTGAGTAACCATTCAAGAGATACAATGGTGAGGACTGACTGATAGTAATAGTATCACTGTGTTTCCTAAGGCTATTGATGCATGGGCAGAGTGTTGGGGATATCTGCAGGGCTGGCCAGGTTCTGTCTTGTTGTGCAGTCTGTTGTTCTAGCTGTCAGAAGCGTAAACTCCGCTGAGGATTGAGAAACTGTGGTGACAGGCTTCAGCCAGCAAGCAAGTGTCCAGGTCCTGGGCCGTCTTGAACTGACATAGTGATTCATTGTTATCAGTATCCAAACTAGCTGGACACAAACCAGCTCAGATTTCTTCACATGCATTTGCAAATCTTAATTGCAGAATAGCTGCAATGGGCATTTAAAAAGAAATAAATCATTCCCTTCAAATCAGAATTCTTTCCCACCTTAACTAAATCCAAGTTAAAGTAAGAAAGGAGGAAAGTCTGCAACGTGCTCTAATGTCAGCAGCTTTAGGCTATTCTAAGTCATAAAAGCAATAGCAATAGCACTTGCCAGTCAGTCATTCTCAACTGAAATGTAAACAGTTTATGCTGGTGAATAAATAACTGATAAATAGGTATATTAAACAGTTACAGGGGTGTTATGACCCTGCAGTATTGTTTTATGAAATAAACAGTGCTTACAAGAAATAAGTAATTGTGACTTGCAGTCTTGCTGAAGAGAATGTGAGAGTTGGGGGTGGGCTTTTTATGCCTATTATCTATTCTACAGAGAATTATTTCATTGCTAGAAGCAGATGGTGATTTTTAAGCCCACTGCTATTTTGGTGTACTTAAAAAAAAAAAAAAAAAAGTCCTAAAAATAGACCCAAGTTACCATATCCAGCAAAAATATGTTGTCAGCTCTTTACTCTGCTGGGCTGAAAACAAATCTGTCAGCAATTTCTTTGGGTTAAAGTATCTGAACACTTGGGGGGGGGGGAGTTGTTGGGTGGTGTTTTTTTTTTTTTAAAGAAAACATTTTAAGTGGTTTTGTAACAGAGTCCATTTAAAGCTTTAAGTATCAACAAATTACCATCTGTTGTTATAAAGACACTTTATAAAATTGATGAGACCTGCACTCCAGTTAACGTTGTGGATCAACTGCATGAATTAGACTTTAAAGTCTGAAGGAGTCTGAAATCAACATCTTCAGCTCTGCTGGAATAGATATTAAAGTGCAGCCCATTTTCTGTAATTATGAAAACGAAAATGAGAGTGAGAGTTATTCATGCAGAAAAAAAGCATTGGTAATGCATCTTAGTCAAATAGGGTTCTTATGTTTGCTTTAAAATTATTTCTTGGATTAAAAGTGTGGTTTGACAGAATTAGTGAATGAGAAAGAAAGAAGTCTTTCAGATTTCCTGTGCACCAACAGGTGATTGATATAACAACAGACCGACAGAAAGTATTTTCAGAAGTATTTTCAGTTTTAGATCATTCTGGCATAACTGTTGGCATAAGGACTAAATGTAAGAGTTCAGGTAAAAGAAGGTGGTATTTGTTATCTCTATAGCATGTGGACATATCCTAGAATGATGGATGCAGAAGACTGAACCAAAACCAGATATCTAAGGTACAGACTTCACTTTAATTACCTCAGTGCAAAACATTTTGTCTGTCAGCATTGGTATATCTGAGGTACAGCGCCTTAGGGTCAACTCCTGTGAAGTATTAAGAATCCTCATTGTTCATTGGAGATTGGCAAGATCAATAATTCCCCAAATCAAGACTTTATTTTACTGATTAAGTGGAGTGAATACGTACTTCCTAGCTGGAGGTGCCCAGAGAGATTTAAGTGTGCTAAATCACGCCTGCTGGCAGCATCAACCCCTTTCCATTGACTCTAGAGGTAAGTTGGGCTCCGCAGTTTGGTCTTTCAATTCACACGTAAGTTACACGTTTACAGCAAGCAGCATGGCACTTCTTGTCAGAGAGTTCAGCATATGTTCCAGAGCAGACCTTCCTTCAAACCCCATGAACATCACTTGCAATGCTCAGCTTGAAAAACTGTCTCTCTATAAATACATTTTCAGTAGTGTTGGCAGATGTTGCACTCCAAGGTAGAATCAGTTGGGCTTGGAACCAAATTGACTGAAGTATGCCTGGAGAAAGCTGTAGAGCATGCAAGCTGTCATGTAAGGGAAAGGTGGTGGAGGAAACTCAGATACATCTTCTGTTGTAGTGTATTGAAGAGTACACTTACCTCCTGTGTGCCAAAGACCCCGAACTCTGCGCCTAGACCTGCAGCTTTGGCTGTCAGATCTGTCCCATAATGACCAGCACTAAGTGTACAGTGTAGCATGATATCCTTCCAACCAGAGCCTGATGTTGCTTGCTATGAGGACAGGTAGATTTTATGTGCATGATATGGGTAAAGTGTGCCAGGGTCATGAAAGTGCTGTAGGTTACTGACGATTTCAAGGAATGGACGTTTCTGGTATACATATAGATTGTTTGCTGTCTGTTCGTCGTTCTGGATTTCAGATGTATAACTGTGCCAACCATGTCTCCATGTTTGTTGGTGCAGTGGAACCACACTGTGGCCTGTCCCAGGTGTGGCCCTGTACAGCACCCCAGGACTGGGTGAGACACACTGTGAGTTGGAGCAAAAAAACGAAACCACAAGGAAGCAGTCTAATTTCTGAAGTTTTTTGAGTGGTGAACTAATAAAATTTTGTTTCAGGAAAACCCTTCCTCTCCTCTAACTTTTAGCCTTGCACAGGCTTGACTTCTTTTGACCACAATTCCTATTATCCCAGTATTACCTTCTTAGTAAGACTGATCCTGAACCTTCTTGTCATCTTCCTTGTCCTGCAAACATTGATCTTTCTGTTGTCTTTTCCCTGCAATAACAGATTACTTGCCTTTCCACACCAACTTTTTGGTGAGTATTAAAAGCCTACCTTTCCTACACAGTTTTGCTGTCCCACAATCCTGAGATGAAAGAATCTGTGGGATGATGGAAAGTGTGAAAAAATGCTTGCTCCTGCCAGGACAGGCATGTGATTTACTGTGATGCTTGTGCTGAGGCAGCCAGCAGTCTGATGTTTAACTCCACTGATGGTTAACTTCTCTAGGCACAACCACATGGTCCATGGTGATTTTGAGATAAACTTTTGGTTATGCAAAGTGAGCCACCGTCTTTGTTGGAATTAAAGAAAGAGGAAGATGAACTGAGAAACTGTTTTTCGTGTGAATGTTACATCATTCACATCACCTTAACCCAATGATGACCTTAAAGGAGAAGAAGGAAAAAAGTCACCTAACAAATAAATTCTTATGTTCTTGGCAGTAGGATTTTCTTTGCAAACACAAACATTTGGCAAGTTTCTACATTTTCCTGACCAAAACTAAATTGAAAGCTGAGGAAAAGAATCAAAATCAAAGTTGAGGCTATTGAGTTGCACCGACCCAAACACTCACTGGCTGAGGTCAACCAGGTTTACATGTCTTAGCAGCAGAGGAGGCAGGAGATCAGATCTACCTCCCTAAAAAGAGGTACAGTTTTTCTTTTTTAAGGTTTACAAAGGGATCTTAATTTGAAGAGAACAGGAAATGAGCAGAATTTAAACTACACGGGCCTTATTGTACCTAGTATATTTTTTTCTGTAAAAGTATGTCGGGAGATGATAGGTGTGTCATTTTGTTTGTGTATTTATGCGCATGTGTATATACATGCATGAGGATATGTAAGCGCTTTTCAACAGCTCCAAGTCTCCAGCATATGTCAGTATCTCCAGGTGCATGTAAGCCATCTGAACCCTACAGCCTTAATTGCATGCACAGCCGTATTACAAAATATTACCACACCAAGATCGTTTACATTATTTCATAACAAAAAGAAATACTATTACAGAACATTTTTACCCTTAAGGGAAAACTACTAATTATTTAAAACATTGTCTCTGTGTGTGTTTGTATATGGTGTACAGGGGTACATAAGCCTCATTATGGAAAAATGTAGGGGTGGATTAAAGCAGAATCTGTGGGATACAGCCCCAAGGTCAGAGGAGTTTCAACAGACAAAAATGTCAGCAGCTAAGCAGAAAATACTAGCACAGTTGATTATAATGAGCTTATTGGGGTGACGTGGACCACTTAACTTGCGGGGAAAGCGGCTCTTTTGAAGTGGAAGCAGCTGTGTGAAAGACTGTCATAGGCCTGGTCAGAGGACAGGTCACATCTAGGAGGCGGCTTTGGTAGACTGCAGATATTTGGGTCTCCTAGTGGAATCCAGGCACTGGCATTAAGCTTCTGCATTCTCTAGACAGCAAGTGGATTGCTGACTTCTGAGACAAATTAATTCCATTATGTGTCTCCTCTGTTCAAATCCACATGTGTTTCTCACTACAAGGTACTAGTACAATTGCTGGGCTACTGTCTACACCCTTCTGGGTTAGAGATTTTTTTCTGTGTGTAAAGGTTTGGTTTGGGTTGGGTTGTGTTGATTTGATTTTCATGACTGGTAAGAGAAAGACCTGGGTTCTTGCTCCTGCTCATACCATTGCTTCCACACGTCATCTGGTGACCAAAATGTAGGTCTCCTCTCCCTCAGGTGGTGCCCCAGTTTCCTGCCTGTGGAGGCCCACTCTTTTCGACATGCATTCATACATGCCCCATGTCCACATCAGTAATTTGCTGGTCAGTAGTGCAATTCCAGCAGTTTTGAAGATTCACCCAGGATGCTTTCCTGTGAAATGAAGAGTTACGTCTCTTCAGAAAAAGAGGCGGTGTCTCCCGCCTGGATGCAGTCCTGAGTAATGTGCTCTAGGCAATCCTGCTTTAGCAGGGGGGTTGGACTAGATGATCTCTAGAGGTCCCTTCCAACTCTGAAAATTCTGTGATTCCGTGACTTCTGATTGTCCCACATCCAGGGTAAAACCCGTATCAGCTCCAGCTATGCTGACAAAGAAAGTGTGGTGCATTGCTTTTTGTATCAACCTGACCTAATGAGTGGAGTAGACGTACACTGCCATACATGTGTTAGTTAGACTTAGCTTCTTCAAGGGTAGACAGGAGAAACACCTGGGTCTGTGTTTTAAGGTTGGGGCCTGGGCCTGAGAAAGGTGTCTAACCAACTAGACCAAGAAAGCTTTATGCTATTCTGGAGCGCAGCATTCAACACAATTCTGTAAGGGTTCAGATGCCTTCATGGACAGACAAGGTTGAGTGTTTTTTTGTTCTGAGGATTGTAATGTGAGTGCATAGATCTTCTTTGTCTCTGAGAATCAGAATTTGCTTGAGTTTAGGATTTGGAAGATACTGGGTTTGATACATACTTAGCCCTAATTCTTTTATAGAATAGGGCTTATTTCTCAGTATCCTAATGGGTGATGAAATATGAGATACAAAAGGCTGTCTTGTAAAGTGCATGGAACTCTGCTAGAAGACAACAATGATGTCTGATGTAACAGTGGGAGATGTAGCATATTGTGGCAATGGGCCCTCAAGACTTTTAAATTAAAACATGCATCTGGTGTGAAATAGAATTTTTTGAAGTACATTTTAGGGCTTTTTATTCATCTCTCCAGAATTCTAGAAATACAATGAAACTAAAAAAAGAGGAAAAGTAGTAAATACTATTTTTGCAGGGCAGTTCTGGGAAATAGCCTGTGCTTGTGCTCATTCACCTGTTTCCACATAATACAGGCTTCTTGTGAAATACATTAGAAGAGATGTTGTTATACAACAACAATTGAAATTTCTCCATGATTTTGACAGACTTAAATTGTGTGGCAGCTGACACCATCCAAGTATTTCCCATGTCTCTGATCCATCTCCAGCAACCATTGCTAGCTTGTGAATCCCCATGCTCCCTTCTTCTTCCTGCAGTCCCTTCCATGTATCTCCATATCTCAGATACCTGTGAGACAATATATGACGAACCACTCAGAAGACAGGGGCTTCCAGCTGTTTCACCATGCAGGGCATATTTTCATTTGGCAGTGGTGGATCAAAATGGTAACTTGGTATATCATGCTGTTTGTTTTTCAGGCCTAGTGTACCACAGCTTGCTTTCTTCTCTTCCACGAAACGCAAGCACACCTCTGCAGGTAGGAAAGGCGGCAGAGCCCCAAGGTTGGTCAGTTTACCCATAGCTATTAATAAAGAAGTTTTCATGAAGAACTTGCTTGCAATTGCAGCTGGCAATCAGCTGGACTTAATTTCTGAGTGACTGAAGGGAGTTAGAGATGCAACATCCGAGAGAGGTCTTGCTTTTCAAGCAAATATGATGTGCCAGCACATTGCCCCTTCATTACCATTTCTCTGAGTAGGCTTCTCTTACACTATTCTTTGAACTTACTTCTATGGCTGCACTTGTCAATTATTTCAATAGTCAAATAGATGACACCTTCTGCTACTAACTATATTATCAGAGTTTTCATCATTGAAAATGACAATAAAAGAGGTGTACGTACTAAAAATTGTCATGCAATTGCATATACCAGCCCTCTGCAGAGCAGCGCACATATGCATGTGTCTATTTAATAAGTATTTAATAAGGATTTAAAGTAGACTGTTGCTGTTCTCTGGTTCTCCAAGTCATTTTATATTGGAATTATAATGAACTCACAGCTAAAGTTGAATCCAAATGGGTCAAATTGTGCATGTGCCAGTTTGTAGCTGTATGCTACTAGATTGCTATTACTAGTTTAGGCTAGTGCAGCAAAAAGTAGGCCCATCTGTGTGCATGTTGTACGCTAAAATTAACAAATGCTCATTCTTGGGAGTCCACGCAAAGCAAGCAGTGTTTGATGGAAAAGTTTTATTAAACTACAGATTGGTTCTCTGTTGTCATCAGTGCTCCAGTCAGTACACAACCTCTCCCCACCAGAAGCAACTCCAGGTGATACAGCATTGCTTGAGCTGTTAGCAATACTCTGAAAGAGTATCCTGTGCAGAGCGCTTGAGCCTTATTTATAAATCTTCACTGTTAGATAATGGGTCTCTTTAAACGGTAAATATTGTGTGGGAGACCATGTTTGGTAGTTTTGGCAGATATTTGTGGCTTTAATGTCTGGAATGGCATAATTAATGTTAAAAATGCAGTACACCTTAGAATTTAGCACTAATATTTTTGAAGTAAATCTGGAAGACCTGGCACAAGTACTGTGAAGGAATGATGTGTAATTCTGTGAAATATGCATGAACGTATTACATATATTTATGTATCTTTAATATACCTCCATTAAATATAAACACTAATATATTCATTAATATGTAATTAATATAGTCATGTATATACCAGTATGCACATCATACCATCATACATGAAGCATATTTTGAACAGACTTTACAGAAAGAAAGCAGCTTCTGTATCCGGCTTTTCAGCTATCTCCTCAGGACCAAGAAGTGAATTGGTACATCACGTGTGGCTTATCTAGTGCAGTCGCTGAGCCTGGCATCTTCCATCAACATCAAGGCTGGCAGCACAGCTGTTGTTCCAGCTCTCCTGAGCAGCTCTGCCAGTGTGGCACAGCTCTCTGCCTCTGGGGCTGAAAGAACAGTTTAATTCCCATCATTATCCTCTTGGTCTTGTCTGCTGGAGAAGGGTGCCCAGCAGTGATGCTTTTTGGTCAGGAACTGATTTACCTAATCTGGCTAGATTAGAGCAGCAGTGTGTTTCATATGGTTGGCACACAGGTTCGTGGTCAGAAACCTTGGGTGTGTGAGTTACCAAGTTGCAGCTATCCGGCTTCACTCAGTCAGACTAGTATTTCGCAGAGCTAGGGTATGTGTCTTCTGACTTTGGCCAACCAGTCAACATTTAGCACTTGTTACTATCAGGTTAGTTTATAAATTACAGCTTCAGCAAAACCCCAGTGCATAATCTGGCAGCTGGACTGTAATTTTCAGAGAAAATACACTTTTGTCCACTGTAAATATGTAACAAAAAATTTCAGAGTAATTCTCTGTTTCCTTTTTCATTCATCACTGATTCATTGGACTTGTGTAGTTTCACAACGAATAAAGCAATACTCTTGTTCTTTATCCTGCTCAGAAGGAAGGAGCATCAGGAAGTTGTGGAGAATCAGTGAAGAACACAGAGTAAAAAACAACCCTACCTTTGCCTTAAATCAGTGGCGTAACTAATCCGGCTTGAATTCATAGATTCTTGCCTGTGCCTTAAAATAGAAGCTGGGTGTAGTGGTGGTACTTTCTGAAAGTAGAATCTGTACTTCCTAAAAATAAAGTTAATTTATCATTGTAAGCACTACTGAGTAACTGCATGTAATCTTCTCCTTCTTCAGTGCAATTCAGAGCTCCTTGTCGTTGGTCAGGATGAGGCCATGAAACCCAAGTAGATATTTTTGGCAGCTTTCAGTAAAATGAATTCTTATAAAACTGAATTTTGCCCTGTCTGACAGGGCATTTTGTCTTTGTCCTCTGTCATGTCACGTGAAGGACAGAATGCAGGAAATAAACTGGTTCGTTTGTTTGGGGTCCTATTGAATGACAAAAGTAAAATGGAAATACAAATATACTGAAACAGTATTAATTGTACATGCACAGTATACTGGCTTGTATTGGTCATTCAAAACGATTCCTCCTCTGAAAAGGGTGACACGAAAAAGTTTGCATTATGTGAAGACTTATACATCATTGAACTTTATGTGACTTGACTAACTGGAAATAAAGTTAACTACTCATAAAACTTGGTAAGACTGGGGCTTTCTTCTGCAGAATAAAAAAGCATCTTCAGGTCTTGAAGTTAATTTATATGACCTCAAATGGGACAGAGTTGACAGAGTTAAGATTCAAGGATAGGTCTTACATTTGTTACACGTGGTTTCTTTCAGCTTCTCCTGTGTCTTTCTCAACCATAGTATTATTCATACCAGTCACACTGAATTTATCTGTGATTATGCACTTAAATTTCATCAATGCACAGATATTTGTTTGTTTGTTTGTTTTAGCTGACAAGGTTGTATTGTTTCTGGACCTGGTCTATGTGGCACAATGCAGCCACAAAGGACCCACAAAAAGCTCTCTGTTGTGGCGCTAGATGTTTCTGGTACCTGCAGCAACTTGCTTCTAAAGCATGTTAAAGCAGTCAGCAGTACAAACTGTCCTTCATTGGGTTTCCCAGAACGGAACACTTTGCAGTGTTTTTGTTATTGACATTTCTGTTTCTTCAGTGTCTCACTGACAGATCTTTAGCAAAGAAGTTTTCTCGGTGTTGCTGCTGTCTAGGTGGTGTACTTTCCCTCAGCTCAACCCCAGCTCCTGCACTGACCTGCAGTGTCCTGAAGTGGAGGGGAGAGCCATGCGGCAGCTGACTGTGTGTGATACCTGGAGGTCTTTTCTGAAACCAAACCTAGGCTAGTTTTCAGTTTTAAAGGACTTTTTGCCCTGATAACAGAAGCATCTTAGGAAAAGTGGAGACTGTTGCCTGGAGTCCATGAACGTAGCTCTTCTTAGCATCATTAGTGTTAACTGAGATTAACTTGAAGGCGGTGGGACTGCTGATTCTGCCTTCAGCTGTCTGCCAGAGCAGAACTGGTTCCTGAATGCTGTCCTGAATTCTTTGTGTCTGAGGCAGGACTGCAGGCAGATTGTTGGGTTACCCGTGTGCTCTAAACCTGTACTTCAAAGCTGATGTACTGGCAACAGTTTAAAACTGAAATCTGGTTATTCACGAGCTCTCTGAAAATGAGTGCCACTTTGGTTGCTCTTGTGACAGAAACCAAGAATTTGTTTTTTATTATCTGTAGCACCAGCTCTGTAGCTCAAAAATCAATATTTTATTGAAATAGAAAATGTTATTTACCACAACACAGAAAATTGTATTTTTCTAAAAATATCTTACAGAACCACTGAGCTGTGGCTTGTGGCCTTAAAGTCTAGGCTTTTATTTCCTCTAAATATACTCTATTCTGTTTTCTGTGTGTTTTTCATGTTGAATAGGTAACAGGCAGCAGGCACAAGACCAGGACTCATGTCGCATGTATCATGTACAACAAAACAGGCAGCTCTTTGAATTGTGAGGCTGGAATGCTATCAGGGGCTGCTTCTTCAGCCACAAAGCTGTAATGAAGGTGCCAGAATCCTGAGATAGATTTGCAGCTTCTAACTCAAACTATGCTCAGGGTTTTCTTTTTACATATGATATGTACTGTTCTAATGCCTGTTTGGTGTTGGCTGTAAAACGGCATCGCCTTTCAAATTTCTTGTTGCTCTGCCTCAGGCTCCTTCTGAGCCATCCCTTAGCCTCCCTCCTCTGTTCCCCTCTTTCCTGTCCTTTACCAGTGTAGCTTTCTCTGCCATTCTGCTCCACCCCATCATGGCCAGGGTCCGCCTGGCTGCCCTGGCACTACCGCTCTGCTCAGCATCAGAGACACAGGCATGGGCGGTGATACACTCAGGTCTCCCACCTTCGGTCTTGCTGAGTAGTGCTTCAGCCTGTGAGCAGTCCCCTGGACTTGACATTCAGGCTCTCGTCTTGTAGGATCCAATTCCTAATCAATCTCATGCCGCTGGTGTGCTATGTGTCTGTGTGCTGTGAATGAGAGAGAGAAAAAGATCCTGTGAGAGTAGGTTAGCTGACTCATACAATTTTCTCCCTGATATTATCTCATCAGCAGTAGATTTGAATAATTCACCAAAGTAACGCTACTACTGCAATTAAAAGACGGAATATTTGGAAATGGTCTCTTAAATGATTGTGGATCACACTTCTGAGAATACATTAGAAGTTCATTTCATGTTACACCTTCCTTAATTCAGGGCTTAATTTATCCAAATTTTGTGGGCTATCTGTTCAAAGACATGGTTTGGCAGCTCTCGAGATTGGTGTGCCAAACCATTGATGTCTTTTCCAAATCCAAAGTCGAACAGATATTGCTGATGGGCTGATCGGTGATGCCTTGCACCTGGGACAGATAGTGGTTCTTGACCTCCCAAACGGTGACATATGGAGTTCCCTGTCTTCTCATGTCCCACCTCTAGCATGTGTGCTGTCAGCTGCTGGCTCTGGCAGATAAGAAAATACCCTTGCCCTTTAGCAAGAAGGATGGATTTTGTGCATGTCTAAAGAAACCAAATTCTATGATGTCATCTGCCAACAATTAATATGTCATGAATGTAGCCATTTAGAGGAAATTCCACAAGATTTAAAAAAAATATTAAATCATTTTCAGGTTGCATTATTATAGTTACCTAGCTATTGAACTGAAGAAGTACAGTTGATTATTTTATTTCTAGCCTGCCCTTGCTAAGTACCCAGAGGTTAGTATTTCAGTAAGGATTAACTAAATTCCCTTCAAAACAGAGCTGTTGATCTCTCTGTTTTCAGAGTTATTTTGTCTGAAGTGAATTCCACTTCCCTGATGTTTTCTGTTTTGCTTCTTAAATACTGTGATAAATGTTAGGGTCTATTAAGTTTCAACTTTCTATTTTTATCTGTTGGTAAACACTACACCAGATGTGGGCGTGAAGGACCCTGAGAAGCTGAGGGAGTTCTGCTTTTATTCAACAATTTTTAACTTTCATAACTGAGAATTTCAGCTCATTTTTTAGGGTTGTGTATGTGCTGTTTTGGTTTTTTTTAAGAGCTGAGAAAAACAGGCTTACGCAACTTAGTTTGCATAAGTGCAGTGAGTCATTCACATTTCTTTTTTGCGTGTGTCTGTGTGTGTGTTGTATCACTTTATATAACCTTTCTTTGAAAAAGTACTACTGTGAATGCTAAGAATATATTTTCCCTGTAAAACAAAAAAGAAACATGCCTATTAGGCAGATAGCTGCTTCTTGATGATGTCACCTCATAGATGCTGTTCTCCAGAAAGGCATTTTGGTGATTCTTCTTAAGGCTGTGGCAAAGTTTATGCTGATATGTGAAGGTGTAAAGGGAAGGCTACGTAGCTCTATCCTTTCCCCTTCAGGGGCAGAGCTGTGGTTAACCCCACGTGATAATGTTGATTTTATATATGTATGCATTTATATAGGGGTTTCAAATGTTTGTAGTCCTTTTGGCATACTGTAGCTTCTGCTCTAACACATTGCTTCCTACCATTTAGAGAAGAGTGGACCTTTTAGAGCCGAGTATCTCTGTGCATTGTTGAAGAAGTTTGGGGCTAAAAATCCTTCACATAGCTATCAGACACAGGTGGCAAGCATCCTTCATCAGGCACACTTAGAAGGAAGTCCTCTGGAAGGCCTCAACTTTTTTGACACTACTGCAAAACTGTGTGATCAAATGTACTGTGACCACGCAGATGCTTGGAGTTTACTGTTTTGAGTGCCATTACAGGTATTAAGTGTCAGTACAGTTTAGGTGCTAGAATTGCTGTTTTGTTTTATGCTTATATGTTTCAGATGTGTTTTCCTTGACATCTGATGGATGGTGCTACAAAACTGTGGTAGGGAACTCACCGTTGGTTTTCCTGGAAGGGGGGAGTGTGGCTTATGGTGCAGAGATGTGCACACAGGTCATCTTCTTGCCCTGGTGGCTGTTCTGAGGCTTGCTACTTCATTTCTGTCCAGATCTCTGCTGTATCATCATGTTTTCTGATCTGATCTGTTGTATGTTGTCTCTGGCCATGTTACAAATCTTTCCCAGCGTGGAAAGTTCCCCACAACAGTTTCATCCCAGTTATTTCTGTGCACACTCCAAAATCCCTCCACTCTGCTCTACAGCCCCATGTTTTTTTACCAAATCAGATTCAAGGCCTCTTCCTTTCTATAACCCAATTGTTATTGCCATTAAGGTACATCACATTTTTCATTTGATTTCAGTGGCATCCTATGTTTTATGTAAGTAGCATTGTCCGACCTCTTCCTAGTTCATTCTTGTGGCAACATTTTGATGACTGCTGTAATCACTAAAATAGAGATACTGTATTTTCTGTTTGATGCAAAGCAGATGTTTGGAGTTGCAAGATAAGGCACTGTTCATCTACTGCCTAATTAGCAGATTAGCAGTATCTGGGGTCTGCAGGAGTGCCATGAAACATTCAGGTACTGTTTTTAATTGTTGATGGCAGTGTACTCAAATGGACATTACACATGAGAATAAGACTTTAACTCATGATTAAGAAATTGGATTCACAAAAGAAATCGTAGTACCGGTCTAGCTTCAAAAATATGAGCAATTTTCTTGATGTACCTGCATGTGTAGAATGAGACGTACACTTAGATTCCTTGCTGGATTGATGTTCAGAAGAGCAGCTCTACTGCTTGGGCTCTAAATGCAATTAACATAGCCAGAGACGAAAATACTGAGTAGGAGTCACATGGCAATAACTGTTTCCTCCAGCAACTGTTGACAATAAGGCGCCTCCTTCATTCGGTCCATAATAATCGGCATGACATCTGGAGATATGGAAGATCTCTGAACACAGACTCTGAACAGAGTTCCACGAGGATCTGTACAAATAAGAAAAATTTCCTACTGACACACAAAAAACCTGCAATTGAGCATAACTTCATATTTAATCCACTTAAAGAGATGTCTTCCCTTTGCACATAGTTGTGGACAATATATGCATGCACATACTACTTATTCTCAACACTGTTTGATTGCGTCAAATGGCCCCTTGTATGAGTGGGCAAATAACTAAGTTGCCTACACCTTTGTATTAATCATAACCCCAAATGTGGGATGTGAGAAATGGGAACCTCTTAACAATAAAATCACACAGCAATTTTTTTAACACTCATTCCTGTGCTTCAAATACGATGACTTAAATTTGCTGATCCTCGAGATAGCCCTTGAAGCCCTCTGTTACTAATCAGTCCTCTGTCCCTAATGGGAATTACCCTTGTAGCCATTTTTATGCCCACGCTGTAGAAGTCTGTTACATATATTGTCCATAGAAGGCACTAATACAAGCCAGCCACCTCAATGTACCACCTCCTGTAATTGTATCAGGAGTTTAAAAAGTCTCACTAGGAGGTGAATCATATAGGTCATAGAATCATAGAATGGTTTAGGTTGGAAGGGACCTTGAAGATCATCGAGTTCCAACCCCCCTGCCATAGGCAGGGACACCTCCCACTAGACCAGGTTGCTCAAGGCCACGTCCAGCCTGGCCTTGAACACCTCCAGCGATGGGGCCTCAACAACCTCCTGGGCAACCTGTTCCAGTGCCTTACCACCCTCAAAGTGAAAAACTTCTTCCTAATGTTCAATCTGAACCTGCCCTCTTCCAGTTTAAAGCCATTCCTCCTCATCCTATTGCTACATGCCCGAGTAAAAAGTCCTTCCCCAGCTCTCCTGTAGGCCCTTTAGGTACTGGAAGAACTGCAATAAGATCTCCCCAGATGATCACTTGCATAAAAGGATGGCCCTGTAATGGTGCACTTGTGTGCACTCCAGACACAGAGAAAAGAGTCTAGAGAAATGGGATGGACTGAGCACATTAGAGATCCTATGGTTTATTCAGGGAAATATATCCTCTGTTCTTAAAAGCTGTTGAATCTTGAGTTGAAATGAAAGTTTCTTCCTGCTATTGCCATTTTGCGGATTTTTTTCACATAATTTAGTGCAGGATCAAAGATTTTATTACGTACAGAAAGAAAGAAATAAGTAATTAACAGACAGGGCATTAAGGAAAGAACAAAAGCTTCGCAAAGCTCAAATTAATCTTTCTCTGTTTTATTGTTGCATCCTCATCTGACTGATTGAGCATCACTCACTAGAGCTGAATTTTTAGCAATTGGGTTTTAGAGATTTCACAGGAGTTCAGCACAAAGCAAGTTAACTTTCTATAACCATAATAAAGTTGGAATAATTACACTTTAAGTGACCCTTATGAGATGTTTCCAGCTGCCTGGAGTCAAAATCTGGGTCACTACTCTACTGAGCAATAATGTAAGCCATCAGGACACTGCTGCATTCCAGATAAAGTAAATGGCCCTCTTCCTACTGAAGTCAAACGAGTGATTCTGCTCATGGCCACAAGTTTACTCTGAGCTTCTCTGAACTTTGTCAATGATAAGTTTTCTATGCATAAACTAGAAGGCTTGTTAAGCTTTACGTTTTAATGTATTCTTTACCTACTGACTTGCTTTTGCCTCCTGTTCATTTTAATGTAAGTTTTTAAAGGTTGTCTTCTATATGGCAGGAAAACTGACTCAATCTATTTTTGGTATCAGTAAGCTGAAATTTATACGAAACACAGGATATCCTGCATCTTAACCAAGTAGCCTCAGCAAGTCACTGCTACAATTACTAAAAGCTTATGGCCAACAAGTTAGCTAAGTAGCAGAATAGACAGCATGGGTATCAGCTCATTTCTAAAATTTACTTGCAAAGCTGCTTCTGAAAAATTCCAGAGTGCCATGGAGAATTTCCTTCCTATCAGAAGGAATCGAGGAGAAGAGCACTATTTTACCCCAGGCTTATCCTTTGGGTGGATTTTTGGCACTATTTTAGCCTGGGATGTAGAAGCCACCCCATGCCAAGCTCCTGCAAGGGTATCAGATTACATCAACAACCAAGTATTCATCATCACCAGCCTTGGTCTGGGTCACAGGAACAGGCTTGAAATAATGTGTATGAAAAATCCTTTTTAGAGGTACATGGGAGGGGAAAAATAAGCTTGAGCAACCTATTATTGGAGACTTTTTCTTGAACCATTTTTTATTTGTGAGCCAAATACTGCAGCAATTAAGCTGCAAAATTAAGGGAATGTGCTTTGCTTTTAGTGGAAATTAACATTGGTTTTCTCCAGGCATTCAATCACTTAACTCAGTTGTCTTTTTATATTATTCAAATGTGATACACATTAGTCAAACATAAGTGGTTGAAGAATCATGTTGCAGAATGCCTCTTGAGAGAGAAGTATGTTATAAACATTTCTACTAATGGAATATTTATGTTAATGTAAATTAACTCCATAAGGGTGGCAAATCCTTTGAAAGGTGAACGTGAAGTTCCTGCTGCACAGTGGATGCTTTTATTATTTCATTACTTGTACAGCACAAAGAGCGGTGTACACATTTCTCCTGTAGCCAACAAGGACTTTGCAAATGCAGTTTGGTGACCCTCAAGAATCAAGACCTGTCACACACTGAGAATATAATGCAGATTTGTGTGATGCTGAAGACAGGAAGGACGTTTTGCAGAAATAGTTGTAAGAACTGTGATCTGAGAAAAAATGTAAAATTAACTGAATCTGTAGAAGAGTAGAACAAAACAAAGAGCTATAGCTAGCCAAGAATATTATGGATAGGGACCTAAAAATGGCAAGAAAGACTACAGCTATTGTTGTCTCTATTTCCTGTAATCCAAGCTCTGCGCATTTGCTTAGAGGCAGTAGATCTGACCAATGCTGGAGTGATGCAGGGGACTGCTAGCAGGCCTTGCCTGGAAAGCATTTTCATAGGTATAGCTGAACTCAAGACCCAAGCGCTTTCCAGAGAGTGGTCTAATGCAGGCTTCCCCACTGGAAGCAACTGCTTTGTAATCCCCTGCAGATAACCTGCCCACAAACTCTGAAATTTTGTATTTGCATGTGTATATATACATATATGTGTGTGTGTATATATATATGTTGTACCCACCTGAATCCTGCCATGAGGAAGAAGTTGGTCACAACAGCTTCAGGGACGGCAAAATGGAAGAGATGGTTGCGCCATCCTTTGGAAGACAGTGCAGCAGCCAACGGGGCCATGTCTGTTGTAATAGTCTCCAGCACTCTCTCTACGCTCTTGTTCATAAGGGGAAACAGAGGCCTTGGAGGTTATGAAAGGGCAAAGTCCGGTGAAATTGGGCCCAGGGGATTTACCCACCTGCCTGTTTTGAAGTCCCCTACCAAATGTAAGAACAGCCTGCTAAAAAGCCTCGGTATCTTCGGGGGCTGTGTTTGCTTGTTTGTTTTTGCAGCATGTAAATTTGTTATCAAAATGATTTATGTTGCACAAAGCTCTCTTTCAACTGTGCTTTATTAATTCAGGAACAGCAATGATAAGATCTAGTTCTTTCCAAAGAATTTGGTATGCCACATCTCCCAGATGGGATCAGATTACAAAGACAGTTCAGCTCCCAGTTAGGCTCTTCAGTGAAGTGGTTAGATTTTTGACAGCACTCAGCATCCAGTGGGTCTGGTGTTCATTTTCAGGAATGGGAGCTGGTGAGCACTTGTGAAAATGTAACCTTTTGTACTTAAATATTTGTGTGTCTTCTCCCAACCCCATTTTCCATGAAGTTATGTGACATTTTTTCGTTGTTATTTTCAGAGTTTGTTTCCTTGCTTAATAAAACAAAACTAAATAGTTCTGCAATAGTTCCACTCCGTTTCTGTGCAGTGGGATTTTCATTTTTTTGTGATTATTTTTTCATATTTTTGTGATTTTCATGATATTTAAAACCCAAGTGTTCATAAATATGTGAACAAATGAAACCGCAAATACCATGATGAGTTATACAGTAGTGATAACTCCAAGTACAAATACTAAATTTAAAATGTAAGTTGTTATTTGTATAGCCAATTAACATGAATGTCTGATGAATCATAGTAAATCCACAAACACATGCTGAACTGGGATTTTTGCACATGTAAATCCATTTGCCTTAAAGCCTTGTTCCTTGGATAGATATGACAGTTTTATGGGGCTTATATCTTTCCAAGAACTACAGATTACTTTCTTCCAATAGAAATCAGTATGATGGCCCTAACCACCTTAAATATTCCTCTCTTCCAGATTATTTTTTAACTATTATTTTATCTCTTGAAAGATCCTTCCATTTTCAGGTGTTGTGTAAGTTGTTACGTTCTAATCCCTGATGGATACCTGTGAATACTTAAAAAAATATACATCATATAGTCAGACTGTTGATGATGCCAGATGAGTCCAATATGACTCTAAATTATTGTCACCCGTGTCACATGCAAACTTTTTTCCTTTCTAGGAACACCTTACTTACAAAATTGTCTCTGTTATTGCCTTTCCCCTCAACTCTGTCTTCACGCTGACATCTCTGCTTCCAGTCTTCATGGTGCACACCATGCCTTTGGCATTGACCCTGTGCATCTCTCCCAGATTCTCCCTACATGTTGATGCCATTTGTGAACTTATTCCAGTGCTTCCCAAAGACCTGCTTTCTTTACTGGGCCAAAAAGGCACTCATCTGTGCATTAAATGTCCTCAGCAAGAACAGCCAGCTTCAGTCATGATTTCTTTTGTTCCATTCTCCTTCCTCTCATCTGCTGTCTGACTTTTATCACATTACCTTTGTCCTCCCTCTGTTTGTCAAGTCAACTTCTGTAGTTTGGATGTGTTCCTGGACAAGCAGCAACTCTTTTGCTTGCCACTGTAGCATGTCTGGCACGTACTGGAGAGTTAGTTCAGTGTATTAAGAAGTTTATTTTGATATTGGTAGTGATTAATAGTCACAACCATTCATGAACTGTTACTGGTCTATGTCAAATGTCATAGTGGCCTCTATTTCATTCTTACGAATCACTACCTAGGCAATAAGCATGGCTTACCTGCAAGTCAAAATGAAGGCAAGCAATGAGCTGTGACTTCTGCTTTTCACTAAATTCTCTTTAAGTGTTATCTCATCTTCCTATGCTACCTCCACACCCTTCTTTTCACATACTCATTGCCTTCTTGGTCTGACTCTGAGATCAGTGGGTCAGGGACTCTTTATGCTGGTGCTAATTGCTATACCACTCAGCACAGTGGTCCATATCTTGCCTCTCCCAGAGTTCCTAAATGCGATTTTAATGCTTTGCTATTCAGGAGATAATAACAGCAAAGGAGGTGTAAGATGGAGACGCATGGAGGCATTACGTTGATCTTTGTTCCCCAGAAGTGGTCTCTGCTGTGATGGGTGGAAAGGGGTGGGTGGCATCTAGGCGGCATGAGAGGCTTCAGTTCCCCCCACCTCAGCTGAGCTCTGCCTGTTTTGCGGCCGTTCGAAGGACCTCTTTCACAAACACTCAGATCAGTTTCAGCGCATGAAAAAGAGAAGGTCTGGTTGCATGGAGCTGGGGGAGAGGCAGCATTGCATAGCTTCAGCAGAAAGCTAACCTTTCCTTCCACTGTTCTGCTCTTCCCCCTCCTCCCACTGAGTCCTGCAGAGAGAGATTAGCGATCAAACTGTAAATCCCCCAAGTACAGAAAGTAGTAAACCTCCCAACCCCCCCAAAGAGGACGTGTATGCTGACAACAGCCTCATTCAATCTGACACCTGTTTCACTTTAAAACAGGCCCCTATAAATAGAGTGAATGTAACCCTAGGTGGCATTGCAAAATATTATGGAAAATGCGGCTTACAACCCTGTGAAGAAGGGGGAGTGGAGAGAGTGGGGGTGGGCAAAAAGGCACTATCTACCATAAAAACCTGGCAGCTTCATGCAAGGGCTGTTGCTTTTAATTTAAATGCTCATTTCTTATTCTATTTTCAGATCCTCTCTGGGATTTTAGGAATGTTGAGACGTGCTGGTTATAAAGCCCTAAGTACAAAATGGTCACGGATGGCTGGAATGAGGCATGTTCTAATGGAAACAAATCACTTGTCAGTAAGCAGCCTTCAAACTTTTGAACAAAAGCTCAAAAGGGTCAGGGAAAAGACATGTTTGTTGACTTAAAATGGCTGGATGCAGGTCGTCAGAAAGGCATAGGCTTCAATATAGAACTCTTCAGTTATATGTAAAATTGGGGTTTTAAATGAGGTTAAGTACTTTGATGGCAACCACAAATGGAATGAGCAACTTACAATAAACAGAAAGCTTACACATGTATAAACTGAAGTGTGCATGCTACCAAAATGTAAAGCACATACACCACTGTGAAACAGCCACAGAATGGAGCTCAGCTGTGGGAACTACATTTAGGTATACAGATATGAATGCTTGTAAGGAAGACTATGCTATATCTACTGAAATTTAGAAGCGTGACCAGTAACGTAAAAGTAGGTGTCTGTGATTAATTGTATTTTAGTTAGTTAAAATAGTGTAGCTTAGCTTTATAGTGATTTGAGGATACATCCAAATCCTGAATCTGTTTTAACTCTAAAAGAAATTCTGCAGTGTTATTGTTAAAATTTTTATTTGGTTGCAAGACCCATAACGAGGTTCACAACCCCTTCATTTTCCCCATGTAGTATTTTGTGTTGCTGTGTAAAATGAATAATACTGCTCTATAATAAATTGTTTAAGGTGGATGAATTGTAATCTTTGCAGAACATCATGTTGAATCTCCTAATTCTACTGTGGCTTGGTTTCATAAGAAAATTAGGCTTATGCAATCTTTCTTTGTCATCAATCTGTCTGTCTGCTAGTCTCCCTCACGAGCAGCATCTGAGCTTGTTCAGCCTTCAGCTGGATTTGAAGAGGGATTACAGATAATTACATTTTGACTAGATTTGTGAAAACTGCTTTCTGTCTAGAGGAAGAGAAGCAGAAGTAGTGCCTCTGCGGAGGGGAAGGCAGGGAAAGCATAGGTCTCAGCTCAGCGGTCAGCACGGGGGTCCTTAACACAGCACACACTAACGTAAAGCATGCATGCACCAGGGACACAGCAGGGACTGAGGAGACATGTTTGGGCAGAGGTGACTGGGGAAAGAAAGCTGATGGGACAAAGACTTGACCTCCATAAGTAACCACGTTTCATTTCAGTGTTCACAGAATAATTTCTTTTTCATATGGAGAACAGCAGCAGAAGAAAAGGGAATGACTCTCTGTGGTAAAATGATACGTGTGAGCTTCAAAGCACTGGGCAGGCTTTTGGTGTTTTTGAGGTTTACTCTGCTAAATAAACATTATTCTGCTTTCAAAGGGAAGAAACTGAGACAGTTTCTTCACAGAGATTTGACTTGCTTAAAGGCAATGAATGACTCAGCAGCCACCAGGTACGGCATACAGACATGTTAGGTAGCTTAGAATCATAGAATCATTTAGTTTGGAAAAGACTTTTAAGATCATCGACTACAATCATAAGCCTAACACTGCCAAGTCCACCACTAAACCATTTCCCCAAGCACCACAGTCTACTCATCTTCTAAATACCTCCAGGGATGGTGACTCAACCACTTCCCTGGGCAGCCTGTTCCAGTGCTTAACAACCATTTCTATGAATAATTTTTCCCTAATATCCAATCTAAACCTCTCCTGACACAACTTGAGGTTGTTTCCTCTTGTTCTGTCCCTTATTGCTTGGGAAAAGAGAGTGACCCCCACCTGGCTATAACAGCGTTTCAGGTAGTTGTAGAGAGTGATAAGGTCTCCCCTCACCCTCCTTTTCTCCAGACTAAACAACCAGTTCCCTCAGCTGCTCCTCATAAGACTTGTTCTCTAGACCCCTCACCAGCTTTGTTGCCCTTCTCTGGACACGCTCCAGCACCTCAACATCTTTCTTGCAGTGAGGAGCCCAAAACTGAACACAGTATTCAAGGTGCAGCCTCACCAGTGCTGAGTACAGGGGGACAATCATTTTCCTAGTCTTGCTGGCCAAGTGTGGTCAGCTGATTACACAGCTTCTTTCTGTGTGAACCTTCACCCACCACACGTCCTAGCCACCCCAAATATTCTCCTTCCTCAAGGCCCTGGAGCTCAGCAGTGCTCTCCACTCCTGCCTTTTGGGTTGTTTTATGAGTTCTTTAAGCCTGCATCTCTTGGTACTGCAAGAGGAGAGCATTGCCTGTTCAAGCCCAGCAACTTCTTGACATCCACAAAGGTTGTTGTGTGTGTTGCCATGACAAGGAAAACAGCTTCCAAATGCCACTGGGTGTTTTGCTTTTCTGCCAGAAAGGAGGGGATGTTTCTGAAGGAGGATTATGAAGCAGCAAAGTAGCCCGCAGAACGCTCCAGGCAGTGTGGGCAGAAGTGCTCATGGTACCTGACTTACCTTGTTTGAAGTTAACTTGGGTTTGTCTACAGTATCCTGCCCTGCTTACGTGCCTTAGATTTGGCAGCTGATAGTCATTGCTGTCTCATAGTGCTCTTCTTTCCTGACCTATCCATCACCTGAAGGACACTCAGAGACTATGGGGAGGAGTAATCCTGGGAAGCACTCCATGTCTCCTCTTCAGATGCTACACTGCCTGCGAGGAAGCTTATTGGTGGTTTGATCTTCTCAGCATTGGTGTGGATGGATTTACAAACACCTTGTATTTGCATTAGGAATGGCATTGCCTTTATGGTACAGAGCACTGCTTCAGTCCTGCTGCACGACTGAAGTGCTATGTTGAGGCCAGATGCTCCATCGTAGACTAATCTGGGTGCTGGGGTAGAGTAGGCGGGAGGCAAGGAGTAAGACTTGCTGCCAGTACCATGGTTAATTTGTATATAGGAGCGCAGCGGCACCGGAAAAGTGCTAAATGTAGGGGGGGCAGGGGGGGGCAGAGTACTACTGCAAATTGCTGCTGCATCTTCCAGTAAGACAAGCTGATTTCTCTTTGCCCAAATGAGCATCAGATGGGGAAAAACACTTTTAGAAAACTAAAGCCTTGATAGTACATTTATTTCTGGGGCAGAATTATGCCTGCTGCTCATGTGACTTGAATGTAATAAGCTTGCGCGTGCACACACAGGGTTTTTGATTTTTATCACACAGCTGCCAAAAATAACTTTGAAACATATAAGTTAAGCATGTCATTATAACACAATGGCACTTCATCACTGTTCAGGGCAGCTCAGGTTTCCTTCCGAGCATATCACCAGCAGGCAATAATGGAGGAGTACAGAGGGCAAGTAAAAAGAACCTCATGGCGTCTTGTCCTAAATGTCAGGCATGGTCAGTGTCCCCTGGTGGGTTCCCCAGTGTATGAATTTAGCATCTTCAGTAGTTGTCTCTCACAGTGCTGAATTTAACATAAATATGGTAATATCAAATCGGCTGCTTCTAGAGTTTTTTCCAAATTACAACAGTTGGTCTTATGAATAATTTCTCTCTAATCAGCTGTCTCTCTTTCCTCTGTAACTCTTCTAATCTTATTTTCATAACTTGCTATTTCTCTGACTTTCAGTTAACACTTTGTCTACGTTCTTTACTTAGACACAGTAGGTGTAGCCTTTTGAAATTCTTCTGTGATGTGATTTTAGTGCTCTCACTTCAGTTAGGGGCATGGTAATGACTAACCTCTGCTCCTGTAGCTCTGTTGCTATGTTGCATAATGACTTTTCAGAAGTTCTGGATTAATGCAGGTCAGTTGATAATTTGGGGCCACATGGCAATATATGATGCCTGGAAAAAATCCATTTGTAATCTGAAAGATCTTCTGGGAGTGTTGCGTAACTTGAGAAACATAATACCTCGTTAGCTAGAAGTCTGTAGAGTGAGGATGGGTAAACAAAGCCTGACTAGTATCACTTAAATAAAAAAATAATTTAAAAAAAGCTTTATTTCTTAAGTACTCTTCTCACGATACAACAACGTAGTAGCTCCAGGTAATGGTAGATGTTGCAAACAGACACTTCTGCTCTGGAGTCCTGTTTCTGGAGTCCTGTCACTTACCAACACTCATCCTACGTGTCAGCAAAGCACACTTTCTGCTCCGAGTTTCCTTGCTAAATGTGCCAGGTGTGGTGCTACCACAGAAAATCTTGCCATGTTGTTTGCTCCATTCTGGCTGGTTCTATGCCATCCAGCGGCTGTCAACAGGCAAACAGAATAAGCAGAAAGAGTATATCCCATGGTTTTCTTAGCACGTCGCTTTTTAGGAATTTGATGGAGGAAAAAACAGAGCAGCTAATATCTGTAAATTGTGAGTGCTCTTTCTGTCTAGAATATAAGTTTTTTTTCCACCCTGATGACAAGATTATTTTTTTTACTTTAGCTCATTATATAATGAGAATTCAAGATGAGATCATGATAGCAAGACCGCAGCAGTTATCAGGGAGTGTCCTGGAGCACTGAGTAGCTGGCATGGTAGAGAGGGTTGTTATGAAATTGTTTTTAAAAATAATTCTGGAATCTTGCCCCTCTTTCGGCTTATTTTAAGGTTCATATGCAATGTGTTGAATGTCTATGTCCTGAATTATGCTGCTAGAGGATCCTCCCAGCTGGTCCATCCAGTAACTGTTGACTAGTACGATCATGTTTCCGTGTTAAAACTTTAAAAATAATTTAATGATAGCTATGTTTAGTGACATCATTTTAGCACCCATATGACTTAACTCTCCCTTGCACTTTGCCGGAGACTGTACAACAGCTGCGTTGTACCCTTATATGTCCCATCACTTCAGGCATAGTCAAATTTTTAGAAAGAGGGAATTACACTGTTACAGGTCACTGCGTCTTCCTCAGCTGTATAGGCTCTAGTTTCACTACAGAGATACTTGAGCTTTCTTTAGTCTTCATAAATCTTTGAAAGAAAAAGTTAAAAGTTTCCTAAAGAAAAGGCTGTAGTGATTCTTTTTAATAACATTATTCCTTTCAGGGTGAAAAACATGAATTTGGAGACAGAGGATTTCTTCTTAATATGGTGTATTGCCTTTACTGTCACTTAAGTGATGCAGGGCAATATTAATATTTTTAATCTATTAATGAAGAATAGTGCTATTGAATTAGTAGTTGAAAGATATTGATCTTCCCCTTAGAAAGCTTTTGCACAGAGAACCTCTATTCTTTAGGGATAATTATTTCTGGGAACCTTCTATCACCTGTCTTCCCTACCTAGCCGTTCTGCTATTTTCATGCAGCTGTGATTGTGTATCAGTTTGCACGTTAGCAATTCTGTTTATAGTAAGACAAAATGCACCATAGTTACTGGCCAAAGTTTGCTTTTAGCTGCATTGCTGACAATTTAGGGTAGGTTGGCTACTATCATTGACAGATGCAGAGCTGTGAACAGAACTTGTTTGCCTTTTTATATCAGTCAGCAATTTCTTTTTGTTCATTTAAGAATACGTTCTTTTAATTTCCACATGTAGTGAAGTAGTGTTTCTTATGGCCAATATCAGAATATTCTTCCATCAAGTAAGAAAAGCTCTTGCTGCAGATAATGGTGTAATCTCCTGATGTGGGTGGAAGGGCAATGTGTAAAAAATGAATATTGAGTGTGATGTCTCATATGTGTCTCTAACTGGCATGTAATAAAAAGGACCCCTGCAATGCTTTATGTTTGTATTTAACAGAACAGCTGGTTTAGATGATTCTGTCAAAAGTTTTACACTATCTTTACCATGGGAGAGATAGGAAAACTACTTTTCCCAACTGCAACTCCAGTTCAGGTATAAAGCTGTCATATTTTACCCTTCAAGTCTGTGTAGCAAAGATGTCTGAGCAAAGTCCACTCAGGGCCATTTACAGATTTAGCTGTCCCTGGTGTCTTTCCTTTTGAAGTCCAGGTTGCAGACTGATCCTGTAGGTAAACCTGGCTCTGCTCTCAGTTTCACCCTGGAGAGGGTGATTTTTAAAATCTGATTTACATGACAAGCGTACTTCAAAACCTGTCCTGAGGTCTCTGGTGGCAGGTGACAAAGCTGAGGTATTAACAAAGAGAAGGGGTGATAACACAATCTGTGTAATCAATCATCTGATCCTCAGAGCTGTGGTCTGTGTCCTCCAAAGGAAGCTGCTAGGAACGGTGTGTGGTCTGCCACAGCTGGCGGCTGGCTACTGTTCCCATCTGGTTATAAAATTCATTCTGGTTAATCATAAATTCAGTTAAAAACTAGCTAAATAAAACAGCCTGACATGGCTTGTCAGACACGGTATTGTCTTGGGAAGTCAAAAGATGCTTTTTCTCCCAATTTTCCCAGTCTTGTTTTGTAACAGTAGGCAAACTGCCCCTGCTCCCACTCAAAACAAATCCATTGTCAGTCCTGCTTGTTAGATAGACAGATTGCTTTGGGAAGAGACTGTATTTCAGGATGTGCTTGTACGGTGTCCAGACAGGCCTCAGATGAGACGGGAACCTGTAACACCGTATGAGCATCTGTGCTAGATGCCACTGTTACAGCACAAAATGGACCAGTGTGTCCCTGGATGATGGCAAGTCCCCTGCCCTGCTCTCTCTCTAACCTGCAGTAGATTTGGGAGGCATCTCAGTAAAACCAGTTTTCACAGAAGAAATAAGGTCTCCAGGGAAGAGAGAGCGAAATGAGAGGGACAAGAAGACTGATGCTGTTGCCTAAGAGGTTTGGGGTGTGGAATAGAGCCTGCTTTGCGAGCAAAGGCACAGCAGTTGCAGCTGACATAACAGGAGATGGCAAATCAGCAAAGTGGCTCAAGTAAGGGTCCAAATTTTTCGCCTGTCCTCCACAGTCGTGGCAGGTCAAAGCACAACTGTCCAGGCTGAGCTTGCATGGCTGAGGGATGATCGTGCACAGGGCCTTTGCGCTCTGCCCAAGTTGTGACCAACCACGAACGTAGAAGTGATTTCCCCACCTGCTTGAATTGAACGCTCCCTGCCTTGATCTGAAGCCCCATGGGAGAAAATTGGAAAGGAGATAATGAATCAGTTTCTCCTTTTCTTTACTGAGTTGTAACTGTGAAGTAATTCATCTGAAACAGGGGCTGGAAGATTGCAAAGCTGGTGTTAGTGAGAAGAAAATGAGGCCAATATATTTTTCAGTTTAAGCAAGAAGAAAAGCTGGGCAACTTCATGAGGGCATTTGCTCAATCTCTTGTGAAAATTTAAAGAAGAGCCAAGAGAAAAGTGCAGGAAACATTTTAGTAATATTAACACTTTATTTTATTTCCTAGCTACCTTGTTCTGTTCTTGGCCCTCCCCTAAAAATAAAACATTGGGAACTGGCGGAGTCCAGAAAGCAGAAATGAAAATCATGGGATACTGTCATTTGCTTTATTAGAAAAGTGCTTGTGGTTGACTGATAGAAAGGGCTGTGAAAGGGCCAGTTAGCATTACGGATGGAAGTGAAATAGAGATTAAAAAGATTAAGATTAAGATTATTTAATTGCCATACAATACAAAAGAAGATATGTCATATAACAGCAAGTAGAGTACAGAGGTGAAGATTTAGGAGCATGGTTGAGAGTGTCCCTTGGGAGGCAGTTTTGAAGAGTAAAGGTGCCCAGGAAGGCTGGGCATACTTCAAGCAGGTGCTCTTAAAAGAGCAGGAGAAGGCCATCCCCTTGTCTCGAAAAACGAGCAGATGGGGAAGACGACCAGCCTGGCTAAATAGAGAACTTTGGCTGGACCTCAGGAAAAAAAGGAAAGTTTACATTCTCTGGAAAAGGGGGTTGGCAACCTATGAGGACTATCAAGATATAACAAAGCTATGTAGGGGGAAAATGAGAAGGGCCAAAGCTCAATCAGAACTCAGCTTGGCCACTGCAGTTAAAGACAATAAGAAGAGATTCTTTGAGTATATCAATAGAAAAAGGAAGACTAGGGAAAATGTAGGCCCACTGGTGAATGAGACAGGTGCCCTAGTGGTGGAAGACACAGAGAAGGCAGAGTTACTGAATGCCTTCTTTTCTTCAGTCTTCACTGCTAAAGCTGTCCCTCATGAATCCAATACTCTGAAGGCAAAGGGGAAGGTCTGGAGAGAGGAAGATTTTCCCTCAGTTGAGGAGGACCGTGTGAGAGACCACTTGGCCAAGCTGGACATTCACAAGTCCATGGGCCCCAATGGCATGCATCCGCGAGTGCTGAGAGAGCTGGCGGATGTTATTGCTAGACCACTCTCCATCGTCTTTGAAAGGTCATGGAGAACAGGAGAGGTGCCTGAGGACTGGAGGAAGGCTGACATCACTCTGATCTTCAAAAAAGGCAAGAAGGAGGACCCAGGGAACTACAGACCAGTTAGTCTCACCTCTGTCCCTGGGAAGGTAATGGAGCAACTCATTCTGGATGTCATCTCCAAACACGTTGAGGAACAGGAAGTTATTGGAAGTGGTCAACATGGATTTACCAAAGGTAAATGATGCTTGACCAATCTGATAGCTTTCTATGATGTTATAACTGGTTGGCTGGATGAGGGGAAAGTCGTGGATGTCATCTACCATGACTTTAGCAAGACTTTTGACACTGTCTCCCATGACATCCTCATTAGGAAGCTGAGGAAGTATGGGCTAGATGAGATGACAGTGAGGTGGATTGAGAGTTGGCTGCGGGACAGAACTCAGAGGGTTGTGATCAGCGGCACAGAGTCTATTTGGAGGCCTGTAACCAGTGGTGTCCCCCAGGGGTCAATACGTGGTCCAATTTTGTTTAATATATTCATTAATGACCTGGATGAGGGGACAGAGTGTATCCTCAGCAAGTTCTCTGATGATACCAAACTGGGTGGGGTGGCTGACACCCCAGAGGGCCGTGCTGCCATCCAGCATGACCTGGACAGGCTGGAGAGCTGGGCAGAGAAGAACCTAATGAGGTTCAACAAAAGCAAGTGCAAGGTCCTGCACCTGGGGAGGAAGAATGCTAGGCACCAGTATAGGTTAGGGGCAGACCTGCTGGGAAGTAGCTCGGAGGAGAAGGATCTGGGGGTCCTGGTAGACAGTAAATTATCCATGGCCCAGCAATGTGCCCTTGTTGCCAAAAAGGCCAATGGAATCCTGGGCTGCATAGGGAAGAGTGTGGCCAGTAGGTCGAGGGAGGTCATTCTCCCCCTCTGCTCTGCACTGGTGAGGCCACAACTGGAATACTGTGTCCAGTTTTAGGCTCCCCAGTTCAAGAGGGACAGGGAACTGCTGGAGCGAGTCCAGCGAAGGGCAACTAAAATGATTAAGGGCTTGGAGCATCTGCCTTATGAGGAAAGGCTGAGAGAGCTGGGACTCTTTAGACTGGAGAAGAGAAGGCTGAGGGGAGACCTTATTATGGCGTACAAGTATCTAAAGGGTGGGTTGAAGGAGGATGGAGCCAGGCTCTTTTCAACGGTTCCCAGTGACAGGACGAGGGGTAATGGGCACAAGTTAGAACACAGGAAGTTCCGTTCAAATACACGGAAAAACTTCTTTATGGTGAGGATGACAGAGCACTGGCACAGGCTGCCCAGGGAGGTTGTGGAGTCCCCTTCTCTGGAGATTTTCAAGACCCGCCTGGATGCAGTCCTGAGTAATGTGCTCTGGGCAATGCTGCTTTGGCAGGGGAGTTGGACTAGATGATCTCTGGAGGTCCCTTCCAACTCTGAAAATTCTATGATTCTGTGATTTAGTTGCATTTGTTAATCTTTAATACAAACACTTAAGTACATACCATGAAATTCAAAGGCAATGTTTCCAAAAGGGAGGGAAAAAAATACTTCTAATGCCCTGCATAATGATGATACAGGGCATCACAGTTAGCATAAAGCACTTCAAAAAAAAAAAAAAAGATTGGACATGTGTCCAAACAAACAGAAGTAGGCACTTGAGTTCCATAAAGCAAATGGGCACTGCAGGCATTTACCTGCGTTTGTGAATTCTGGCCCCCTGAGGGCTGATGCTAAATGGGTGATTTCATGCAATAAGAAAAATCAGGTGCTTAAGTTATTTTGCTTACTCACCTGATTTGCCTGTGCAATTGTAGCTACCTTGCCAGCTGGCTGAGTTGCAATTCTAGGTAGGGGACACTCAGAGCAGTACCTCTTCAAAATGTGGCATCGCGTGTAAAAATGAATAAATGAAGGGCCAGAGCTTCCATGGATACACTAACCAAGAAAGCATTGTTTCATAGCTTTAGCTGATCACCGACTGACTTCCTTCATCATATTTGAAGGCAGGTCACTTCATGAAATAGGATACTAGGGACTGCGCATGTATCCAAAAGCAACATGAATCTATTGCAGATCGGTTTTGCTATTTCAGAAAGCATGGTCACATACACAGTCTTGAAAGAAGGTGGGACTGAAGCCAATGTAGAATTAACCACACTGAATAACTTGCACATTTTCAATGAAGTCTTTCATGTATTCTCTGCTTTTCAAAAGTGAACAAGGGCCAAAACCAGCCACATCACTTGGACTTGCTATAATGAACTCCTGCTTCTCTGCAGTCTGAATCTAAGCCACTATCCTACACGTACCACATCATAAGAAACCACTAACCCTAACCATGAGACCAGCACATTCACGTCTCTACAATATGTTTGTTACACTCATATTAATAAATGAATATAATGTTACAATGGCTGTGCCATTAAACAACACCTGTTCAATACAATGGAAACAAGGCACTCCATGATTAAATGTATTATCTTCTTGACAAAGAACTGCACAACTGTTTGGCTAGAGCTGTGAAGCAAATGGTGTATTTACATATGAAAAGGAATTTGTATACGTTTGATGAATGACAGAATAATTGCTATATATGGCAAGGAAAAGGGATGTGAAATATTTTGTATAGTTATTACTGCTATTGCAAATAAGTGGGAAAGGCATTGATATAGCTGTGAATGTGACTTTCTTGACCAGTGCAGCTAGGCAAAGCACATACAGGCTGCTGGCAGCATTACAAGAGTAAGTTTTAATCCTAGAAATCTTATCTGGAAAAGGTCTGGTACGATCTGTTCAAATTGCCCCCTGGGAGTACATGTAAAATGGATGTTTTGTCCACTTGAGTTTCAAGGGTCTCAAATGTGGGTCTTCCATCGTTGCGCTTGTATGTCTGTCCAGATTTTAATAAATGCCTGACAGTGATAATTTTTTCCTTTTTATTCAGTGAACATTTTTCTTTTTCCTTGGTTTCATTCACATTAGTCTCGCTATACCTTTCTAAACCGCTCACCCAAACCCCTGTGAAAGAAGTGGGGGAAAAGTTAAATGGGGTGGAGGACACCAAGGTGGGCTCTATACCTTCAGCAACAAGTCTCAGGATAAAAAGGAAGATGGGATCAGAGGTTTAGTGATAAGATACGAGGTCAAGGCAAGGGAAAGTGATAATTTTCTACTTCAGTCACCTCTGCTGCACACACATGCACGCACATACACAAACTGCAAAGGAGAGACTTTCATTGCAAATTCCCCCTGAAGTTGCTGCCCTCAGCAGTCATCTGGAGCTGAAAACTAGACCTAAAAGTAGAGATGCTGTCCTTCCCGCAATCCACATCTTACTGCCCTGGTAGGAGGAGGAAGATGGCAGCTTTGGTGCGATGCAGTCACTGAAGGGGTGAGAAATAGCAGGTGAAGAGAAGGATACTGGATGGGTGGGGAAGCACAGTAGGTTCTTGATTTAGGAATATCCATGTTTAGAGGTGTTGATCTGATTTGCAGAAATGCTAAACCCTCACAGAAGAAACTGATGGCAGTGAGAACCATATTCAACAAATATAGAGTGCTATCAAGTACTGAGAATTGTAGTTGGCATCACAAGGCCCCCCAAATTAGCTTACAGTGTGGACAAATTTGACTTTATTCTCACTGAAACACAACTTCTTGTGCATCTAAAAATGGTAATAATGACATCTCACTTTTAGTAAATGTATTCAGATTTATTTAAAGAAAAAAAAAAACAACAGTGAACAATGTGAACATATTACGATGTAAAAGGCAGACAAAAGCCCAAGAAAAAGAAAATTCTCTTTTACTTGTAGGGTTTGAAAGGCACGCAGCAAATGACACCTGAGATCCCATGCTGAATGAGTAGGATAAACTTAAGTATCGAGTAACTGCCCATTCACTGGAATAAGGCAAGGTTCCAGTAGAAGAATGTCTGACCACATTTTATATTGTGTACCAGCCTGTGGGTATAAGATGTGTAACTGAACGCAGCCACAGGAACTGAGCTTGGGGAGCATGGGGGGGGGGGGGGGGGGGGGGGGGGGGGAGTGGGGGAGGAGGGGGAGAGCTCAATTCAGAGGCAGTGGAAAACCTTAATCCTGCTGCTTAATTTGCTCACGTTCGAGGGCTTGATTTTGTGACTCTCATTCTTTTCACAGTTTTCTTCCCCAGTGCAGTTCATGGGTATGGAAAACAACAACAGTGTTTTCTGAAAGACAGCTGGCATGGCTGGTTCCTCAGAGCACATGACCACAAACCAAACCTCGTACTGTCAGCCTACATTAATCTGCACTACGGCTTGCTTAGATTAGTGACCCATCAAAATGTGGCAGTGTATAATGTCCCTTTCTTCCATAAACACTATTCCCCTCTTGTAGCTGATTTTTATGTCTGGACAGTGTACTGCAGGCTGCGTAAGTAAGGAGCTCCTCTTGGTTCATAAGCATACCCACAAAACAGTGATTGCCTGGTGAAGATTTTTAGGCTAGCAAGCAGCAATCTCTGTAATGAGATCTTGCACGACATTTGTTCACTCTTAGAAGATCAGAACATTCCTTGCCAAACCCTCAACCTTTAAGTGGAAATAGGACACATTGCCCTTCCAAGAAGACATGGATAGGGTGGTACAACTCTTCTGACATAGACAAGGAGGCCTAAAAGAAGCAGGTCCTCTCAATCTAAGAAGACGAGTAACCACAGTTTTCCTCTTCTTACCGACTCTTGTCAGTAGGTTTGTGTGTTTGTGTTTTGGAACATAATGCATAGCAACCATGTGTGGGCAAGCAAGATGATATATGACTACTAGTGCTTCCGTACCTGCTGAATAGGACTAGAGCTCCTAGAAATGTTATTTGATCTGTTTGCAATTATTCCTTACTTTATTTATTAACACCATACAATTTATCAAAATAACAATGATAACTATCACATTTACAAACACAGCTTTTTATCAAAACTAGAAACTGTAGATATGCCAAACAAATGTCCAAAATACGGGGAGGGAAGGGGAAAGGTTATTTCCCTTCCCCCTTCTAATCACTAACTGAATTAAAAGAAGAAATGACTGCACTGAATTCTTTTTCTTTATATGACTTTTTTTTTCGCTGTTTCATTTCTTTCCCCAATTAACCTTTCAAGGATATTGACATTTGATAAAACTGGTAGCAGCGCAAAAGAGAAGGGCGGATATTCTTCCTTCTTAATATTTTCCCCAAATTCTTATCATCACACAATTTGTTGTGTCAAATGACTATAAGGAAAAAGAGGGGAAAAGAAATTTCTGAAACTAAATTTTGCAAAGAAAAAACAGAAATAAAAGCAATTCTTCAAATTGTCAAATGATAAATTGACCAACTGGATTTTTTATAAGTGCCTCAGATCAGTTCTTGAAAAATCAAGGTTTAGTTTATGGTCATGGATTAAGGAATTTAGCATTGTGTTGAGATTAGTATCAGAGTTGGTATAATATGTATATTAAACTCCCACTCTCATTTGTGAGTGTTCGTCACTGTCAAGAATAAGCATAGCTGTAAAGAAGGAACTATTCAGTAACAGGTTTCACTTTAAATCAGAGCCAGTGCCAGAAAAAGTGACCAGGGTAATACAATCTCTCCTGCAGATTTCATTCGTCTTTTCTGTTCTGAGCTAAACGAACTTTGTGGACCTAGTGAAAATATGTGACCTTATTCCACTGAAAAGGGTTCAGGTATCTTGTTTAACAATAGAGGGCGTTGTGTTTATTTCCTTAGATCAGTGTAGAGCTGCAACGTCACAAAGAAAGCTAACTCTTATTATGTTCTGGTGTCTTTGGCCGGTTGTGCCTTGAGCACACAGTTATTAGTAGATGATGAAGTAACTCTGTTAGTAAACAAATTAACAGAAAGGATGTTAATGCTAAGATGAGCCAATAAGGTCAGCTAGAGGGCAGAAAAGGCACTTTTCTCCCACTTCTTGTTAGGCCAGTCAAAACTGAAATCCCTGGATTTACGTGGTGTAATATCAGATATGCTCAATGCATAGGAAAAAAGCGTGGTCATAGCACAGTACGACAGCAGATGTTATGACAGACAGCCTTCAGCTAAGGTTGTCAGAAATTTATGTGGCATCAAAGCATCCCCATCTCGCCAGATGTCCTAGTCCATGAGCCAGATAGGCTCCCTGGCTGGCTTTTTCTCTGAGGCCCTGAGCAAAAGAGAAAGCTGATTAGCTTGAGATCCAAGCAAACTGCAGGACTAAGCACCACTGATAAATTAAACTCATTTACATTCTGCTCGTAAAGATTCTTCCTTGAAAAGAAAAAGTTTCAGATGTGTTGTCTACTCCAGTCGTATTACATAGTCTCACCCCTCCCCCCACACCCCCAGCTCCAGTGTAGGTTTTTAATTGAAAAAGAGGTACATAGCAGTAAAAAGCTAGATCTAGACTTTGAACTACAGGGCATAATGCTGTTTTCTTAAGTAAATAAGACTGGGCACACCAAATTTCAAACGGAAATGCACGGGGTGTTTCCACCCCTCACAAAACTTACCCAGCAACAGCCCACTTACTAGGCTGGCACAAGGGAGCACAGAGTATGACTGCTATAGAGCAGCATACACGTGGCTGTCATTTGTAGGAAGTTATGTGTCTTATGTGACATTGTCACGTACTATATTTTTCACTCTTTCTCCCCCATCATTTTTTGACTTGAAAAGGCAGAGGACCGTTGACTTCATCTTTTCCACTGGGCAGATGTTCTTTCTTTTACCCTCCCGTGTTTCTCACAATTATTTAAATTATATTTCAGTGATTTTAACAGACACGAGAGATGTCACATTGAAAACCCTGACAACAAAGTCCTGCATGAGTTTCATTTACGCAGATGATGACACACCAGTGTTGAACACAGGCTGCAGCCATCAGACCTTGGTCATATTCTGAACAGGTCAAGGGCAAGTTCTATGCATATGAAACTAATTTGGGTTTCGTGTTGTTTTTTTTTTTATTATTATTATTTCCTTTCAAGCTCTTTTCTAAAGCTGCTCTTGATGGCACCTTTGTTTTACCCTGATACCACAAGCCTGTCTTGGTAGGGCATATATTTTACTCTGTCTGGTGATCTTAATGCCAGTCATTAATGACCTAAGATACTCTAGTGCTATGTGCTCATTAGATTAATTAGATAATTTCCCAAAATGTAGCCACAAATAAAATCATAAATACATAAAAATGTCTATAGCCCCACATGTAGTTATGCATAGATATGTACTTTTGTATTCAAACAGTTCCTAGTGATGCAGTGATGTTTCCAGTGGACACAGTAGTGGGATAATTGCATAGAGATTCATTTTCAGTTCCAGTGAGTGACAGTCTATCTCTCTAAGTATGGTGAGTAAACAGCTTTGCATGATTTTTATCCGTGTTTTTTAAAAATCATCTCTTAGGTTTTACAACTTAGGAATTAGAAACCTTGGCTATTTTAATGTTAGTTTAAAAAGGGCTAGGAAAGCTGCAAATAGTGTGCACAGTAAATTTGTGCCATGGCAGAAACAATCAGAAGAGTAAAGAGTAATGATTAAACATTTAATCAGAAGCATTATACTTTGTTGTGTTCTCATTGTAGCTGCAGGAAAAGATGCTGTAACAGATCTTTAAATAGAAAACCTGAGGCTAAATTCTACTTCATCCATCAAAAGCAGCTGCTAGGAGATGACCTAATTTTAGTGGCTTATCAATTCCTTAGTGCTTGTTGGTTGATGTAACTTTGATCCTCTGATGCTAGATGACTTTTGTGCTGAATATAGCTAGAATTTAATGTGAATCTTTTGGATGGCTGCCCAGCCAAGCTGCATAATCCAAACAAAGAGAGAGAGCAGTACATGATTCAAGCTACTCACGTGTACAATAATACAAATATATGTATCCTGATTCCTTTGGGCAATCAGCTCCATGTCACCAAGCACATATTTCAAATACAATGTCCTTGCGGAGTTTTTTGGTGATTTTTTTTTTTTTTTATCCAAACAATGCTTTGCTTTTCATTGGAAAAACAACACAAGATGCAGTGAGACTCAGCTGCTGCCAAGAAATAATGATAGAGTCAATAATTGCAGGACGTTTTTAATGAATGTTTTCCAAGCAAATCATTGCCATCTCAAAGGGCTGTTATTTCTATTTATGTACAGATTAGCCTACACGTTATCAAGGAGAGGGAATGGTTCTATATTTTTTTATCATTAGTTTTTGTAGCATTTTTAAGGGATTTTTTTTTTTTAATTCCAGAAAATGTCTTTGTCTGTTTTTCTATCTTACACTTTATCTGGACTGTAACTCGTTTTCCTTTTCCTTTCTCTCTTTCTCTTTTTGGCTCTTCACTAAAACCATCTGTGACACACATGCAAGTTGCTGGGTGTGTGAGCAATGCTTCACACATATTTACTTGCCCTACTTGGCATTATTTGCTAGTCATTAAAGATTATGAAGGAGTTTTTCATGTCCCTTTTTTTTTGATTCTCTTAGCAAGCTAAGGTAGAAATAAGAGAGTGGTTAGGCTGTTGTATAGCTGCTCAGCTGCTCTTTTTTTCCCCTTTTCCTTTTTTTTTTTTTTTTTTTTTTCTGGGAGAAACTGTGTCTAGAGTTTAGACTGGGAAGGATTTAGACTGGGAGGATTAGATTGGAAGGATTTCTGGGTTTTCTTCCTGGTACTGACAATCATGCATTGTGTGAGCTTGGGCCAGTCACTTAGGGCCTGTTTTTCACACTCCAGTTGAAATAAATGGGAACTGCGTGTGCTCAGCACCTCTGCAAACCAGGTCGTTTATCTCTCCTCCTTTCATTTATGCACTGATAAATATAACAATCTTCACCTTTGCATATGCAAACTGGGTAGAAGGATACAAATATGGGCAAACATGCAAATCCCTCATTTTGATGCACAAGCATCCTTTTCATACAACCAGAGATTTCTACATTTGAGAGCCTTGCATTCTTTTTGGAAAAATGGGCCATAAATAACAAAATCTATACAGACATGTCAGGGAGGCACACCTGAAATCAATATGTATGTGTAGCTTCTTTTCTGTAGATTCACTTCTGTTAAAAATACTATTAGCTGTAATAATAATTTTAGCCTACTTTATTACTGGATTAAACCATGTTGTCAACGTGCAGATGCCTTGGGCTTTACATGCTAATTGGAGGTTATTGCAAGACCCAGTGTTAACTGTTTGACACACTTTTGGATTCTTAGGTGGTCTTAATTACCCTTTCATGGTACCTGTATTTCTTCAGTGACAGCAAGGGTGTCACATGTAAATCAAGATTGACCTGGTGAAATGCCTATACTGGGGCAGTATAGGCATTTCACTATGCCTTATCAACATACAGAAAGGGCCAGATCTGGCATGAAAAGCAGAAGGAAAACATTGTAATAAGCAGTCAGATTGACATCTATTTTCATGCTGCCTACCTCAGCTCAAAAAAAACCCCAGTAATAAGAACAAATTTATTCAATAGAAATGAGGGTGCTCATTTAAATGCTATTGTTCTTGATATAAAAATGTCAGTGCTTGTGGCTCCTGGATCCTGTGTCCTGCTTGTGTAGGAACTTGCTGCAAGTCAGAAGCACTGAGGGTCTTTCTTGCAGTCACAAATACTGTCTACCAGCTTCATTGCTGCCTTGCTGCTTTAAAATTATCAAATTCTGGTGAATATCCCAGTTAAAAAAAAATAATTTCATTAGCTTCGTTTTGGAAAAATTTAAATGCTTATGTTTTGCCCAAAGTCTCACAAAAAGACCAGAGCATTAACAAGGACATGCTACCTGGGACTTCAAATCTGGATCTTGCTTGGTCCTGTCTACGGCCCCTCCTTTGCCTCTTTCCCTAGGACTCCAAAATATCCCCTTTCTCATGGGACAGGCAAGCCCATCACACAACTGAAATGCAGAGGGATGTCCATACATTCTAGATGAAGCCTTTATTCCCAAGACCTTTTGCTTTCACATGCTTACGGCGCATGCATCTGTCATTGGCCAGGGAAATGCTTGCCCTTTCCTCGCATGAGGTGCACCCCTCTAGTGATGGCGTGGGAGTATTCACAACGCATGTACCTCCCTTGGCTGTGTTTCAGGCTACAGGAATTGCCCCAGACAGACGATCAGCCACTCTTGTGGCAGAACAAAGAGCTGAACCCACAGCTCTTGTGCTGTTGTCCTGGCCTCCTCGGCATGTCAGTCAGCTTCCCAAATTGAACCTGATAATTACACTGTTTTGTGTAACGATGAGCTTACCAAGAGTCTTCAGTGAAACTGGACCAGCTTAAACATTTATGACCCAATTTTGTTCCCACTGGACTGGACGGATTGTTATCTTCAATGGAAATAATCTTAGATGCTCTATAAGTGTCAGAGAACAAACAAACAGCTGCTGCCTCTAGAAAGGAACAGTGTATTTTGAGAATGGGGCTGTTAGCCAGGCATTCCACACTCCCCATGCTGGCCCTGGGCAGGTCCTATATTTTTGCTGCCTCGTAGTCCCCATGCAGCACAGACAGAATTGTTTTGCCTTCCTTCATTGTGGGTGTGTGTGAAGATTAAATAGATCGCCTGAAAATTACGGGCATTAAAGTTATTATTATTTTGCACAATCAGGAGCCTCTTGCTTCTAGCCAGTCCCCTGGCTTCTGATGTCTTAGTTAAAAATTCATACTGGTGGGATGGTTTTTGCTGCATTTATGGCTCTGTACTTCATTGAGGGTTTTGTGATCCTTGTTACCAATGAAGAAAGCTCCTGCCTTACGTGATATCCTAAAGATTAATTTCATACTTCATGGTAGTGAGTCAATATTGCAAAATGCCAGGCTTCACTACTGTCAAGATTGCATTAAGTAGTCAGAGCTAATAAGAGGGAAAGTGCCCTGCTTGCAGGGTGAGCTGCTAAGCAGCATCACCAACTGGCCCAGTTGCCTGGTTTACAGAGGAAGCCAGCTGAGGCAAGGACGGGCTGGGAACCCAGATGCATCTCATTGACCTGGATATGGCAGCTGTACTCTTCTACCTGTACTTAGCCCACATTCTGGATATCTATGGATGTGGGTTAACCTAGTTGCCGAATATCCCTGTGTGTTTTTCAGCCCAGTTGCTATGTTTGTGAATGAGGCTACAGTGCTGTGTGATATTACCCGTGTTGAGAACAGGCTTTTAAATCCAGAAAGAAGAGCAGATGTGATCAAACATGTGAAATGACCCTGAAATGTTTTTGGAGGCCTACTTGTTCTTCCAGCATCCTTGAACTTTTACTTTCCAGCAGTGTGAAAACCAGTTTAGACATGGATTACTTGTTATAGAGACATTAGCACTGAGTGTTGCTAAATGATCACAAATGAGCAGTTAGCAATTTGAAAGCACTCAAATTCTGAAATATTTATTTAATGGAACCAATATCCTACCTAATGTTTGCTACAGGTCAAGTGAAAAAATGTGGTTACAAAAAACATAAATAATAAAATACATACCAAATTCTACCCTGCTTTCTGATTTTTATGCTTATTTGCATTTTATCCATGAAGTGCCATGCATAAAAGCTCATCTTCATAAACACTTATGCTTTGCACCAAATTACTTGCCACTGTAGTTACTATGTATTGACAGTGCTAAAACTGAAAACTGAGTTTTCCCTGTCCAAAATATTACTGTTTGTTTCTGCAATCAGGCTTTTGTGTGTGGAAGAACAGCATAAAATACCAGTTTTGCCTTTAAATGGGTGAACAGAGATTTTGGGGCATTTTTTGGCACTTTCTGAGGAAAAGATGTTGTGTATGAGTGATCACAAGCATGCAGTCCCTTGGCTAGTAGTCCATAAAGGTCCACCTGTCTAACTAGACTTTTGGAAAATACTCTGAGTAAAAAAAATGTGTTTGTTAGTCAAGAAAGAGACTCCATAGAATACCTTATATTGACATGCATCAACATGCGAGACCTATGGCTCTGGAAATACAGTGTCAGTGGTGATCTTACTTTGTTGAAACTTTAGAACCAAACTACTTCATGGCTTTTGCTATAAATAGTATAACCGACATCACCATCACTGTTTTTGGGAAAAGGCCTGGAAGCCCATGGTCCTTCCTGGGGCAGTAGAGTAAAATCAATGAGGGGCAACTATGCCCAGAAAGTGCCAACAGAGCTTTGGAGACACCTGACCGAGGCTGTGAGACCTCTGGGCAGGCACATCAAAGTTTTGCCTCGGTACATTATTGGAAATAGCTCTGTATGACTTGTCCATAATCACACATGATAACCGTGGCTGAACAGGGAATGAACCCAGGTCTTCTGCATCCTTGGCAAGGACCTCAGGGAATGCACCACCTTTCTTACCTTCTTCTGATGTTTTAACTCACAGAAGAAACTAGCACTGAAGAAACAGTGTCTGCTAGCCAGTGTGACTCACACAACTGTGAATTTCTTTGCTGTTTTGGTGATTCGTTCTGAAAAAAAAAAAAAAAAAAAATAAAAAAATTAGCAGTGCTGCAATTATGAGGGTTGTAACAGAGTTAGCTACCAGGCCTAGGTTTTCAAAAGCAATTTCCTTAGCTTATATTATGCTTTTATTTTCTTACAGCTTGAAAAAAAAAAAAGTCAGGAAATAAGACTTGTGTTATTTAAGAATGCCCAGTGTCTGTTTTGGAAGGAAGGCCCAGGCTGTGCTACATTGCCATTAATGGAAATGAGAGTAAAGAGCCTAATCCTTTTGCAGCAGGGGAGATTAGAGCATATTGTGAATATGATTTCAGTATATATACTAAGTTCCCCAAGGGTATCTCATCAACAGCAACTTCAAAAGTTACTTTTATGCCACTTCCACTCAGCTGACAAGAACACTTGACATTTTGAGAAGGTTTAGAATAGAAAACATTAGCAGTTCGTGTTGATCATGTAACTCATTGGCAAAAACACTACTGTTTAAATATCATGTTCAGTCATCGCTGGATTGCAATCTAATGAGCGTAAAAGATGAGTACTTCTCAAAAGTGACTTGTTTTGTAACTTTTACGGTTACAAACTTGCAAATGAAAAACATGGACCTTTTCTTCCCCCCCAAATATCATTTTCAAGGACAGTGTCCTTTCATGCCTTGGAAAGGCACTACAAACAGCTGTAAATAAATAGTCATGATTCTGTACTTTCTGCTCGGAGACATCTCAATAGGAAATTTTCATTGTTATGAACAGGATGAGTAATCTTGCTAATGTCGTAGTTATCAAATACGTTCTAGCTTGTCTTTGAACACCTCCAGCTTTATGGATGTGTTTAGCCATTATCAAGGAGCAGCGTTCCAGGTAACCCTCAAAAAAAAGGAAATGTAATGTCCTCTTTCCTCCAACTGACATTATCACTGCTTCACTTTTCCTCTAATTGAACCAACCAGTTTTTAGAATTCACTTTGGCATGGACCAAGGAGTGGGATTGCTGATGTCTAACTCGCTTGTTTATTTAACTTCCCAGTACATAATCAGTTGAATAAAAATGACCTTCCCCTAAATATATCTGAGTGGCTATACTATATTATACTAATGACTGCGACGTTCAGAAAGCCAAAACAAGCATTTTGCCAGTATCAACAGAAATGATGAAAACACAGTTTGCAGCAACGTACGAATTATTGCTGCCAGCTTATAGTTCCCAAGTTAACTCTTGATGAAGTTATAAATTGTGACAATGAATACTGTTTCTGTCTTGAGTCACATTGTGGGCCAATCTCTGCTGTCATAAATTGAGACTAAAACTATTACAATTAGATGGTTCTATTTCTGTCTAACTAAAATCAGAGTTTTCCTTCCAAAAATCAAGTAATGATGGTGTGAGATGGAAAAAAGCATACACAGTGTTTTCTGTTGCACAGTTTCAACCAGTTCAAGTGCAGAGGCGGAAGGTAACTCAGTGGCTCAGTCTGAGAGTTAACTTAAATCAAGATGTGCGGTTCAGAACCTTGTTTGCAAACAAGGAAGTAAAAGAAATCTAATTTCAAGCTCCATTGGAAATTGAGGGGAAGCAAACAATATCTGAGAGACAGAAAGCAAGAAAGGGATAGGATAAAAAATCATGAGAGATATAAGGGGTGGGGAGAGGAATGGAATTGTTTATTTGAATCCTCCCTAAATATCTTCAGAGACTTCGTTCCAGACCATCCTAGTTTTAGCTTTTTAAAAACAAATCCTCCCTCTTATTTTAAGTAGGGGTATGCTAGAATTAGAAGCACTTATCCAAACCACCCAAGCTTTAACTTTCAGGGTTCAGAAAAAATGGGACCTGGAACTGAAACAGCTTTGGTTTGGCTTTTGCAGAACCCAAGCCACCTTCCTCATCCCCCCCTCTCCCCATAGCTAGGCTAAAGCCTCAATCAAAGAACTAGCAGTGAATGTGTAAAACCAGCACACACTAGAAAGAACAACTGCAATTCAGCTGCCTCGCGCTACACAGTGCTGACTTACAGGGTACTGGAAAGACAGTAGAAATGTTTCCACCCAGGAGTGGCTATGGAAGGAAGCAGGATCGTTTTGAGAGTATGGAGCTATATTGATGTAACAGCGAGGCTGTCTCCACAGACTTCCACTGACGTTACATCCCAAATCTATCTGTGCTAGATAGCTTGCATCTTGGCTGAGAATAGCTGAAAGTCTGAAACCTTTTCAAGTATAGTATGCGTACCCTGTTTCACTTCATTGCTTTGCTTCATTACCGTGGTAAATCTCCTTCACTGCGAGTGTTTATAGAAAGCTTGTTCTCCAGGTTAGAAAACAAGAATTGCTTTCATTGTTGGGCTTCTTCCAAGCTCCATTGTTAATTATAAACATACTTTCTTCAAATCTTTTTTCACAACCTTTTGTTTAGAAACTTCACTATTTAAAGACCTGGGTAACATCACAGTTTGCCAAAGGCCATATTGTCCATGGGGAAGAATATCCAGGATGAAATGCTTATCTTGTTTTTCCCCTTGTGCAATAATGCCTCATTACTGTTATTTGCAAAAGGGAGGATTTTTCTATTATCAGCATATCTCCTGTACTGCACTTTCAACATTTAATAGCCGTTAAAAGAAATAAATTTTAAACATGTTTGCTACAGATGAGTTTGGATTAAGTCCCCCTCAGCCTCTAAAATCTTAGGGACTTTTTAACAGTAATTTGCCAGGACTTTTTTTAAAGTTTCTGGACTAGAGCAAGCTTAGTAATTCTTATCATAATGTAAGCATTTTCAAATGAGAATATTCTTTCTGAAAATATGTTCACTAACAAAAAAATTATGTGGAAAAATTTAAAAATATCTTAGAAAAAATTCCAGGCAATCTTAGTGCATTTGTCATGAGATAAATCTCAACTTTATGAGCGTTCCACTGATCCTTTCCAGTTCTTTTCTGTAATGTTTTGTTAGAGAATACTCATGAACTATTTTGTCTTTTCCAGGTACAATATGGAAGGGTTGTTGCATGTATCCCTGGAGTGTCTTGGTCAGAGTTTTTACTGCAGAGAACAGAAGTCACATGCACTTCAAAAACTTTCCTGCACAGGGTCAGCTGGATGCTCTGGGACATGTTTTGAAATAAAAACGTAGCATAAAATTGTAAAACCTAACAATGACTTTCTCACCATGGAAAACTTCTATACAGAACGGTGATGTGTGCAGAACAGTGATTCAATATTACTGTAATTTCCTGTAAAAGAGAGCCAAATTTTAGGACACTGCATAGAAGACAAACATCTTCTGCTGACTCACCCTCATCTTGTTCCACCTTCATATATTAGGATGTCTCTGGTCAGTATCAGTCTTGGGTTGATACTGCTGCTGACATATCTGTCGTGTTTTAATTCCCTTCTATGGAAGGGGCTTAGGCCCAACTTAAGTGTGATGTGAAAACAGGTGGAATTCCCACCTGCTCTTTTACACTCTTTTTCCTATGCAGGAAAGACTGGGGTTTGGTTTGTTTGTTTTTTGTTTTTTGTTTTTTTTTTTTTGTTATAGTTTGAGTTAACATCACAGATAGACTCATAGGTGGGTATACATCCAATACATATATTGCTCTAAGAACAGGTGGGAATAGCTGTAGAGAGTCACCAGTTTTATAGCCCCACTGCTGTTGCCAGAAAATTACATGCTGCTTTTCCCCAGCCCGTTTTGAACTGGAAAAGCTGCCAGAAGCTTACCCACCATTTTCAAGTAAGCAGTATATGATCTGAGAGGTGGGAGTTTTGGGATGGTACATCCATCCACTGGCATCTTTGAGGGAGAACTAGAACCATTTATTTTAACCTGGAGAGGGAGACTGTTCAAACTTGCTGGGGAAGGAGTTGCTGCTGCCAGTAACAAACCTGAGTCCTGTTCTTTGCGGACACAGCTACACACATTGGCTGGAGCCTGATGGATGGGTCTGTTCATTCTTTGGCGGTGGAAGCAAGGACAATGCATGAACTAATGTACCAATACTGGGAAAATGCTGCACAAGATTACATAGTGGCAGTGGTGGTAGGAGTCAGACAGTAAGCGTAGGATTACCTGATGGCTTACCTTCTTGAGAAATCAGGATCATCCACTAGAACTGGAAAACAGTTACACTAATCTACTGTGACAGACAGAATTGGCATAGAGAAGAACTGTGAGGTTTTTGGTATTCCGTACAGAGGCAAAGGAAAGGACCACAGACATCTCTGATGTTTCTGCCTTCTGCTGTAAGTGTAGGAGCATGCTGTCCCTCTGGCTCACAATGTAATTGCCTCTCAAGTGAAGCATCTAAATCTACAGTGGTCTCAGGGGACAGAATATCTTGTGGGAGCTCAGTGTCACCCTAAGAGAAAAGAGTGGAGGTGTTGGCTTTGGGGACAGGTGGTTGGTGCTTCTGCTGTTGCTGATGGGCCTTGGAGACTGGAAATCCTTCAGGTCTGTCCATTCCCAGAGAGTGGAGCAGATCAACCTGCTGGGGTGGCACACGCCATCATCTACTGTCCCCTATTGCCTGTGGAGAGGCTGGGAATACGGTCTTAGCACAACAACAGACCTGGTTTGTTCCTAGAAAGGAAAACGCCTCACCCAGGAAGGATTGAATAGCTTTTGGAAGGCCCCCCCATAGTATTTTGGGGGCTGAGACTATGCATACCTGAGGGAGAGGGGGAGGAGAGAGGAAATGCAAGATGCTGTTGAGTGTTGCCCTGAGGGTGGAAGAGTATGTAGAAACGTTAAATGTAGTTTGTCTCTGTGTGTAATGTTCTTTGTGATGCTTGATAATTTAGAGAATTACAAAGTGCACTTACGAATAAACAAATCGGAGCATTGCTGTGGGCATGCAGAGAGCACAGTATACGCACGTGATGTTATGTAGTAAATAGTATAATGCCGTCTTCACAATATCAGGGCTGCATGCTTTGCATGGAGGACTTAAACATTTACTAGCGGTAAAATCCATTAGGAAAGGCAATTGTTTCCCCATATTGGCTTCCTCCAAAGCTAGCACATTGAAAATAGGCTGTTTCCTTCTCCAGACATTGTTTTTTGAGATGACAGAAACTCCCCTCACTGCAGCCTCAGCACAGGAACATGTTGACTTAATGCTTTCTTTTCACTAATGATTTTGTATTTTGGACTTCGTTGATATGTTTCTGCTGCTATCTTAATGCAGATCCCAATTTGATCTTGAATTTAGGGAATAGAAAATCCTGATAAACATCCGGACCGTCGTGAATACAAAGGACAAAGCCTTTGTAGTAAAATGTCTCTGACATACGCCCATGAGAAGTGTTTGATGTGTTGTAAAAGGCATCTGTCTAAAAAAAAATGTTTTTCCTCTTTGGCTTTGTTGAGCAGACTGTGGAAGTAAATGACACAAAGTAACCCTTCTTTTCCTCTCCTACTGCCCTCTTTTTTGTTTGATCTTGCAGTGATGTGATAATGGTGAGTCTGTAACTTGAAAGTAATTTCTGCAATGACTTATAGCATGAACAGAGGGGGGTTTATTTTCTGCTACTAAAGGGAGATCAAAGTATGATCTAGAGATTAGACCTGTTTTGAGGGAGAGAACTGAGCAGCCTGTTTCTACCTCTGTCACTGAATTGCCGTGTCAAACTGGGCAAGTCACTTAACATCTCCGTGCCTTGGGCCTTTGCTGTGTACTGTAGCATTCAGCTCTTGCGCTACTAGCAAATGTTTTGCATGGCTTAATCATAAATGATGGCCTGCGCGCTAATTAGCCTCAGCCGGTGCAAAGTTTATTATCCTTGTTTTCAACCTTTACACCAATTCAGGGGACGTGATGACTGGTTTTGATTTAGGTTTGGTCACGGCTTGCAGGACGGGACGGAAGAAAGTGCTGAGGTCTGCAGAGGAGATGCAGGCAGTGGCGCAGACTGTAGGCTGGCGGAAATTTCTGGGCTCAGAGCTGTACTGTATGAAGGACGTCGGCATCAGAGAAGCATTATTACAGCGTTTTATCTTGGCCTGGATTAGTTCAAACAACCAGCTGAACTACTAGCAGCAATATACACACTCTAGGCCAACCTTCCAAATAAGTCCTGTGTCTCACATTGGCTGCACTTAACTTTTGGTCACCAGGTTCTTACTGTGCCGCTGCTCAAACTAGTTGAAATAGCACTAGCTGGAGTATGCTGGCCACCTCTCGCAGCACTAGTTTGAGGTAGTGCATGCTCGTGAGCTCAAACTGGCAAATGAGAAAGTCAGGTCTGTCAGTCTGCCAGAGTGCTGCATCTGCACGAATGCACAATCCGCCGAAAAGCAATCGACTGGCCAAGCACTCCAAATACCAGGGCAAAGTTGTGCCAACAGTTGTCTCCCTGACAACCGTATGAGCACTCTTATATGTGGAAGAGATCGGTCACAATCAATCTAGAAGGAAAAAACTTGTGGAAACCCCTCTGCTCCAGACAAGGCTGCAGTTTTGCCATCTGTAAAGAGAGAAAGATGGCAGGAGTGTCCCATCCTGGGGCAATACTGGAAATTTAATCCGTAAGTACATTGAAAGGCAACATGATTAAATCAGAAGTACTGGAGCAATAAAATGCTGTGTGCAAAAGTAGGCTCACATCAGTTCTGCATTTTGTACACAGGCAGCGTAAGAGAAGCGACTCAGTGCTGAAAAATGTCTGCAGTCTGCATCCCCAGGGAATCAGTAAGAGTTGAAGAAAACTTCCAAATGTTGCATGCATCCATGAGGGAAACAAGGAAGCGGCCTTCTCCCAAGTTATCAACAGGTAAACTCAGGAATAAAGAGATTAATAGGCTCTGTGCACAGTACGATGTGTTGTTTTTCCATTTTGGTGCACCAGAGAAAGAAGGAAATCCCCCAAATTTGCCAGTATGACCCAGAGGGCAAAGCAAACCCCATGAATCTCTGCAGCAGTTGCAACAGTGTCTTCTTGCCCTCTGCCCTTTGTCCTAAGGGGAAATGTTGGGTGGCATACAACATTTAAGAAGTTAATGATAGGCTAGCCGCTGAAAGCTAACACTCGTGGCTTTGGGTTCCAGGAGCAGAGGAACCGAAGGGCAGCCTGCTCATACCAAATGTCTGAGAGTACCTTACTCACGGGAAGCGCTGGCAGACTATAAAGTGCTCTGTTAATTATTGTTGACACTGCATAGAGAGCTTCATGCTGTTCTTTCTCTGCCTGCTTCAACTTAATTTGTTTGAGAAAGTACTTTTTCTGTGCTGCAGATTGCGTAAATTCATACTGCACTGACAGATGTGTCTTTGTTTTAGAAGAAGCCATTATTTTTTTCAGTGCTGAATGTGAATGGAGCATTTCACATTGGTGGCTTCCAAAAATATTTATAAAGTGAAGTTGAGCAGCTCAAAATATTTTGCCCTCCTACACTGGCATTCACGAGCCTTTATAACAGCGTTATCAAAAGCGCTTGCAGTGGAACGTGCATGAGTCGGCCACAAAGACTGTGTTAGTCAACAAATGACTGAAGGCACACATTTTAGTCAGCTTCACCCCACACAATGTGTAGCAGAATCCAGTTAACACAACTGTAGCTTACAGGCCAATTATTCTATATTGTGGGTCAAAGACTATCTTATAATGATCCTTAGCTCTCATAACTTCTGCGTATCTGAGGAAATAGGGTGAAGAAGTAGAAAGGGACTAAAATTTCCCTTTCTGCCTCTTCCTGCTGGTAAGATACAGTTTGACTCTTCACTGACCTCCACAGGCAGTGCTTGCGCTGAGGCGTGCCATGACTCTGGTCATGGCATGTGAGTGGTGGCATTGGTTGCCTTCAACATTTCACCGCTGGTGATTACTTAAGTGTCCTTCAGCTCACTCTCCCATTCATTGATTCTTCCTGAACACGCTGCTAAGAAATGAAGCATGCTGCATCCACTTGAGCAGAGAGATGTTCCCTATGAACATATAAATACATCAAACTTGCTCTTAGGTTTCATTATAAATGAAAATGACCTCTCTGTCAATTGATTGTAATGATTTCTATAATCTTCACCACCATATTGAAACCAGGGCTTCCCACGTATTTCTTCCCACAAGGAGTCATCCGAGTGAACTACATCTGCAATCAGTGCCCTCCAGCTGCAAGGCTGACTGACCTCATTACTATAGTGACGATAATTGACACTCAATGATTTGAATGATAAAACCATATGTATTCCATGTCCATTCTGATCTTTGTGCATTTCCATCTTTATAGTCTTAATATGTTGTATAATGAGTCCAAGGAAAACTACTGGTAAACCTGCTAAATAATGTGTATCTCCATTGGCTTTGGTCAGCCCATCCTTGCCGCAAGGAATCAAGGACAGTGAGGCTAAGCGCTATGCTGAAACACTCTGATTGTCTTCGGTGGACATATGGTTAGAAAAGACACTTTAAACAGCAGGAAGTCTCCCTTGCTGGACAGTATAGCAAGGAACTCAACAGGAGGAAGAGGCAGGGTCTGTGCTTCTACGCTATCCTGCCTTCCTAAATATGAGTTTGTGATGAGGGAAAAAAGGTGGGCAGCTTGACTCAACAATGAACAGGAACTCCACCTAATCCCCCTTCTGCATTATTTAGGACATAAAATACCATGCTAATATACCCAATGACTGCACCCTGGGTAGGGTGCCATTTCCCTTTAATAGGTGTAGAAGTTTCTTTCCTCATAATCCTTGCATTGTTCGGACACAATCCTTTTCCGTACACTTGCATTATTCCATTGCCAGACATTTTTTTTTTTTTAATTGCTGGTGAGTGTGTGACCCTTTTGTCATCTGTATGCAGTGTTAATTCTGTGGTATTTAAGCATGTCAAAATGAAAAGTGCCTCAGCTGACCATCATTTTCAGTGGAGATCAGTGATTGATTTCCTTTTTTTTGTAAAAAGTAACTTATTTCGGTTTTGTGCATTTTGGAAGCTTGTGGATTGAAGTTACTTCTAAAGCTTTGAAACAGGAAAGAATAGCAAGCTTTCATGCATGCGTTACCACTTTTTTGCTACCCTCTTGCTTATAGCTTGCAGCAGATGAAAAGGTAGTAATGGATGACCCAGAATGCAATTAAAGAAAGAAATGTGGACAAACAAACCAGCAGACACATGCGGTCTTTTGTTCCCTATGAAGTGTTAATACTCTTTAACAAATTTGCAACTTAATTAAAAAAAACCAAACACATTTTTCCCCTTTGGTCAGCGCAAAGTAAGAGAATACCAAACATTTCGATAAAAATATTGTAAAAATAAGAAGAACCTGCTCCTTTAGTATTTTGTGGACTGGGCTTGAACAGAAATGAGACGTGGAGTTTGCCTCTAATGTAACCATGCCAAGGGAAGCAGGAATTGATATGACACATCATCTCAGACTATCTGAAGAATTGGGTTAAAGGACGAGGGTTGACAGGGATGTTCTTCTGGCACGAGGTAGTCCTCCAGATGAAGGATGACGTGTATCTGTGCAGAAGGCATTTGTTTTCTATGGCCAAGCCATGACTGTGAAGTAGGCTTCCTTTCCTCTGGGAGCTTATCTCAGATTTCACCAGCTCCTGCTGCAAGTGAAGAGCACCTTTCTTTGACCTTGACATTTCTGGCATAAATGTTTAGGGGTGTGTAAAATCCCAAAACAAATGCTCCTGTCCTTGGGGAAAGGATAAGTGAACAAACACATGACAGATGATAGTGACGTTACCTAACGAATGACGGATTTGCACATTTATTCTGCTCTCACTGAAGTTGTAAGTGGCCACAGAAGAAAAACGGGGCATGTTATGACACCACTGTGCCTGGTGCATTAGTAAGCAGCTACATAGGTATAGGTCTAGACATAGGCACAATGTTTGAAGATGCTTGATTTCCGAAGGAAGCCTTGAACTTGCCTGCAAAAGTCTTGCTAGAGCTTTTGAACTTTGTAAAAATGCAGTTTCAAAATTCACCCCAAAAGTACAAACGAGGTTTTGCAACCAGCTCATGAGATGCTCATCTTCCCATTGCAACATGGTGTCTCTGTCTTAAGAAAGATTTTTTTGGAAAACATCTGTGAGTTACTTGGGGTTGCATGCTTATGCTTGGTAGGTGTTCAATGCACTACTCCTTAGGCGACCCACCTTCTATTGAGAATAGCATTGCCACTGTCCCTTATTAGATGGGGACAAGAGACAGTGAGCAGCAGCCAAAGGTGGGTAACGCATGCTGAGATGTCCAACTGCATAGAGAAGGAGGAGAAACAAGAACTGGCCAAACTGGTTATAGAGGCCCAGTCAGGGGCTCCCTGATGCTAGGTCTTGTTCAGGCAGGCTATGAATCCTGCTGCGGCACCGTGGCTTTGTTTGGAAAGAGCCTTGCCGTCTTGCCTTTTTCATCCTCTCCCACTCCCATTTTTGTCCTAATTCCTTCTCCCCTTTTTATAGCGTTTTGATTGAAAGAATACACTGGCAATGCCAAGTACTGCATTGGAGGGAGGCCTCAGTGAAACTGGTTCCAGATGTGCTCAAACTGGCCTGGCCGTATGCACTGGAGAGGAAAGTGTGCCTCTCTGGTTGGGAGAAGGCACCCATGTGCCAGGCGATGCACGTGGCTGGCTGCCACAGTTACTAACCTAGTATTAACTGCATTAATTGTGGACATAAACAGTATTTAGTGCCAAGCATGTCACAAGCTGATTATAAAAGCTGTGGTGTAGGCAGAGTTTCAAATTATGCTTCACTTTTAATTTTAAGCGCCTTTCCCTTCCCCCCTCCCTCTCTGAAATTCCTTGAATGTGTCTGTGTATTTACGAAAATACAAATGTGTACCGAGCGGGAGAGCTATCAGGTTGTAAATACTATGCGAGTACCGGCTAATGGCTCGGAGCAAATTGCCATCAGAAGCCTCGACTCGGGGCCGGAGCTCCCGCAGCCTCAGGCGAGGCAGAGCCCCCCCCGCTCCCCGCCACCCCCGTTCCCCCCCGTCCCGTCCCGTCCCGCTGCGCCGCGGGGCGCCGCTGACCTACTTTCCCCGCATTTCTCCCCACACTGCCCGGAGCCCTCCCTCGCTCCGGGGCTCAGAGGCTTTTAACCCTTCGGAGAGCAGCGAGCAGCCGCAGCGGCAGCATCCTGCGCCGGCGCCCCAGGGTGGGCGCCCGCCCGGGCGGGGGGGAGGCGGCGGGCGCGGAGCGGGGCGGGGCGGGGCGGGGCGGGCCGCGGAGCGGGGCGCGGGCGTGTGGGGCCGGGGCGAGGAGCAGCCCGTCCCCGCAGCACCATCTAATGGAGAGCTGGTGGTCCGGCACCGGCTGCCTGGCGCCGAGCCGCGCTTCCTACTCACTTGGCCATTGCCCGAAGCTTGCGCGGGATCGGTGTCCGGCCCGGCCGTTATCTCCCTACTAATTAATCTTTAACAAAGCAAATGATATCCGTAATAAAATATGACGTAACTGAAATTCCCTGTATGCTCAGAAATGGTGCTGATGGCATCTCTGTACAACGTAGCCCCACCTTCCTGCAAGGGGGACAGGTCATCAAAGCGATTTGGGAAGGCTCTGCCCGTCGTGACTCATGCTCCGGCACTTTGTCTGGGAAAGGCTGTGCGATTATCGTGACAAACCGCGTCCGGTACAGCGTACCCTGAATACTGGCTTGGTGTGAAGAGCACATGTAGGTGCTTTGTAGCAGACCGTGTGCTTAGCATGGTGAAATAGTGATGTATAGTGATGAATCAGTATGATTTTCAGCTGATTAATTGTAACTCACGTTTGGATCGCACTTTGCCTTCCTGTGTTTCTGCTAAAACAGCCGAGTCTTCTCTGCGCTTTTAAGAAGAATGTTAGAGGAAAAGCTCTTTAGTTGCATGAAAGTTTGGAAAGGGAGAAGGTACTACACTCTCATTTTTAAATATAAAACTCTTCCTAAACAGGCTGGAAGTAAAACGTTCTGAAATTAAAAATTTGTCCTGGGCTCACACCTTTTAGAGAACAATAATCATTGCTTGGTTTGAAAAGTGCATACTGGGTTTCAATACAGATTATTGGAAAACTGTGCAAAACTTGTCAGCAAAGCATTTTCTCAAGTATATAAACACACCACTGAAATTACAGATGAAGTGCATGCAAGCACACGCAGATAATGAAATGGGCACTTTGTACAAAGAAATTAAAACTTCCCCGGTGCAGCTGGCAAAACTTGGAATAAAAGCAAAACTGCTGGGAAAAGAGTTTCCTGGCAGCACGAATTTCATAGGTTCAGGGCCAATGGGCGTCCATGGAGTCATTGAGCTCTGTGGGCACTATGACCCCAGAGTAATGACTGTATGTCACTCTTTTGGCCGTTGAGTTGTTGAAGGGTGGTGGGGATGGGCCCTGTTTCTGTTTGAGAGGAAGGCAAGTGTTTCTGTGTTTTGAGAGGACGGGCTGTCTTGTGTGCTTGGCTGTGCTCCACTGCTTTAAGACATTTCCCACTGAGCATGTCTTGGCTGCTAGTGGCTGCTGGGGGCTACTGACCTATTTGTAACCTGTGTTTCGCAGAAGTTTTATTTCGAGTGCAGTAAGTGGAGAGCTGCAGGGACACCTGGGCTTGATCTTCCCCCTCCTGCAAAGGAGGCACCTTCAAGTCAAGCTTTGGGCTATCTAATGGTGTTGGATTATCATTAGCTAATGTAATAGTATCCTGCTGTTAAGGGTAATAAACAAACCCCTACTGACTGTCAGATCTTTCAGCAGCTTTGATAGGAACAGCTGCCTGATGTCAGCGACAAGGCCATGGTCCTTGGCAGGACTTTAGGGTGCAGTCCATGAGATACTGGGGTAATTCCTGGAAAATAAGGATTTTATAGAGGTGTTATAGGTATTTTTTCATCTGAATGGGTTAGGGTGCTTCTGCTTCCCATGTGTCTTTCTCAAAACAAAGTGTGAATATGGGGTTGCAGATGGCAGTCACCAAGAGAAATAGAAGAGAAGGACTACTGGGTACAGCCAAGTGCAACTTCCTACCACCTTTGCAGTTGTCTCTTTCTCAGTAGCTATCTTGGTTACCAGATGGTTCAGTCAGGGTTTCTTTCTTTCTTTCTTTTTTCTTTTTTTTTTTTTTTGTTTGCTTTCAAACAGTTGCATGCAAGTTGCAGTGAACAGTAATGTGCAGGGACAAAGAATTTGCACGTTACACAGGGAGAAAATTTTAGGTACCTGTCCAAGCAGAAAAGTGAAGATTTTGCAGAATAATTGGTAGGCAAAAACATCTCAGCTCAAATTTAGCTATCAGTGTAATACCATAAACTGATCTTTAGTTTTCTTTTACACAAAACAAATTATTTTTGACTTTGTTAATGATTAAGTCAAAACTGAGTAGTGACTGCAGGAGTTGGTCTTTGTGACAGAGTTCACAGGATTACCTAATTAATGGGAATTTTTCACATGTTTAGGTTAACCCACAGAATCTGTGGTACGGGAAGTAAAAATGATGTTGAATGAGTGCCACCAAGTGTCTTCCTGCTGTATATGAAAGCCCAGGTCCTAAGTGGGAGAAGCACAAAGTTTTGTAACTTCAAGAGGGACATCACAGAGACAGCAAATTCTGTTAGAGTGAGAGGACTTATAATTAATACCCAATTGACGTGCAACAGTGATACCTGGAGATCTGATAAAGGTGAAATGTCTGTGGTAGGGGCAGAATTACAGACCTAGCCCTGGTTTTCCAGACAGTTTGTCTATCTGTTCCATTTGGTGTTTCCTCTGAGTGACTGGTGATGCTCAGCATTGACACTGCACTATCTGTGGCTGTGCTGAGTGATGGTATGACACGCCTGATCTTCCTTTAGTAGGGCTGATACGTGTCACAGGACTTCCTAACAGGTGACATAAGTTACAAATTTGGCAATTAACATCCCTGTTTTGGCCCTCCTGCTGCTGCTATTGATCTCAATGCCAACCTTATCAATAGATGCCGTGGGGGAAAGGCTAAGACTGGGTGTGTATGAACAGCAGAGTTTCAACAAAGAACACAAGCTAAGAATTGCCAAATGTCCCCTGAGACGGTTTCATCGCAGCTTCTCTGTAGATTAAAAGGTTCTGATGGATCTTCAGATTTTCAGATCATACACATGGGTGTGATTAAAGGAGGACTTATGTTAGCATATCTTTAGTCTTTATGTTAGCGTATCTTTAGTCTTACAACTTGCTGAAATTCAGATGATTCAAGCAGTGGATGCCCAAGTGTTCTGAAACTCCAGTCATGCTTCTCTATGCTGGAAGCTGGGGCAACAGAGAGATGCCAAAAAGCCATCTTGTGTTTCATGCAATAATAACTGCCCCTTGTCATGCTGGAGTTCATTGCCTGAATTTCTACACTGCAGCCAGAGACCATGTCTAAAGCAGCTACACGAAGAGTATGAAGGAGATTTTTGCTGTGATGGGTGGCAAACCTGCTACCTCTCCTCAGCAATGTGAAGTGCATTTTGCACTGGTGAAATAGCAGAAAGGGAGTAGACAAAGACAAGAGCCTAGCCAAAGAGACTGTTCATTGCAGGGTTCTGGGAATGTACTTATTTGGAGGCGACAGAAATATTTTAGATCCCAAAATGTGCTGAAGAGTGCATGCAGAATTTTGACGTTTTTTACTGACACATATTTATATATAGATAAACTGATCAGTGCTGTGGTACATGTCATCCATTAGACTCGGAGGAGTACCTGGGAGCAAAAAGGGGCACCGTACATTGTGGGGACTCTGGGCAATGAGTGAGCAGCAGACCCTCTCTGTTTAATTAGCAGTCCATTTTATGTCTGAGGGCCTTTCCACAGGAGTTAATGGGTGAACAGACTTCTGCTGGCACAGATTTTCCATTGCAGCGCTCTCTGTTCTGCTCTGTATTACTATTTTCCTATAAATTAACTTGAAAAAGTCAGGTTTACCACTGTCTGAGCATGCTGTGAAAAACCTCACTTTTGAAAAAGTGTGCAACTCTTCTTTGCTTGATGAAGGGTGGAACTGGAAAGTACAGAAACAGGAATCAGTGTAGTGGCCTTGAGCTATTTGGAAGAGCTTTTGTTTTTAGTATGGGTGATGTATATTCTGTGGGACCTTACAGTGTCCTAAGGGGGTGACACTCAAATCATTTGGTCTCACAACATGTAAAATACATGCTATTGATCTGGTGTTTACCAGCATGCAGGGCCTTCTACGCACAGCTGTGAGGAGTGGTAGATAACTAGGCTGCCCTCTGCGTGTGGGTAGGTAAGGCAAGGTGCTGGAAGTGTATAAGCAAGGTGAGAAATACCTTTATAGATGCAGATAAAGTCTAAGCTTTGGTTTAGACAAAATTAACCTTCTACACAGAACAATAAGGAAGTAGCTGTTCTTTTCCTTCTGTGTCCTTGCCAAGCATAATAGATACAATTATCAGTATTCTTGCCAGTAATTCACCTATTATCTCATTTTAAAAGTATTTCATTGTTTCAAGGACAGTTTTTAATATACTGGAGAGTATTCCTATCAGGCCGTGGTATCTGGGCATGATCTCACCATTCATATAAGAGGAGAAATAATAGCTTCTTCTCTGAAATGGCCAACCTTACTGCAGCTTTAGAAGCAGTCTTTGGGGAGCTGAATAGAAGGAAATGGCAAACTGAAAAGGGTTGCTAAGAAACAATTTCAGACCCTTCCATATTTTATGAAAAAAAGTACACACCCACAAAACCAGACTAATCATTTCCAAAAGGAAACGATCAAATAGCTATTCTTCTATTAGATAACAATACTAGTTTACTAAATAAGGAAATAATAAGGAAATAAGAGCTCTGGAACCTACTATAATTAATAAACATGAATGGGGAGGCTCTCCAGAGGAAAAGCTTTGCACAGGGCCTGAACTTCCAGTAAAGCTTCCACTTTAATAGCCTCAGTGGAAAATCACTTAAGCAAGTTGCACAGTTGATTGGGCGTGTTGCATCGGTGAGCATCAGGTGGAAAACCCACAGTAATGGTCTACTTTGATGCAAGGAGAGTTCGTGCTGTCATGACAACTGATGTATGATATGTGCAGACATGCCCTGCAAGGCAGTCCCACACTCCCAATCAGTTATCCGTAGCAAAAATCTTCTCAGCTTCCACTTTTCAGCTTTGAAAAGGTATGGAAGAACAACCTCACAGCTGTAGCTGATCCCAGATACGTTCTTCCTTATTGCACCCAGCTTCGGGTGTTTGGTTTTGTGTGTTACCTACCAGCATTCCTTCATGTTTCTACACAGCTTAGCTGGCTGTTGAGGTTTGTTGTTACTGATGGTTTGGTTTTCCTTTGTTTCTTAGACTTTTAACGATGCGGGTTTTCTCATGCAATGTATGAAGGACTATTTTAATATATCTTAATATCTGGCTACAAAAGGTCAGAAATGATACAAACTGGTTCATTAATAGCCAGTGCCCAAGTAAGTTGTTTTGTTGTTTTGTTTTTTTTTTTTAATATGAAATCTTGCACTCATCACAACTTGCTATGAGAAACATAACCTATGATCAGGTAAATGAACCAAAATGCCGATCACTGGGCACAATTTAGCAAAGTAGAAAGCTGTGGAATACCTCTCAGAATGAAATAGCCAGTATGTTTTTGGTCCTGGAACAAACTATGGTTACTGTAGTTTTTATTTAATTAAGTTAACACAGGAATATATTGATATCATGACTCTATTCTATGTTCTTCTTAATGTAATTATACCTTTATACATCTTTGTCTTTGTAAAATCTTTTCACAAAACCAAGTGGTATTTTTTTATTACACAGAATTATGTTAGAATGTAAAAGTATTTTTAGATAATTATGTGACACAGTTTCCTTGCTACAACAATTTAAAAATTTCCGTTTCTAACTAATAGCCACAATAAAAAATTATGTACATTGTTTATTTGGTTGAGGACAGCTTTTCTAACACCATGCTAACTGATGCTTAATCCAACTTCTTTTGAAGCATTTCAGTAAAAGGCATTTGGAATGGTCTCTGAAGTACTAGGTCACGTGTAGAAAGACAGTTATTTTGACTTCTTTCTCTTCTAAGGTTGATTGGACCTCCTTTTGACTGTAGGGTGAAAAAAGTTGGCATTCTTCAAGGAGCAGTTTCCTTTTATTAAAGTCTTCTGCCGTCAGAGTAACACAGCTTTCATTGTGCTTTATGCTATCTGAGTCATGTGCTCAATGGATGATTGATCAACACTTAGTCAAGCCTGGACATGGTAAACTACAAAAGCAACATGATGAATGGAAGCTAAAACGTGTTTCAAAACATAGTTCCTTCTTTATGATCAAAATGAAGGAAAATATTCCACTGGGATCTCAAATCCAGGATAAAACTACCAAGTTAAAAGTTACCAAGTTTAATTTCGGGTTATATTCTGACTGCCGTGTAGACATCAAAGACAAAAGTCAAACAGAAACAAGAGGTTGCCAAGTGGACAATGTTGCACTCAACTAGCAGCTAAGCCTTTTGCATCTCAACATTACTCAAGCATCTTGGAAAATCAAAAGACAAGTGCTGTATCTGACCACACTGCTACACTAAACTGACTCTCCTTCTACCATCTGCCTCAGTCCAGATCTTTGGGGACAGTGTCCAGAAGGAAGAAGGGAGTCCTGTCTCCTTGAATGTCAAGTTCTTGACTGCTGTGTTTTCCTCCTATCTTCGGTTTTCTTCTGCTTTAATTATCTTTTCCTTTAATTTTTAAGAAACAGCATCTGGAGATCTGACCATAGCCTTCTTCCTTGAGATGTTGGGTGTTTTTTTTTTAAGCTACTAACTTCATATCTCATACTCCTCCACAAGGTGAGTACCTGCATTTATGTGTAGAAATGGGAACAATTTATAGTGACCACGCCTGTATAATTCATTATCTTTCCTTTCCTTCAGTCCCATATGTGTTCTTGTAGTTTTGGACTACAGGCGCTTTGGGATAATTCCTTTCCCAGAAAGTTAGGCAACATGATCTTGACTAGGTTGTTAAACGTAATGGCACAATAAATAATGAATAGCTTTTTTTTCTACCAGTAAGTAGGTGCCAGATAATAACACATTGTGATCAATGCCCCCAGGAGATAGCAGTTTCAAAGGTACCCAAGGCAGAAATCCAATGGTTTCTTTAAAATATTTCTTCTGGTTGATGAATGCTAGTGGCCTAGCACTGAGACGTGTTTCTTACCATCCGTCATGTATGACTTGGATGTGCTCATTGTTAGGTTATGTGATTAATTATGTGATTATGTGTGGCTCCTCAGCCTGACAGAGGAGCCCAGCATGCTGCTGGAAGGTTGGGGAGCCCCAACAACCCTGTGAGAGACTCGAGCCCCTGTCCCATGTCCCCTTCCCATTAACAGACCATCATCCTGACCAACAGAACAAGGTTGTTGATAGTGTTTGCGTTTGCGTGAGGCCTGAGCGTGCCTGAATGTGGGGTTGGCATGTGGTCATATACCAATGCTCAGCCTCGTTACTGGCTGGACTAGGGGACACAGAGTGGTGACAGCCTGATCTCCATTAGGCCACGAGTTTTGTCAACCCCTAACTTCAGTAAATCCTTCACACATTATTAGGTTGCTGTTGACAGTGAAAGTGATACAATAGGGCAATTCCAAGGTGTTTCAGATGTTTTCAAAACAGCATATCTGAAAGCTTAAAAAGCAAATCTTGTCTTTTTATATGTTTGGTTCAAAATTATATTTTAGTTTGCATGCATACAGTTACTGGAAGAATACTCTTGTATCTTGATTAAGAATAATTTGTCAAATAAGTGTGGTTTTAAATGAGTGGCAATTGTTTTGCTCACAGGAGACTTGTCAGAGTTTGTATAGGCTAGCTTACCTTTCCTGTATCGCAAGAAGATATATTTTCATGCAAGAAAATCCTTTGGTAGTGTCGAGATGCACATTATTTTGCTTGGTGGATACTGTTGCCCCCTGGAGGCCATTTCTCAATTATCACAATATTAGATTGGAACTTAAATTAAAACTTAGAAATGTTTGCTATTATAAACAAAATATTCCCTTTGGCAATTAAAAATATTGTGATTTTAATTAAAAGGGTTTATGAGCTTATCAGAGAAAGAACTGATTTCTTACTATGCTAATTATTTTTCTACATTTGCTGTTTAGATTTGCAAATTACTAGACAGTAAAATTTAATTGCTTTTTAAGGGAGATGAATATTTAATTTGAATACAGTACTTGGGAAAAATAAGGATTTTGTGAATGTGTGTGTTTTAAGCAGTATAGATAATCAAACTAGGGAGTGCGAGTGTCTCCGTGTGCACTGTAGACACATTTCTGCGCAGTGCCGCAATTGCTCACGTAAGTGCAAGAAAAAGGGCAGTGCAATGCTGTGAGTAGTAGAGGCAGCCCTGGACTGCATTTGCACTTTGTGGCTGCTGTGTTGCCCCTGGCTGGAAACAGTGCCAAACTCCAGGGCAGCTCACAGAGCTAAGAGTTTTGCTTGGCCATTGATAACAAGGGTTAAGCTGATGGCCAAGCAGGCAGTCATTCAAACCTCACATCCAGCTCCTTCTCCGCTGAACAGCCTCCTGGCGAAGGAGCCCGGCTGGACTCTGTGCAGGGGGCACACAGTAAGGGTCACACCCCCAGGGTGTTTCACAGGCATCCTGAAGTGGGACCTAGATGTCTGCATTTGTGTAAAAAAAGTGCCCTCTTTTTCCTTAATTTCTGGGTCTACTAGAGACTTTGAGCTCATTACAACAGTTTGGTGGGTGACTACAACTGACATTCAGCCTAGATAGCAATGGCTGTTAATCCTTGGCCATTGGAGTCAAATTGGAACTACTGAGCGAATTGCATTGGTAATAATTAATTGGGCTCCCCATGCCGAAAGGTATTTCTCTATGTGAATAAGAGTCTGTTTCTAAATATTTAGTTCTTACAGGTGTTGCTAACTAGTGGTGTAAATTAAGTATTAATTTATACATGTCTAATTGTTTAGCTTTTGCAATTAGTCCCTTGTCTACACTTGTAATTAGTCTGTTTTTTCTTCATAAATGCTGTACCTCCTGGCCTTTTTTCTCTGCGGGTGCTCTGATTTCTGCTGCCTCCCCAGCCCTGTGGGGTGCTGGACTTAGCACTCGCTATTCTTTGCTGAGCCTCCTGCCCCCGCGAGTGCCAGCGTTTCAGGAGGCAGCCATGCCAGCAAAGAAGCAGACCCGTACTAGGTCAGGGAGGATCAGGGCTGTCTGTGACGAAAACAAGACACGGGCAGTGCTTGGTACTGCTTATCGTATGTATTGACTAACCCCAGTGAGGCTGAAGTTGCTGGTGGTTAGTGAACCGTGTACTGTGACAGATGCCCAGTTCTAGACCCGTTCTCTCTATTTGGCTTTTGCTTCCCAACCTCACATCGACCTCATGCTGCAGGAAGGACGGCAGCTTTCTGGACAGGCATACAGAGATCATTCATTTCTCTTTGCAAACTCCTTTTTGTCTGGAAGCTGTAAATGTCCCTCCTTCTCCAGGTCTTCATTTTCTTCCTCTTCTTACCGTGGGGTCCCTTTCTGAGTGCAATTCAAGTTATGCTTTTTAACCTTGATGCAAAAGGTAATCCAGCCCGATGTGTTGAGATTCATTAGTTCTTCAGGTGAGCTGAGTGACAGTCTTAAAACTGCTGAAAAGCATAGGAAGGGTGCCTGGTAAGGACAGCAACAACTGGGCTTGCGCTAGTTATTTTCTGTCAGCAATATCAGTACCACATGCGGTATGTTCAAGTATTATAATATTGCAGGGTAATAGCAGTTCAAATTACTGTTGCTTTTTCTGAGCTTGGTTGTAAATAAAGATTTCATACAAGCTGAGATGCCAGGAATTTGTAGTTGAAGCTCTCTTGATATGCTCCCTAACTAATTAAAAGGATTAAATTTTCCTCCAGTGAAAATATTCAGTCTGTGACATGGCTCAGCAGTGTTGATATACGGAAAAATATTTAAATTTTGAGGACAAGCTGATGGTTTGAGTCTCGTCGTGTGAGATTATGTACATATACCTCCACCTTGTTCTTACCTATCTCCTGCATACATTAATGATAATGTTTAAAGAGTTACATGTAAACTAACAGGAATAGTTTATTACTAACTTTAGAAATAAAGACATACACAGACAGAAAAGCATTGTGAATGCCCATAACAGCAAATGGAAAAGTCCCTACTCTCCTGCTTCTCTGCAGATTCCCTCTATTTCTTCCTGGCAGTTCCTGTCCTGTCTCTTCATCCTAATCCTCCATCTGGGCTCCTCCTTATGTTACTTTCAGTAACTTTTTTTTTTTTTTCTTATTCTAGTCTCAGCAGCTCCTGAGTGACCACACTTGTCGTGTAAATGAGGTTACACCCCAGCTGCATTCTGCACTCCCTCTGCAGAGGTGCTAGCACAGCCTGGGCAGATGGAGTCCCAGCTGGGCCCCCAGCCCTGAGGCTCTGAGCAGCCCCTTTCCAGGCAGAAGCATGGAGGGACACCAGTGGAGCAGGAGGATGCAGCAGGGGAGGAAGGTGAGCACTGCAGAGATTTGCAGCCTGTAAATAAACCAGTTTAGAGGCAGGTGGGATGTGCAGCTCATCCTTCAGGGAAGGTCTGGCACAGCCCTCCCAAAATTGTCAGAGCAGGTCTGGTTGGTGGACCAGGGTGAAAAGGGGCTTTCGGGGCGGGGGAAGTTTCACCAGGTTGAAAATGGGCGAAATATCCATCTGTTGTCCTTTTGGAAAGGAAAAAAAATATTTGTGCATTATTCACAGGCAGGAGGATTAAAATTATGAGGGGAAAATCAATATTTTTGCTTTCAAAATGTAATTTTTTCTCTTGATATGCTTGAGACTTTGACAACACTTTAGAAATAAAGCCTGCATATGAAACGAGGCCTCCTGTGAAAGGAAAGGGGCTCAGGCTTAGCACCAAAGCTGGAGGAGGGTGACTAAGATCAAGGCAGATCAACAGCACTGTCTGCGAGATGAGCCCAGTCAGCTCAGTCTTCAGTGTACGCGACCGGAGAGTCTTTACCACAATGTTTAACACACAGAGAGCACTTTCCTATGAAAGTCTTTGAGCAAATTGAACAGCTGTTATGGGGAGACTGAGGCACTGAGGAAAAATTAGGTGTCTCCCCACAAAGCAAAGGAGGTCTCGGAGATAAATAATCCAGGTATGCAATATGTTACTTCTGTTGCTTAAAGAAGGGGGGGGGGGGGGGAAAGGTAGATCTTTAAGATCTTTGGAGAGGAGAGGAAGTTAAAATATCCACTTCTGTTTGAAGTGTACCTCCTTTTCCTGTTAAAACCTCCAGTTTTAGGAATGGGGCTTTAATGGTGACCACAGGGGAGGTTTAGGCTAACCATGGTTGCACCGACAGCTAATCCCACCTTCTGTTTCTGCTCTGACCACAACATGCAAACCCTAACAGGCCTGAAGGCAATGATGAGGTGAGGGCTGCCCTGTGTGCATGATGGGTGGTATTTGCAGTTACAGGAATATGAATAAAGCGTGCTCCAGAAAGGCGTTAATTGCCGTCAGTTACAAATACCACGGCAGGAAGGAGAACTAAAACCAGCACGCAGTTTCTCGTGTTGGTCATGGAGGGCAAGTATAGCCACAAACGGAAGATTTGAGAGAGAAAAAAGTATTTGTAAATAACAGTGAGGAGCAATTCTAAATTGGAGTAACTGCATGCTGACCACAGCGTGGCCATCCGCACTGCTGCCGTCGGGGCTGGAGCTTGGCTTTGTCTGCCATGGTGAACGGGTGGATGGATGGAGGATGTCATTGCTCTGTGTGTGTGTGTGGAGCAGCTGGCCAAAGCACTGCAAAAATTGGCAGGACTTCCACCACTTTTCTCCAAAGTAAAAGGGAGGGGGAAAAAATTAAAAATCAAAAGGACTGGCTGACACATGCATTGAGATGCAGTAATACCCTTAAAACCTTCCTTAAAGCCATCCTTAAAACCCCTGAGAATCACTAGCTCAATTCAGGAGTATTGCTCCTGCTGGGCCTGACTTACTCAGCCCAGTAACCCACAAGCCTCTGCACAGCTGTTCTGGTGTAAGTCAGTGTGACTGACTGGGGGAGAAAAACACACAAGACCTTTGGAAGGTCCCTTCCCATAAATTACTTCCAATGAATTATTTACAGTTTACATTAGCAGCCGCACCCTTCATAATGTCATTAAACTTTACGAGAGTTTGGATGAACAGCTGCATCTTACACAATATTTTTTCATCTTTACATGTAAGACACTGCTTCTTTCCAGGCTGTTCATTAAGCACAAAATGTTATTTTTTTCATTCAACCACAGGACAAAATGCCATTACTTGCTTGAAAAATTGTACCTCTGTTTATAGTGAAGTATTAACAGTATTTCTTAAAAGCTGTCTTACTTTGGCCTTACAGGTAAGATGTATATGGGAAAACTTGCTCTCACAATAATTTGGAAAATGAGTTTATTTCAGAGTTATATTTACAGGTACAGTGCTAATGACTGATGGCATAGAAATCTTTTGGGTGATAGCTGTGATCGATAAAGCTGCCTGCCTTCATTCTCATGTTAACATGAGGACTTCTGCAGCTGTTAGATAAAAGGCTGCAGGAACTGCCCCTGCTTAGTGGTTAGAGATGCTTTAAGCTTGGGCAAGTTTAGTTTGGTGGGGATATGGTGTTGAGGCCAGGTTTTGCGTACATGCAAGCTGAAACAACCCAAGGAGAGTTGGTACCTGGGGTCTGATAGGACTTTCCACTTTCCATATAGGGCCAAAGGTAGGCAAGGTCTTCTGCAAGGGTCTTGGAAGGAGTCCTATACCTGATAGCCACAGCTGGCTGAATGCAAAGACCAGTAAGGACAAAAGTAACATCAGATTTTCCTGTAATGCAAGGTGTGAGAATGTTAACCTGGGCGCTGATGAGTGGATGAATTTGGCATGGCAGATGTACCTGGAGCAGCTGTTTAGCAGCCATGTTTGAGCATCTGACAGGCTCTTAACCTCTCCCATCTTTCAAACCCAGAGACAGAGCCTACCAGTTCCTTCACATCTCAAAAGAGCCTTACAGCAGCCTGTGCTCCTCATTCTGGGCCCCTCCTTCTTCTTGAAGAGACCTGAAGTAAGGATTTCCAAACCAGAGGCTGGATCAAAAAAAGACGGTGATTCACTTGGGTGAGAGCCTGATGGACAGGGAGAGATGGTGGCACAAGCCACCTGCATCCAGCATTAGGTACTGTTAGAGGGCTTTTCCTAAACTGTCTTGCACATTTGTTGTTTGTTTCTGATTTATAGAAAGGAGGAGCATCCAAGTGCATTTTGTAAATTGACAAATAATAAGAAATTAGGTGGTTGCTGTTCTGACTTCTCTTCCTTATAAGCAAAGCTTCCCCTTTCCCTGCTCAGGTGAACAATATTGCCTGGCCCAAAATTTAGCTTTTCTCTAGCTCTTCATAACATCTAGCTCATGCCAGTTAATGCCATTAGTCAGAGATCTCAATTTAAGTGTCATAAAATACTAATTATAATAAGGTGCTTGATGTCTCTCCCTGGGTGTACCAGCTCAGGATGCTGCTGAAGCCCTATTGGGCAGGAGTTACTGGGACAGAACGAGAAGGGTGGTTTGTCATGCTATGGAGGACGTTAATTAGAAAACTTCTCTCATTATTGGTGAACCTAATTAATTTCATTACTCTAGAAGAGAATCCTGATTACATCTGCAAAATAGCTGATAACCCAATTAACAAATTATGGGTAATTTGATACAAGACCACTCAAGTTTATGGTTACATGGCAACAGTGCATTTTGCTGACTTTTGAGCAAGACTAATGACTAAGACCTGGGCAGAAAGAGCAGCACAGAATATCCACAGGGCAGAAAGTCCCTTGTTCTGGTTTTCAGGGAGGAAACCTGATGATTCCAGGGAGTAAGAGCGGATGTTGCCATAGAAGGAGACTTACTCGTTGTTCCTTATTTCTACTAAGCCAATTATGTCTGGAGATCAACTTCCCAATGATACTACTTGTCAAAGCTTACTTGTTGCCCTATGTTTAAACTCTACCGCACAGTACTAATGGGCTGTATTCTTTATTCTCTCCATGGGCTTATAAATAAATAGTTCTTGTCAGAGACATTATGCACATAGACTTGCATGAACTCAATGTTAATGTGGCTTTCAGCCACTCCTCTACTCCTGCCCATTGTGAAGATGTATTTTGAAAGCCATTTTACCAATAAATGCTGAGCAGGTGATAGATGAGATTTCATTAGTAAGGCAGATAGATACAAGCTGACATCCTGGTTGAATCGGTTATTGGAGCTGGGGGTTACAGAAAATCCTTAGGGATGCGTGTACAGGCATGTAAAACCACCAAGGTAAAGAGCAACATAAAGAAAGCCTTTAAGTTCGTTATTGCTCTGAGCCATGATAGTTGTCCCAAAGGTTTGGCTGGCTTTGGAACTACTGCCTGAATGTAGCAGAGAAGCCCTCTTAAGCTAAATGCACGCCTTTTATTTTGTTGTATCTCCTTCCTTAAAACACATTTATTAAACTTTGCACGTTAAGGTAATAAATACACTATTACATCTGGCTTGCTACAGCCTGTTGCTAAGAGTGACTGGGAGGCTGGCAGAGCTCCCCAGGGATTCGCCAATGCTGGGAAGTCCCACTGAGGTTTTCGGGGCGTTGCTCCCCTGAGCTGCCAAGCCCGGTCTGGGTGCTGGTAGCACAGGGTGGGGGAGCAGAGCCTCCTGGGCACATGCTGCCCCACACCGCTGGGGCACGCAGCAGGGCGGTGGGCAGCAGGCCTGGGACTGCCCGTGTAACTGTGAGGTTGTATATGAGCTTCTAGCTGCCTCAAATAGGGGCCCTGTAATGAAAGGAGCAAAAATGAACCAGAGATCTTGCCCACACTGGGCAGGGTTTGCTAGTACAGTTTTCCAAGGCACCTCTGTTAAAACAAAAGGGGATTTTTTTGTGTAATGTAGTTCCTTTTGGCTGTGTTGGCGATTGCGACTTTTTTGCCAGATGGGTCTGGCATCTAGATCTTTTGCCATTGTAAGCGTGTCAGGCAGGGAATGAAAAAGAAATCATAGCTGCGCTGACAGTACCTTTCAACACTGATGAGGAATGCCTATGATCACACACAGAGATGGGAGATGAGTAAGAGACTCGAGGCCACGCTCTGCTCCAGCTATGCAGAGATGCTGAAGAACAATAAAGTAGAGCAGTTTGCTTAGGAAAGTCTCTCAGGGCTGCTGGATGTTGGATACGTGCCCCTATTCTTTTGGAAAGTAAAAGCATGAAGTCATGGAGAAGAGAAAGGAAGACACATACTCTTCTGAAAAATGGCCTGTTACATCTATGTTTTTTCCCCTTTCAGTCCAGGGAAAATATTGTGCAATGCAGGTGATGGAAGCATTGCATTTACAAAATGAAAAGATGAAAAGTCAGTTCTTGCAAAATTCAGACTTAAGATGAGTGGATAAGAGAACAAACCTGGCTCTGCACATGATCTGATCATGAATGGAAAGTTGTACATGTGCTTCTGTCTTTCTACAGATCAGGAGTTTGTAGCAGATTGTGTCCTGCCCCATCAGACTGTCATGCCGTTAGTAATGTTAGGTGATGTGAGACGATTTCTGTGAGGAGGCTTTGGCAAGCAGAGTGCCCAGCTGCCCCAGGCCTTGCAGCATCAGCCTGAATGTTTGTGACAGGCAGTTGATCTGCAAAATTTGGAGCATTCAGGTTTGCACACAGATTATGTCTACTTGGAGTTTCTCATGCCTTTTCTCACCAAAATCTGAAAATTCCAATGCTCGTTATTGCCTTGCTGACAGTAGTATTTTTGTTTGCTCTCTCACTAAAGATACCTGAAGAAAAAGCTATTTGTCTTTTCAGAAGAGGCTTAAAACAGCTTACTTGACTTATTTTCATTTAAGCTGTTGTTATAAATTTATGTCTGGGTATGGTTTTTGTTCTTCCCTGTACCTAGACCAGCTTGCAGTCTTACCTTTATGCCATAGTTTAAATCTTGTGAGTAGAATCTCAATAAAAGACAAATGGCAAACCTTTTTATAAGCATTATTACTGCTTGTTGGATATGTAACGTAAGTATTAAAATCTGAAAAGGTTCTGCCCACTATGCTATCAAACCCATTTCTGTGGCAAAACTTATTGCATACTGAATATTTACTTGTAATAACTGTCCCACGAAAATTGCAGTAATGCCATCTTAAATACGTTCTTTTCAATGCAGAACTAACATGATTATACAACATAATTTTTTCATTAAATTTCTAAAAATGTGGCTGATCTGTACCTCCTAGCAGGTACTGAAGTGTTTATAATCATGCTGAGCTGAAGGCCTGCTTTCACAACCATTGTGTTTTTAGGAACGCATCGAAAAGGAGATGAGATCAGCCCGAATATGGAGGGTTGACTTTCCCTTTAATGGGTAGTCAGTGGAGAGTGTTTCTGTAAACACAGAAGAAAACCAAGCATGTATATGTTTGGGAACAAGGTTCTTAATTTATGGAAATCACTGCTACCCAGCGGAAGTCAGTGAAGCTATGACAGGTCATTCCCTGCAGCAGATCTGCCCTTTGGCTTCTGCAAATGTGTGTTTGTGTGGGTAATGTGGGACAAGCTGCATGTGGCTATCCACACTGACTAATGTCTTTCCATGGGAACATGACACCACTCTCAAAAACTACTTTGGCAAACTGTGTACTGTGTAGGAACCGATTTCTTTCTGTCAATGCAATGCAATGATGCTGCAGCCTGCACTCAAAAAGACTATTACCAATGATTAAAAGCTCTCAAATTACATAAGGGGTAAAACTCCTGTTGCCTGAGAGGAACTATCTGGCCAAACCAGGGTACGTCTAAAAACTTTGGCACACATTCTTACAGGTAAGAATATCAAATCTGCTCCTACCTTTTCTATATGGCAGGACTGAAGCCCCCACCAGGTCTATGTGTTGCTGATCCAGAGCTCTAACAGGGACACTGTTAAATAGGTTCAGGAAAGATTTCAGAATTCCTGTCCATCTCCACATCTTTGCAAGGATTTACTGTTACTGGTGGTTTTTCTGCACCAGATTATTTTGCCAGCAGTGTGCACGTGGAAATGAATTTGGCCCTAAAAAAAGAAAAAGACAAGGAAAAGAATCCATAGTTGTAAGACAGAACAAAGTACAATGAACTTGTAAAGAAAAATGATTTGCCATCCCTTTTTCAAAGCACAGTGCAATTTTTCTAAATTGATTCCTACTCATTTTCTTGTCCCTGCTGCATATGACATGAAGAAACAGACTCAAAGTAATGGAAGAAAGACTTAGGCAAGGCATTAAAAGCAGAGATAGTGAAGCACTGGGACAGATTGCCTGCAGAGGCTGTGGAATCCCCATTCCTAGTGTTTGATGTTTGTCTTATCTTGTCTAAGATAAGAGGAGCATTTGTAGGGAATGACAGAGATAGTGATTTTGCCCTAAGAAAAAGAGTGAATGGCCTCTTGAAGTCTCTTCCAGATTTCTGCCATCCTCCCCTCTCCTTTCCCCGTGATTTATGTTTCCTTGAGGTTTCTGCCTGCCCTCTCCTATTTTCTTAACTGTGCATTATGGAGGGCTTGCATATAATTGTTGGGTATTTGAGTGTAATAAGATGTTTTTCATTTTCTTTGATTTTCCAACTACATTTTGATTGTTACATATCTGAAATAGCATATGACCTTGTTAAACCACACTTCAGTAAACTATAGTTCGGAACAAAGAATGCGGTTTTGGATCTGGAGTTCAGCAAAGAACAAACCAATCTCATGCTACTGTTCTGCCAAAGAACGATGTGGTTCGCTTGAGGTGAAGGTCCTCAGAGGCCACTCAGAGGCCAGAGAGCCATCTCCTCAGCCACAAAGTATACAGGTTGGATCATAGCGAGGGTATTAACTCCACCCCATCTGGGTGGTCTTCATCTCTCAGCCTGGCTGATTTGCAGACTATGCAAATCCTCACTCAGCAGATGAGCAAGGAAGAAGACAGAAGAGTGCTTCTTTCCGTGGTAGGTAAACCACACATTTCACTCTGCCCTTCAATCATGTTGCTTCAAGCCAAGCTTCTGTTGAGTCATGAAACCGAAGAGACCGCTGTGTTCCCCTGTGATGTTAAAAAGCTAAGACCTATTCTCCAAAAAAATTCTTTTGCATGGAGACATTAGGATGCCTTTTTCTGAAGAATCTCACAAAATCTCCAGAGTAGAATTTGAGGATTATTCTCTCTTTAACGCATATATGCATATATATTTGGGAATATGCCCATGGGTAGGTAAGCCTGCAGGCCAGGGCTGGGTGCTGTGGCTCTTATGCAGGTAGTCAGGTAAAACTCTGACTTTGTTTTGAGGATTTGCCACAGATAAAACAAGAGACCTCAGGAGGACTTATAAATTTTGACCCCATGCTACCTTCCTGTAGCCTCAAACAGCATTTCTGAATACAAAAGATCTGTGTGTTTTGTCTCACTGCAGGCACAAGTGACAAGTTTCTTTGCTGCAAGCAGAAGAGTGATTAGACCATGACAAGGTTTTTCTTCTCTCAGCAAAGGTTGAACGGGTCAGTTTAAAAAACCTTCCACTACTTGACTGCCCACCCTTTGTGCCTGGAGCACCCATTGATACTGATGGATAAGATAGCAGGTGGTCCTAAGGATTGGATTTCATATCTCAAAATTGACCTTCAGAATCAGCTATGGAAATAATACAAGGGTTAAAGTCAATGAAAAAAAAAAAACCCAAACCAAAAAAAGTCACTTTGGGGCCATGAAGGTCTATATTTACATCTTGTGGAGATGAAGGAACCAGTGCCTGAAATTAGCGGTTGAACGGTTGTATTTGCAGAGAGTGAGCGTGAATGTGTGTGCGTGGGGGGTGTTTTTCTGCTAATACAGACCAGGACTCCCCTATAATTAGAGGTGGCAGGTGGTGAGGTCCTGCCACAACCATGCATTCACTCTGTCTCCTCACTCAAAAATAGGATTTGGGGAAGCGGGGAGGCGTGCAGAGGGATGTCTCAGGTTCTTGGTTTTTTCACAAAGCGTACCCAACATGGTAATGCCGAGCATGATTGATATCAGTTTGAAGCAAGCTGGGTGTTTTGTTTTGGTTTTTTTTTTTTTTTTTTTTCTGCCCTTAACCAGACCTGAAAAGCAGTCCCAGGCTGTGGCTTCAGCAACCGGCAGCGTGAGGCCAGCTGAGTTGTGTAGACTCCCACAAAGGGTGTCTTGCTTCCGGCAGATGTCCCAGATACCAAGCCATTCGATCCCACCACAAAAATAGTTGCGTAAAATATTGTGCATTGGCTCTGGCCTGACAGTGATGGGACTGTTCCGCTTCGTTGGGCGGGTGGAAACATCCCGCCGGGGCTGTGGCTTGTGTCCAGCAAGCCTTCTCCCTCCATGGGGCAGTGAGGTGCCTCCATGTAAGAATGAGAAAAGGAAGAGATATGGGGGAGTTTTCCCTTCCCTTTTACAATTGTGCTTTTAAAAATGGACATGGGTTTTCCTAATCGACTGCTGGTGCCTAGCTTTGCTGCCAGGAGGGATGGGAGAGGGAATGAAGTAGGGCTTAAGGCTTCTGACACATTTTGGGACTGTTGCTCCGTCGTCAGGAAAGTAAGGACCAACAGCCAAACCCTCAGCTGGTGACAACTGGCAGTGCTGGGAAGCCAATTTACACCTGCTGGGGTTCTGGCCCCAGAGGAGCATGAAGGAAGTGAAATGTTTTGCATGACACAACGTGAGATGGTGAGGAGCCGGCAGGCTCAGGAGCATTGTTATTGTTGACACTGCTGTTGGTCTTCTTAACGTCGCTTTCTCTTTTCCATGTCATGGGCTTCCCACCCGTGGCCTTTCCCAGCATTGCTGAGAGCAGAACTGTGCCATTGCAGAAGTCGAAGCTGGTAACCACTACTGACCACTGCATACATATATTTTTCAGAAAATCATACCATAAAAATCATGCCAAAAATTATCCAAATTCCACAAAATAGTCCCACATGGACGGCTCAGTGAAATCATTCAAGAATGCTGCTTTTGAAAACAAAATGTTCTTACCCAGAAGAGGCCTTCTGTTTTGTTCATTGGGTTTCAGACCTGGCCAAAAACTGGCTCTGCTCCCCCTTGTCCTTTCTCCTGGTTTTATGGGATGTGTACTGCCAATCTGAGCTGTGAAATTGGGCCAGGAACCACACCCAGAGAAGCAATTAACCTGGTACCACCATCAGTGAAGGGAGGGCAGCGCAGCCCAGTGGCCTCAGTACTTCTGGGCCGCTGCATGTGACAAAGCCTGAGCTGCCTGGCTTCCAGGCAGACTGAACTAAGTTGATCCCCCTTGGGAAGTCCAAGCGTGTTGCAGCCGCACGTGCTGCCCCCAGTCTCTGCCTCCATCAGCGTGCACTGCTCGAGTACCACAGAGCACGCAAAACAGGTGTCAGCTCTTCTGACGCAGGTTGGAAAATGTCACTGCTGCTTAAGTTAAAAGTAAGTTATGTTACAAGCTGTAAAACAGTGGAAAATGAATACTTGCACTCTCCCAATTTTCATGAGCTGTCCTGTCTCGGTTTCTGGTGTCCGGGACTCTGGTAATCCTCTTCAGTGTAGTTGCTCTGAAATAATCTGGGCATGCTCATTACTCTGGTAATCCTCTTCAGTGAGTTGCTCTGGCTCCCATCTGCAGCAGCATGTGGCTTTTACAACCTTCCCAGCCTAAAAGAAGCAGTGTTTTGTGGTGCGCTGGCAGTTTGTTTGTTTGTTTGTTTACTTTTTTTAGAAGGATCTCCAACCACAGCAGATTTTCCCATTTTCTAGGGGAAGCACTGTAGGCCAAAAGTGGAAGAATGAAAACTGGGAGAAAATGTAATAGGTTAATATCTCCCTAGATCTGAAAAGCAAGAAAACTAAATTGACTGTCAGTACAAAAAAAACCATATAGGATCAGAAGAAAGTCCATCCACTCACATGTGCTGTCTCTGGCATGTGCTTAGGGCAGAACAAGTACGTGCTCCTAGAACATCCTCTGCTATAAAACTTCCTGGCTACCGGTCAGGCTCAGAAACTTGCCATGCTGGAAGCTGTTGCCTCTCTATCTTCAGTGGCTCCTTTAAGGATCCTGACTTTCCCTGGCTTTCCCTAATTACTTTTTGAACCTCTTTGTATTTCTGTCACACAAAGCACCCCGTGGTGGTGAGTTTCACCATTGCACGCTATGAGGACAGAGAGAGGGGTTGTCGTTTCTCAGCCTGCTGCAAGACCACAGAAGAACAGAAAACAACCCCACTGGACTGTGTCAGCATCCAGCACTGTTGTGAAAATCACAGATGCCAGGTGTATTTGTCTGTGCCATGGAGCAGCATCTGGTACCACATAAACGTTCTTGCTATGTCTCCTTTCAGGTTAGAGGGGTACAGAGGGCCGGTACCAAGTCCTGGTCTATCACGGTGAGTCCCTGACTGCTAGGATATCAGTCCTATTGATCAGTTTTATTGCAGCAGTACATAAAGGTCCTAACTTGGATCTGATCTGCATTTTCAAGATGATGTAAACCTGCAGCAAAAAAAGAGCTCATCTCCCAAGAGCTGGCCATTGAAATATTTAGGGAGCAAGAGAAGGAAGATTCAGGTGGGTGCACAAGGCTGTAGATAGCCACTATCTTTCCTTTGCCATTCCTAGATTTGCTGGATGCCTGAGTTGATGCAAGTGCAAGACAGTGCAAGTGTTGGGAATGCCTGTCAGACCATGACCAGAAAAATGTGAAGTCCCAGTTGGTTTCTTGGCTCCTTATGATGCTCTTTAAGGAGAACCCTCTGCCCTGGGGAGAGAGTGCAGGGCTGTGTCCAACACATCTGCCAAATTAATCTCTGTTCTCAATGTGCCTGGGACGTGTTAGTTAAGTCAAAACTGAAACTCTTCTTGTCAACACTGACCACTCAGAAAGGCAACAGAAGTGCATATCTGCATGTCAGTCCACACAGCGCTTCCCCACGGAGGTGTTTAAAAGGGAGCATGCCCAGATCCCTGTCTTTGCCTTTGCCTTCACAAAGATGTTTGAAGGCTGAACAGTGAAGAAAGGACAGCCTCTTCCTCTGCAAGCTGCAGTGTGTTTTGAAATAAGTTGTTGATTCCTTAGTAGTGATAAAAACATAGCCCCTATTTTATATTTTTCATTGATAGATCAGAGTAGGAACAGGCCTGTAGCTTTAGAAGTCTGGTGTCCTAGAGCATCCTTACATCTGCTCTTGGATTTTACAACCTGCTGTTAACACAACAACTTTATTTACTAAACAGGATGCAGAAAAACTAAGCAATCGAGCAGGAAGCTCTTAATGTAAATCCTCTTTGTGTTGTTTAAGTCTGGTTGTGCTCAGTGCTTTTAGCTGTGGTATATTGTATAAGTGATTTCTTTGCTTTTGTGAAAGGCAAGGGAGAAGAGAAGATAAAAATATAGTGCAAGGACAATGTAATACTAAGACTGCTGTTGGTGAAAGTGGCTGGTCCCTCTGGATGGCATCCCTCCCCTCCAGCCTGTCTACCTTGCCAAAATGCTTGGTGTCATCATCAAACTTGCTGAGGGTGCACTCGACCCCACTGTCCATGTTGCCGACAAAGATGTTGAACAGTACAGGCCCCAGTACCGACCCCTGAGGAATGCCACTCGTCATTGCTCTCCACTTGGACATTGAGCTGTTGACCGCAATTCTTTGAGTGTGACCATCCATCCAGTTTTTTATCCACCGAGTGGTCCATTTGTCGAATCCATGTCTCTTCAATTTAGAGACCAGGATATCATATGGGATGGTGTCAAACGCTTTGCACAAGTCAGGTAGATGATATCAGTTGATCTTCCCTTGTCCATTGCTGCTGTAACCCCTTCATAGAAGGCCACCAAATTTGTCAGGCATGACTTGCCCTTGGTGAAGCCATGCTGGCTGCCACCAATCACCTCCTTGTTTTCTACGTGCCTCAGCAGAGTTTCCAGGAGTATCTGCTCCATGATCTTGCCTCGCACAGAGGTGAGACTGGCTGGCCTGTAGTTCTGTGGGTCCTCCTTATTATCCTTTTTGAAAATAGGGGTTATGTTTCCCCTTTTCCAGTTGGCAGGAACCTGGCCAGACCACCATGACTTCTCAAATATGAGGGCTAGTGGCTTAGCAACTTAATCTGCCAGTTCCCTCAGGATCTGCAGATGTATCTCATCAGGTCCCATGGACTTGTGCACCTTCAGGTTCTTCAGGTGGTTTTGCACTTGATCTTCACCTATAGTGGGCGGTTCTCCGTTTTCCCAATCCTCGCCTTTGCATTCTGTGTCCTGGGCAGTGAGGCTGCAGTCCTTGCCAGTGAAGACTGAGGCAAAATGTCATTGGGTACCTCAGCTCTGTCTCTGTCCTGGGTAACCAGTTCTTGCATTTCCTTCCGGAGAGGGCCCACATTTCCCCTAGTCTTTCTTTTCTCGCTGACATACTTAAAAAAGGTTTTTTTGTTTGTCTTGATGTCCCTGGCCAGTTCTATCTGGGCTTTAGCTTGTCTAACCTGATCCCTGGCTGGGGATTGCTAAGTGATAAATGGTGACGAAATCTTCTTGCCTATTTGTACTTGATACATGCCAGCACCTGAGTTTTCTGTTGGTCTGAATGATAGTACACAACTGATGTCATGCAAATACCTTTCTATAAGGATCAAAGCAATTTAGGAGCTTAAGTTACAATAGATATCTAGAGGTATGATTCTTGTAAGCATCTAAAATGTGACTAGAGGTTTTTTTTTAAAGAAAAGCATACAATACGCTTGCTATTTGTGTGCAAGTATATTAGTCCTACAAAAAGCTTTAACTTAATATTTCTTGTACTCCTCCCCTACAGAATGTTTTACTATGCTGTAGAATAAAATAAGCAGCAACAACCATGTTTGTACAGTAATACACACAAAAGTACCTTTTCAGTTAGACTTACAGATCAGAGTTGAAGAACTGCCAAGAGACTTCTGCAGGCAGAAGAATGTTGTTGGAACAGTGTGCAAATGGCTCAACTTGTTGAAACAAGCCAAAACAAGATCATTTATTCCTAGATAATTGCATTAAATCAAGTTTGAAGTAAATGCAGTTTTGCCTATGGAGGGTGATAATATAATGTAGCTAATATAGAATAGGAAAACAGACTTCAGGAGCAAAATTAGTTCCTAATATAGCTTCTGTGGAATCAGTATATGTTACACTGGCAATAAATATGACTCATATTATCATATAGAAATGATATCTATATGAACATAACCTTTTAGATATATATGAAAATGACCTTTTTTAATAAGTTAGTAATCATTCTTAATAATGCAACTATTAAATGCCATATTTCCTAATGGGTTAGCTAGAGTGTTGTAAAAGCATTTAGCTAAGATATTTTTTGGTAAGTTGTGAGAGTGGTTCAGCAAAGTGGCACACCTGCTTAGTACTCCAGCATTTTCATGTAATAATACCATGGGCCACAGTCTGGTCTCACTTATGCAGAAACCCCAAGGTAATGGGAAAGCAGGACTTCTGGCCAAGGAGAACACATATTTTTCCTGGAAGTATTAATTTGGATGTTTATTCTGCCAATATTCCTGTAACAAACAATAGCTTCAAAATACAACTGTAGTGCCTCTAAAATTAACTTTTGTGCTCTGATCAGAACACATTGACTAGGCTTAACGTTTGATTTTCTTCCATCATGGATGTCTTTAAAAGGCCTTTTTTCTTCCTTTTTTTTTTTTTTTCTAGTGACTGAGGACATTCTTGAAATAAACTGTGACAATTGTGGGAAAAACAATGTTCATAAATTTTAATGAAAATAAGCAAACTGTGTAAAACTGCTCAATCTAAAGCAGCAAACTTCTTCATAGCGGTCAAGATTGTGAGGTGCACTTAGACCATCAGAAGACCTCACACTGATTTTACTGTCTAAAGAGAATATTGAAGGAATGAGGCCTGTAAAGACCAGCACCAGGAGAGAGAGCTGTGCTGGAACCCTTGTGTGGGGATGGTGCTTCCAGAGAAAAACTTCTTCAGCTCTCCAGCCAAGATCAGTTACAGCCAACACTGTGATCCAAAAGGTATCCAGGGAGTGAAGAAAGCTGTGGCTGAAACTTCCAAGAGAACTGGCTTAACCTTCAGTTTATGTGGTTAGGTACTCTTTTCAGTCTGCGTCCTCCTGCATGCAGCTTGAGGAGGACATTGAAGTTAAACTATAGGATAACATTTGTATAATATAAGGAACTGTATGAAGCTCTGAAGGGCAGTGGTGACACAGGTTATATTTACCTTCTGTCTGTACTGAACGTGATCTTCCTTAGTGCCTCCATGAGCTGTCAGACCTGCAGTATGACTATTAGGCAGGCTAGTAGCAGTACTGAGAAAAAATTAAAAATGTTTAAGTACTCAGAATTTGAAGGGAGGGTAGCAAAAACTGGTTATTGATTCATTTCTGCCTGAGCCCCCTCTAAACACATAAAGATGGTAGAGTGTATGTGTGGTTTCTATTAAGGAGATAATAATAGATGTGAAGTGTGAAAGAAATGCAGTCTGATGCTGCTTTACGCTCGCTGTAATTACCCTCTTCCCTTCACAGCTGCTCCGTGCAGCCCAGCTTTCTGTCTCAGTTTACCTCCTCCTCAGCCTTGCTGTGGTCAAAGTGGCCACAGCAGCTGCAGAGCATCGCATCTGGGGCAGCCAAGTGAGGTGGGGGGCAGCAGCCCCAGTGGCAACCTGCCCTGACTGTCTATGCGACAGGTATTTTCCCACATGGTTCCTGGGCACTGGTGCTGTGGGCTTTGGTGCTTGTCCCCTGTCATCCACCCCATCACTGCTGGGGGATGCCTCTGCTCCTGCCACACCAGTGCAGTCTGATGTGCGGACAGCCTTGCTCAGACTGGACTGGGCATCTCCCATTGCAGTGATCACCAGATGTCACCCACCCTAGGCAAATTCCTGTGAGGAGTACTGTCCCATGGGTGTCCCCCTACAGCACGTATTTCCTGGACAGATGCAGATTCAGACTGACCACAGGTCAAAGAAGAAATTATCAATTCTTCCTGTGCTTGGTCTTTGAAATGAGAGGCAGGTGATTTCCATAGATAGAAAGGGAATTTTTTTTTTTTTTTTTTTTTTTGTAATTATTACTAGAGGGATATGCTCAGTAAGGTCAGTGGTACAGGGGTAAGGATGGATAATTTCTTGATTTATTTCTGTGGGCTCACTGTGGGGTCTGCAGCTTGCCAGAGACTCCAGGACAAAGCAGAAACATAGTTTTCCATGTTGGTTTTCAAGCAAAGGATAAGACCTTTGAGTTCACATGGGCTAGATTGAGGTATACAGAAGGTCACTTCAGTGCAGGATTATTAAAATTGTCCTAATTTACTCCTTTGAACAACAGTTTGATCTACAAGTCCATGAAAGGTTTCCTGATTGAGTATGTGTGTGTGCGGGCCTGACATAAATAAAAGATACACTGAAGAACTGAAGATATTGGAAAGAAATCCCTTAAAATATTTTTACACAGAACAGCTGCATGTCTGGTCTCTCTAGCTTTATGTTAATTTCTGCTAAGTAGCTTCAAATTTCTCAGTGCAAGATTCTTCTTCTTTCAGCTATTCTGTAAAACTTTCTTTTAAGACCAAACACCAACACATTGCTCTCTTTTCTCCTTTTTCCCCATACATCAGCATCAGACAGATTATATTTGTTCAGCAAGACAGCCAAAGTCACTGCCTTTCAAAATTGCGCTGTGTATTACATTCTCCTATTTGACTCTCATTTTAAATCAAACTTTGTTCTTCAGCTGCTTGGAGACTGGGAAAGGGACAATTTGGCTGCAAAAGGACATGCTCTGGGATCAAACGGGGGGCTTGTGGAATGGGTACAGCTCCACATCTGAGTTTCAATTCACCTTCATCCTCCATCGTTTGGGGTTTTCTGGGTCCAGCAGTAATCCAAGCAGCTCGTTTTGACAGATTTAGAGAGTTTCATGCAGTAATTGGAATCTCACTGCTTTAATGTCTTCATTCAAACAGTTTCTCTGATCATGGCACTGAAAGGGAAGTCTTATGCTATACATAGCTTTATGTGAAAAAAAGGAGGTTTATGTGATTATGGTAATAGTTCATAAAATCTAGCAGACAAAGAATAATTTAGAATTCATTTATTCATAACAGCAGAAGTTAATATTCTTCTTGCCTACAAAAGAGTTTCAAACATTAATCTTTTCTCCCGGATTTCTGCTATTCTGCAGAGCTAGTTTGGATTGCTTCAGTATTACAGATGCCCTAACTTCTTTTTTTGTCCTTTTTAGTCTTTTCAAAATACTGTTTTTCCTCAAATAAATAATGCTGATTCCATGAAGATAGTATCAAATCTTTCTTCCAACTGTCCTGCAGATTTATTTAAGTACTTGAACCGAACACTGAATTCTGGTCTCTGTTTTGCAGCTAAGCATTTTACTGATAAAGAATAAATCACTTCCCTACAACTGCAGATTAAAGATTTAAGCAATTTAGCATAGGCTTTCATAATTTGAGAATTCCTTGTTAATCGTGCATTTGCTTCAGGAACAGGGGAATAGTGTGTGTGCATGCTTGTTTATATATGTCATTTATATTATTTCAGTAGAATACTGCTTTTTTCTTTTCTTTTTTTTTTTTTTTCTGATGATCCTCTTCTATTTCTTCAGCATCTGTCTTATCTAAGATACTTCAAACCTCCCTAAATGTAATTTTAAACTGAGCTCATAAAAGGCTGGCAACAGCTTCAAATACTTAACTAGTTACTTGGGACCAAATTGTGTACTCCCTTGGCCTGACTCTGTCAAAAGCCTTGCAGTTGAAAGCAGAAAAAAATTGGCATGTAGCCATGAGAGAATTGAAGAGCAGAGACCATAGACACAGTGATCCAGATTAATCTCTGTATTAACTTCACTGAAGCAATACATCTGGAACATATTAAAACAATTTTGCTGTGTGATCTGTCAGTTACGTGCTATCATTCTAGAGAGCGGCTCTTTAAAGCCCTTTCCTCCAGGTTAAGTGAATTTAGTGGTGGTGAACTGACGGATCACAGGAGATGCTTTTACTTAGAGGTGTCTAGCGGGGGGGATATCTGCAGCTTTTGGTGCTAGGCCTAATGCCTTTTCATGATTTTATCGGGGAGCTGAAAACACTGGAAAAATTACTGTTAATAAAATTTGCAGATGACAACAGGAACAGAGATCTGCTAGAGAAATACGAGTATAGAGAAGGCAGGAAATTTCAGAAGAACAACAATCTGGCCATTTGCCTTTTTCTTAATAAGGCGTGTTGGCTAATAAGAATCTCTGACCATACATGCCCCTCTGTGTGTGTGTGTGTACAAGGATGGAATAACATAGTTCTCTTTTTTGTTAAAAGTTGGTGACCTGTGGTGAGCTTCCTGCATACTCAGTCTACCTGCGAGGTGCATAGAGTAAAAGAAATAAGGAATTGAAAAAGAAATAAGCTTTTAAGTGATTTAAGTAACTTAGGCTTTGCTAGATATTTTATATATATTTTGAGAATAATCATAGAATGATTGAAGAATAGATGTAATTGTATAAGGCTGATGAATAGAATGCAGGTGCTTAAAGACAATATGACCATTGAGCTACAACTTCAGAAGAGGAACTGGAATGGAACGATAAGAGTCAGCTGAAAATTAATGAACTTTTGGAACTACTGAAGAATGAAGAACTGGGAGACTTTAAAGAAAACACTAAGAGCTTGCCAAACAGAAATATCAATTATGTAATGCTGTGTAGAATCATATATATAGAAGATGTGTTTTGTTAGACACTTGCCACTCACTGAGATGATGGCCCAACTCTGAGTTGTTAATAAACCAAACCTAGAGGTACCCACAGTCTGGTGAAATTCTTTAACAATAGCTGGAAAGGGCGCTTTGTCCTTTGAGTCAGATGAGGGTTGGATGAGACCACCTGTTCTGGCCATCCAGATCCACAGGTGTGTGCCCCACCTTCCCTGGCAATCTCTGCAGTTTTGGAAACTTGGCTGATTTGAGCTGGTTGTGTCTACAGCTTTGTTCAGTTTATGGTGGGGGAGCTTTAAGGGAAGTGACCTTTTGGTTTATTCATTGTCACATGCAAATTGTGAGGAGTGGAAACAAATAAGCTCTTGGCATCACAGAACCAATCTGAAGTGATTTTGAGTTACAGGCCAAAAAAAGCAGTGAACTCCTGACCTTGAAATTTATGGGCACTTTGATACTCACTCTAAGAGAGTATTGCCTTCTTTCTGGGTCCTTCAACTTCACCTGATCACCTAAAACTAGGAATATATTTTTGAATTTTATAAAGTCATATGCTTTAACTAAATGGAGAAAAAATGTTCAGTTCCAAAAATACACTCTGCCACAGAAATGATGCACCTTTCCAGAACATAAGAAAAAAGCTCCACCAACAACATGCACACCTGCCATCATTCCTGTGATGACAGCTATTGCCTCATTTCTTCCCTGCTTTCCTTGCACAGGCAGGGAGACTGGCACCCCTGCTAGGGCAGCCCCAAAACAGGACGCCTACAGGAAAAGAGGAAACAATTCATTAGGGTGATCAGCACTTTTCTGAGAGGCAGAAAGAGCGCTGCTACCAATTGTTTGTCTGAAGTTTACATTGGCATCCTTAGTCTTTGTGTTGGCTCATCAGCAGCAAGTGGTACTGCAGAACTGGTGCGCTGCATGGCTGTGCCAGGGCTGTGACATTGTTGTCACCTGTGTGGGGCAGGATGCCAGGCCGTGTTCCCCAGCAGCAGCAGGAGTTGGCACCGGGTGCTTCTTTGCCATTTCACCCTTGCCTGGACACCACCACCTCCACAGAAGCCTCTCGAGGCTGACAGCTGTCCAACATCTTTTGCACAAGACCTGCCAAGGGGCAAAGGAGTTTCTCTGGGTGGCAGTGGAATAGGTGAAGAATTATGGTCAGCCATAACAGGAAGACCAAAGGACACACAGAAGTACTGGAGCGGTGAGCATGCATCTGCATGTACCTGCAAGATTTTCATCCTGGAATGGGTAGAACTTGGCCAAACTCACACTGCTGCTGTGGGCTTGCAGTGACCAACAGCAAGACTGAAAAGTACATGCCTATTAATTAATAGTGAGAATATTTCTGAAATAAGGCATATTTATACATGGTTCCACGTTGCTAAGAACAGCTTAAGGAAAATAAATAAATCAACCAATTAATTTAATTTAATTTAATCTTATGTGGAACACAGAGATGAAATACATTTTTTAACAGTGCACTGTCGCAGTGCCCTCACAAACATGGTACGACCACCGGGATGTAAGCTGGGGCTTATTGGTGGCCTGAACATCCCAGACCCAAATTCTCAGCTACTTTATGTGTGTTAGCTTATGAGAGGAAAACTTATGAGTGGAAAACTGTATTTCTCAAAGTTTTTCCACAGGTCATGTGTTATGTCTCTCCCTCTTCCCACCCCACCCCGCCTTTTGGAGTTATTGATTTTCTGGTGACCCCAAAGGCATGCAGGCAAGTCTCCTAGTCAGGGCACAAGCACGCTGGCAGCAGATCAGCTCCTCGAGGAAGCAGAAGCAAGGACTGGCTGCATTTACTGGTTATAGGAATAAATGCCCCTTCCCTTTGGAGTAAGTGTCCCAGTAAGGATGACCTTTCCAGTGTGTGATGCCTATGTTAGCTGAAGAGTGTGAGGCATTTGGATTTTTGTCCCACAGTGGGCTGAATGTCCAATAACCCCCAAAGGGGTTTGGTCCACCACATCTCTTGTGGCATAGGGTTGTCCCCTCCTCTTCTCCCCTCCCCCCCCCGCTTTGTAGTGGGCCTTCCAAGGTCTGTGACATGCATGGGTGCTAGGTGACAATCAGACAACGAGGCACAAGGAGTGGCTCCAAGTGCCCGCTGCCTCCAGGACAGTAGGGAAAGTGCCATTACCTTTGCTATTGCCATCACCATCACCATCACTGCTGGTTCACGCAGGTAAGCTGCATGACCCACACCTCCCAGGGAGGGAGGGAAGGGTCCTGGGAAGCCCGTGGCAAGGCCACTTGGAGCTCCCTGCTGCCCCTATCATGCCCACAGCACACAGGCTCCCTGGTACAAGCCTGCCTGATTTTTGCTTTAGAGAGGTGCAGAACCACACAAGATTTATGTTAAATGGCAGCCTGCAAACAACCTGGGGAACCAGAGCCCTTGGGTGAAGCGCAAGGCTGTAAGAGAGCCTGGGTATTTAAAAAGTGTTCAAGAGTGTCTCACAAGCAGCAGGAATCAGCTGCTCAAGTCACGGTAGACTGATTTACAATCCAAGCAATGGCTTTTATGTTCTCAGAGATCCCTGATATCTAGTTGCAGTGGTCTGAGTTGATCAGCAGTGGAAAACTTACTGGTGTTGGGAGGAGGACAACCTAATTCAGGAAACGATTCAGGGGATAAAGTGTGATGGGAAAAGGTGGGGACAACTCCTTGGTGACTACTTGCAAGTAGGTCTGTGAGATTTAGGCACTTACCTGGGACCTGGAAGACAAATCTGGACTCTATCATGAAATAACAGGCAAAGCATAAATCAGCTTACAAATTCAGGCATTTGTTATTGAGACAGTCTAACTGAAACGAGTTTCAAAAAGGCTCAGAAGCTTTGGATGCCTTGTTCTTTCACATGCAGCCATCATTAATTCACCCCAGAGCCCCATCTCCACCCTTCTTTTGCCTTGCCTCAGATTCCAACCTGTCCCTGTCCTGATCCTGCCTGGATCCCAGGTGTTCTGTGTCAATACCTGTGTGGTCATCATGGTTGTCCCATAGTGGATATATACCTGTGGGTGGTGCCCCTTCCCCTGCTGGAGACAAGGTGCATGGGACACGAGTGTCTGTCCAGCGTCTGCAGATGGTCCTCAGTTCCTTTCCTGCCAACTTCTTTTCTCCACAGCAGCAAGAATGTCAGAGGTAGAAAAAGCTTTCCGTAAATTTGCGATATATGGTGATACATCTGCCAGTGGCAATGACATGACAGGGAAAAACTTCTCCAAGATGTGCAAAGAGTGTGGGGTGATGGATGGGAAAGCCGTGACCAGCACTGATGTTGACATCGTATTCAACAAAGTCAAGTGAGTGTCCCAGGGAGGCACAGTGGGCAGCTCAGCCGGGTGGGAGGAGGGAATGGCAAGAGGCCGGCAGGCTCTAGGGCGGGAGGCAGCCCTGGGGGCTTCCCGTTCCACTGCCACCCAGTGGTGAGCTAACATTGCTCTTGGTCTCCACTTGCCATAGGACCAAGGGTGCCCGCACCATCACCTTTGCTGAGTTCCAGCAGGCCATGAAGGAGCTCTGCAGCAAGCGCTTCAAGAGCAAATCGGCTGAGGAAGCACTGCAGGCTGTGTATGGCCTCATTGAGGGGAAGGAGCCTGGCAGTGTGGGCGCCACAGTGAGTATGAGCTTCCTCATCTGCTGTGCACCTTGAGCTGCCACAGGACCACCCTACCCTATTGTAGGGACGTGTGCTCTCCTCACACATAGGGAAGAGCTTGTTTGTGAGCTGTTTCCTAACGCTGCCTGCCTCTTGCTGGCCTCCTTTCTTGCAGAAAGCCACCAAGGTTGGTGGGGTCGAGAGGCTGACAGACACTAGCAAATACACTGGCAGCCACAAAGAGCGTTTCGATGAGAGTGGCAAAGGGAAGGGTCTTGCTGGCCGCCAGGATGTGACGGACAACAGTGGCTACGTTGGAGCCTACAAAGGAGCTGGCACCTATGACCAGACGCATTAGGACTGAAACTGCTTAAGGAAACAAGGACTTTTTCCCTATAACGTGGGAGGAGAAGCAAATAAACATGCAACCTGTCTTCTGTGTCTGTGCACCTCAAATCTGACAGGGTGGGAATGTATGGGATGTGCACTGGATGACTCCAAAGAGTGATGCAGGTTCCCCATCTGACCATGCTTTGATTACTGTGTGGTACAGTTAAATCCAAACCAAACTTTGCCTTCTGGAGGAAATTCAATGGGGCAGCTAGTCCACTGCCATCACACTGCTTTGCACTTCCAATCAAGTGAACAGTAGATTAGTCTCCAAATAGTTACTCATTATTTTTATTCTTCCCTCCCAACATGCTGGGTTACATTTGAGTTGATGGTTTCTGGTGGCAGAGAGCCCACCAGTGGTGCCTGGTGGGACCTTGAAGAGCATTCTTACAAGGTGTAGAATGCAACATGCATGGAGATGGAAGGAGGAACAATGAAACCAGTTTCTGCTTTTTGCTTTCCCCTTCCCCCAGGGTAAATCTTCTCACCCATTCCTAGCACTTGGCACGGTCACTCATTATTATTTACCCAGGCTTCAGGATGTTGGGTGCTGGGGAATAGTTTGTGAGCCTGAGGAAAGCAAATAAAGACGTGTGGTGTGGGGGATCTGGAAAGAGGGGAGGCCTGGGTAGAGCATAGCGGGCCCTCTGTACTCTGGGGGACACTTTGCAAGCTCTGCCTGCACCCAAATCCTTTCCCAAACTCCTGTTTCTTTCCCTGTCTGCCTCCCAGCCCCACTGCTGTTGTTGCTTATGAGATCTCTAGTGTTGACAAGACCTAAAATCACACATGCAGTTGTTCTTTCTCCCTGGCATTTTGACAGGCTGGTAGGACTAGCATGTCCCTTGTCCCTGACACTGGATCTGTGGCTGTGTGGTCAGTTTTGGGGTGCCAGTGTGGGCACTCATCCAGGACACACTGCTGGGCAGCAGAAGGCTGTGGGGGCCTCCTTGGGTGTGTGACTGTCTCTCAGCCCACCAGGGCTGCATTCCCTGCCAAGCTCTTTCAGTCTCCCAGATTCAGCATAACTGAGCTCTTAGGGATAACCGAAACAGTACCTTTGGGACAGTTTCCCCTGGTGTTATGGAGAATTACTTAACTGTGCTATTCCAGTTCTACAAGCCCTCATCATGGGCCGTGACATGGGTGGTCAAGGTACAACACTTGCTCAGAGCATGTTGCTCCATAGCACTCATGAACATCCTCCTTGTTGCCCTAACCCTGGATAGCGTATCAGTTCGGTGGATCTAGGAATGAACAAATCCTACTCGCTCACTTGCTCTCTCTTACACTGTCCTTACGTACTGATGACTTTTTACGCTACTTTAAAAAAATTCCATTTTACTGCTAGGTAAGTCCTATATATAAAGTGGTTTGATGACTCAGAGATATGTGGCAGAAAGTCCTACAGAAAAGTAAACAGAGGCATTAGGCATAATTGTCAGGGTCTTGGTAGCTGGGGACAGCAGGAGTAACCTGGGAGGAGGAGGTCACAGGCCACCCTGTACTGGCCCACAGCCTGAGCAGGTCTGGAGCAAAGAGATGCCACCAGCAAGTGCTGGAGCAAAGAAACCCCCGGAGCAGGGGCAGGCACACAGAAGACACTGGAGGAGGTATGACTTTAGAGGGACTGCGGGTGGTGGAGAAAGCCACAGCAGAGCAGTGCAGTGGGAAACAAGGACCAGCAAAAGAAAAGTAACCACAGCAGCTGACCCAAATCTCCTGTGCTGTCGATGGCCTCCTCAAAGGCACTGGGGGGATGGTAGACCAGGAAACGGGCAGGAGAGGTGTCTGAGGGGAAGCTGATGTATTTCCCCTAAGTGTTTGTCTAAATGCTTATCTTTATTTCTCAATACCAGAATTGATAATTCAAAGTTTGTGTTAGTTGGCAATAAAATAAACTGAAATTCAGACTCAAGACTGTTTCTTTGCCCAGGACGTAGGAACGGGATAGAGTAAAATGGAAAGAACAACACTGGAACATATGTTAAAAAAGTAGGCCTTATGCCTGCTTTTTAAATTTTTGTGTAACTCAGGTCTTTAAAACTCATACTCAAGGTGGCTGGCCTCAGCAATGCTGTCTTGGTACCTCATGTCCTGTACAACAGTTTAAGCAAAGTACCTGTAAATTAAGAGGTAACAGGATGTTGTACAAAACCGAAAACTAATGCACTCAATAAAACAATGACAGAACATTCTCACATAGCTCTGTTTTCGGTGGCAAAGCATTCCTTATTTAAACACTGTCAGCACGTAGTTGCAACAAATATTAATATTTCAGAGTTATGATTGCTATTCCTGCTGCTTTCTCTTATTACTTCCTGAAGTAGCTCTACTCATCCTGTTGTTCTTGAGATGCCCCTGCAAAAGCATGGCCTAGAGGCTGCAGGACTGTATGACAGTGCCCCGGACCTGGACTCAGCTCTTTAACTGTTTTCTGTGCTTTGGTGTGTAAGTTGTGGTCCCCTGGTTTTCCCAGGATGAAGGGCTGATTGATTTCTTCCCCACAACATAGCAGTGTGTGAGAAGCGTAGCTGGTGTGTGTTACAGTGTAATCAAAGATACTGGTTTGAGGTTGTCCCATGATTTTCCATGCCCCTTCACCCCAAATGCTTATTAATGCATGACGGGTAGTAATCAGCAGGGTCCTGCTGATTCTTGGTGGCCAAGCAGAAAGGCATACTGGCTTCATGGGTCCAGCAGTGTACTACCACCAAAAAATGCAGTTTTCAGGGAAAAGATGTGGGTTCCAGCAGTCTCACAGCTGTATCAGTGTCCAGGTTTGGCGTGGCATCTGATGTCTCCATTCCTTCTAGCTGCACTTCAAACACCTTGAAACCTTTTCATTTTGGGGAAAGGAAGACAAGGACTGCACTCAATAACCAGGCAAACCTTGAGCGCATTTCTTTGTTCAGGCCTCAGCTTCGTTGTAATTAAGTGACTCAAGAAATTGGCCACATACAGTTCTGCGAACAAACACAGGAATGTGTTGTATTATTAGTTTCTTTCATATATATATATATATATAGCTGGCATGGAAAAAGCTGTGGGAGCTTTGGAAACAAACTGAGAGCTTTGTACTTGTGCTGTGTAGTGTGAGTTCTGGTTTGCATTAAGTTGGGTACAATGTGACACTGGAGGGTGAATTTCTGAGACATGATTCAATCTGTACTTCATCCTGTAATCTAACTTGTGCAGTACTCCAGCACCAACAATAATCACTACTTGTCCTGCCTCTTCCTTATAAGTAGAAACCACAAAAAGATGAGGAATGCCATGCTCACTCCCTACGGCAGCTACAGAGTGGACAGATAAAAAGGAAGCCGTGGTTGACTGAAGAGTTTAAAAATAGTACCTGATCACTGCATGTCCCTGGGGAAGCAGTAATACCAGTGGATATAGGGTATAAGAACCAAAGACATGCACATGTCAACGACAGAGTCAACAACATATTTGCAAAAGAAAAAAAGAAAAGGTTGTGTTCTAGCGCGTTGGGAGCCTGCAGAAATTGAGGCCGCTCCCCAGTACAAGGTGTGTGTGTGCGCGTGTGGTCCTTTTACATCCCTGCCATCCGATAGTAAATATCTGTTCCATTTTGTATTTCCTCTCTTAAAGAGGCCATATTATCTAGAAATACAGCTGTGCTGGGAGAAAGAGGTTAGGAGCTTTCCTCGTGGCCGTGGCTGAAGTTTACTGGGCATCACATCTCTGCACTGTCCTTTGACGGTCAGAGGGAGCCTGAGGGCTTCGGGACAGAGTTGGCTGCTGGTGCTTCTGTTGTAATTTAAGCACGTGTTTGCATAGTAGTCAGAAGACCAAGGCCCATAGAAGCTGCTAGAAGAGAAACGTAGCTGCACGCATATAAATGGCCCAGTTCAGGGGATTTACTGTCAACTGTGGAAATCTTGCTGAAACAAAACGACATTGATAATTTAGGTGTTTACACCCAGCTATGGCTCAGATGTGTCATTACTGCAGAAAAATAGGGAAGCATTGGCTCCAAATTACACATCTGTTGGGAAAAGAAACATCAAACCAAGCCAAAAAGTCAATTTACAACTGCTCCAATGAAGGGTGGAAAAAATGCCCCCAAGTCCTGCTCTTTGGCAAGTTGAGTGAGCTTGTTTCTCTGGTGCATCTCTTGATGTATCCCTGCCCCCCACAGCCATTCCCGTCCATGCAGCTTCCTTCCCACCTTCTAGAAATGGAACTGAAGACCAACAACGTTAGCATTTCTTTGCCAACTTGTCATTGCTTCAGGGTACTGGAAGTGGGACCTGTTACACTACTCAGATAGAAATCGTTTGATAGCATTCATGAAATCTGCACACAAATTAGAACAAGATCTGACGATACAGCTGCAGTGGCTGTGGAGTAAGAACTGAGGCAGGAGGAAAGGGTGTTATGGAACACAGGTAGGAAAGAATGACGAGAAACTAGAAGCATGTGTGCATGGGTATGTGTAATGTTTTTAAAGTAAAGTCTTCAAACTGTGCAAGAGAGCTATAAAAGGCTTCTACTACCTGTTCTGCCGCTCAGGCATGCAGTTACAGTTTTGGCACTCTTGTTCTTGCTGAAACCAGCACAATTTTGCTTTAACAAAGCAGGAAGAAGAAAGAACAGACGTTGATGTCCATGCAGCCACCGGCTGGTGGCAATGCCGCAGGACAGAGAAGTGAGTATCCATGCAAAGTAACTCTTCCACTGCAGCGTGGGCTGAGGGCTCACACTATTTTCTATGGTATTGAACCCTGCTGTGCAAAGTGGTTTCTATTTTGTTGTTGTTGTTGTTGTTGTAGGTTGTATTTCTAACATGACAGAGGCACAGGGAACCCAGCGCATGGTCACTGCCCCACGGTTGCAGGAGACATGCCAGGTGGGCAGCGGTAGCTGCACCCGCACGGCAGTGGGACTCCTCCACGAGTGCTTTGTCACAGTTAAGCAAGGTTTGGATCTAACAGGCTCTTACCCTGACAATTTAATGCATTTGCGATGGTAGACAGATGTGGGGAGTAAATGATCTATGCATATTTATACTGGACTGGTCATCCAGGTGCTATTTACATTTGAAGCTATGAATTTTAATGGACAGCAGTGCAGTGCTTTCTCCAGCTGCCTCTTGTTTCCTCTGCTCCTCTGGTTATTGAGAAATGTGCGCGTCTCCACTGCTTTAGGGAAGCAGTGGTTCTACTCAGTGCAGTTAATTATATGCCAAGGAACCCAGTGGGTATTCACCTCAATTAACACACATATGACAGGAAAGAAAAAATACCCATTTGGAGAATGATGCACAGTACTAGCTTGGCTTCAGAGAGCTTGGGGTAGTGGAGGACTGTTGTTTCCAGTCATGTTTGGGGTACATCATTCTGCCTGTTTTTTTCACAGGAATCCATGGTGTAATATAAGCCTGAAGGAAAACGTGTATACCATAGGCTTGTCTCTTTTTTGCAGCACTATTAATCAATCTCACAGGACACAGTTTCTTTCCCTACACACTTTGTCTTTCTGACAGTTGCTGCATGCTCCACCCTCAGTCCTCTCCTCCTTTTCCAGCTGCAAACCTTAACAGGTTACCTGGCTGCCCCAGTAAAGGCGTTTGTGTCTCAGCCCCCAGCTGCCTGTAGTTACAGCAGAAGGCATTCAGCTGTTCAGTGTTGCCCATCAGCCCTACAACCACTCCCCGCTACCACCAGACACACAAGTCGCCCCAGCAGTGAGAGCCGGGGCCCAAATGCGGTAGTGCCACTGTCTCGCGTTGCACCATGACATGTAGCACTGGGTCACACTGCTGGGCAGTGGTGATACTAACTCTTGAAGTGGCCCTTTTCCATCTGAGTCTGGGATCGCTTGAAGTAAAACATTGTTTTTTATCACTGCTGTTTTTCTTCACTGTCAAGAATCAGATGGTGCGTTTTTTTCTCTCCCTTTTTTTTTTTCCTTCTTCTTTTTCTGCATGACTTACAGGCTTTCTGTCCTCACTAAACTTGGAGCTGGTAATTACAACTGCTGGCTTAATGTTCCTCTGTACTATTCAATCCAGATGCCACCCTCACTCCCTCCTATGCATGCGTGGGACATACTCTCTATCTTTCTGCCTGCAATCCCCTACTGCTGGTGACACTTAAAAGACAAGGGGACACAGAGCCTCAGAAGTCTTCGTTAATCATCCACAGCTAGCCATTCCCGATATAAATCATTCACGGTTTGTCCTCACGTGGAACTTAGCTTCACAGCGAGCAGCACATGGACTAACAAGTTCCTCCACTACCGCACAGGCACAGCAGCAGCCAGGGCCGAAGGGAGAGTGCCACAACTGCTCGCACAAGTGCATCAGTCCAACAGCGTTCAAGGATTGCCACCTCCTGGCAGGGCCAGGGCACACAGCTGCCTCAGACCACCACCCAGCTGCACATGCCGCGCTCAGATGCGCACTTTATTGAACTTCCAGTTCTGACTGCGATGATTTCACGTGTGAAAATTACGGGTATTTTTCATTGCCTGATTAAAAGTCCCCTTTTTGCACAGTGTTTGAAGCAGGTGGAGATTGCGCCAGGGTTTTTAAGAAGTTTGGGTGGGTCTTTACAGGAAAAGGTGCATGGCCTCCTGTGCTCTGAAAAAAACTCAATGATTTTGTAGAATTGAGCCCTAACCAAAGCTGTAATTACACTGTGTTTTCCTTCACTGAAAAACCTGTTTAACATGTTCTCACCTGCTCCTTCTTCCCTGAGTTACTCACACCAGCCTCCCTTCCTCCATGCTGCAGTTTGCTACCCCTTAACTCTGCTGTAACAATTACTTGTGGGGGGCTACACTGCCAAAAAGGATTTCTGATACAAGTCAACCTAAAAATAAAGCCAACAAAATGCAGACAGCCAAAAGACAAAAGTCCCTTCATATCAGTTGATGGTGCAGTCCCACAAGTGGGAAGGTGGAACAATGAGGCCAGATTTGCTACACAAGAAAACAACCACAGCAGTACAGTTTAGGTCAGTCACTGACTGATCCCCCCCAAAAGTAAGTACGTGCTTGAAGAGCTGTCTAGCTTTTGTCTTTTGTTGTTTATTATTCAGATTCACATTCAGTCCCATCCAGCCTTTGCTTTCCCAAGGACTTGAGCCTGCAGGAAAAGCTTAATTAAAGACTAATATCTCTCTGTTATTACTTCAGAATACCTAGAACAGCTGCCTGCACCTTTTGCCAGGCTCCATGTGGTATAATGTGACTTAAATCCCTCATAGCTGATACCTGCGGTGCAGAAATCCCTGGACAGCTCATACGCTGCACTGACTCCTGACAGCCCTAACCTTCCAGATCCAGCACAGTATTGTGGAAAAGCAGCATCTTGGAAAGGCTTAGGGGTAATAACAACATGCATATTTTGGGACATTTTTCTGCTAGTCCTGAATAGCTCCAAAAGCAGTCCAGGCTTCACTGGGCTTATGTGTTGTGTCAGGTACCTTTCAGTGTCAATAGGGGAATCTCAGTGTTCCACAACAATCACAGTAATTCAGTAAATACACACACTCTGCACAGCATCGGCATTTTTTAGAAAGCACTTAAATATTAAAGATTCTTGTTGAAACAACATATTTTGTAAAACAGCATCTTTAATTTCAATTTTAAAACCTAATCCATTTATCTCACAATACTTTATATTCTTATTGTAAACTTTTCTTACATAATAGTGAAGTTAAAAACAATTGAGGAACACCAGAAAGTGACATTCACTCAGAAGAGAAGGGATGAAATATTCCTCTAGTTTTGTTATATCAGATAACATTTTTTAAGAGAGACAGAGAGAAAGACAGATATCTATATCTCTCAGGGAAACTGAGTACTGTCACCTACTGGCTAGTAGAGATTTGTGCAATTTGTTTATTACTAATATCCCCATGAATGTACTAATTGCACATATAGAACTGACAATTTCTCTGCAACGGGATTGAAGCAACAAAACACCTACATATAACTATGGCTAACTTCTACACAAGATATTCTTGTAGAAAAATGTTTCTTAAAAACAAAACAAAAAATAAGTCATCTTCTGTACTGGTCACATTTGAAACATGGTCTATTGCACTCAGTATCTTTCAGTAGCATGTGCTTTCTGAAGTGTCTTGCATTGGACACTTAAGATTAAACTACCAAAAATGACCAGGTATTTCTTGAAAAATAGACCATAAGCTTAGTAAAAAGAAATTAAAAAAAATGCAGTAACTCCTACATTTGTTTATAGTAATCATTTATGAAAATTATTTCACACTTTCTCACTGTAACTGCCCACAGTTTCTTTGCTAGAGAAAAAAATATCACTGCATCTCTAAGAATACCCTGTTCACACATAAACACGTATGTTCTAACCAAATCTATGCAATAAATATATCTAACTCTAAATCTTATTCTTTACATTCTTCTAAAATCTCTATATCTAGTAGATGCAATGTATGTAGACTCTTGAGATACATGTAAATGACAGTAAAGTAGCTGCTTGTGAGAACAAGTGATAGAAATTTTGATATCTATAATATCTAACTTGAGATTGGACAAACAAAGCACAAAGGCAAAAACAGAATCAGAAGTTGACTACATTATTTGTTATTCCCATTGCTATACTTGCACATTAATGGAGATGCACGATGCATTACAAAAGAATGTTAAGACAAATACATTTTCCTGAGATGCTCACAGGGATTAATAACAAGACAAATACTAATATTTAGGAGTGGACAAGAGTAAACCCAATGTCCATATGCCTATTTTAAAATATTTGAGCTAAGGGTGAAATTTAGCTTTAGAGGCAATAAGATGTGGTGAATTCTCACAAATGCTTTTCAAGAAAGGTTTGAAAAAAGATAGAAATGATTGCTGCTCAAAACACAACACAAGGAGCTTTGGTCTACTGGAAGAGATATGTGGAAAAGATCTCTCTGGAGAAGGCTGAAACAGCACAGAGAAAAAGAAAGGTGCTGCTCCATCACTTTTCACTGTACAGCTGTCTTTTCAGGAATGCAGTGATGCAATTTGAGTTGAAACCCAGAATCATTGTCTTAGGTGCTGATACATTTTGTTCCAAGGTGAGAGCAAGCCCCTGAGTTCCCAGGTTTCACCAGGAAAAAAATAGTTCCCTGAGGGACATCTGGGCTTCCACATGAGATGAGGAACGAGAGAAGTTGGTCACATTTAAAGGAGATGATGATGTTAGAAATTCACATCTGCCAGTTCCCTTCTGTCTAAATTACTACTGAGAAGAATATGATTTGGTTTTAAAGGGGCTTGGGGGTAAAATCAAACATACTGTCAGTCAAAGCGTCTGACACACTTTCACAGTGAATTTCCTTCACAGTGAGAAATATTTATGCTATTCTTCCTTGGGGAGGGGGAAGGTTGGAACAACTCTTAATGCATTTAAAGGCTACGAATATTAATAACAAGAATCTAAATCCCAATCTGCATTCACATATAAGAGAGGAAGAGGGCTGAAAGATGTTAAATAGGTTTTACATGACCGCAAAATGTGACGCCAATAAAGCTGTAACTAAAATTAAATGGAATGTAGCAGAAGTACAAGCATCTGTTCTGACGTCCTTGCTGCTCGCTTTGGGGCCTCTCCACTTTCAGCACTCTATTTTGGGGCTGGATATTGCACAGAAGGCAAGAAAAGGCAACCCTACAGACACAGGGCTTAGCTCTGAGCTTTGCAGGGTGAAAGTGGCAGTACCAAAATCAAAGTCTCTCGCTTTTGGAAACTGAACTGTTTCTCAGAGGGTGCTGGCTGGAGGCACGGACGCTGCTGTTCTTCATGCCGTTAGTGGGAAATGTCGTAATAGTAGTTACGTAATCTTAGCTCGACCGCAACAAATCCTGGTCGGTCATCAACACTGTGGAAAGACAACAAGTATCACTGTGTAGGAAGGATAAAGTTGTAAAGGTGTGTGGGCCTTTTAACACTTGGGAGTTTACCTCAGTGGTAGCTCATTTAAAGCTGCTCGCAATATTTTAAGGCTACCAAAATGATGCTAGAAATGAACACCAAGTGGCAAATGTTACTACAGAACATCCAGTCAGTAGATTTACTATTGTGCCTGTTACTTTGTGGTTGGTGAAGGTACTACAAGAAAGAAATGGCAAATCAGCTTCATTTGATTTTGTACTTAATTTACTTCAGTAATAATCTAGAGAAGAGAATATTTACAGTGCAATATCTGCCTTATAATGGGTGCTACAGTCACACATAGTCACTTAACACCACTGAGAGGAGCCTAGGCATACACTATATGGCTGTACTGTCTTTCCTCTATATCTGCAACTCTTTATTGATTTGGGAGAACACAATTAAACTGACAACAAGCCCTTAAAATGATACATTATACATTGAGATAGTTGCACTGCCTGACTTGAGCCTTCTTTTTAGATTTTTTTCTTTTTCTTTCCAAGATTAAAGATATTTGAGTACAAACAAATAAAAAGCAGGATGCTTTATGATATATTTATTAATCATAACAAAAAAAAATATCCCTTTCTCTCTAGAACTGTTATAGCATTCTTTGAGTCAAAACAAAAGTCAGAAGTTATTTTATGGCTCCACATTCTTTCTAGAGTACTAGGTATAATAAAACAAACAAAGAAGCAAGGTACCTAAAAGTGAAGTACCACAGCTCCTTAAATGGAATCCAGAGACCTTTGTTGGACATAAATATTCTCCAGATGGTCAACTGGAAGAATAAGGGACATTACAGTAGACTTTGGGTGCTTTATGGATACCTTCCTACAGCTAAAAGTAACTTCAACATGATAGTTTGAAATGAAAAATCATAAAATATTTTTAATAAATTTTTGCAATATACTAATTAAAAAAGAATATCAAGTAGGCTTCCTTTTCCTTTTTTCTTCTCTGTATTTCATAATTCTAACTTCTGATTTGTTATTGATCAGAAAAAATGTTTCTGACATATTAGGTATGATCTGAAATGAAGTTTTGCCTCTCGCTAATAGGACATCAATGTGGGATCCAACCTGAGTATATTCAGAAATGAGAGAAGAGAAAAATAGGTCCGAACAATTAATTATTGAGGAATGGAATGAATAATTTGGCAATATGACTTTGAAATTTCAGTAAAGAAAAAGTCTTGGAAATGAAAATTAAACAAAATACAATCCAAAATTAAACAAAAATATTTGCTTAATTTCAAACTTTCTTTCCAAAATGCATCAGACTGTTTTGTGGAATGACTTATTTTTTATGATACCCTATTTTTTTTATATAACTGTTCCGGCAATATCAGCTCCGTACAACCAGCTTCTTGTAGTTTTCACGATATACGAACTCAATAATTTTCGCTTTAAAGTGCAACTGAATCCACACTTTGGATGTTGTTTGTAAGCTAAACACCAGCTGAAATGATGTATTTTGAAACACCCCTTCACCCCCCCTTTCTGGCTATTAACCAAGTAGATTAAAATATTCTTATATTAAAAGAGAGAGCATAACATCACACTCACTTGTATGTCCAACACAATTTCATTAGATCATAGACTTCTGTTGGACAGACTTCAGGTCGTTCCATTCGTTCTCCTCTTTCAATCATATGTGCAACTTCACCACCTTTCATTCCCTGGAACAGGGTGACCAGAACAGTCATCTGAGTTGCAAATGATTACAGCACACGTGCCAGTATAAAACAAATAGAGGCCTGGAGTTAATTTTTGGGCTAGCCTTTGGCCCATTTGTTGCAACAGGTGGGGTGCTAAGGGCTCCTTTGGCCTGCAATAACCCTTTCTAGGTAGGAAAAGGCACTGCTTCAAATTTGCTCTGAATTTTTACAGAAAAAAATTGCCAGATAGAACTACTCACCTTATATGGTTTTTGCCCATAGGAGAAAGCTTCCCACATTAAAACCCCAAAGCTCCAGACATCACTTTTGCTAGAAAATTTGTAGAAATTCATGCATTCTGGAGCATACCACTTGACTGGCCATTTTCCATGACTTTGTGCCTAAAATAAGTCATAACAGAAAAGAAAAAAAAGCAGGCTAGAGACAGTGGTAAGTAGCAAACAACTTCAGAATTCATGTAAGCCAAGTTAACTTAGATCTGCACACATTTGTACTAAGTACCATAACATTTCTGATGCAGTTGTCATTACAGAGCATAGGTAGCTGCTTCTTCAAAAATGTTACAAAACTTTTCCTAATCTTCCACTTTCAAAATAATGCACTGAAATGAAATCTATGGTAAAGCAAAGCTCAGCTAAATGACCTGGATTCACGATTTTATTGGCATTTAATTTAAAGTTGCTCTTTAAAAGTAAGACTTCTCATCTAGGCTCTGCACCCAGAGGAAGAGACAGACACGCAGCTACACTGAGCTACATTATTACTTGAAGTTGATGCTCCATTTCAAAGCACAGTGACCACCTTGTGGCAAACTGCAGTTCGACTAAATTATGCCGTAACGCTATGTTATGCATAACGCAAGTGTCAAGCTATCCCAGCACAGGGCTAGATCTAGTGAAAGAACTTTGCCGCATTTTGCGGAGTTGTACAGGGAACGGGCCTTTGATACCAATTTGCACACCTCTGACAAGCATCTCTGGCTAGCTAGTGGCAGTGATTTAAGATGTCTTTTCTGGCAGCAGTTACTATTCCCACAAGAAGGTCATCAGAATGGAGTATGTGCTTGCTCCTCCTCTGCAGCATTTCATGGGCTGGCTTATTAGTTTTAAACAGCTGATGGAAAGGAACAGGCAGAAGGAAGAAATAATTTGAATTGTAAGAGCAATATATCAGAAAAAAAGCTGCAGACATGATTAGAGTCTTTGTCTCCCATGGATGTTTTTACATTATTAAATGTAGCAGTTATTTCAGTCCCTTTAGCTGTACAGAGATCAAATGAATTTAAAACCAAGCTAAACAATTTCTGCTTAGATCAAATGATTATTTACCAATGGTATTCTTTAAAAAAACTTCCCAAATTCAATTCTGCTAGTCAATAATACAGTGTGCTAGATTAAATTTTCCTTGGACATGGTGAAAACTCCAAGTGCCCAACAGTTCACATCTGCAACAAAGATATTTTTCCCTTTTTATATAAGAAGGTATCTCACTTCCACCATAAATTTCAACCTTCTAATGACAAGCTTACTAAACATAAATGGATAAAGTAAGCAAATAAAAGATGGGACTAGCTTTTTCCACCCTACACATCTCTTGATGTTGATCACACATTTTGAAAATCAGTGACCTACTATCAGGCCATAAAATAATGGATGATATATATTATTTCTAATTTTCAGTTTTTGAAAACAACTGCACTTCAACTGAAAAATAACCTTATTAAGCTATGCTACTATACAGCTTTCCTGTCTTGTGCAAACCTTACCTTATAATAATTTTCATCAGCACTAAGAGCTTTAGAAAGTCCAAAGTCACTAATTTTGGCATAATGTTGGGTGACTAATAGCACGTTCCTTGCAGCCAGATCCCTATGAACGAAGTTATTCTCCTCCAGGTATTTCATCCCCATGGAAACCTGATGTACCAGCTCTGTTATATTCTTCTCCGTGACATGTCTGCAAATCGTAATTGAATTTTTAAGAGGTCAGAAGTTCATTTTCATGGCTTTTCATGGAGTTCAAATATAAATCTTTACTATGAACTTCCCCACATCATACTAGGAACCTAATCCACTTATGTTTAGCTAAGCTTTAATTAAAACAGGCAGCATAAGAATGTTTTGAGCGAGATGATGTGTGATCATATCAACAAATGAGCAATTGAAGGACCTGTGAAAATTCTTTCATTTATTCAAAATGCATTATTTTACCAGAAATATTTGACAATTAGGAGACATGCACAAGGTAATCATGTCCCAGTGAAGAGTAACTACCATCGCTAGTTATTACACTAACAACATGTCAGTTTAAAATTGCCCTTAAAAAAAAAAACAAAACCAAAAAAAGGATCTGTATCCCCTCTGGAGAAATCCTATGAAATGGAATCAAAGCTTACATACCTATTTTTTTGCAAGAATTTGTTCAACGGCCCAAGTTCAGCCATTTCCATTACTAACATCCAGGCCTCTGCTTCACATATGCCTATCATTCGGACAATATATGGGTTATCCAGTTGCTGCATCACATTTGCTTCTCTCAGTAATTCATCCTTTATGGCTGGATCATTACTCTCATTCTTAAGAATTTTTACAGCCACTGGCTTGGCACCCCTACAAAAAAGAATCCCATGCTGGGATTAGTTGTTGAAAAATCTGTGTGCAAATGCACATAATCTTCATCTGATGTTTCCGTGCACATAGTACAAACTGTGACAAAAGATAGAATTGACATTCAGAGGTGAAAAAACCCGACTGTAACAGGAACAGCTCTCTATCAAATGCTCAGAAGACAGCTAAGCAAAAGAGAATGGAAAGAACCTGAGAAAACTATAAATATTCATAAAAATGTCTTAACAAGCCTGAAAACAAATGTACTGGACAAAATTTTCTTGCTCGTTCTGGTAAGAATGCCATAAAGCTTTTCTGGCAAGAAAAGCTATAAAGGCCTTTCTAAGCACTGAGGTGTTTTGGGTATGAGACTAGAATAAGCAGCATTGCAAAGCCCCAGGGCAGTGCTCTGAAATCCTGAGAAACTAAGCCTACTCCTGCAACCTTCAGCTCATACAACTGAGTGAAAGAGTGACTGATGAGATCAACAGAGCTCAAGTGTGAAACGAGATTAGCAAATACATAAGCTGGGACCAGAGCCCTTTAAATCCCCTCAGACTGTACTGGCAAAAGAAAAATCCTTCCTGGCTCTGAAACCCTTGGTTAAAGAAATGCCTCCAGCTTCAAGTGGTGAAAGTGTATGCATAATCAGCCCATGTACTTAACATACTGATAACGTTTTATTATGAAAATGCATGAAGGTGCTTCCACTTCTGCCACTATAAACAGGGTCTGTTCCTTCTGCAACTACATGGTAAGAAAGGTCACAACATGTTCTGTCTTCTTGAAAATCAACATTGCAGCTTCATGATACAGGTATTTATCATACTTATTTTAGGATAAACTCTCTTTGCTACAGGTAAGCTGTCCATGGCACTCTACACTATTTCTCAAAGACAGGTTGTGCAGCTGGGAAATACTGAGTAGCATGACTGCCCATACAAACTATGGAGCAAGGCAGAAGGCTTCCCACTGTACTATGCCTGACAGAGAGAAAATAGTCAAAAGGGACACTTCCCCACTTTATAGACAAAAATAATGGCTGGGAGGTGACGATCTTGCAGGCAAAGAGGTGTCTGCAAAGAGAGGAAAAGAAAATGAATGTATAGAAAATGAGTGTATGTACAAAGAGAGAAACTAGTGAATATTAGCCCAAATTAATTAGGTACAGTCTGTCACCCCAAATGACACGCAAAGTTTACTTAAGTTTTAAATAAGGGCTACAGATTTTACATATTAGACTCCGTGAAAATAGAAGGAAGGACTTACTTTTTCATCTTATAGAACCCTTTCTTTACAGTACCGAAGTTGCCAGAGCCAAGTTCTCCTTCCTCCAAGGTTAACAATTTTCTATCAAGAGTGACATTTTTTGGTTTCATTTCATCTGGATCAGCATATGGACTTTCATAGACCTCAGTATCCATGGGTAAGGCCTCTCTCTGATCACCTACAGTTCAATCAAAAAATTAGGCATTATGTGAGACATTTTTGCCACCACAGCTATTATATTTACCCTTTCTATGTTCAGGATCATCAGTTTGACTTATGAGGGCATAATAAAGAAACCACATGCAGTCCAGCTACAGGCACTTTAGAATACCCCAAAAGCAAGTGATCCCCACCTGGTGACATGCTCTAACTGCTGAACAACTGCGTTACAAGAAACCAGGAGGCTCCTTGACGGAAGGAAGGTTAAAGCCTGGCCCTTCTCCTTAGTGCTTCCCATTAGTTACCTCAGACAATTCTTCAACTCAGAATGCTGCCTTATATGTAGTTTATTCTTAGGCACTCATCTTTAATTTCATTTTACAGAAAGCCTAAGCACCAACCTGGCACTGTGGATGCAACAGGGCACATTTCTTTTTATGAAGTGCAAGGATGCAGCTTTTTGAGTCAAGGAATTAATTATCTTTTACTTCAACATGGAAAAAGGGATTTCTGCTAAATGACTTTTATTATAGATGGTGACATCTGGCAGTTTCAGCTACCAGGCTTGAGCTATGATAGTGGCTATACTGATACACAACATGGTGTGAAATATATGCAAGAAAAAAGGAATATGGGGTGAGGAGAGATCTCTGGCATAAAGAAGGAAATTGTACTAATGATATAAATTACTCTGCCTACCTTTTTCTGCTCCTGTAAGACCTCTTTTCCTTTGCAGCACGTAAGGATTAAAAGGTGCTTCATCAGGTGGGTGGCCAATAGTTGGCTGAAGCTGTAGCATACAAATAGAGTTTTTATGTCTAACAATGAATAGATAAGTTAAAAGCATATTTTTCCCCCAAGGATTATAGCACAATGATTGCAAGAGACACACAGGTGAGAATCAGAAAGTAAGAAAGGGATCCAACAAAGTTTATTTCATTCTGAAGGTTATTGCTTGAGTAAATATGCAGGCCAAATGAAACATACATGGCTAAAGCATAAGAAGTTACTGCAAATATTTCAGAGCATTTGGTCTGAGAGAATTAACTGGAATGGGTCATGCACAAATCTTATTCTGCAGATACTAAATTTTTCATGCTCTTTTCAAACCTGCTTTGTAACACAAGTAGTCATAAGCATTTCTCTTTAATCTATCCTTCCTCCCTCTCCAAGTTCTCTCTCTCTCCATATCTAGGCCATAGAGAAATTCCTAGCACAAATGAAAACAAAAAACACTTCCCTGTTTCTCTTGCGGATGTTATAGAGTGACTCCACTTGGGAGAAACTGGGGTAAAAAGTAATTATTTTAATAGGCTTGTGTAATGCCATGGACAAACATCACGGACCAGATACTAGGCCAGCCTGCCTGCTCCGAGGAGGGAGAAAATGACCTAATTCTTACTGTACTTGAACATCTGGTTCAAATACAATCCCTCTGCCTTTACTCTTTGTCAGTGGAATACTATTGAGCATACAAAACACCCCAGCAGAAACACGGTGTTTTCTGGAGCTCCTTGGCAGAAAGATGAGTCTGGCACAATAAAGTGTAGATGAGAGAAATTTATAATCTGTTCTCTTCTGTCTGTGAACTGTCAGGAACAGGGAATTACAGAACTTATTTCTGCAGTTTAGTCCCTTTTCTTTCTCAATGTAGAAATTTTACTCTACTCATGAGTGACCTCACCCTCCTAAGAGACGGTTTTAGAACCAGAAATTCACTCATCAACATGAGTTTGCTCAGCTCAAATAGGAAACAAGTACAATATACCTATTGTACTTGCAAAACAGTGGATGGGGCTATTTCGCAAATATTTGAGTATGTATTTCTTCTTTTTAATAACTGAAGCTTTCAGTGGCATGTTTCTGCCTGAAACAGTTGTGGTTTTTAAGTAAAGACAAACAGAGCTTGAGAAATGTCCAGGATTGAATTATTCGGTACAATGGAAGCTTTACCACTTGGGAACTGCAGTTTGTAGGGAAAATGCCTGACCTGGGTGGTACCGACCTTTACATTGTAATGAAGTGATCTGCCCAGTCGGATGATGCAGAAAAGGTTTCACTACATAGATTTTACAGCAAACCCCGAGTAGGAGGCCAACACTCGGCAAGATTCTGACCTAGTGGGATGAGCATGGTTGCATCAGGGATGGTAAAGGTAATGTTTCTGACTTGAATGGCTCAGTCGTGTGGAACAGTGTTGAAAGGCCATTTGCTGTCAGGGCAAGCCACAAGAGCCCTGAGATGGTTCTGAGATAGGTCAGGGACCAAATTGACCTGCCAATCTCAAGAACAAGGAGGCAAATGAATGGTACAAAACAAGATGCTTAGCTCTAGTTTTGTTTTCCTAGCCTGCTACACCTCGTCAGGTCTGCAAACTAAGAACTCTATTTCCAAGACCTGTATCACTGTATTTCACACTATTCACTGGGCCATTCACTAACTCAAAAAACCCTACTAAGACTGGAAGTCAGTGCTAAACCTTTCAAGTGATGGTCTGGCAGTTTCACTGTGAACACTTGTGACACATCTTTCCCTACACTATGTCAGGTTGTATAGAAAAATGCCTACGGTGAGTAAAAAATATCACTCATCTTTTGTGGAGCACACAAATCAGATGGAATTATGCTTACTGAAACCACAGTGATTTTAGTTTGTGCACGTCTTATATCTTGTATTGCTTCAGCACACATCGAGATTTCTATGGGTTTTTAATCTTATTATTAGTTACTATGACCCATTCAGTATTACTACTAAGAATTTATTATAGTTCCACTGGATGTATTCTTGCTTCCTACGTTAATTATATTTATACTTTTAAAGGGAGATCATTTTACATTCCAAAAGGTCATTGGAATCAATTAACAGGGTATATACAAAGCAATATGGACTGAAATTAATACCTGTTGCTAGACAGATAAAAGTACAAAGGAAGCAGGTGCCAATTGCCACATTGCATGGATTTTATGGTAGCCTCTGGCTAACACTTCTTGGCAAAGGCATCCAAAAGTCGAGTGGGGAAAAAAATGATAAAAATATGGTGACTACCTAAGAAAGGGACCAAGATGCTGAGTCTTCAGTGGCAGTTTCCAGGATACGGGAAGGAAAATTCTTAAATACTTTGGAAGGATAGAATCACAGTTTTAAAGGGTATCTTTTGAATACTTTACCCTTAAAATAATTTTTCTGATAGAAATGCAAAGTGTTCAGAAAGTGACATCTAGAAGAGATTGCACTGCTCTAGGACACTTTTGCTTTTTGAAAGCTTTGATAGGACTATCAATTGTCCTCTGTTCACTGTGGGGAGTACCTCAACTGTGCACCAAAAAGTGTGATGGGAATATCTGAACACAAGCCTTGGACTGTCTCACAGCACACCACTCACTTAAAACACTGAAACCTTTTCTGTAGTCATAATTAGGTAAAGTCCCATCGGTGTAGCTGTAACTCCAAGCTAACCAATGAAGCATGGCAGCTCTGTTTTCTTTCTTCTCCAAAACAGGTGCCGGATAGAGTTTGTGTAGTTGCTGTTAGACAACGAGGAATATAAATTCAGCCCACTGAAAGGTATAACTTCAGCAGATCTTTCTAGTTTTTAGACGAGTAAAAAGATTGTGTGCCACTTTTCCTCATCGTAACCCAAGCTTATGAGAAATGAGATACAAGCACTTTGGAAAAAGCCTTTGAAAATTATAGCTTAAGTTTTCAAATGAACTTGAACTTACTGTTAGAAGAAATTATGCTTTTTTGATGGCAATATAGCCCTGCAGGCTGAAATCATAATGATGGATATTACCAATTCCCCTGCAACACCTTGTGTATGGCTGATAAGTAAGCTTCAGCTGACTGCAGCTGAACATCAGGGAAGAAACACTTGAGAAGTAGTCAGCCAGTACTGGATAAGCCCACAAATTTTAAAAACCTTGGAGGCCATCAGGTCTCATGTGATTAATATTAGTTGCAGACTAGACAAGTTGTTAAATATCCATGATCCTAGATCTCAGCGTCTGAACTGGCATACTTTGGACTGGCCAAATAGAATTCACGTACACCAAATTCATACATTTCAAGAATCCATTCACTAGTGCAGAAGGGCTGGGAAAAATATAGCTCTGGCCATGACATAGCTGACTCCTTAAATGGGACATAGACATGTTTCTGCTCTTTGCAATTCAAGAACAAAACGAAAGAATCGGAAAGCATTGGATGCTCTTGATCAGGAACTGCATTAAAAAAATGAGTGCATCATTCCTGTGCTTGTGAATAAAACTCTGCAGCTGTGAATTGGAAATGACACAGTGACACCAAATCTAACAAAGCAGGTTCTTTTTCTCAGAGAGCTGCTCATGTTTAAGATGACTGATAATGTCTTACATATCATTAGTGTTAGCTTAGTTAACTCATATATATGTATGTGTGGAATGATATTCCCCATTGTTGCAGTTTGATAAAAAAGCTTAACAATGGCTTTTTCATTAATATTTCTGGTTGAACTTCAATTTGATGTTTCACAGGCACCTTTTCAGCTCATATTAGTAACTTGGGAATATTGTGCAGCACTCTGAAAACCTCAAACAATTTTCTTTAGTTCTGCGAATTATGCATTCATGGCATGTAACACCCTGCCTGCCTTTGAATAGAACTCTCTAGTAGAAAGGTTGGAAGTTTTCTCTTGAAGTCAAGTGAGGCTGACTAGAAATGGTGCACAAGGTACGTATCATTGCATGTACAGTAGTCTGGGTAACAGGTAAATAAAATTTCCTTTTTATTTAACTTTTGTTTAAAACCAGAGTCCTTTCTGCCCTACTTTTTAAAATCAGCAAGTTTAATTCTGCAGATTGTTTTCTGACAAAGGGAGCTCTGTCTTAATACAACCAAAGTACAGGGTAGGAGATTACTCCTTGTATTCATACATGACACAGACAATGGGCAACATGACCATGGAGTGGCTCATCCAGTAAAAAAGAATACAAGAAAAGAGTCCACTAGAGGAGCCTGTTAAAAATGGTACATACTATGTGACACCTTGTGGTATGTACACTTGTAAACTATGGGCCAGGCTGTTATTTTATGCTATCATACTAAAAAGCTGTTGTAAGCCTGTCCTGTATCAACATGTTTTTTCTCCTCTGCTAGGCTTTAATTTCATTGGTTAAACTCCTCAGGTACCCATAGTTAAGCTAATCTAAACGTGCCATTCTTCCCCTTATTAGGGACTGGCTATACTAGTGTGGCACTTTTATCATAGTGTAGCCAAATCCACAATGAGAGGAAAGCAGGAGGCAGAGTTTGCACTGATTCAAAGATGTCTTTCTAGAGAGAGAAATACCACTTTCTACGCATGGAAAAGGCTTTAATAGGATAACCCCTAAGCAGGTTTGATAGCATCTAGTTGACACAATGAGAACGGGACTCACTTACCATTTGCTTTAAAATATGAATAAAACATCTCTAACTATTCTAAGTCTGATTTTTATAGTAAAGATTATCATTTTATAGTAAAGAAGGCAATCAGTGCAGCGAGTGCGATTTCTTTTCAGGTTAATAATTCTGGTTTGCAAAAATGCAAACGTATGTCTAAGACTATAAAGTCGTCTTATTTTGCTAAACCAAACTGAATAGCAAAACACTGCATGACAAAGACTTTATTAGCCAAATCCTCAATGAGCTGTGGTTAAGACACCCTAGTCGCCACTAGGTGGCATGAGTTCATTTAAATTGTCCTCTAAATTGTCAATTTTATATTAGTGAGTAAAACAGCTTCAAAATCCTGATCGCGTCTAAAATTATATCCAAATAACCAGTTTGTGAAATTCAAAAACCCCCATAATTTTCAAGACTGAATAGAGATAACAGCATAAATTTTCTGTTTTACTGTCTGAAAGTTGTTGACTTAAGAGACTAACCAGGTCTAAAGTAAACCCTGCATGTTTGGGTTAATGGATGGTAAATCTTGGAAATGTTCAGAGCAGGGCTTTTGTTTAGAGTCTAAAATTTAGCAGTATGATGAAATTCATGGGTTTGAGTATTCAGGGTTAAGTATAGGTAAATGGTGATCAAATCAGATTTCTGAAATTCTTTTCTTAAATGATTGGTCTTTCTCAGCCAGCATGCTTCAGTCTGTACTCTGCGTATGTTCTGCAGAAGGAAGGTAATAGATATTTGACTGCAGAAAGCAACCAGAGAGAAGCACGGGTTTTACCAGGTGAACAGGCAGCAGAGCGACCAAAGCCGTGTCTAGAGAATTCAGACCCCGCACTCACTTTTCTGAACAAAACCAAAATATTTCTTTTGTCTAATGTGTGATAGTATGGCAATTTTTTTCAGATGGCTTTAGAACATGTCCTGACACTGTATATGCATTTGTACAAGATGACAGCATATTAAAAACAAGACGTGGGTCTTATAAGGGCATAGAGATGACAACAGCTGTTGGTCAGTATAAAAGTGAACTGAAGTTATAAAAAAGTGAATAATTGTTATTTACCAGCATTATCAAATACAGTACATGTCAAACATAGTTTTTACTCTGAACAGCAGCTTTTTATGCCTGCTCATTTTTGTTGCAAAGCAACTGGAAATAAATAGATAAATAAATAAATAAACAAAAAGAGAGACTCATGGGTGGAAGAGGGACACACATGTTATTCTCAGCATGCAAACAAAGCTCATAACTACATGCATCACAACTACACCAATTACTGGACAGCATAATTTTCTGGCCATGCAGCAGCATTTTCATTAGTACAGGACTGGGTTCCCCCTGACTCCCTGACATCTTACCACCTTTCCCATTCTGCTTGGTCTTGGGACATCTTACACTTGTCTGAATGTAATTAATGTCACTGCATAACAAGATTTGTGCACACAGGCTCTGTCAGAATATATTTTATGGTTGTTATTAACAAATCGTTCCCTAAATGTGCTCAGTAATAGCATTGTGTAAGCAAGCAAATTTTTTGATTAGGAATGATAGTTCAGAGTAGAAATATCATTTCGTTCTGCTGTAAGTGACAGGGTTTTGAAAAACATGTTATCACATACATTTTATTTGCACACATGTTGAGATTTGCACTAATATTTTGGGATATAAGAAATCACTTTAAAATAGTCCCTTAATTTAAAAACGTTCTTTGAAACCATTGCTTTAGTTATAAAATCAAGGCCATAATTATGCAGATGATTAGGAAAGAAGCAGAAAGCTTACAAAATCTTCACAAATTGATTGTTAGCAGCCAAGACACACATTTAGTAACAGCAAGCCAAAAGGGGGGGAGAGGGAGAAGAGTGAAATTAGTCAAGTGTAAGTCCTTTTAACTCAGTCAAAAACCTAAAAAGACTATATGAGGCACCTTTTTGCTGCCAGCCTTTGGAAAGGTGTACGATTTGAGTCTTGAGATAATTCCACCTCCTGCCCAACTCTAGAAACCACAATGTCAAAGAGGAACAGTAAATGTGTCAGAAAAATAGCTAAAGGTATTTTACAAAACATAGTATACAAGAACAAAACACTCCCAACCTTTCTCTTATGTGTGCCTGCAAGTATACATACGATGCATCAAAAAAAAAAGTGGTATAGGAAACTGCAGTACTAAATTTTCTTTCAACTGTATTGCTCTCAAACCATCTTGGATCTGCAGATATACCTTAAGGCAGTTTTTAAATTCAAGCACACTGTCCTTTCCCCAGATCTTTTACACAGTATGTTTCTCCTGCCTTTGTTACTGGACTTTAGCCACCCCACAACGTATTTAGCAATGTAAATCAGTTGATAACTTCAGTGTCTTGAGGTATGACTAATATATCAAGCAAGATTTGAAGAACACTTTGGTCTTACAACAAACAGTGTGGTTATTGAAGCAAAAAGCACACAAACTGATATTAATTCCAAACAAAAATGAACAGGCTTTAGATTTTACATGTGCACTTATGTTCTGTATAAAGATACTTTTAAAAGAAATGCAAATACGTTTTACAATAAGATACTAATTTAATGAAATGTGGCTAACTAGCATTTCTAGGAGTTACTGAGAGATCATACCTGCCTAATTAAAACTGTGATGCAGTACTTATTGACCAAGCGTTCAGGCTGATGCTGAGGTTGAAATAATAATCTAAGCCACATTCTTTAAGAGACTTTAAACAGCCTTTGGACTGCCTTACAGTTAGATGTTCTGAACTTTTAGATAATAACCCATTTGGACTTTTTTTTTTTTTTCTGAAAAGACAGCTTTTCTAATTGGTAGGGTTGATATTTTTTCCTAGATTTCTTTAAAAAAAAATTGATTTCAAATAAAAAAGGTATCTTTTGTTTTAAAACACCAAGGATAGCCATGCAGTCCCTATTCCTGCTGGAAAAACAGAAACTTTTATGATGCTTGACAGTCTTCATAGCTGTGACACATATTGAAAAAGCTTACTGAATCCACTATTTTCTTTTACCTCACAAAACTCTCTTTCCATATTGGGAATAAATGAAACCTTAAGCACTTCCTAGCTATAGTTTTGCAACAGATAAATTCTCTAAGAGGTTAAGTGATCTTTCACACATGGTAAGCACGCTTACCCTTTTCTGACTAGAATATCTCCCAGCACTTGACCAAGCAGCCACCTTTAATGCCTTGATATTAATACTGCTTAACTCAAATGTTTGTATTAGCCATACAAAAGCATGCTAAGAGGAATACTTAATCAGGGACAGCAAAAGTAGTAGTCTAAAGTTAGGCTGTACTCCTAAGGTTTAGTTCTATTACTACTGTCTGATAAACTGTAGCTAAAAAAATAAAGTAATAACAAAGGTTAAGTGGAGAATTTGGGAAGTGGCCAGAAGCTGGCAGCTTCACTGTAATGTCAACAACTGGTTTTGGGCTCATATCAAAAGCTCCTCTGCAGGTTTAAATATATATCAGGATGATGTGCAGGGAGAAAAAGAGTAATTTACAAAGTCAAAGGGGATTAAAATCATCTTAAATCTAGTTATGGAGCCTCTGGTGAAAGGCAAGAAAAGTCCTAGTCCATACACATGCTGAGATAACCTCCATATTCAGCATGCAGAAATTATCTCCAATACAGACTTTCAGCAGAAAGTATGTTCTTTTGCAGAGGAAGCATATTAGTATCACTAAAAAGGAGACATCCAGATTACAGAAAAGGGGACAAAAACCAGTAACATTTTGTTACTCTAAGTTTGTTCTTGGAGCATTAGCAAATACTACACAAATCCCCTCCCTCATGTTGTAAATTTTACTCCAAGCCCTTAAAGACCAACAGTTTGCAGTTAAATTAGTTGGACTGTCTGGCTTGCATTTTGTCCAGCAGATCTTCCTACAGTGGTCATACACTCTCTTAGCCTCAAAGCAGCTTTTCAGATTTGGGCATGCTCTGCACTAAGGCTTTGGAATCTCACCAGTGGATGTATATAAAAATAAAAAATTGGTCTGGATGGAAACACCAGTACTAGATTGTCCCTCACAACAGGCCATTCCCCTCCTTCTTCAGCTGTTAATCATATTCTGTCCTGCTATTCTCTCTCTTTTTCTTCTTTATTCTAATCCATCTTTTCTCACCAATCATGATCGTTCTTGTTGCCTTGCTCTGGATTATCTCCTGTTGGACAACATTCTTCAGTGCAGTGCCAAAAACTGGTGAAAATATTCCAGGTGAGACCTTACCAGTGTTGAACAAGCTGGAAACACTCTTGATGTTTCCATTTCTTCTACCAGCATGATGGTTGCTGGTCCTTGTACCTGTTCTGATCCATTACAGGCACCACATCCTCTGAAAAACTGTCATCCTCCCCATTCTGCATTCTACAGCTGACTATTAGAATTGCACTACTTTCTATTGAACTTCCCCCTGTTTTTTCAAGGACATTTCTCCAATTCATCACAATTATTTTGAGTCCCAATTCAAACTTTCACAATCCCAATTCAAATATCTTGGAAATCCATTTTGTGAAATAAGAACGATGCAGTACTTCAGAAATGTCAGAAACTCTTAAGCTTAAGTCTTAATTATGTTGGTGTAGATAATGTGAAGATAGATTGCACATCCTCTACATAAGACTTTGTGATTGTATTTGCTCTTTTCAGGATGCATTTTTGTTTTTGCAATCTGAATTAATTGTATTTCAGGCTCTGCTTAGAAAAAAAGCTACATGAGTGGTCTTCAGTGAGTTACAGCTTTTGCACAAAAGTATTAGTGTCTAAGAACCTGGTAATATTAACTGAATTCTTTGAGCTCCATAAATAGTAATATTAATTTAAAGTTTTCCACTTTCTGTTTTTATGTTTCTAATATAGGAAAGTAACTTAGCAGGCTTGTTTTATAAAACTCCTAAAGAAAACACAAAATTCACGTTTCAGTTTTAAGTTCAGAATGTCAAATGTATTGTAGCTTTAAACAATATTTTAGGAGAACATTTGAAAAATATGCACTCAACACATCTCATTCATATCTTTGGTGCTTTTCCTTCTATTCATCATGGTGAGTCTTAAATGTAACTACTACTGATCAATCCTGAAAACATTAATGGTTGCATGTAAAATGTGCAAGTGAACAAGAGTATTTAAGTCAGCTACTTGCTAGACTAGTACATGTTCAGGGGTGGAATTAATCTCACCTAACTATGGCTACCTAAAAGCAAGGCATATAGTCTTTACTAATCACATAGGACCCTTCTGAGTGGAAAGACCTAGGCACATACTGGTGGAAAGCGATTCCATCATGTTTAGGCTGAAGTGACGTGTGGATGGGTATGTGTCTCTCTCTCTTGCTACAAAATTCCACAAAAGTGAGTCTTTCTGATTTGCTGAATGACTGGCTCTTCACTTGAGTTCATTAATGTTAGGCAAGACTAATCATACCATGTTAGCACAAATGAGTCTTTCACCTGTAAAGCATCATGAGCAGCTAGGGCAATATCACCGCAATGCACTGATGAAAAGAGGAGACTGGCCCATTTACTTTCATTGCACAGTCCTAAACATCAGTCAACTTAGTCAGATAAGTATTTTTTTTTTGTTACTACTTTTTTGATAAGTTAAATATCTAAAGTAAGATTTCTTGAATTTACTTTCATCTACACTTAAACTGCAAAATTTTTGATGGATAAAATAAAACCTATATATTATTCCCACACTGAATGTACTTGCTCCATCACTAAAAATGCATGTACACCAGATAATATACATGTGGTCTCATGTGCTTAAACTTCATGGTCATCCTTGTAAATGGCACAGGTCCAAACTTCAGGACAACATTTAAACAAAAATGGCACTGATTTTAGTTGCATAATTTCCAATGATTTAAAAGGGCACCTAATTTTCAGAAAGTGGTGGTATGAGAATGGTTGTTCATGGACCCACAGGGACTCAACAGTACTAAAATAAATGTAATTGCGTATTTGAACAAAAATATTTTTTTCTATAATGTAGGACTGCATCAAGATAATGACCTAGATGATTAGGCTCTCCAGGGAGTGGTGAAACAACTAAATTAAACTCCCTATTTCAGATGAGATCAACTACAGCTGAATAAGATGGTGTTATGTATCACACCTCAGGTGGCTCCTCTAATGAATGGGCACTAAGAACTTAGGCAATTATAATCACAGATGGGCTTGCTCACTCTTCATGCATTTAATGGAAGAATACCCCCTAATTTCACTGCTGAAGGAACCAAACTCTTGTGCAAAGTCTAGTGTTAACTGCACGCACCAAATACGAAAATAAATTGAATCTCCATTTCTGCTTCAGTCAGCAGATTCTTAAAATGGACAACATAAACAAGGTAGATTCTCGTCTCCTAGTGTTGACACAGTCACTATAGAACATGGCCATTAATGATGCATTTTGCGTATGAAAAAATACCGATTTTCACATACATTATATGTATAAAACAAGTTCACAAAATTAAATGAGGAATAGCTCATGCAAAACACTGATGAAAGCAGTAACCATGCTAGAATATGTTGTTTATTCTTTTCAACTTACTGCTTATATCCCTAGAAAAACAAATTCACTGCAAATTTCAAGCATTAGGATTCCTAGAGCAGTATGTGGCTGTAAGGCTTCTCAAATGAATGCTACTGCTATATCTCCACCTACTCTTACCTTAGAAGGGGTTCCAGGAAGAGGAGGACGAGTGTTAAAAACAACATTATCTGTAAAAGAATGAAATGTAGAAGGACCCTGAATAAGGTGAGAAATGTACCATAAGAACACAAAATTTTACATAGGGGACCAAGTTTCTAGTTTTTCAATCATATTGCAGTGTTTCTCCTGGCCCATCTTCTTTGCTTTTGTCTCTAATGTGCAGCAGACTCTGGCACTTGCTGCCACAGAGACAGAAGTATGTACAGTGCCTAAATGATTCAAAGGAGCAGAAAACATACATCTCTATCCTCTCACCATGGCACTGGAATCCCATTAGATTCACAGAAGGCGGCCGTAGAACAAGCACACCACTTCTGGAATACCACGAGATAGACAAGGAGTAGGCAGAAGCACCTTCTTTCCCCTGGCAGCCAGGGCAAGAGGGAGGACAACGCCTCATTGGTATTTAAAATGACATAAAGAAGAAACAAGAAAAGACACCTCTGGACCCTCCAACCCCCACTCTCCCCACCCTCCTTTCACTGCCCATGCCTTCCCTCGGGTTATCAAGGAAAGCCTCTCTGACCCCCATTTTCAGCATCAGGTGTAGCCGATCCCTTGTTCTGCCCTGCTCTCCCTAAGGTAGGAAGTAACTCCCCATCTACCAGCAACTCACCTGTTGGGTCCACCTCTCACAGCACCCAACCTGAATGCCCAGAGCAGCGCTGCTCACGTGCTGCCTTCAGCTTAGAGTAAGGACTATTGGAGGAGTGATGGGATGACCACCTTGTCAGTGTGACAAGTAACACACACTGCTGCTCTGAGCAGCAAAGCACATTTTTGATCTGACATTAATTTAGAGCCAGCAATAACTGGAATTGGTAGCTTCCCTAAAGCTACTTTAAGCCTCCACCCTGTATGGTCTTACCTCATTTGAAAAATCGGAAATTTAGCATTTAATTTTTTTTTATACAACTTTAGTCTATTGTAATCTGCACCCGCCTACAAGGCAAGCGGAAAAAACGCACACACCTTTATCATCATTAGCATGGCTATTTATAGATATCAAAATAATAGGAATAACTCACCATTTTCTGAGCCAAGTTGTGGACAGGGAATGGTAAGAACCCTTAATAATCCATCTGGTTTGTATGAATAATGCTCAACTAACTACCAGAATGAGAGATGGGGGGAAAAAAGAGAGAAGGAGAGAAAAAGATATAAAAAGGTAAGGGATGCACAATAAAATATATTGTCTCTTTAAAACTGTGTGCATATGTACAAAAATTGGTATATATTACAGCAAATGAACTGGGCATACAGCAGATCTTACTCATCTTTACTTCTTTCTAGCAGGGGTGCATGTTTCTGAAGTAACCTTGTGGATGAATCTGGAACCTGATCCAGGAACTGTATTTTCAGGAATCCAGGAACAGGTTCTGCTACTCATCAGCTTTGTAACTCTGAGCAAATCCCTTATTTTTATTCCTCTGAGTTCCGGCCCACTTTATTTGTTTGTTTGTTTATTCAAGATGGGCATAACAGTGCAGGAATTGTCCTAATACGCAATGCTTTCTTTGGACCTCAAAGTCACAATGGGATGTAAGAAGTTAATAAATGTACAGCATCAATAGTAGTGGCCATTCGTGTTCCTGGATTGTCCTCTGCATGCAGTTTTATTACAGGTTTCTTACTGCTATTTTGGCTTCAGTGCATTTGGGTAGAAAGGAGGGGCTCTGTGAGTGAAAGGTTGCAGACATATTAAAAAAAACTTGTAAGACAGCATAGCTGATCTTAAATTTCAAGTTACTCCGAGAAAGAAATATGCAGGATATTTACAGGAAAGGCTAAGAATTAATATATGCAAATAAAGACTTGTATTTTAGATTTGTGACTCATTTTACTCATTTTAATAGAATTTTAAGCAAGAGGACATAAGGGACTTCTCCAGGATTTTCAATTCTCTTAGCATTTTCAATTTACACAGTCATTTCTCCAGTATTCGGTTTTATTATCAACTATGGCACAGTCAACTATGCATTCCTTAACTGAGTAATCTTTACCAGGGTTCAGACATATTTTGGTGGTAACCCTCAGCAAACTATGCTTTTTCAGCCTTGAAGGTAGAGAATTTCAAAGCTAAAGAATGCGGTATGCGTACAGCATCCTAAACCAACCCCTTTGTGCTTCCTAGAATTCTGTTTATTGCTGTCATAAAGGACTTTAGCAAAAGACTATAACTAGCACAGCGATTATTGAATATGGTCACTTGCAAATGCAAACAGTCTTCCATTCTAGAGAATGTTCAACTAACTGAATAATAATTACAGCAATTTTGAACCCAGCCAAGCTGCAACATCACATGTAAAAATGATTAAACTTTCTACGCTTACATAGCTTGCTACATTAACATATATTTTCTTGATGTACAGAAACCACATAAAGTTGGAAACATATGACAAATAATCTGCCAAAACATGCTGTTGTTCAGCTAAAGACTGTTGTCGCACAGCAAAGTAAACCAAGCTGCCTTAGTCAGTTAAATGGAAACATGATGAGAGATATCCAAGTGATTCAAACATAACAGACCTGCCAGAGGGTGTCAAATCTTTTTCCTTCTGGTATGGAGAGCTTTCCTGTCTTATCTCTGTCAATACGGTAATGCAGTACTTTTCCATCATTCAGCAGACACAGGGCATAGGAACCATTGCTGTCCCTTTCTCGGATACTGTAGGAAAAAGAGACATTTTCAGGGTTACACCTTACTAGGAATGAGTATCTGGGTTGAACTTCATTTTTAAATCACCCTTTCCTTTAAGCTTTTAAATTAAAAACAAAGCACAGTCAGCACTGCAACTTCTGAAGACATTTTGTTAAACCTTTCATTTATTTCTTATTTCTATTATCTTTCCAGATAGAATTCCCTAAAGTGCCCCCTTTTTTTCCCTCCCCCAAAGGCAAGAGATGACGACAGAAAATCCACAATGTGGAGCTCTTTGCTAGGCAACTACAGAACACTATGCAGTGCACAAAGTGCTCTCTGAGCAAAGAAGCGTTTGAAGGCTTCTGCACTGCAGACGTCCAAAGCCCCTGGAAGTCTGAGGCCAGCATCCAGCATATAAAAGCAGCTACACTGCAATCTCCTCTACAGCTGACCTAGAATTAAAAACAATAGATAAATGCCTTCATTAAAGCAAGATTTCTCTCTTATATTTTTCATTTTGAAATAAAGAGATGACAGTAAGATAGAACAGAATAGAAGACAAAACACTAAAAGAATATAATGCGAAATAGAAATAAAAGGAAAATCTTTGTGCACTGAAACAGCTTGTTGTTTGGCTGGGGGTTTAAAGTAAATCATACATTTCTGTAATCATCAATTCTTATAATTTCTGTAAAGACATTAATGCTTTCTTGCAGATTTCACATAAAATTCACATGAAATTCCACATGGTATTGGGTCTAAACTTCACCAGGGAGAGAACATGGCATGTAATACAAAAACATTATGTAAAATTCACAGTTAGCCAGGATGATCTTCTTCCAGGAGATCTGCAAGCAACATCTGAGATGTCTGTAAAGTGTTGCAGAGTTGTGTTACATGTACTCAAGGCTAGCTCACACTGAGACCAGTGTCTTCTGGTGACTGGACCCAAAGAAGACAGGAATCTGCTATTAGCTCCATCATAGTTGGCGTAGCATTTCTGAGTTTAGAAAGTAGGCTTTTTCTTTTAATCTGGGTTGCCTGTGTTTACTTCCTTCTGACAGTGAGACTGCAATAGATCTAGATTAAAATTTTGCAGAATAATGGGTTTTTCCTACCAAAACCCCAGATTCAGCAACACCGAAGCATTTCTTGTTCCAGTCTGCACAGAAATCTACTCACTCTCCCTTGAATTTTCTAAAAGCCCTGAAAAGAAATACAGGAGGATACACTCACTAAGGTGTTGGGAAGCTTCACTGGTGCAACGCTAGTACTTGCTATCACGTCTCAGAAGACTGCAGAGGCAAGCATTAAATTCTGCTCCTCAGCTGACTCACACAAGGCTGAACTAAAACTGTGTTTTCTCTGAACGATTTTTCCAAGCAGAGTGATTCTTGTTGCCTAAGACGTGAACAGGACACTGGCTAAAGGCAACGGGAAGTAGGGCCAGTTTTTTTCTGACACCGAAGTAACTTGCCTAGTGTCTCTAGAGCAACTTGAACACACTGTGGTTTTTCATGACATGTAGGTATTTTCTCAGCATGCTGATTTCCTGTCCTGATTAATCAGCTGACTGACAGGCTATGCTAAAATGAAGAATGACTTTTACTTTGTCTTCCTCTGACGGGCTCTTAGCAAATAAGGCTTGGAAAAATATTTTCAGAACAGAGGGCATTGTTTCTAAAACACAAATGAATGGCATTTCGTTGCATTCAGACTTATGTTCAGAATACAGGACAAGTAGGATTATAAAAATACAATGGATTGTTTCCCAGTAACAAATGTCCTTCGTCTTTCATATGAGGCCAAGTGGCAGCTCCAATACAACTAGCTCTTCTGAAACTGATTCTCATTTGCAAGAGTTGTTACTATCACAAGTGGCACCATAAACATTTCTGTTTAGAGCACAGGCATCAATTAGAGAATCGAGTCCTGATTTCTAAGGACCATGGCACAGATCCAAACAGCCCTATCAGTATCCAGTGGAGGATTTAGGCAGAGTTCAGGTTTACAAGGTTGCAGTTGCATTTCTGAGCTTTTCCTTCCCCCAACCCAACAGCTACGTAACTCTGAAGACATCTGCAGTTCACAGTCATGGCAATTTCTGTCAGACAGCATTATTAGTGCACATATAAAAAATCTCCATTCTAACACTTATGATTGACAGTGTCCAGAGGGACACTCGTTCTCTTGGGCCTACAGTCCAGGTGTTTTTTAAAACTGTAGCCAGTCAACTCCAGCACAATTTGGATCCCTACAAAACACTACAACAGGAAGTAGTACTATCTTCCAAAACTTCTGAAGAGCATAAGTATCATTGAAGCAACAGCCAAATGATGGCCTAGGTCTTAGTTTTGGCAATCAGATCCCTTACTGGTCCAAAAAGGGCTCTCACAGAACCTACCATCACAGTCCAAACTACCTCTGGTGAAAAGGATTGTCACAGGTCATGTTTCACAATTTCACTTTCGTTTTGTAGACAGTGATAATGGCTGTCTAGGTTAGGCTACACCTCCAGAACTCCAGCTGGGTACACAGTATACAGCATCTTACAGTTACCATGAAAAATGGAATCAAAGAAAAAGGCTTCTCAAATGGAAAAGTTATAAACTGAAACCTCCTCAAATGCAAAACAAGGTTTTTACATCTTCTTGGTGGTGCTGCCTGTACCACTCTGGGTCATCACATCAGATTTGAGGGGCTCTCTTTATCTATGGAACTTTCGTTCTATGAAAAGTAACGATTTTCAGAATGTTGAGACAAAAATCCAAGATTCTAAATAAAATAATGTGCTCTGAAATTACACACAATATTTAATGTTCTTCAATAGAAACTGACAACAAAAGAAATCTTCTTTTTAAAAAACAGTATTTTTTTTTTAAAAAGCATTTTGGCAAAGAAGGAAGCCGGCATTGAAATATCACCTTGTCTTCCATTTCATACGATTGTAGAGTATTACAGATCTACAGAAGAAAAACATAAAGATAATAAATACCAGTAAATAAACACTATTGTCCTTTAATCCACTGAGATTAATCAGAAACGTGAACAACTTTACTGATAGCAAATTTGAATTCATAGATATATTAGAGAAGCATCAAGGTATCTAGATTTTCTATGACATACATTTTAAAAAAGCAATTTTAGAAGGAACAGAGAAGCTCAGATTGTTAGGTGATGCAATGTAAAGAAGGTTTAGTTATTGATTTTAATTTTCATGCAATCTGTGTTTGAGTATTTTTTATGGTTTTGTGAATGTAACCCGAACAGCAACCGATAATTATTTGGAGTATCATTACAGACTTTGTAAATAGCTATCCATTCTCTCCTTTGGTAAAGTCTCTATTTTTGCTTGGAAGCAAAAAGAACAGTGTCCCATTTTTTTCTGCTTCCAAGTGAAAGACCAAATGATCCCTTTCTTTCTAAAGGAAAAAATCCCTGAGGGTAAAAAAAAAAAATAAATTGCTATTACAACATGCCTCATTGACTGTGCAGAAAAAAAGTAGTCACAGCATTCTACAGTGGAGAATAATGAAGGAAATAAACTAGCAAAATGTTAGCTTTAGGAATGGTGTGAAATTATTCTCCCTCCTGAATCCAAGGACGTGTAAAAGTTTGCTCTTGGCCTTGCTTTGCCTTCTCAGTGATAACAGCTTCCTTGATGCCAGAGATACTAACATTGCCCACTGCTGATCAAGCTCCAGCCATTCCCTGCTTGTCCGCCCTGATGACCATCACGTAAAGCTGTTAAAAACATGGCTATTCATTATCACTTCAAATACCTGCAGCACACTACTGCGTGTTTCAAATTTGAGGGCAACAAGGAATGAACCTGGTGCCATCTGTAAAAGGATCATACAAAGCAATAAGTGCACTTGCAACAGGGGGTGTTGTCAGCACAGCGCTCTCAGTCAGGGATCGCATCGTTTCTTCACGCCTCTGACCCATCCTGCTGCCGAAACCCACAGGGCAGAGCTAGCCTTGAGAAGCCATAGCTCTGCTGCAGCGGTTTGCAAGTGGCACCTCACTATGTACCTAACAGAAGATCAGTAAACAACTCTCCCAAAAAGCTGCGGACATTATCCAGGCTGCTGTGCCGGGGAACACGGCACCTCCAGAAACATGGTTCACTCTCCGTATTTTATCATTTATCTTGGAAAATGGTTATGGTCATCTAAGCCTAGCAACTGCATGGCATTTTAAAGAGGAACTTCATCATTAATTAATATCCCTGAAATAATGTAACGTGTAGTAGGATTGTTTTCACCTTGCCTGATGTCAACAATGACCAGTTCCATTTATGGATACAAACATAACACTGATAGATTTATTTAAAGAATACTCTACAAGGTCAGATAAATCACCTAGCTCAGTATGCACTCCAGTAGTCGTAAATTCCTAGAGGAAGACAGTAAGATTAATATAAACATAAACTGCTACATCTATCAGAAACACAAATTTTTGGTGAGATAAAAGACAAGAAAACTCGTACAGACAACCGCATTTGAAAATTTTTATTCTGAAATGGTGGTGTTCGTGTTAACTATTGTGACACAGAAGAGACAGTTTAGTCTCTGGATGTCATGAGATGCCATGATGAGTAGTGCTGTGAGTCACTCTGATTCTAAACTAGTTTTGTCCCCTTTAGTATATCTTGTCGCATATGGAAGACATTTTTATGATACTAAAATTATTTTTTACGTTCCTTTTACACAACGGTTCACGTTTTATGTGAACTACATACGACTATGAACACACATAAAAGGTTTATAGCGACTAAACTGCTAATAATGCAATGCCTTCACTCTCAATTTCCTTAATGTTGAATTTTTAAGTATAACAGTATTTCTGAATATTGTGTATCTCCCTTCAGCTTCCAAATTTCTGGTTCTTAACACATGTGCAAGATCACATGTTCATATAACTGAAGTGGTCACTACTGATGACAAATCAAGATGTGCCAAGAGCTACCACACACTTACCAGAGTTGTTTCTTATGTCAAACTGCAGAGAAAACTAATATTTCTTATACTGTGGCTCTGTCACTATTAGCAAATTTTTGATTTATTTTTCAGCTGGTCCACACATGCATGAACTCACATAGATAATATTAACAATATTATCAATACTATTTTTCGTTATTATTAATATGAACATTATTAAAATACTAATAACTGGATCAATAATATTAATAGTGTTATCTATGAACATCTACACAATATTGATCATCATATTCTACAGTTATGCCCCCTACCAGGCAAAGTCTAATGAAAAACCAGTAGTCTGGTAAGAACTAGCATCCTAACACACCATGTAAAGTAGTGTAAGTGAAGCTAACAGGGGCTTGAGACTTTATTTTCTTTATTTTCAGTTGGTCTTCAGGTCATTTTAGAGATATCATATTTTTCTTCTATTCCACTGCTATAGCTTTTTCTCCAAATGTTGTGGCTAGAGTGGCAACGTTTCATGAATGTTTGTTCTGGAAGAGGTGGGCACTGCTTCCTATTTCACATAATTTCATGACATTGTTTCTATAGTTGGCTTTGAAAACAAACTCTATAGCACCCACATACATACTTATTTCACTGATGTTTCAGTTATGATAAAAACTTTAAAAAGCCCTTTGAAAATTCCTTAGTGAAACACCCACAATTAGCTCAGAACTCTTCCAGCAGTGTTGGATAAGTCGCAGTGTTAGATTTATCATGCTATTTGTGACATTTTGAACTGCAATCAGGAAGCTTTTCACTATTTCCATATTTATTATATTTAAAAAAAATATCTAGATTTGATAATCTTGTAGTTTATTTCTCAACACCAGCTGAGCAAGCCCACGTTAGGCAAACCACTGCGGAAAACAGAAAACCTCTCTAAATTAGACAGTTCTTTTCATATTTGCTGTGAGCCTCTAGGTCTACCGATCTGAGAGCTAGAAGAGCTCAACACATTATTTCTCTTGCTGCTCCGGTTGCTGAATTATGAGGCAGATGAAGATCTCACCTTGTTTCTTCTCTGGGAGCATAAGAGTAAATGGCAGCTAAACCTGCCAGATATTGCAGTCCGCGCAAGAACAATTAATGCGTCGGAAAAGACACTACAGATGCAGACATAAACAGTGTTGTCCTTAATAAGAGGGATGCAAGCTCAACATACTATCAGTTGCATTTTCATACTATTTAAGCTCCAGTGGCACTTCTCATGGTTTAGAGAGAGCCTTGAAGTTAGTGTTTTACCTTCTGCAGGTTTATCTACCTGATGTGAAAGCAGCCACCTGACTTCCAGCAGAGCTATGTAAGATAGGCACCACTGACATAACTGTCCCACACGAGAAGGTCTGACTGCTCCCTCCACAGCTCATTGAGCGTGTCACTGCAAACAGCACCAGAAATGCCTCTTAGGCAATCTCTAAAGGAAACAGGAAAATGCTGGGGACATATTTCTATTTAAAGCTGTAGGAATGCTTACAGAAGATTAAAAAGAGACTGAAAATGTCAAATCTGCTAAAAAATTATACTCCTTCACTCCAAAGCCCATCTCTGTTGTTAAGAAATGTTAGCTAAGGGATTCATTTCTCTGAAGAAAAGTTAGCTTCCTTTATTTTACCCCAAAGAGAAGCACTTTGACCACACAGAAACCAACGTGTGCAAGAGGTAAACTGGAAAAGCAGCAAACTTTAAAACGCAATCAATACCATGACTCAGCAGATACAACATTGATTTGGTAAGATGTCAATACAGCAAGTAATATTTTTTTAGAAAAAAACAGGTCATTAAAAGAAAGGGTTGCTGCTTTGTTTCAGATTACGTATCTACCCGCCCCTATGTCTAAAAAGTGGTAAAAGAAACTAGCAAAGTCACAGGGCAATGGAAAGGAGATGTGGTATGGTAATGCTGTGCTGGTAATCTACGACAGTGACTACGTTCACCAAATCGATGAAACTTTTACTGTGCTATAGGAAGAAGCCGTCAGAAAAGATGAGTAAGTGATAAGGGGAATCTTTGGCTCCACAAACTTTTGTAACACATTTTCACATTTTTGTTACAAATGTAACAAGATTTGTAACAAATTTATAACAATTTTATATTACAAACTGTAACAAAAGCAAGGTGGTAGACATGATCTCAAGAAACAGGGAGTACGAGCCTGAAAATGTGAAGATGCATGGCGACTTGGGTGACAGTGACCATGAAACAGAAAAAATCCAAGGACTGAGGGAAGGAGATTTTGAAATGAGATGTCAGTACACGTGAAGTGTTCGTAGGTAAAACCCAATAGGAATTAACTATACTGAAAATCAAGATTTAGAGGAGTTACTGGTTCCTGACCACTAAGATTGAAATATGGAAATATATGAAAGTTCTATCTACACTAGCAATTAGTGTGGCACAATTACAGCAAATTGTAAGAGTTGCTACTGAAGAAACATATCCATCCTGCACTCACTCCTGAGGTTTTACTTTGGACTAACTTTAAAAAAGTCAAAGATAGTTGCATGCTGAAGGAGACTACGTAGGTAGGTGATGAAATTTCTCTCAGGAATTACACAGCTCTAAGTGATCCTTCCTTGGCTATGACCTTTAAGTTTCATTTTCTACCGTTATATAAATACTTCTGTTTGGGCAGGGCCGGGGGGAGGGGCGAGGGAGGAGACAACAGAAGTGAAAACATTGTTGTTCTTTTTTCAAATGGGGATTTTCCAAAAGAAAAACTCTTTTGCTAGAGGATTTTGACTGGCTCTAATCCTCAGGAGATGAGGGCTTTTAGTCACTGTCCTAAATGATACATTTGCACTCAGAAAACAAAAGATCATGATGTCAAGTAAACACAGACAGGGACAAACACAAAATGGCATTACCAAGGTAAAAGCAATTCCTTCTGTTTGCAAAACAAAGCACCGCCACTGCCGCCCCTGGGAAATGCGAAGGTTATGGATGCCAACAGTTGTTAACATGGGCAGTTCATGGGTATTTTTCCCACTTTGGTAAGTCAGCGCAGGTGGCCGGGCTTCGCCAGCGCCAGCGGGGCTGCAAGGGCTCTCTGAGAAGGCCAGGGGCTGCCCCAGGCTGCTCATGACTGATTCCAGCTGGCCCCAGTGGACACCCTGCAGGGCACCGCCAAGCCCTCTCCACCTCCATGAAAATATCCTTAAGAAGAGGCAGAAAAACACCTGGTAGGTGGCAGCAGAGAGAAAAAAAAACCCCAATACCAACCAGAAACAGCAAACACCAAAGGCAGCAGAGGAGGCGGGGAGGAGGCGCTCAAGATGCTGGAGCAGAGTCTTCTGCAGCCAGCCCATGGGAAAGGCCACAGTGGAGCAGATGTCCACAGTGCAGACCTCCAAGCAGGTGGATATTTCCTGAAGGATCTGTTCTCTGGAGAGCCCACGTTGCAGCAGGGAACAGCGTGAGGAGGACGGAGTGGCAGAGAGAAGCTGTTACGGCTGGCTGGAGCCCCTGACCTCCGCCCATCCTCCCCGGTACCGCTTGGTGGGGAGAGGAGTTAGGTGTGAAGGAGTGAAGTTAAGCCTGTGAAAACTGGGGGTATGGGTGTGTGAGGGGAAGGTGGTTTATTATCTTTTTGTCTTTGTTTCTTACCATCCAACTCGGTATACATACACAGAAAAACTTCTTTATACACGGAAAAACTTCTTTATACATGGAAAAACTTCTTTAATACACGGAAAAACTTCTTTACGGTGAGGGTGACAGAGCACTGGCACAGGCTGCCCAGGGAGGTTGTGGAGTCCCCTTCTCTGGAGATTTTCAAGACCCGCCTGGATGCAGTCCTGAGTAATGTGCTCTAGGCAATCCTGCTTTGGCAGGGGAGTTGATGATCTCTAGAGGTCCCTTCCAACTCTGAAAATTCTGTGATTCTGTGAACTCAATTTTAATTGACAATAAATTACTTTTCCCGGAGTGGAGCCTGTTTTGCCCATAAGAGTGGTATGTGACCTCCCTGTCTTCGTCTTGACCCATGAGTTTTTCCACCCTGTTCTGTTGAGGAGGAGTAGTGTGACAGTGGCTTGGTGGGCCAAGGTTAACCTACCACAGTCACTAAGTACTGCTTATCAGTTATAAAACAAAGTTCAAGGAATTTTTCTTGGTAGTTAGTTTCTCTGATGCTCCCTTTAGAATTAAACCTAGCACTTGATTAAAATACAACGACCCATGCTTTTGCTGTAGTTTCCCACCTTTAGTTAAGTGGAAACCTAATCTTGGAGACACTTGCTTAGTACAGGAATGTTTATGTCATGTATATCATGCTGAACTGGGCTCTCTCACTGCGAATAAGCCACCTTTTAGGGCATACGCTCATTTGAGATTCATGCAAGGGAACTATGTGATAACACTGGTGGCAAACAGCAATAGCACAGAAGAAGCACTCACAGAAATTTTCCATTGTTTCTTGACCCAATGAGGATGCGGTGTTCTGACTCTTCCCGAGAGATCCTCCCGTGGAACCACGGCATCTTCTCATGAGCTGTAGTGGCAATCAATTTCTCCAGCTGAGGCTTTTGACTAATGATAGCTTGTTCAAGAGCATGCCCCTAGAGAGTGGTAAAAACACAGCGGGACGGTCAAACTGTCTTCTGCAATAAAAACATGGCAGGCAGACTCACAGTATTGAAGAGCTGTTGGGACATCCAAAATCTGCACATATTTGTATGTGAGGAAAAGGTCTGGTTGCTACAAAGATATTAAACCAGAAACTAATAGATGGTAATCTAAACACCACAAAGCTGAGATTCCTCCTTTACCTCTGAGAAGCTGAAGGAAAAATAACCAGCAAATTAAGCCCTTAATATATCTGTACTTCAACTGAAAATCATGTCATATTTTTATGCTAATGAGACATAGCTAAATATACTTATTGTCACTCTGGGATGTCATAACATACCTCCATATTACATATCCTATGGTAGTTTACTGAAATAAACTGAACATGCTTTGCATTGTTGCAGCATGTCTATGTTGAAGACATCAATGCAAATTTCCCCAAAACAGACAGGACAGCCCAAATTTTAGACTGAACTATGTTAACTATTTTAGGTGTAACCTAGACACTTATAAACACATCTACAACCTATCACTTATAAATATGACCCAGAATCTGAGGGCAAAAGCCCCTAGTTTCATCAGTTTTCAACTTAAGTTTATCAACTTCCTTCTAGACTTGGCTCAGACTCATCAGGAAAAATTGTAAGTCTCAGCCCTCGTAGTAAATATAGTATAAGTTTCAGGCTTTTCCACTTTGGGCATTGCTACACATATTTTACAGAGCAGAACACAGGGGGTTACTTGTTAGTACCAAAAGGGATGAAAAACCTAGTGTAACTCCATGAGTTCATAATGGGAACTCATGGCATCCCAAGGTGAAACAATATTCCTATTGCAGCCTCCTACACTAGCGTTTCCATGTTAAGACCGGTTTCTTCACAGTCATGCTAAGGTAAAAATCCAGCCTGTCTTCCTCAACATGGAACATTCCTGCTTGACCCATGCAATACTAAAGACATATAGGCAGTGCTCGGCTGTTAAGAAACCACGGAAACAAGGCCAGCTAAGAGGGGAGGATGTAAAACAAGTTATGTAAAACAACTTGTCACCATGTCACCGTGCCTGCCTGCACGTCAATCCGTAAAAGTTCAAAATCAAAAGCAATCAAACAAACCATTTCTGTATCTTGTTTGTTACATGTGTTAATTTTTGGTGCATATGGAAATCTGATGACACGGGTTAGTGCAGTGGTAGGTAAGGCTATGCTAGCCCAAGACATCATAGAAGTCTCAAGTTTTGTAAAATTTCAAGAAAACTACACTTACGGCCAAGTTACTGTATGTAACAGGGGGAAAGCAAACCCCATTGTTCAAAACTCAAAACAGCTATGATTCCATTATGAAAAAATACTACATAGCAACAGTAGCAACAGCTGGAAACAAACACCGCAATCTTTTTTCTCTCCTAACTCAAAGACCGCTTTATGGCAAAATCAGCATGGATTTACCTGCAAATTCCACGTTTGTTTGACATACTCTCTGATGAGGTTCTCTTTTAAATCTTCAAAGGGTCCTGTTTTGGGTTCAACGCCTGGTGGTCGGTTGAAAGGTTTTCTCAGTAGACAGACAAGGCCATCCGCTTCCTCTGAGTGATAGCTAATGAGTTCAGCAGGACTGGCATGCGACTTGCCTCCTGCGATAGCATATGAGCCACTCAGCTCCCTCTCAATTGTATAATGATGAACCTTCCTTCCATGGGCCAGGGATAAGGCAAAGCCCCCCAGGTAATTCCGGCTTTGGCGAAGCAAGTATAGTCCATCACTCACTCCTCCCTGCATCAGATACTCCTCAGCTTCTTCACGTGTAATATTGCCAAAGAAGTACGGCAAATGGTTAGCAGGGTTCGCCGTGTTGGAAGCCATCTTTTTTTATTTTCCAGGTAGCAAACTTAGTATTCTATATCTGAAAAACAGAGACATGGGTATCAGTTGAAAAAGAGAGGACAACCCAGTACCATGGCAGTTCACGTGGTATGTCGGTAACACATTTTTAAAAAGATTCTGGGGTGAAGACTACATTTTTGTTTTTATCTTGTTAGAAGTTGTCTTTCTAAATCCAAATAGAAAGTTTTTCCCTGTTATAGACTAATATAAAAGTTTCCTATAACTGCACAAGTTTCCTTTAACTCTTTCCCTCTCTGCTCCTTTGCCTAGCCATATAGAGGTCCTGACATTTTCACTTGCCTGAATGTCTCTCTCCATTCTTTTGTACTAGCTTGGAGGTGTTTCCCAATAAAAGGAAATAAGTATGTAAGAAAGATCCAGGGAGAACAGTTTTTCATTCCAGTTTTGTGCCATTATAATTTTGCTTATAAAAGTAGCTTATGCCAGTATGTGGACTGGTATGGACAAAAGTCCCATATTAAAAACATTCCTCTCCACAGAGATCTAACAACATTTTTTTAACAGAAAAAAAATAAATGATAGCGTCTTTTTGACAGTTTTCATTTCAAACAGCTTATATTGAAATAATGCAAAAGTACACTACCAACAACACAGAGAATCAAGTTCATCATCTCTGCAGAACAATAGTGAATATAACATAAATGGCTCCAATTCTTTTATTCTTAATTTAGCAATAAAAATAATCTCATATATATTTAATTATTTTTATTGTTAAATTAAAAATAAAAGAATATATAAGAATTTCATATACATTTAATATATACCTTATATATAACATTATATTATTATATATAGAATCATAGAATCATAGAATTGTCTAGGTTGGAAGAGACCCTTGGGATCATCGAGTCCAACCATCCACCCTACTCTACAAAGTTCTCCCCTACACCATATCCCCCAACACCACATCTAAACGTCTCTTAAACACATCCAGGGATGGTGACTCAACCACCTCCCCAGGCAGTCTATTCCAATGCCCGACAACCCTTTCTGTGAAAAATTCTTTCCTAATGTTCAGTCTAAACTATATTTTTTAAAACAATATGCACATGCTACAGGAATACTGTTTCTTCTTGTGTCCTGTCTTCCCTTGAGTTATCCGGCCCCTAACCTACATTTTCAGCAGAGAAATTTATTTACATTAAAACCCATGGCAGATTTACACTGCCTGGACAGCTAAGTATTGTGCTAGAATTACTTTTGTCTCTTTCAAGTCATTGAAGAACACAAAGGCTGAATTTGGTTTATTATCCATATTAGTAACAATTATATGACTATCTAATGGATACTGGGAAGAATACCCCAGCTACCTGCTGATAACATTTAAGTGGATAGAGAGTGAATATATTGACACCAATGAGACCTCTATTCCTGCAAAGGTATTTGCAAGGTCTTTTTTTTGCCAGGTGCAGTGGTCCACAACTGCAATTACTTATGTAAAGGCAAGTTCACCAGTCAAGTTATTGTTTACTGCAACATTACGAGATTTTCATACACTTTCTCCTCCAAATGCTTCCATAATCCAATCACTGGTTAGTCAGGACTGGCCATAGACTGTCACATCTGCAGTTTATGGTGCAGAAGAAGGAAGGATCTTCATTTAGGACAGTTCAATGTCTTCTTTCAGTCAAGAAAGAAAAGAAAAATCCAACTAAGTATTATTGAATGTGCATCTGTAGAATGACTTTATCATTCGAAAAATTACTTTCAGAGAACACATGAAATGCTGAATAAAACTAGCAGTACATGCTTATGTTTGTATTATTTGTGTGTGTTAGATTAAACTTTTCCTTGGGAAATATATCACGACTTCATTGCCAAAATACTTATTTCCTTGTCTTTTAAGTTCAGTTGTGACAACTTGAAATACTCTCAAGTCTACAAAATAGGTGACAGCCTCCTTTATCTGTAGTGTATTATGCAGATTTTAGGCTAACTAGGCCTAACTACATGTAAATCAGAGGAAAAACACTGTTGTTTCTTTGGATTTGCAAGATCCCTGCGCATCTTATATTCTTTTTTTCCAATGTATATATTCTTAGTAAAATATATATATACTGAATATGAAACCCATGAACATTAATCTACAAAATACTGTTATTTGTATTTTATTCAGGTTACTGCAGTTCTCCTTTCCCACCTTCCACTACCTTGCCTAGAAGTGGACAAAAGAATCAGAAGTTCAGTTCCTGTTTCTATTGCTGTGTGGGATATAGCAGTAAAAATTATGTGCCCTTCGCATTTAAACAAAGGGCACGAGTTTAGGGAAGCCATGCAGCAGTCTGTGGAATCAGCATTAAATAATTTAGGATGTGTGTGAATGGGGGTTAACAGACCTCTTAGTTTGCAGCTGGCGAAAGTGTGCAACTGAGTTACGTGAGCACAGGTGGAGAGGACTTTTATGGAAGACTGTGTAAGAAGGGAGAGTCCATAGTGCAAAGCTGCAACTGAGGAATGGGGGTCTTAACTTAAGGCCTTTCGGCACATGGTGCTTCAGGCTGACACCTTCTCTGGCAGCTCTGCAGCACGCAGAGCTGTGGTGTGCCTACTACTTAGTTCAGATATGGCCCATCAGTGGACCATAGCTGATCTGCTTTCTCTTGTGCTTGGGTCAAGAAACGGCAGAGAAATGCCTGCGCTGCTCTGAGAATATGTGAAAAAGAAGGGGGGGGGAGGGGATGAGCACACAAGTCAAACGAACAAGTTTCACACTGTATAGAAAACTAGACAGGACACAGTCAGGACAAACCACATGTGCAGATCTTGTGGTCTCCTCCCACCTTCCCGAAGAAGGGAGACATCAAAGCTGCAGAGCTACTGCAGCCCTACAAAATAGAGCTGCGTGCAGCACGTTATTTATTACTCTTGTGGTTTGCAACCCAAAGTTACTGGTTTAAGATCACATACTATGCTCAATCTTTCTGGCCTTTTTGTTGACAAAATTTCCCTCTACTTTCCCATTTAAATATCTCAGTTCTGAGAATTCATGTTCTTCACCCAAATGATCTACTAATGTATCTTTTGGTTATTAATTGCAAAATAAAGTTGTAACTGAAGAGACAGAAGGTGGCAGTCCTCAGTATGTTACCACCAAACATTGATTCTGCATAAAATAATATGCAAAATGACAATTTCAACTGTACCAGAGGAAGACAAAGCCAGCTTTCCTTAAACGGAATGCATTATTTCAGTAACACAATGCAGGGCCAGGGGATTGTAATCAATAGTACAAGGTCCAGTTGGACACCAGTTAATAGTGTTGTAACCCCAGGTCAGCACTGGGGCCAATACTGTTTAAGATCTTCATTAAGGTGATGGACAACAGGGAGAGTGCACACTCAGCAAGTTCATAGACAATACAAAATAGGGAGTAGTGGCTGAAACACCATAGGGTTGTGATGCCATTGAAAGGGAACTGGAAAGGCTGAAGAATTGGGCTGAGAGGAATCTAATGAAGTTCAACACGCGGAAGCATCCTGTCGAGCAGGTTTTCACTTTTGGGGCGTCTGCCTTCCTGGCTGGGTGGTCACTGAGTAATGACACTGTGAAATGGCTGCCACTGCCCCTGACTTTGCTGCTTTTCAGCAGCCACAGCCTCTGTGTCCACATGTTTTGTCCAGAGCTCCTGCGGGCACACACACAAGGTGTGCAGCCTCCATCAGGACCTTCGGCTTGCTCTACCAGCTTTGGCATGGGGGAGAGCAGCAGCTACTGGTGCTGAGCAAAGGCAGCCCCTTCCAGCACTCCTCTCTCCTCTGCCCAGCTGCGTGGTGCTGTGGGGCACGTCCGTGCCTATCGTGGGACAGCAGGTGTGACAAGAGTGCTAGGGACACCAAGTTGGCAGCAGTGAAGACTCCTAGCAAGCTCCTCCATCCTCCCTGACTGCCTTCTGCAGATACCTTGTGATAACCTGGTGGTGTCTGGGGTAGAACACAGGGAATTGGGGGTATCCCCAACAGCTCGCCAGAGCTTGCCTCAGGCATCTCGTCCATCCCAGCTTATGCAGTGGGGAGGTGTGGAGAAGATGGGGGTTTCCCCTCCTGCTCTCCATCCTTCCCTCCCTCCCTGCAGCCCACCTCCAAGAGGGTGCAGATATAGGGGCACAGCCCAGCCTGGCCCCACAGCTCTCTGCCCTGCCCCAGGGCGGCAGTTGCTGCTTTCCAGCCCACAGGGAGAGACCTTGGGAGGCCCTGGCCTCCCCTCTCCCACAGCCTTCTGGAGCTTCCTTGGCTTTTCCACTCCTAGCGCCACAGATGCTCCAGCACTTTGCATGTGTCTCTTGGCAGGACATGGGTGTCGGGCACTGTGGAAGCCACTGGGGACAGCAGTTCTGCTGTGAGGGATGGAAGCATGAGCCAGCAGCCCCAGGCAGGGCTGGTGTCAGTCTCTTTCTAAGTGTGACAGGATGACTAGAAATGGCCTCAAGTTGTGCCAGGGGAGGTTTAGATTGGATATCAGGACAAATTTCTTCACCAAAAGCACTGGAAAAGGCTGCTTAAGGAAGTGGTTGAGTAATCATCCCTGGAGGTATTTAAAATACGTGTAGATGTGGCACTTAGGGACACAGTTTCATGGTAGACTTGGTAGTGTTAGGTTTACAGTTGGACTCGATGATCTTAAGGGTCTTTTTCAATCTAAATATTTTTATGATTCTAGGATTCTATTAAGCTGAAAGTCATTAAAATATGGAGGCTCTGAATGATGTACTTTGTGTTTCTTTCATTCTTGCTCACTTGTTTCCCGTAGACAACCCCATGTCACCATGTCATTCTTTACTCCGCTCTGCACCACAGATAACTGCTGGTTAGATGAACGTACATCATCCTACCTCTGCCAAAGTTTTCCTTGAAGGCAGGCTCCAAGCCTTCAATCTCAGTTTCGGGAAAAGCAGAAGAAAACAGATTGGCTGCTAGGTTTTCAGTAAGAGCTTAAATCATGTTCCACCACAATTAAAATGAAAGAACAATTGCTACAATGTCTATTCATTGTGAAACTTTGTGGTCCTCAACAGCAGAGGGAGCTGGGACACAGCTGCCAAATGTTAATCCTGAGGCTGCAGGAGGTTTCCATTGGCGTATTGGTAGGGAGGTTAGCCTGGACACAGACACGTTGGATGCGTGGATGGATGAATGACCTATGCTGGCTCTTCACCAGCACTGTACAGCTAGTTTGGAGAAAAGGCCAAAATAATCCCATATAATTCTCATGCCAAGAATGCACCGCATTCACGTTATAGTGAACAAAACTCAAACAGAAAGATGCCACCACACTCTTTACCAGTGGGAATTTATTTTTATGGAACTATTTCATGGATGTTCCTTTTCTCCATAACCTTAGTTTCAAACTTAAAAAAAATGGTAGGACCTCCATGTCTAAAAAGGATAAAGAATTTTAGAATTAAATTAAGAGCTAATAAAAGTGGGGTTGGTGGTGGGGTGGGAGGGGAAACTCGTATTCCTTGGCTACAAAAGATCCCGATGAAATGGCTATGAAATTAAAATTCACTTTGATGTGTTTCAGATCAGGCTACTCCTCAGTCTCAGATGACTCTCAGTATTTACTATACACTCTTCAGGATCAGTTGCCCAGACACAAGTTCTCTTTGGTGGTCTTCTTTTTGTGTAATCTGTAATGCCAAGTTTTTCCACTGCTGACAATTCAGCATGTTTACAAGTATGAAAATAAATGTTGAAAAACTCATATATATTTGTTAAGAAGTCACAGCACACACAAAAAACAGAAGTGAGAGGTATGCACAGCAATAGGACAAACAGCCTCTGAGCAAAATCTCTCTACTCTTTTTAAAAGATGTTCCAAACCACTCTCCAAAGGGGGAGCATGTATAGGCATACCAAGTTAAATTGAACTACTCCTCTCATATACAGAAAGCAGAGAAGGTGGCACACCAGGACATTCACTGGGGTTTAAATGTTGACCTGAAAATCTGACCAAATACTCAAAAAAGTAGACAGTGCTGAGCTTCGTGCTGCTGTTCTAGCAGTGCTGTTGTGACCAAACTATTAGATTTGAAAATAGTTCAAGTATTTAGTAGCCACACATTTGTGGTCACCTGTGTATAGATGGCAGTAAGGTTGAAGCTGGAATCTGCCCAGTCAGAACTGAGATACAGCGTGTTCCCAGAGGCTCCTCACCTGCATGCTCCTCATTCAGAATGTGAGAATGGAACTGGTCCTTGTTACTTCTTGCTGGAGCTTGAATTTTAGTGACCCTCACCTATCTGGCCTGCTAACACATCATGGTGTTGGCCCGGACTCTCTTACTATCCACCAGCTGCAATTCTATGCAGAGTTCTTCAATTTCCTTTAAAGCCCATTATGATACATTTTATGCTAGAAGGAAGTAATCTGTTATCCTGAACAGTCAGGTTCAACTCTGCAAGTGAAAGGGTATTGGTTTTGACAAATTCAGTCTTTATCTGTTCCTTTCTAGCAGATGAGTTACGGAAATTATGTCTAGATTCAATAGATAGCTTTGTTAATACAATCAGATTTTCTGGATTTAAGTCAGAACTTCACTCTTAACTAAAGCAAGGCACTCAGAAATGCCACACAGGTATAGCACTGCTGAAATAAAATACACAAATTTAGCTGCTGCTAAAGATCTTTCTTTTAAGGGATGTTTGCTTCTGTTTGAGCAGCCTAGTATTATTTTATTTTTTTAAAGTTCTATTTAAACATGGCAAAGGAATAGAAATAATATCTTTTTTAACAAGGGTTTAATTAAAATTCCCCAAAGATATTGGCTGTGTAGAAAGCATTGAACTCTGTATAATTCTTTAAAGACACAGGTTGGGTTCTGTCGCAATCTTCATACTCTTTGACATAAAAACAAACTCCTTCATCCTGAAAAAGTATCAGCCCTGTCAGCAAATATGTAAAGCACAGTGAGCGACTCAGCACTGTGTCAATATAGGGGGTAGAGACATTAGCAAGTGGTTCAACCATTCTTTGTTGACCAGTTACACCGCTCCATTGGACCAATTTTTTGGAAGCAGAGACCGTCTAGATGCTTGAAAAAAAGCAGAAACTACTTTTCCTTTCAATCCCCTTTTCATCTCTAACACTCACTAATGAACAGCAGGCAAAGCTCCCCATGAAACAGCAAATTGCTCTGTGAACAAGGCCTAGTTTCCTGTGAATACGTACACTGCAGCCTTCAAGCAATAAGCCAGGCTTCTCCTATTAGACTCGCACTTGCTCCATCTTCCAAAATTCTCACAAGCCCCAGCTCTAGTACCCTCAGCTTCCTCCTCATCCATTAACTACGGGATAGCAAGGAAACATATGCTGCAGCTACGCGTTTACTATTTGCAGGCTTAGCAAAATGGGCACAAGCTGAGCTCGTGCTTTCGTGCAATGGAGGCACGGTGTTAGCTTGTTCTCCTCTGGGCACATTTATTTATTTCCATAAATGATTAATCAGACTATCCATGAGACCCTTTCCTCAGAGAAATTAGGCCAAAAGTAAAGCGCTATCAGGAAGAGCCTGACAGGATGGTGACTACATGAGCCAGTTTCTTTAGTGAACCAGGCAAAAATGGTTGAAAAGTCATCTAGCAGTTCACAGTAAATTCAGAATTCTCTCAAGGAAAAGAAATACCACAAAAGCCAAAGTAGACACTGGCCCCCGGCAGGACAATGGCACAGATGGGCAGATAAAAACATTTTGAAGAAATGGTAGATATGGTGGAGTCGTGAGTGGTACAAAGAAGGTGTTTGTGATAGGTCTGCATTTAGACATCTTTGATTCCTTATTGACACTATGGCCTCTCTTAGCAGCACTCATGGGCAATACAATCCACAATCTCCAGTTTGTGAAGAGACTTCATTCCAGCATGGATAATGACTTGGCTGCAGCAACTTGCATAGCTGCAGGACCAAATTGCCTATGATATACCAGAATTGCCCAGAATATTTGTTCAAAAAGTCATCATTCTTTGGTAAATTTCAGTTACCACAAAACATTAAAATACATGTCCTCTTTAAGGTCCTGGATGCTCTGAGCTAAGGGCATCATAAAGACTTCTTATAATTCTGAGATTAAGACTGTGGGCCATAATGCACTTTGGCACTACAGACCCCTCTATAAGAAGATTAAAGTTTTCCTGATAGAAGCTTGGACCAACACATTGAATAAAAGAGCAATAAAAAGGGCTGTTTCAAGTGCCAGATTGGTTTCTTTGACCTTCCTTATCATACCTACAAAATGACCTCCCAAAAGACAGCAACAAACAAATATAAGTACAGTCACCCCGGCTCCTAGAAGCCTGTCAACGTGTTCTATGTGCTTCTCACTTGAGCCAAAATGTGAGAGAAAAAGTAACACTTTGTATATTTAGTCATGCTGCCTATGCTCCAAACTAGAATTACTCACATCTCATCATAATGAGAACAACCTAAGTGCCATCTCTGGATTCCTCCCTTCACCTGGCCGGTTTAGGCATCTTATCTGATGGTACCCAAGAGGACAGAAACTCTCTCTTAGGCATGCTGCATGCCTATTTCCAAGACCTAGAGTACAGGCAAATGTGCTATTGTCTTAAAGATAACCAGTAAGAGGCTTTTGGTTTATGACAATCTTGAGATACAGTGTTCACAACAAAACTGCTCCATTTCACTGGCATTTGTTGAAAACTCATTTGGAGTTTGAGATCATACAGATCAGAAACTCCATGAACATGAGCCATCTCATACGGAGGTGATTTAATCCTTCCAGTCCCTACGAAAGTTAAACCAAAACCATACAGCCCTCGACAGAGTGCAAATATTTACGTATAAAACTAAACAGACAACAAATATAGATAAAATTTCAAGTTCTTTCCGGCGTATTACCACTTCTTATAAAATGGCAAGGCTACTGTCCATGAATGATCTCCTCAATGAGAATATATGTCAATACATGTCATATATAAAATTACCATATGCTACTGTCGTGGTTTGGCCTCAGCCAGCAACAGAGAACCAACCACGCAGCCACTCGCTCGACTCCCACAGCCGTGGGAAAAAATCAGCAGAAAAGGGCAAAACTCGTGGGTTGAAATATTATAATTTAACAGAACAGACAAAGGGAAAAAGAAAGAAAAGAAAGAAAGAAAAACAATAACACCGGTAAAGGAATACAAGAACGCGATTACAGTACCGCCGCGAAGCGCACCGACCAGACCCGCACCACCGCAACCCGCCCCCGAGTGGCGACTGACTCCCCCGCCCCGGCTAGCTCATTTTATAGCGGGGCATGGGTCACGTGGTATGGAATACGTGCCTCCCCTGCCGGCTCCTTGGAAATTAACCCCATCCTTGCCGGAACCAGGACAGCTACTCCTGTAAAATATCAATTCAATTTTTTAAATTAAATTATGAAAAATATCAAGGAAATATTTTGGGAGAAATACTAGAAAATTCCACTGCCAATACTCAATATTGATCTATTCGAGCTGGGTGAGCTCTGCATGGGTTCAGCTGCTGACCGTTCTCATCCCCCTACTTCAACTTGAAGTTCTATGTGGAATGGGACAAATTCAGTAGTCTGAATTGATGAAAATTTGTTCTACAGAAACCTGCATTTCACAGATCAGTCAGAAAAACTCTCACATCTGATTTTATTTTCTCATAATTCTATCAGTTTTTAGTCAACGTGTTGGCTAAAAATCCACTGGTTGCAATTTAGATGAAATGGCAGTGGCAGTGATGAGGGACTCTCTCTTAATTCTTCAGAACATAAAATGGAGAAGTGCAACACTCAAATAAATAAGAAGGCTTGCTATAAAATGTTTATAAAATATGGAGTTGTTTTCTCAATTACCACTCAAGGCACAGCAGCAGGATCCTTATGATCTCTTAGATTTCACAAGTGATTTATTTATGACTGTTTCAGACAACAGAGGCCTGATTTACTTTTGCAAAACAGGTTAATGTTGATGGATTTCAGCCAAGGTTTCTCCACCACATCTAATATATGAAGAATATTCAGTGTGTACCAACATTAGGAAATGTTTGGACTGACGGACGTGTCCCATGGACATGCAAGGAGACAAATATACACACAAAATATTAGATAATGGTTAAAAACTTCTTATTTATTTTGGAAGAATTTCCGAGTTTGAGATGGCTGTTCTTTTAAGTTGGAATTTCAAAATCTTGCCTTCCTTTTGGGAGTTTAATACCATTCTAGGATCAGTAATGGAGTAGAAGAAAATATATTTGAATGCATACTTCTCTCCTCCTCTAAATTCTTCCAGGGGACAAATACTGCTGAGTTTGTGAGGTCAGCACAGTTACAAATGTGAGGCTGTAAGATGGAGGTTAAGTCCCCAAAGGGCTGCATGGAAGGCTTTACCCTTGAGAGGGCTGAAGGAAGTGCAGATGGTTACCTGAGAGATGTGTTTTGAGTGTAACAGTAAGAGGGTCTAAAGTGCAATCCTCCCCATAGCCATTAAATTTGACTTTCAAGGAAGCTACAAATGCAAGCAAATATCATGGTTATCTTACACGAAAAAATTATGCAAATACATAGGAAAATTAAGTACCCACTTCCCCTCAGGTAGCTTCCTCATCAGTGTATCAGTGGATACTCCAGACATAATGCAAGAGTTTAGTAGCTCACACATTTCATGCATGCAGGGAAGTGGAACATTCTTACAAAACAGAGGAGTGAAACTCAGCAAAACTTTCTTGGAAAGCGTTAGAAAGAATCTGTGCCAACCATACTGCTACCCTTAGCTTGCTTCTCCTTCATCTCTTCTATTTAGACAGCAATAAAGGTAGAATAATCGTTTCATTGAAAGGTTTGCATAGCAGCGAGCATAGTGTTACTTGAGGTACTGATTTCCACTCAAATTCAAAATTATAAATAGGAGTATGAATCTTTCTGCAAAGACCAAACAGGAATGTGTAAGGAGACTTTGGGACAGCTGATTGACTAGTTTACTTGCCAACTACTTAATGACTAAAAGGACTGAAGTGTGACAAAAGATCAAAAGCCATGTGGTGATGAAACACTGTTCCGAATAAGCTCTTTATTTGAACAGTTATTTTTCTCCCTTCCCTTGTTTTCTGAAGTAGTATTCTGTGAGCAATGAATGAAAGTAAAGAAGCAAAGTTTAGAGCAAGTATCTTTTGCATGCAAAAGACATAAGAAAGGCTCACTAGACAGTGCAAAATATGCTGTCAATTTGTTCTAGCACAGCCTGATATTTTAAGCACTCAGCTTCTAACTTCAACAGTTCTCTGCTCATACACAGAAAAAAAAATAATATGAGAACAATATGAATACGCTTTTTTTTTCTAAAATTCTTGTTTAAATAAGATTCTTGGAATCAAGAGATATGCCTCTGTGAAAAGCACTACAATTTTTCAAAGATTCTTTTCTACTTTTCCACCTTAGGGACCACACCTAAAAGCTGAAAGGAATTAAGCATGCATAGAATTAGAAATATTCATTTGATGGTGACTTCACGTAGTGTATTAAATATTTTGGTACTTCCAGTGTCTGGTATAATCTTAATGGTATACTCCAAACTGATGTAAATTCTGACATAATTACCAGCAAGGTATTATAAATCCATTGTTATTGCCTCTCATTTAAAGCAGATATTTACATTTTTATAGTATTTTAACAAATAAAATGGATTTAAACAATTGTTCTAGTCTCATTTCTTCACCTTTAAAATCACCTTCCAGTCTATCTCGGCAGCTGAATAGTGGTCTTAATTTGATTCACCAGATTACCTTTAAATGTCTTCTTTAGCTTCCTGCATAAACATGAACATTTAATTTCTATCCAGACCTTAGGAGAGGAATTTTTATGAGAAAATTATGCAGAAATAAAGGAAGAACACAGTAAATGTTTAAAAGTAAGTCATTAGGGAAGGAAATGAAGCAGAATACTATTTTCTCAAGTCAAACTAGAGTTTGATTAGGACACTAGAGTGAACTTTCTGACCTACTGAAAAAAATCTGAAAACTTACATAATTCAACTGGTAACACTGACGATTTTCACAACTTTTGTAGACAGCAACATCTCCAAACAGCATCCCATTCATCATACTGAAACAGATGTATGCAGTACTGTCTCAAAGGGAAAAGTGACATACACAGGATCACCAAGATGTTTCTTCCAGTATCCTGATCTTCCTCAGGGAAGTGCCCTGGCTGCACACTGATGCCTAAGGCAGTATGTCTCAGCCTCCACCTACCGTGTCTCTAACCAGCTTACAGCAACCTTTCCACCACCCATACTTGGGAATCCTCCATGTGTTTTCTCCAGCTTCTCCATGAGAAGTTTTTCTCATGCAATGAAATAACCGTCTCTGATCTCTCCATCCTTTTACTGACAATCTAAGCACTATGCTGCACTGCTTCTTCCCCTGCACTTCAGACTCTAAAACATGCCTTCTTTCACCTCGAAAGCCTATTCTGTCGTTCCACACACATTCCTGAACCATGCTGACAGTACACAAAGTGTATCTGTTAGTTTTTAAGGAAATTTCACTTTTACTATTTCTTCAACATTGGTCTCCCTCCTTAGCACTTTCATCCGTCATACCTGTCTTGGGTGCCAAGTTCCATATTTTACTTTGTAGCAGTTCAGTTTCAGACGCGTTTTCTTTCTTTCAGGTATTTCCAATTTTTTTGCAATGCTTTTCGGATAATTACAGCGTTCCTGCTAGGATTTTTAAACACTGAGATACATTCTTCAACAGAACTGCAGCTTAATTAAAGTCTGCCTGGGAACAAGTAGGAAATGTGGTAGCTTTGGGCCTAAAAGAGTTTTCTGCTGGGGAGTTTGGAGCCTGGATCTAATAACACCATCCGTGACCTGTGGGATTGTCCAATTTGTGGCCGGTTTTGTGTGTTCTCCTGATTCTAAAAGTTAGTGGCCTGGCTAGCACCTTTCTCAGCTTAAAAGAAAACAATGTTTACCCTTGTTCATGTAAATTCGCAGCATTTGGCCCCATTAGAACATAAACTGCCTGCTGAACAAGTGGTATTGGTGCTTCATCTACAAGGTTGAGGGAAAACACTGTTTATCTCCTCCCCTCTTGTATCAAAGAGTTATTCATCCAAAGAACTGAAAAAAAATCACAAACACACCTAAAATTATTATTTACTTCAAAAAAATGTGATTTTAGAAACATTTTTCTTTGCATTTGCTTTCCAGAGTCATTTTTATCTATACTGAAGATAGATGTTTTTATCTCCAGTAAAACATGGCAGAAATGGCCTCATTTATTCAAAATTGCATCTGACATTCTGATATCATCAGACAACTCTAGGCATTCCAGCTATTGAAATATTTCCTGAGGAAATACTACTTGACTTGGCAACACTATTACTGACCTATTATAAGGCAAACAGATGCTCAGTAAAAGCACCACAGCGTTCGCATGTTATTCAGGGGTTTCCTATATATGCTTCTGTAATGAGGTCATGGAGGGGCATCACTAAAAAAACATACTAGGAATCTATCGTCTCTCTTCCACAACACCTTCGTCTTGGGACTCTCCTGTCTTTGGTAACCTTTTCACATGTTATAGTTTCCCTCTAAATAGCTTTTTCTGCTTTGATCTTTTAAAAAGCTCAGAATGCTACCGAAAAAAAAAAAAAAAGTCAGGCATTTGTGGATTAGAATTATTCTTTCTCTGGCAGTAGAAACCCTATAATTTTCATATAGATTTAAGAAGAGAAAAAAAAAAAAACCACAAGAAAAAAATTTGTTTTTTCCCCTTTAGAGAAAAAAAAAAGACCCACCAACACAAAAATATCAACACTTCCTTCCACATTCTCGCCACGCTCTACTAGTCATTCCCTTAGCTCCTTTTCCAGGGAACTCTTACACTGTCACAAACACAACCGTTGCCTCGGCTAAAGACATCTCTTGTCAAAGCAAGCATGTTTGCCTTAAAACAGATGGCATTGGTTGTATGGAAGCCTGCTCCCTTTTGGGCAAAGTACTTTACTGTGATCAGTACCTATTAAACCACCACACAAAAAGTGAAACCACTGGGAATAAGCTAACATCTGAAGGAAAGCATTCAAGATACTCCAGGCAGACCCTTCTCTAATCTCCCGTTTTCTTGCTGTGACAAGGTGTGAACAAACTTCTTTGGGCACAGACCTTCACCAGCACCAGCTGTGGGCTCTGGAGTGACTACAGAAGAGTACAGGGATAACTGTTTCTTCCCATTGCTGACAAAAATAAGCCTGGTGCAGTTACGAAAGTATTTCTCAGGGAGCCCAAAACTACGTCTGAATACTTCAGGAACTACTGAGCAGAATTACGTAACATATAAAGTTCCTCTCTGGTTTTGTTTCAAGTTTAGTGCCTTTGCAGAAACACAGTAAAAAGTAAAACTCCTCTATGTACCACAGAGGTTACTACGGCTGCACAAAGCAAGCTGCAAAATGAACTTACAAAGTCAGAGAAAACATGTGAAGAGCAAAACAAAAATATAATCTGCCCACTTGCAAGGAAAATCACTCTAAACAGATGGAACTGCCTACCCAATGGCCTGGATATTTTCAGGTTCAAAGATACAGTGACACTAAGTATCAGGTTCAAAGATATAGTGACATTAAGTATATCAGCATAGCCTGTTTCCAGGTGGAATATATTCCTATTTTTACAGAAGACTTTTTACAGAGATGGCTATAACAAAACTGTTATGGGCAAGACAGCACAGTAAGAGCAAGATATATCGAACTATCACTAAACTTTTGCAAAAAATTACTACAAAACCTTTTTTTCAAGGTTCACTACTGTCAGTTGTTTTTCACAACTCAGAAAGAAGTTGCCAGAAGAAGCAGATCTATCAGAATGTTGTACCAACAGAAATATTGAACTAAATGTTCCTCATTTTCCAGGACAGCAAAACCTAGAATATATGCCCATTTTCCAAGCATACACAAAAAGAGAGAACTGCAGCCCTGAGCACAGAGCTGGTGATGCTGTGGATTTTTATTACTATGAGAACTGAGAAAGACTGGCTTCATTCAGAAGGATCAAGCCCTATGCATGGATAGATGCAGAATCCATAACTATGTTTGTCATTCCTTGTGGTATTTTTAGCAAAATCTCCGGTAAACAAGACGTCTTTCAGAGCTAAAGCATCACACATTCTAGAAGGAAGTCACTACTATCAAACAGAAGATGGAAGAAAAGTAATAGCTTCATCTTGAAAATAAAAAATACTACAGCAGTCTTGAAGTTTGAAGGCCATAACAGGACTAAAATAAAATGCCACATTTCATTCAAAATTTGGGATAAACACCACTCTGCTTTTACCAGTGGGCAGACCCAAAACATATGTTTGCTTTTTAGTTCCAATAAGTATCCTCATTTAACTTTTTTTAACTAGTTGTTTAGTTGTTGCAGGCTGACATTTCCAAAGTTGTTACGAGGCTATGAACTCCCCTTCTTTGTGCAGCTTCGTCTGTCTCTATTTAGTTCCTGGTCTAGAGGCTACAAATGTAGATAACAATCTCAGTTTCTCAGACACGAATATTAGCAATCGTGTATTGTTAAGTGAACAAGTGAACAAGAAACCAAGAGCATTTGGACCCCATTATACTCCATTAATTTCTCTGACACGTATTGCTCTGCCTCTAGGATCGCTAAAACCTGTTGCTGAATGGATGCCTCAATGGACCAGCCTCACTGTGAGTTGGAGTGGCAAAATTAGGCAGGTTCCTCTTTCAGAGCAAGGTTATCTGTCACCTGAAACAGTCTGCAGTATCCTGCTTTATATAAAGTAATTATTGCAGGAACAAAAATAACTTGCTTTTCGTACTCCTAGAATAGGCAAGTTTCTACAAAACTGATCAACGCTTCTCAGTGCCACTTTCTGGAGTCTATAAAAACAGTGTCACGTTACTTTGTTCTTTAAAAAAACTCCTGGTAGGAGGATATAGCGAGGTTAATATTCTGCTATAGAGGCACTGTAACTGACAACGGCTCATCTCTTGCTGGCATTTACACTCAAAAAGAGTTCAGAGACATAGAGGTATGGAAGAAAGGACAAGCTTTTTTTTTTTTTTTTTAAAGGAAGATGTGATACAAGTTCACATAGCCAGACTGCCAACATTAAGGATCAGTTTCTTAAAATCTAAGTCATAGTTCTCTAATTAGGAGCCAGATCAAACGAAGGCTTCTCTCCAAAAATAGTGTCCTCCAGCAATGGAGCCAGTTCTCCCTGCCTAACTTTTGTGAGGACACATAAATCAGAAAGGCAGACTGCATAGCAAAAAAGCTCCTCATACCAATCAGTGCATCAGTGAATCAGCGGTCCAGAAAAGTCTAAGTCTGCGTCCTCTTCCCATACCACCCCATATCCCCAGAACAAGCAGCACAGCTAAAGCTTACTTCTCATTGTACACAGAGGCGATCAAACAGCCTCTTAGCAGGCAGGAATCCCTCTTAGCCAGCAAACGACCACTTGGATTAACTGTAACCTCACCTCTCATGTAAAACGTGAGAACGTTCCAGAAGTGCTACGCAGAGGCATGACCCTTCCCCTCCCCTCCCATGGAGGAAGCCTCTTTGCAGCACCTGGACTAGTGAAATACTCTTGACAAGGCCCGTTTGTCGCTCTGGGCAGAGGGAGGATGCACCTGGCCTTAGCGCGTTATGGGCCAACAGGCAGTATTTCCCCAGCTCTTGCATGACAAACTGCCAGGCTGGAAAAAAATAGCTCGTAGTCAGGCTTCTTTTCTCATGCTGTGCCATTCTCTGCACAGCATCAAGGGTTACATTGCTAAATGGTCCGGTGGTAATTGTCGCGACAGAGAGTTGCTACACCAGGATACCACAAAGCTGCCTCCGTTTGAAGAAACTTGTCCCTTGGGAGTCAGACGCAACTGGATTTCACACTAGCAACATCGCCCCCTCCGCACACCGCTGCTTCCAAGCGAACACAGCCCTGCATCCTTTGTAGAACGCAGGCTCCAGTGGGTTTGAGTTCACTCTTCCCTTACTGGATTTTTTCCTGCACTTCTGTGAGCAGCAGAAACTGTGGGTGGACCAGATCTCCGTCACATCCACTGGATGAGGATTGTCACACAGTTCTGCAGCACACCTGAGGCAGCACGAGATTTCTTACCAACTGCACATGATAACTGAGGACAGAGCAGTCACTCAAAGCCTCCCTCAATGACCACTTCGATTCTGGGATGTCCTGCTGCGCGCATGAGCAGAACTGTTCAGAGCAGTGCTCCTCCTCTTGATACTCATTTTAAATAAGTCATCATTCTCAGAAACTTTCAAGATGGTCCACTGATTTAAAAGATATCTAATCGCACGATCTGATTTACAAAAATAATCCTTACTTAAGCACCCTGCTTGCTTTATTTTTGAGCAAAATACTGTGCAATTCATATATATTCTTTGAAATGCAGCAGTCAAATGTAACACTTCACATCAAAGATGACAAAATTGCTGCTGCTTCCTTTACTTACATTCCCTGCATTTCAGATATTGGACATTTTCACCTTACCAAAAATCTTAGGTTTAGGGTTGGTTTTTTTTTTTGCATTGAGTGAACTGCTTTTCTTTATTCAAGTTATGAAATTTGGGCTGAGTTTCCCAGAGTAGGAACTTATCTATAAACAAGTGCTTAGTACACTTACTAGCTTCCTTTTCTATGTTCTCTCCAAAATGACAAAAAGGATTTTTCAGTTAAACTTTTCCTGTAATGTATTTTAATACAGTTTTGGGGCGGGGAGGGAATTGTCTTTGTAACAGGTTTCTAACCTCAGCTTTCCAATTTAGATTAAGAAATCAACTTTTCAGGCAATGCTACAAAAAAAAATCAAGAAAACTAGTTTCTAAAATAACATTAAGACATTGTTTTAAACTGAGCTTAATTCCCCTGAAATTGGTAGAGCCAATTTTGAAATCGGCATTAGAATTTTTAAAAGCAGAACTACATACTCAGTGGTCAGCAGCAGCAGCACACATTCTAACATTTTAGCTGAAGCATCCCACAGGTGCTCTCAGTTGCAGTGGCTTTAGCTAAGAGACAGTACACTGGCTTGTGGTCTCAAAAGTTTTGTGGTTCTTTCCCTTTCTTTTACCACTTACTTCATTATTTTACCCGCACAGGGGGAAAAAATAAGAGAAAGACTATCCAAGATGGTAGGGGTAGGCTGTGGCTGATGTATTTGCTGATGACCCCTGGCCTTTTTACTCATTTTACTGAATCTGTTGCTTAAGTTACAGTTTGTTTTTTTTTAAAAAAGGCGCTTTTTTTTCCCCACTTTATGATGTAAAAATATTTAGGCAATTGCATGCCCATTTCCTTGGTACGTATTCTACTGTAACACTTCCTGCCTGTGTTTTCTCTAGCCACCTCCAACTGCAGTTGTGATTCCTGTCAATTTCAACTCCATCCCCAGGCTAGGAGTTGCCCCATGGATTTAGGTGTCTGGATTTACATACTACAGTGCCACCTGCCCTACTTCTTTACAAAAGCTTTCAGCACCTCATATCTTACCTCTACTGAGCATCGATGATGAAAGATTCCTGCGTTGCTTCCTTGCATTTTGAAATGAAGAGAAGTTGCTAGACATATTGATGGACATACTGCCCCTTCAGGACACCTGGCATCTCATATCTGCTCTGAAGAACACTGTCCCAAAGCAAATTAGGACAAAGCTGGAGAAATGACAGGGTAGTCCTAGCTGGTCAAACTAATACATTCCAACACCACCTAGTTACAAACTGAGTGATAGTGAAACTGCACAAACTATCTGTATCATGCTTCTGTACACTGGTTATTTCAGTTCTAATACTTGTTAATTTCTTATTATTTGCTCTGGTACCTGTTACAAAGGGAAGGCTTGCGGTACTTTGCATATACTGAAGCCTCCTTAGAACATTAGGACCCCTGTGAGTCTCAAAGATATTTTTCCCCTTTATTTCCTTTTTACAACAACCACATTTGAAGAAGTGGCCATTTAGTTATTGTATGTACAGGGACAGGAAGTTATGACCTAATTTTAACTTTGGAATGTAGAGACAAACTGCAACATTTTATTTTATGTCTTTGAGGCAGGTGATATTTTGTGTCAAACAGTACGAATATTTATCAATTACCCCTTCCTACAGCAAATCCTGGAATCATTTCTTTTGATGCAGGGTCATAAAGGCTCCTTCACACTTCTTGCACTTGCAACGCTGATGTTTCCTCATCACCCTGACAAGCAATGCAGAAGTCAGTGGCAAAAGGTTTTCTTCTGCTTAATTGTATGCCTCCACATTACCCTGTGTCATGAAATAAAAAGCTAGACAACACCAACTGTGTAACCTTGCTGCTGAAACCTTAAATGAAAGGAGGACAAATACTAACCAACAACTTTGTGATCAAGTTATTTTTACTATGCCCAAAATAAATATTAATAATTGTGTCCTGTATTATCCTCTGTTGCATACAAGAACAGGGAATGCAAAGCCCAGGGCTTCTTTTTCTCACAAGAGTGATCAAAGGGCTTAAATTAAACTGCAGGAATTAAGAATGTTTCTCTGTAAAAGCATTTCTAGAAATGCCAGCTGGGACTTAAAGTGAGCTACCATCACCTCCTCCCCCAAGGTTTTCTTCTTTTGTCAAATGCAAACAAATCTACTCTTAAATTGGATTATAAAACTGTTTCTCTGTAAAAAAATGCTATTTTTTTTCCTAAATTAGAAATTAAGAAGCTGATCCTGCAAATCCTTGCAAGGTGAGAGGTTTTCATTCTTATGACTGAAGCTTACTACTCATGCACACAAACACCTGTAAGACTATCTTCAGCTTTCAAATAGACACCTTGAATAGTACAGGTACTCTTTCCCCAGTGGAGTAACTTAAGCACATGTTTACCCTTAAGTAGAAAAGAAGTAATTTTAAATAGCTCATTGGAATGATCTTTCTGTAATTGTTATTCACATTTGAAGGTAAGTGTTGTATTCATTGTAGTTATGACACAAAACCAGACAAGTTCCTCTTTTCAGCTGTGTTATACTGGAACTAAACACATGCAACCAAATGAAGATTCTGGCACAGCCTGTCTAATGTGCACACAACAGATCTTGAGGCATTGATCCAAAAGTATATAAAGCTGGAAAAAGGATGACACTACCTAGTATCTTCAGTGGATTCAGATGCAAATACAATTTCTTACAGTCGTGATATTCAAAACAGCAATGACAACTGACTCATTGCTTTCTGCTGAATACCGCATGTTGGAAAAGCATTAGGTAGGAAAAAAGAAGTGTAATTTGCAAAAAATAATTATGATTGTGAGATGATGACCTCTGAATACAACGTACATTTCAGAAGTGACTTCTCCCACTTGCAAAGCCTTTGGCATAACAGAACCAAAAGAAAGGATGGGAGACTAGGAAATGCCCCTTTTTATTTTGGTCATCAGTATCTTCAAAGGTGGTTAAGTCCGTCTTATAGTTTTACAATCAGTCTTCTAAACTGTTATTTTGTACTCAGCATAACCCCTAGCTGCTTCTAAAAATAATTTTCAGTGTTTGTCTTCCTGTGACTTCAGATCAAATTCTGCTTGTTATCAGAAAAACAATATCATGCAAATAGGAGAGCTGTACAGTCCACCTTTGCTTTGACAGACTGTTAATATTTTTTAACAGAAGTAAAACAAAACCACTTCAATCTCAGTTCTTTTGGGATTTTGCAGTTATTTCAAGAGAAAAACTGAAGCAATTATTTACTTTTATGTATTTCAGCCATTTTTGAGCATTCTAACTGATTCCAAACCCTTTAGTTCAAACTATTTTGTCTTCAGCACACTATAATCTTTTTCCCCCACAGGATAACTGTCAGAATATAAAGCACACTCAAACTTCCTTATTTGTCTGTTTATCTCTCAATGCTCAACAGAGGGATGAAAAAAAAAATAAATAAAGAAGTCACAGTTCCTCTAAGTGGACTGCCTCAATGTACTCTACGCTGCTACAGTTTATGGCCTCCAAGCCTGTAAAAATACATGGCTTTGCATGCTGATACTAGCTCTGTACCGGATGGCTGTGCAGATGGATTAGGTTGCAGATTCAACCCAAGGGCTCAGGAGATCTAAGCTTCTGTGGATAAAAAGAGCATGAAAGAAGTCTAACAAAAAGGAACACTTTAAAAGAAATTATGAACAGTTGGTTGCCTTAAAAGAAATAGTTTTGTTTCAAAATGGCAGTATTTTACAGCGTACCATGTAATTCAGCCAGACTGGCATACCACTTGCCACTCTCCTACTGCAGTCAGTGTCACCTAACAAAAGTATTGCTTATCTTTGTCCAAAGTAATAACACTTCAAACTAATCTAGCCAACTACAACACAAAGTTTATGCAGTGCAGTGCCAAAGAAGAAAATTGAATAATGCTGGCAGAACACACAAGATGAAGAGCAACGTCTCTGGCACCAGACTCGTAGTATTCAGCTACTTTCAGCACTTCTAAAAATACACTACGGTTGTTTTCCTGGAATCAAAATAGGTAAGTTTGATAAGAAAGAAACACATTTTTAAAGACGTTTTGTCAGGCATCAAATCTTTGATGTATTATGCACCATTCAGACAGAAGCCCTACTTCTTTTGTGTACACTTTGTTTTGTTTAAAACCTATCACCACAATAACGTATCAAAATACAATGAAATCTCTTTTTTTTTTTTTTTCTTTTCTTTTTTTTATTTAAGTTCTAGATTTAAGTTCCTCAAACGCTGGGCTAGCGGTACTTATTTTCAGAAACACCGTAATACGGGCGAGGTTTCAGCCTTGCTGTCGAGCTGGTGGGTTTTTAGCCGGCCGCTCCCTCCCGGACAGGAGTGCCGCCGCTTCGCTCCCGCTCCCGCTCCCGCTCCCGCTCCCGCTGCCGCCGCCCGTCGCCCCGCTCAGCTGCTGAGCGCTCCCCAGCGCCAGTCTCTCCGCCGCTCCCCCCGCGCTGCCCGCCACCCGCGGTCCCCGCGGCAGCCGGCAGCAGGGCCGCCCGCCCCACCCGGCCCCGGCCCCCTCGCCGGGGAAGGGGCGTTGGCGGCGGGTGAGCCGCCGGCGGGGCCGCGATGCTGCCGGCCTAGCGCCGCTACTCACCGCTCGCCGCGCGTCCCTCGGCCCCGCGCCGCCGCCTCCTCCCGCCGCTGCCACTGCCGTCGGCAGAGAGCCGTCGGGGAGGCAGCCCTCGGGCGGGCGGCTCCGCTGTGCCGCGCCGCGCCGCGTCGGGGTACGGCCCGCAGCGGGGCTGGACTCGCGCTTCGCGCCGCCGGTGCCGCCGCTTCCTCGTTTTCTCTCGCAGCCGCGGCCACTTCCTCAACGGGGTGTCGGCGCGCACTCCCTCCTCCTCGGCGGGCGCAGCCGCCGTGCCCCCGGCCCCTCTTTCGGGCGGCAGCCCCGGCGGGAGGACTCCCGGCTCCGGCTCCGGCGGCGCGGCATGGCACGGCGCGGCGCGGCGCGGCGCGGCACGGAGCGCTGCAGCGAGAGGGTGTCCGTCTCCGTCGGACCCCGCGGCACGGGGGCTGCTCGGGAGGCTGCGATGTGGGCCGCGTGATGCGGCCGTCCGTGGGACCCCATGATGCGGGCCTCCTGGGTAGCCTGTGACTTGGGTCCCTGTGGCAGCTGCCTTGCCTCGCCGGCGGCTGCCTTTGTTCGATGGACGTGCTGCTGCTCAGCTCCATGCTTGGGATGGAGGATCAAAGAGTATCGAGTGTGGTGTTCTCATAAGGAGAAAAGGAGCACGCACACTTTTGGTGAATATTGGAAGTACTTCTGTGTACTTTGGTGAGAAAACGACTCTTGGAGGGTTTCCTTTTGGAGGGTTTCCGTTTGGAGGAACACAAGGGCCTACCATAGCACAGTATGTCCCTTTCCTGTTACGTTTCACTCCAAAGCCCCCCATATTTCAATGAAAAATAATTTTGTAGCAATTCCAGGTGTGAAGGAAACTCCAGTGTGCCTAGATGCTTAGTTGAAGGAAAGTCCCTCTTCAAAGCTTCCTCAGCACACTATGTGACAGGGAATTAATTCCTGCTGCACGTGTCCTCACACAGACAAAAGGTGGCAACTATCCTTTGCCAGGGACTGTCCAGGGAAGAACTGCTCCCACTGTGGGTCATGCAGGGCTGATGAGTGGCACGAGGGGCCTTGGCTGGGGCCCGAGTGGTCAGGTCTTCTTCAGCTGTGACTGTGCTGCGTGACACAGCATCATGTCCCATGATGGGCAGTGCAAGTGGAAGGATAACGTCCACTTCCTTCTTCCCCATAATAAATCACTGCTAGCAGTAATGTGGGATACGGGCGTTATTTTCAGTGGCGAAACACAGGCTCTCTTTCCTCATCGTAAGATGGAACACTCCTTATAGTTAATAGAGCCGCCAAAGAACAAAACTCACTCATTTCGTAACAGTTAACAAAGTCTCTGGTTTTGGTCCATTTCAGTGAGACTTTTGGTAATTGCTGTAGTGTTGAGGTGTTTCTTATTGGCACTGCCTACATGTTAGAGAAAGGAGAAGAACTTAGAAAATCTAATTATTGGATGTGTTTTGATGGCACAGGTCTTTTCCTATCAACATCCAAGAGTGAAGAGAGCATAATCTGCAGGAAATAGCTTTTGGATAATCATTATTGGACTGTGAACTGTTTTTATCGTCTTAAATCATTGAAAAATTCATCAATACTGCTTGGCTTTAAATTATACATGAGCAATTGTGCTGGACCTGGCTGGGATGGAATTACCTTTCTTCATAGCAGCCAATATGGTGTTGTGTCTTGGATTTTGGCTAAAACAGTACTGATAACACACAGATAATTTGTCTGCTTGCACAACATTGAGACTTCCTCCATTTCCCGCTCTGCCCCTGTCACCAGTGTGTAAGTTAGAGGTGGACAAGAAGCTGCGAAGGGCCAGGGCCAGGACAGCTGTCCCCAACTGACCAAAGGGATATCCCATACCATACTCAGCAATCAAAACTGGGGATAGATGAAGGGTAGAGGGGTGGGGCTGTCTTCCAAGGTGTATACTGCTCAGAGACTTGCTGGGCATCACTGTGTTTGTGGGAGGTGGTGAGTGACCACCTATGCATCACTTGATTTTTAGGGCCTTTTTCCTTTCTTTCACCTATTAAAGACACCTGTGTGTCTTTATCTTGACAAGTGACTTTTCTTGCTTTTGATCTTCCTATTCTGTCCTCAGTCCTGCTGGCCAGGGGGAATTGAGCAATTGACTGCTTGGGTGCTTGACTGCTGGCTCAGGTCAGCCCATAACAGCAGTAGAGGGGAAATCCAGTAAGGGAAGTAAATATTTTTTTTATGCCATCCACAGTTCCCTTTTTCTTTCATTTCATGAGAGATTTAATACAAGTAATTGTGTTATGGAGTTCTGCTATAGTGATTTTTGGTAAAGGACTCACAAAGTGGAATAAATAAATACACTAATGTGATACATGAAATGTTATGTGCTATCATAACATATGTGTTATCATTCTGAAGCTTTTCTATGATGAGTGGCTGACTCTATAGGAGGCCAGTAATCGGTAAAGCAAAATAATTCCTCTTTTTGTCTGGCAAAATTTCATCAGAGTGTATCAGGGGTTTCTGGAAAGATTAAGTAAATTTCTGGAATCTCTTGCCCAACATGAGTGCATCCAGTAGAAACCAGTAGTTTGTACGTAGCCTCCCACTAGCTGTGTAACTACAATAATTAACTCTGCAATCCTCCATACTTTGTGGAAGCATCTGAGGGAATTTCAATGCTTTCATTACTGCAACATGATTTGAAAGACCTCCTTTCAGGAGGCATAACAGTTTGCTTAAGACCAGGGTATATCTATTGCAGTGGGAGGCTTTACAACTACATGACCATGTGTCATGCCAGTCAATGCTAGTAGAAGAGGAGAGAGACGGAGCCTGGGTGAAATGCCATGTCTCTTTCTGGTAAAACTTCAAACCTGAAGTTGGACTTAACTTTTACTGTAGACAAAGTCCAGATTTCTCCTGATATAAAAAAACTGAATAGTTTCTCACATACGATGACACTGTTACAATCATCAGCTGCTCTGGTGGTTCCACATGTGATCTGCCAGTTTTTTCTGCGTGGTGAAAGCAATTTGGATGACCCATTGAACTCACAGGACCTAACACATAGAAACAGAGAGATATTGTCGTTGGTAATGATGAAATTTACACCACTGGTTTATTTCAAATCTATTTTTCATCCTATCATGAATCACGATAGAGTTGGTTAATTTATTTACAAGAATATACCCAAACCAAATTTCTTTACTATACTCACTCTAGGACCAATATAATTTATAAAAAGTAATTGTGTAACTGAACCTCTTCAAACCAGAAGTTTGGAGTTATGAAGAGTCTATTGTGTTGCCTTCCCACTATCTGTCTTAGTTGTTACAGGGAATAGATGGTTAACAGAAAATACAAGTAGGGACGTTGAAATAGCTACCATACTCAAGCATTGGTATTTATTTCATTCTCCAGAGGGAATTTTTAGGTTGGTTTGTGGCTTACAGGTGTGGTGGAATTTACAGATGTACTTTTGCAGACATAGTTTGAACTGGTGGAATTTTGCTCCAGCACAAAGAGTACTGCTGTGACTTACTCTCAAATTAATTACAGGCTGAAGCTGAGCATTTTTTAAAATTCTGTTTCTGTAGTAAGGAATGCTGTAAGCTAAGCTGATGCTTTGTTGTCTGAGTGAACATTAAATTATCTAAATTTAAATTATCAGAGCAACAAAACACACAACACCACAGACAGATAATCTCATTTGAGGTTCAAATTCTTGATACTTGACCATACCTACAGCTAAAAGTCAAGGGTCTCTATGATAGAAGCAATTAGTGTCAGTAAGATGAACTCTACATCTATACAAAGAGAAGAAGAAGGCAGATGTGACTCATTTTGCCTAAGGAATGTAAAATTTGTGCACAGTTCATTGAATTCAGTCATGGTATGAACAAAACTACATGCTATTTGGGAGTTATTTATTATCTACTTCATTTTAATTTGACAGTGATTTGGTGTTAACACAATAGCAGTAAACAACATTTGGAGAAAATCAAAAGCACCTGAAAGCAGTGTTGTGACACAAAAGCAAATGTCCTGTGTTACAGTCAGAAAGAACTGAGCTGGATCAGAGGCTTGAAAAAGTAAGGACCATAATCTCATAGCCTTTTTCTGTTATCCAAGGAGTAGCAAAAAGACCCCTATTTTACATAAGAACCAGGCCTGAAGATATTTCATACATTGTAAATATCAGCTATTTGTGTTCCTGTAAGGATTTCACTTACTTATATCTGAATTTAAGCGGAAAACAGTAGTGGAAATCTCTAGGGAAAATTGAGTACAATTACAGAGAAATAAGCTGCAGGAGATATGCAGCAAATTAATTGACCTGCCTACTCATTGTGAGAATCTATAAATTATGACTATTTTGGTTATATAGTAATTTACTGCTTTGAGTAGAAATGTCAGTAGGAATATTCTTTGCTATATGAAGTTAAGAAAATTCAGAGCTATCAAGGTATTTTCTTTATCAAGTCACACTAAATGTAATGATATCTGCATTATTTAATGTATATATATAACTATAACAATTTAAATACCACAATTTTACATGCAGTAGCCACATTTCTCACTTTTCCCCTTTATTTTTACCTTAAAACAAAAAATGGATCACACTCATTATGTATGTCTGTTGTAAAACTGTGGATAGTTTTGTTCACTAGGTATTACGAGTAGCCTCAGGATGTACTCATTACACATAAAAGATCATGATGTAAGAAGGTATGATATCTACATTTTTAAATTTATGTGGGACAATGCAGACTAAGATTGCAGATTAGTTGAGAAAACATGTTTTCAGAATTTGTATGACTTTACAGAATACATAGTTATGTTAAAGTTAAGATGTAGACTTGGGCCAGTCTAGTCTTTATGACTTCCTATACCACACGCCCATAGCTAGTTATCAGTTCTAGCTTTTGTTTTTACAGCAATGATGTGTCTGTTTAAACCAGTATTAAAGAATGGTTCATTGTTTGAGAACAATGGCTGAAGGAAGCAAAAGCATATACAACAGCAAGATATGATAGGACAAAAAGCAGGACGTTTTAAAAATTGTTCTTTAAAATAGTTGCCTAATCATAGCACAGAAAATAACCGAGGAAGTGGGTAACAAGAAGCTGATAATCGATTTTTAAGTGTCAGGTAAAACCCTTAAGAAGAATTTATTAGCAAAAGAATGGGTATGCTCTGCTTTGGATGAGAACCATAAAGGTAAAAAAAAAATGCATAATCACTTTCAACTATCAGAAGATTGAGAAACTATGGGGGAACGTTCTGCTTCAGCACCATTTACAGAAGCATTTCGGTAAGTAAAAATACTGGTTTTGTAACCTTCTGAGAGCCATCTTGGACTGTCTCAATCAGCAAAACAAGAACAGTGTTGGAAACCAGTATGTCAGAGCTGAGGATTGCATTGACATAAAGTCATACCATCTGTGGAAGCCTTTTTTTTCATCACTGGTTGTGTCCTGGCATGCTAGAGGATGGAGAGCACATTTGTTTAGTCCTGTTCCATTTGGGATTCCCCCTGATTGAGGGATCAGTTAATGGATGGGGTAATCCACCTTTCCAGCTCTTGTATACTGTAACGATTAGTGCCTAGACAGGCATTCCTGTGCGTCCATCCTAGGAATAAAAGAGCAGAACACTACTGGGTGGAAACATACTGTTAAGAGGGACTTCATTGGGTTAGGCATGGGGGTATTATTTTCTGTCATGCCTCCTGGTCATAGGCTTTGGTATTCAAGCATCTAAAATTTCTTTCTAAGACTTCATATATTCATGTGCATAATAAAAGTAGCCACGCTTAACCTAGGACAACTGTGAATAGAGACGAATGGACAAAACCTACAGATCCTTAAGAGTATGTAGAAATAGAAATAGAATAAATAGAATATAGGAAATAGGATAAAATGTTCCTAGTGTAAGCCTACTAGTGGCACGCAAAACTATTTTTTTATTTTTGACTGAAACATCGTTGGCCTTAGTATAACCTGTAAATAGTACAAAGTACTTAAATGGTACTATTTTTGTGTTTATATACATACTTACAACTAATGTGAAGTTAATGCTGTATAAGCCAAACTTATGGGACTCTTCTACAGTATTTTTCCCAAATTCCATGGTTCAGAGAAACTTTTATTCATTGGGTGTCCTATGTCATGTCTTTGTTAATGAGCCCTTCTCTAATCTCAAGGGTTGAGGAGCAGACATAACAGAGAAAGAGAGAGCAATTGCAAGAGTCAGCTCGGATCCAGCAGTAGTTTTATTGTCTGTTAACGTTTATCAACTCTTCTCAACAGATCACTGTGGTCTAGGACCTCGTATTTGCTTAGACGCAGTGCTGGCGCAGTCTACATCTGTGCATTTATGCTTAATCTATTAAACCCTCTAGAAAGTGAATTAGCTGTCATCCATAGGGCTCAGAGCTAATAACCTTAAACTGGACCCACATTGCTCCCTGAGGAAACAGAAAGAGTGTTCTCAATAGCAATAAGTACTCCTTTTTGTGAGAATAGGTTGTGGACACATGACACATGCAGTCTGTCTCGTCACGAAGCCAGCTTATAATTGTCACAGATTCTGACTGATGCACAAAAAGCAGATGTACTATTTCTGGACTAGTGCTAGCCCTGGAAGAGGTTTGATGCATTTCCACATCATTGCACCTGAACTAATGAGTCCTGTCAAAACTGAGCTGACCTTGCATCCCTGTTGTAGATATTCTCCCCACTAAACAGCATTTGCACCTCTAACTCAGGATTCACTGTAAATTAATCAGGCTATAAAATATTATAAAAAATTTTTTATAGTGCAAAATATTAACTATATGTTCTCATAACCTATTTTCCTGCATTTACAGTCAGAATAAACACTTCCTTAACGCCAGCGCCCTCATGTATAATTTAGTTTTAGTTTGTTTGCTGCTGCAAGGTAGCTGGGGCCTTCATGCTGAAGCAATATACCTGAGATGTTGTAACCCAAGGAATATTTTAAAGCTGAACAAGTAGCACTTTTCAGTTTTACATCATATTTTGTTTACTGAGACTTGATTTAGCACTGTCTTAACTTTCCCACAGCCTTTCTCTGAATAAAAACTACACTAAAGTTAAAAAAAAAAAAAACAAACCTGAATTGTTCTGAATATGTTGAACACTGCTGTCTTTTCCGTGGTACAACTGATTTGGGAATCCCTCACTCATTGAATTGCAAGAATGGTCATGTGCCTTCTAGTCTATAGGAGGAGCAGAAGTATGGCTGTTTAAATAAGTATGTCATTTATACTGGTACTCATTTCCTAATTTTGGACATACAGTAGGATTTTACTGGAAAGAAACTGTCCTTCTAACAGCTACAAAAATGCATGTCATCAAGAAGATGGATTTTCTGCCAAAAAGCAGGATTTCACAATCAGAGGTTACTAACCTTGAGATTTTAGGTTTATTTTCTTTGTTTTCATTTAATCCATACTCTAAGAACCATACAATATAAAAACAAAATTTGGTAGGGTCTAATAACATGTTTTCATCTGTATGTGTACATGTTTACACACATGTACATATTTTAAATGTCTTTAAATCAATCTTTAGTGGTCTATCTTGAACTAAATCAGTTTGAACTCAAACATGCCTTTAAAACCACACTTGCCTTTAGGATTATGCAAAGTCATGAGAAAGAATTAAATCAGCATCACAATAGTTTTGTTCTTTTCCTCTGTGACACTACAGATAAGGTCCAGCCTGTCTGTGCAAGAATGGAAGCAGCACATGGCCATATAAAACCTTTAGACTTCTAGGGGACAACCCAGGAGGAACATCCACTTTAAGTTAAAAATAAGGGTCCAGAAGGCAGAACATTTTAAAATATTTAGAATGAATCATGAATATGGGACAGCGAAAGATCTCTTTTATCTTCCCTTCAGAATGTGAAACTAGGAAAAATTGTCTCAACCAAGTTTCTGCCCAAGATGATGCAAGTGCACATATAAAAACACTTGTAAGTTCTTGAGAACTGAAACTGCTGGGGATCTCATAGTTTTAAAACAGAAAGCAGAAGTTAGCTTGATTTTAATCTTATTTACATCGATTTTATACAACAATGACTTCTCTATGTCTAGTAGATGTCTTGATTAATGCTGTCAAAATTATCTTTTATGCCTATAATATATGTTGTTTCTAGCCATGTTCATAGTGAAATTAAACTGTTAAGAAGCTGCAATAAGAAGCTGAATGAAGAGGCTTTATATAAAAAAGGAACATTTATCTAGATTTTTAAAATGTGGAAATGATGCTTGAGTGAAAAAGAAAAAACAATAGTTAAAGAGTGGTGCTGGGGGGGTCTTAGTCAGACACTGTGCTGCAGGCAGCCCTCATTGGGGGTGGAAGTAGAAGCGCTTAAGTATGTCCAGCAACCTTAACCACACATGAATAATGACCTTTCAGATGTGTCACGACCACAGCCCTTCTAATAGATTGTGGGTGGTAAAGAACTAAGGCGTGCTAAGTGCTAATTATCGAAAGCTTGCTCTTTTGTTGTTATTCCTTTTTTTTTTTTTTTTAATTTCTATTTTTTTTATGCAGCAGGCATAAGAAATTAAAACCTAACAGTTTGAAATTTGGAGTTATTTAAAAGGACCAGGGTTCTTCAGCCTCTCCTGTGTAGTAAAATGGGGTGGTTTTGATGGGGTGTTGAGCAAAAACCAGTTTTCTGTATATAGCATTTTTCAAGCACAAATCTTTAAGGACCATGTGTGAATGCTGTACTTATTATCTTCACGTTATAAAGGGGGAAACCAAACTTTGAGACTGGAGACAGCTATGCAACGGAAAAAGTTTGAAGGCAGATGTATTCAAAAGACTTCCGATGGCTCCAGATACCCAAGTAACATTCAGATCTGGGCTGGGGTGTTGAATTCTCACTGAAACACCTGGAGAAGTTGATGCTTGGCCCTTAGTCCCTAGTCTGACTCATCTCTTGCAAGTCATACAGCAGTGTAGAGCCCGGGTTGTCAAAGCAAAATCTGTATCTGACCTCTAAATTATGTGGTTGCAAGGGTGGAAGGCATGGACCATGGAAAACAGAAATCAATGAATCCCAACAGTTTTTACAAAAACACTATAAACAAATACTATTGCCCTTGATTGTATTCAATCATTCTTCCATTTTATGGTTTTTCAAAGAATTTAAAGGCAGCTCCATGGTGGTTTCTCTTTTTTATCAGTCTCACCAGCCAGACAAGAAAAGTTTCATAAAGAGATGCTGATGGATGAAAGTGACCGTGATTGCAATATTACAGGTTAGAGAAATATTTATGCTCTATCAGCTGTCCTTGGACTCTATTTTAAAGAGGCAGTATTTTCATTGCATTTGTGAGATATACTGTATTCTCACTGGGGACTGTACTTTTATTCAGACCTCACTTCCAGGCCTTTCAAAACCTAGCTAGAAGAACATTCAGGTTACTTTTTCCCTCACTTTTTTGAAACATACCGCTTTACCTTAATTACTTCTCTCTTTACATGAGCTGCAGCAGTTACAGCCAAATGGCTATTGCTTGCCCGACTTAATTCATGCACCTTTTAAAGCTTGAAAAATGGATGAATAGGAAACTGGAAGAGGTGCTCCTAGTTGGTCTCTGGAGCTAAGGAACCACACACGTTGCTGAGACCACTAGTTGGGTATTTCAGGAGAATACCAGGCAACGGATCAGGAGAGAAAATGGGAGATCAGGATTCAGGACACCCCAAAGATACTTCCAGATTTCTTCATAACACGTGTTAAAAGCCACAGTGGACTTCTGCAGTGATTTTGATTGCATGGAGCCAGTGTTTTTTATTACAGATTTTAGTCAACTTTGAGGTTAACCCTGTGTTAATATTTTTTAAACTCCAAGTGCCTTAGTTTATGACATGTATATAGTTGTAATTGTCTTTTTCTAAGTTTTCATTAACTCATCTTGGCTAATTCATATCTAAACACTTAGAAATCTGTGCCAAGCATGGTTTTGAACAGACTAAGAGTTCCTCTGTATGTATATATATTGCTATAAGGCAGTGGTAGAGTCCATGCCTCTAAGGATAGCTGATTTACTTTTCATGACTTCCTACATCCACACACACACACATGTGGATATTTGGAGTTCCTAGCATTGCCTTCTTGCTTGGCCTTTCTCTCTTTATATATAGCCATAATACATATATCCTTCATTTGTGATATCTGAACTACTGTAAAACAGAAAAATGGGCTCTCATCTTTTTCAGTAGGGTAAATATCAGTGGAAGGACAGCACGGGGTTTTGAACAACTGTGCACTAGACTAATACATGCTGCGATACTACTTTTGAACTTCTGCCTCCTTAGTAGCACTGTGTGCTGCATTAAAACAACCAAGGAAAATAATTTATTTTGTGTTGAATACAATAAACTAAGAAAAATATTATGACAGCATGTCAAATCTATTTTTTGTTATACCAAATCAATAAGCATCTCATTTAGAAGTTCTGTAAAACATCATAAGTGCACAAAATAAGTTTCTGTTTTATTTTTTCTGTTCATTATTACGATTATTATTATTATTATTATTATTATTATTATTATTATTATTATTATTATTATTATTATTATTATTATTAATATAATACCATATAGGTGTATGGCATTTCAGGGATTTATAAGGCAAATCCCCAGCCTTGTGGGTGTAAAATCAAAGATGACAATAATTTTGAGTTGTGTGGATAGGAATAAGGTGAAAATAAAAACTAAAAAGGAAAAAGGCAAGAGACCTTACCTAAGGCAACAGTGTATGAGAAAATGCATCTGGTATGCATTGACACACATGTATAATACAATAAAAGGCCATTAAGGTCACTAAGTTAAATAATCAGAGTTAAGAAATGTTCGAATTTAAGGTCGTGTACAGAGTTTTAAGTCATCCTTCTTGGCTGGATCTCTCATAAGCCATCTTTTCCAGGAAGCCTGACTCATGGCATAGACAGGGTAGACTTGTTCTGCCAATGAATCAGGTTGCGTAGAGATGAATTCTGCTGATGGGATTCCTGTGTTATTTTTAGCTGGACTGGACATTATTTGATGAATGAGGGTTTGCCTGTGAAAGCAGTGCAATACCTTATATACACGTAGATGTTTAAAGGTCAGTAGTTCTGTACTGAGCCTCCTCTGTGGATACTCTGCACTGCAGCTGAGGAGGCCTTTCTGTGTGTTAGCTTCTGTACTGTCAGCGAGGAGGGCCCTTCCTCCCATCCCCCTGCCCTCCTCCCTCCCCGAACTGGGAGGGTGCCTGTGAGTGCCTGCACAGGGAGGCCGGGAGGACAGGTCGATGCCCTGCAAGAGTGGATTATAGCTTACTGCACTACATATTTTAAATATAGATGGGCATTAAGAGAAAATGAAATATTGATGAGTCGCTTATTAAATAACTGCCAACCCCCTTATGAACTGAATGAAGCAGGGTTCTTGTTGAAAATCAGTTTGTGTTTACACAATTAACGATTGTCTACTGTACAGTGTACACACAATGGAGTATATTATCGTTACACACGTGACTTCAGTCCTGACTTTTAAGATTTGGGAGCCTAACTTTGCAACTGTTACACAGAACTTAGCCAGACGAAGATAAGAAAACAAATATCTCACAAAATACCCCATGCCATATATCAAATCCTTGTTTCACCACACAGAGGTACTAGAATTCATCACTGAATGGATTAAAATATTTTTAACATAGCCAAAAAATATCTTTAGCATTTTGAGGGGAAAAGACAAGCTGTATAAAGTTTAAATGTGAAATTATGAAAGATTCAATTTTACACAGACAATGGACTGTGCAAAAAATCTCTCTTAGAGGTCATGGTCTGATGAAGTTATAAGCAACTGAAATCAGGGCCTTCTGGAAAGGTCATGAAACTTGTCTCTATATAGCTCTATGACACCATCTACAGCACTTGCCTTCTATTTTTTGTTTGTATTCCTGTTTCCCAAAGGCTAAAAATACTCAGAAATTACTTCAGGACTAGAAAGTGAGAAAGGGGAAAAGCTAAATAAGTTTTTCATATTATTTTCTTTTATTGAAATGTTCTTTCCTGCTTTAGAAATGTTCTTGAAAGCTCTGCTTGTCAATATAAGTGTTGACAAGAAAACTTGTGAACCGTGTGATCACCTTAACTGTTTCATCCCAGGTGCACAAACTGAAGAAAGGCAATGTATACATCAGGTAAATATGAGTAATGTGAAACGGGTGGCTGATGACTGGTGGTTATACAGAAGACTTTGTCTACATGAAAAAAATGAGATATCTGCATAATGAAAATCATTACCTCCACAAAGGTATTTAACTGATAGCCCAGTTAATAGTCTTGGAGAAAACAGAAAAAATGGGCACTGGGATCTACGTACACTGGACACTAAAAGCAACTGAGTTGAGGTTTACCAGAGGCACAGTATTTGAATAGTGTTACCAAGCTGAAACTATGCCTGTTCTGCAAATCAGTTTAAAAGCATCTTTCTCCTGGACTGCCAGTCCAGTACTAGTAATTACTAGTAATGTCTGTCCACACTTTCTCTCCTTTTGATTTACTTTCTTAATGGATGACAGTGCTAGATTAGCTAAGTTAGTTAGCTGTAGAATGCCAAAAATAATGGATTAATTAGACCTTGGGGTCTAAAATAACTTTTTGAATCCACACTTCTGTCAGTCTGAGATGGCAGTATGTAATATTTTCTTATGCAAATATTTGTTGATTTAGAAAAAAATTTTTCTTGATTAATCAAGAAAAGCCAGCTGCTGCGATGAGGAGGACTTCTTGAATGTCATTCTGATTAATGGTTGGCCTCGATGATCTTATAGGTCCCTTCCAACCTAGACAATTCGATGGTTCTATGATTCCGTGATCTCACCGTAAGCGTTACTCAGTCACAGTAACAGGCAATAACAGAAAACTGCCTTCTCACTATGCCACACATTCCTTAACTAAGCTCTGGTGTGAGAAAAAGATTGCCTTGGAAATGCCAGTGAGGCAGAGCGCTGTATGACACGACTGTGCAATTCACCACAGTAAATCTGTCTGCTGCTGTTTTATCTGTAAAATGTGGCACCTAAGATAAAAAAAAAAAGCCAGTTTGCACAAAAAAGAATGTAAAAAGCCATAGGAAGGTCCAAACTTCCCCAACAACAGTGGAACAACTTCTACAGTCCCTGCGATATACGCTCAAAGAGGTGTGGTTGAATATGTAGTTATACAGTGCTGCGGGCTTTTACTCAAATGACAAAGTAGAACACAAAGTTCAAGGTATTACCATTTTTCTACGAAGAGTATTTATCCAGTTATGCCTGAATACGTAGTGTGCTTTATAAAATTGTGGGTGAAACGGGAGGCATTGCAGGTTGGAAAACAGTATTAGAATTCAAAATGGAAAAAAAATTGGAGAAATATTGGGAAAATTAACCCAAAATTTAACAGGAACAAATGCAAGGAACTACATGTGGGAAGGCATATAAATGGCACAAATGAGGGAGAAGACTCAGCTGCAGATAAGAGCCCTTCTGAAAGTGATTGAAAGGTTACATTTCATAACAAGCTCAATGTGAATTAAAAATATCATAATACTACAAATCACTGCAACCATTGTACTGGAATTTAGGAGGAGGAGAACAGCCAGCAAGGCACGTGAAATGCTCTTTCTGTTCTAGGCAGCATCACTAAAGCTGTGGGTGGAGTGCTATTTTCAGTTGTGGGTGCGTGCATTTCCAGAAACATGTAGGAAAACTCTCCAGAGCAGAAAGACTCAGAGATAGACCAGTCCAGTCTACAGAACTGGTGTGAGGTCCAGGAAGCATGTCCTGTGGGGCTGTTAACATCAAGAAGAGAAAACTGAACAGAAGACATGATGGTGACCTTTATGTAACAAAAGGGCTATAGAAAACAGGAAGGAAATAATCACTTCTCTCTGTCTCTGAAAAATTAGCTGGGACAAGAAATAATATGCTTATAGCTGCAACCAAAGACGTCCAGTACAGAAACAAGGAAAATCATTCTAATAAGGAGGGCAGTGAGTAATTGAAATGAGTAATGTGGGCAGGTTGTGTAATTACCGTATCTGAAAGTCTTCAGAAACAACTCTCTGGCATGTAGCTCACACAATCCTGTGTTGGAAAAGAAGCCTGACATGGAAGTCCTCTCACTGTTCCTTCTGGGTCTAGTTTTCTACAAGTCTGTACACGGGGATATATTAAATTATACTTCTACAGTGAAAATTAGATTAATAGAGATCCACGCTAGTTTGCATCATGTTGGCACTGGGAACTCCTAGCACCAGCCATAGGCAAATGTTCACAATCCTTAGTTGTTTCCTGACTACACATGAAGTAATCTTTTGGCCTTCCTGGGTTCAGAGGTTGAAATCAAAATCTTGTTTCACTAAAAAGACATAACACAGAAAATGCTCCCAAGATGATATTTTGTTAACTGTTATTCATAAAGTCATAAACTGCATAAAATAAGCTGGAAAGATCTCTACCTCGGTACACTGGTGACATGTCACTTTTTGCAGATTTCTTCCATTACCATTATATCTTCCAGCAATAGTTGTTCTGATGTCCTTAGCTGAATCTCTGTGAAGGAAGGAGATTTGAAATATGAAGCTGTAGCTGTACAGCTTCTCAGCAGTTAAGCTATAGTCTGACAGTATTCATAGTATCACCTAATGCTTTCAGTTTGCCTTAGTTTATTCATTAGGATGTTTCATGTAAAGAGAAATTAAAAGCCAAAACTACAGGTGGTGGACTTCGAAGGATGATTTTAATTAAAAGGTACTATGCCAGGATATTTTTAAAACTCTAGGGTAAATAGAGGAGGTTAAGGACATAACTAATCTGTTTAAAGTAATTCTGGGAGAATCCACAGGTGAATTCACTGAGAAGGATTCCAATGGTAACGTACTGTGTGGCTCTTTGGCTTGAGGACTCAGACTGCCTCTCTTGGGTTTGCCTCCCTCAGCAGGTTGTCACAGCCTTTGCTGGTTGCTCTCAAAGCCAGAATTTTTGACTCCCTGATCACTGTGATATCACTGACATTTTTTGCATTGGTTCCTTCCCAATCACCCAGTTTAGTAGCCCAAAGATAACAGCTTATGCATGGCTTGTTTGGCCAACATTGATTTAAATGTGAATTCTATAATATATGTATATTCTATAATACGTTCAAGAGACTAAATGAACCAGTTTACTTTAGAAAGGAACAACAGAATGACTTTTTTGTCTAACAACATTCACTTCTTGACCGTTCTGGAAGCACCAGTGATGCTTGATGTGGCAAAAAGTAAAACACTTTAGACACCTGCCCATTGAGAGTCATACTGAAAACACCCCTTCATTTCACACAAACCATCGATAAGTCAGTAGAAGATAACAATTTGATGCTGAATGAGGTTGAAGATTGCACGGTGATGCTCTGGTGACCCATTTGTTATGAATTCATGAGGCATTTAATTTCCCCAGATTTCACCCACACCTCACATATTTACATCGTCTGTTATGTACAAGAGTGAATTCAATTTCCTGCAAAGTGCCTAAACTGAGAAAATGCATGGCCTAATCTTTTGAAGTAAAATGCCTGAGTGAAAAGATGAATCTGTAGGGACACAATTCCAGATGACAGAATGAGTGTGTCATGCTTGGAGGGAGCCTACTTGAGGAAAATACTTTGTGGTAAGTTAGGATATAAATTTACACTATACATTTCTTACTCTACATGAAGACTCTATGTCAATCCACAACACAGAGAAAGGGTGAGAGTCATCCCATCTAATTTCAGACATTTTTCATCATCTAATTAGTATGTATATTTAGTATAGGTCAGTCATCCAGAATCCCACAAAGGAGAAAAAGGCAGTGCTGAAAGATAATTACATAGCAAGGTAAGCGTCTAATGTAAGTGGAACAACTCATCTTCTGTGTATCTCACTCTTTCTTTAGACTGTGGAGACAGTTTAGGCAAGATGCCTAACTTCTGAATTGCTGAATGATGCCACCTGAGAGCTGTGATTCTTTCCTCATTGCGACTGGCTTAATGAAAGCCTAACTGAAGGTTTACAAGTGGAGCCATCTCAGTTACAGGGTTAGCAACTTATACCCATAGGTCACACTTTTGGAAGAATACCAAGCTAAAGTTATTGGACATACACTTTGACATGTGGGTTTCTGTTTCATAGGTTTCTAGAATCATGTCCTAACTTAGATTTTTATATATAAATGTTTAAGGAAAGAGACCAAAATAGAGGAACAAAAGATGCAAACTATTTTCTTACTCTTGGAACAACATACCGCAGATAAATATTTGCTCTGATAAAACAAATTAAGTTCTAAACAACTCAGAAATTATTTTTTTTCCAATAACCAGGAAATTTCTCCTTAATTGTTGTCAGAGAAGGACTGTGATTAAGATGACAAGACTGTAACTTATTTGAATTAATGAGCTCAACAGATGTTAGAATTTCTTTCAGTGAAGTGTGAGAACATTCACTAGTAATTAAATAAAACTGCATGTTCTGTTGACTACATGCATTCTTACAAATGACCAGGGACATTTATATATTTAGTTAAAGTTAAGGATTATCATGCTATCAATTTATCTATAAAGTAAGCAAAGTTTATAATATATTTTCCTTAATATTGGTGTAGTTGTGAAGACAAGCATGCAACTTCTTTTTTAAAAATGAAACATATTAATCTCTTCAATGCCCAAACTAGTTTATATTGTCTAAAAACAAAAGACTAACTTCTGCTTTGGGCTACATTTTTTGCAATCCAAATGAAGGTCAATGAAATTGTATGTAAAGTCAGATGGGTTTTACAGAGTTTATTTTGACACTGCATCTGCTATCTTGGTGTCTTAGCTGGGAGGTGTGTTGACAACTAATGTAGGTTCAGAAGATTTTGTAAGTATCAGCATGACAAGCCTCTATTCTGTGTTCTTTTTTATTATTATTATTTTTTAACATCAATAGGAAGATCAGTCAAGAATACTGTCTTCCAAAATATTTGGAGAGAAAGATGTCAGTATATTTTAATGCCCCTGTAATTAGAACAAGCTATAATGATTAAAAAACTCTGCTATTAAACATCAGTAACTGAACTATCGCTGACCTCAAAAGGCAGAAAAGGTCTTCTCCCAGAGGAGAGGAGAGGAGAGGAGAGGAGAGGAGAGGAGAGGAGAGGAGAGGAGAGGAGAGGAGAGGAGAGGAGAGGAGAGGAGAGGAGAGGAGAGGAGAGGAGAGGAGAGGAGAGGAGAGGAGAGGAGAGGAGAGGAGAGGAGAGGAGAGGAGAGGAGAGGAGAGGTACATCAGTGGCAAGCAAATGTTGTGGATTTAGAGCTAGCTTTAGTCAAAACATCTTTGCAGAGAAGCCTTTAACTGAGTGTGCTGGTTTTGGATGGGATAGAGTTAATTTTCTTCATAGTAGCTAGTATGGTGCTGTGTTTTGGTTTTGGGCTGGAAAGAGTGCTGATAATACAGGGATGTTTTAATTATTGATGAGCAGTGCTTACACAGATTCAGGGCCTTTTCTGCTCCTCACACTGACCTGCCAGCGAGTGGGCTGGGGATGGGCAAGAAGCTGGGAGGGGAGACAGCTGGGACAGCTGGCCCCAGCTGACCAAAGGGATATTCCATACCATATGATGACATGCTCAGCAATAAAACCAGGGGGAGGTTGGTGGGGGGGATGCTGCTCAGGGTCTGGCTTGGCAGCGGTTGCTTGGTGGTGAGCAATTGTTTTCATTCACATCACTTATCTTTCTTGGCTTTTATTTCTCTCTCTCTCTGATATTTTCCTTTTCATTATAGTTTATTATTAATATTATTTTCATTAGTATTTTATTTTAATTATTAAACTGTTTTTATCTCAACGCATGAGTTTTTTCAATTTTACCCCTCCAATTCTCTTCCCCATCCTGCTGCGGCAGCAGTGAGTGAGTGGCTGTGTGGTGCTGAGGTCATCACTCTTATTTTGGGAATCACTACTTTTAATGCAATGTGTTAACTAGCATTCCACACTTTTTAGAAATTAATATAATATCGAAACTGGCACTTAGAAGGCAGCTTTTACAGATACAAGACAATTGTTTTTTCTTAGAGCTTGTATTGGTCCACTGTTGTATGCACTCAATAAATGATTTATCTCCTCTCCGAGCATAAAGCATGCTCTGCTGTGTCCATTAGGACACAGCCTTTTATGTAACATCACTTCAGGGAAATATGGTGATGGCTGCTATTCTGAAAAAGACCCGAAGCGAGGACTAAAAATTCACCAACTCTAAGGCTTATTTCTTTTTTCAGGTGGCTTGAAAGGTACTTCCACAATCAGATGTCTGTAACATACTACAGCATTTTACAATGCTGCCATCACTGAAGTACCACTTAATGGGCTTCAAGGAGTCTCCATCCTTCATGTCAGTGGGAAAACACCTACCTGAAGTACATTAGTTTGGTTCCTTTTGTATAATTTTCTTTGGGTGCCAGCATAAGCTAGTATTCAAGCAGGGAGCATCATACTGAGATTTCTGTGGAAAAACTTAGATAGAGGACTTGCAGCATTTTTACCAGTTCCAGCATATTGGAATAACTTGTTATCAATATTTCTATAAATTTTGACCACTGCAAATACAGTCCATTTACTTAACCCATGTCTTACCTCTCTAGGCTGGTCAGGTGGTAAATTAATTTGCTATCAAAAGCTGTATTCATAGCTTCATAATGTAGGACATAGTGTCTGGAAAACTGTTAAGTAATCCTTTTAAAACAAACAATGCTTCCTAGTACATCATATTTCAATACTGAGCAAAACTTAGCAGGGTAGGCCCTTAGTAAGTTTTAGCAGGAGTAAGATCCCACTCACCTTAAAAAGCACAGGGGTCCATTGAAAACCCTCACTTCCTTTTCCTCCTCCATCTGTCTGCACTTTTCTGAGCAGTGTCACAGAGGATTTTTTGCCTGTGTCCTGCATATCCATTTGATGTCATTCAAGTTATGTCAAATCCTGTGATTTTCAGGATGGTTACAGAATTCATTACTACATTTGACATTTGGTAACTTATTATCTTGGCAGTGCTAGGTTAATGGTTGGACTTGGTGATCTTAAAATTAAAGGTCTCTTCCAACCATTATGATTCTATGATTCTACGAGTCTGCATCTTGCAGGAAAAGAATTTTGTCTGATGCTTCAGAGGAATTGTCAGAGGTCTCAGTATGGTGCTGTTTATGTAAATCCGTGGTGGAATGAGTGTTAGGTACCAGATTATTTGGTCCTTTTCCTCCGTTCTGCCAGGCCAGATGCATGCACTGGGAGACAGCTCACACGGTTCACAGGGCTATTGCAATTAATGCCATTAAGTGGTGTCATAGCTCAGTTCCTCACTTAGTACTAAATACAGTATTAAAGGAGAGGCAAGTAGTCTGCAGTCTTGCTGTAAGCAAGCCTCAAAAGGGAAAACCGGCAGTGCTCCACACCTCACTGCCTCCAGATTGTTCCTGGTGCCGTAGGGCTCAACAGCATTTTTAAAAGCTTCTATTCCTTTCTCTTTTCTTCCCAATTATGAGAATTCTGACATATTCTTCTCACCTCTCTTGCTTTTGGCTCTGCTGCTGGAAACACACAGCATGGAATGCTCAGCTTGACCTGGCTGAGTGTGTGTCTAAGTATTCCTTGATGGCTCTGTCTCCTACCCTCCCGAAATCCTGGTTCCTGGTGTACTGTGCAGAGAGATTAGCTTGGGTTCTGTGAAATGTCCCAATACACCAGTATTCTGTTGACAGCCGAAATCACGTTTGGTAAACCAGGCTGCCAAGTAATCTGTAAAAATGTAATTGCCCACGTTAGCCTGCAGTTGACGTATCAGCACTGTGATTTTGGACTCAGTTCCTGCTTGTTTTTTAGGTTCTCTTCCTCAGCTACATGTCCAACAATGCAAAAGCCTTTCTCATCCATGTTTTTAGGTACATGATATGAGATATAGTCTGATCTGAATGCTAACACACAGGAGAAAGTGAGGGTTTCCAACAACCTGGACAATAATCCCTATAAGTAGTGCACCACAGTGGAGAACTACAATTTCATGTTGAATACATCTGAAAATTAACAGTTTGTTTCAGTTCTACAAACTGATACACTTTTGCCCTGAAAAAATAAAGAAAAGGGCATTTTTTGTTCACAGTTGTTTACCTGTTCTAGATAGAAATTTTTGCTTCATGCTCTCTATATATTGTATTATATAGTTTATGTTCCACATCTGACCTATAATAGAATTTTTGTAAGGCCTGTAGAGGAAGCTGTGCCTTATATTTTTCCTTGAGCACTTTGGATTCATTCTCTTTTTTTTTTTCTAGGCTTTTCTGTAGAATCTTTAGACTCTTGGTTTTGCAACTGTTTGTATTCACCTCATCAAAATTATCTAGGGTGTATTTGCACATAGATGCTTATGTATGAGCACACAATCTACTTTTTAGTTACATTTCTCCATTTTTATTTGCCAGCTGGAACGTATCTTTAGAGATTTTGGTTTGTTCACATCAGAAAAGAAATTCACATTCCGTATCAAGAGGGATTTTTTAGGGAAAATGGTCTACTGACCAGAGACTGTCACAAAAGACGTTGTCGTGACCAAGTAGTCTAGAATGACCATAAAGTTCCATGTATTTGGAGGAAAAATTGTAAGTCACATTTCTTCTGCAATAAATGCAAGTGTGTGTGTGGGGGGGCTGGCGGGCACAGCATTATATCCTAAATCGGTTGCCCGGTTGTAATGGTGATGGACACCATGCAAAAACCGGAAGAAACTTTATGCTTGTTATATTCCAAAGCTGGAGTTCAGTGGGATCTCTGGCTGAAAAATCATAAGATAAAGTAGAAAGAGGCATGAAAAGTAGATTCTGAAGCAAATTTATCATGACGTTTTCTCTCTCATGGTTAGGTAGGTCAGGTAGAAGGGCAAACACAGACCTTATGATTTTGTTTATGCACTACTATATCACTTAAGGGGAAAAAAGCTTCGGCTAGGAATAATCTTGTGTCATGTGATTGTTGTAGAAAAAACATTCTATATTACCACTGCACTGTTTTATGCTGGGTCCTTACTATTTTATACTGCTGTTATTGTAGAAGTGGTTGTAAGGCATGAAAGAGGGCTTACCTCTGAAGTGTTTCTTGCACATAGACCATCATGGAAAGGTAATAATGTTAACAGAAAAAGCTAATTAACTATGCATCAAGGAGAACATAGGAACAGGAAGAAAATCTAAGAAGAAAGCATGTCAGCCAAGAGCAAGACTCGAGCAAGACTCTGAGGGTCCCTCTCTGTGTTGTTTTTGTGTATAGTTCCTTTCCAGTGAGGACTCATGCAAGATAGTTAAATAATGAGGCGAGAAGGAAGCACACCACGTAAAGTTTCGAAAATGATGTTAACCTTTGATGTGGTGAAAAGGGATTTGAAAACATAGTGATGACAAGTTTTTGTTTGATAGAATATATTCAGACACAGTGTGAAAACTTGAGTTCCTAATTCTTTACAGGTCATAAATTAAAAGTTATTTGTTTCCTCCTGGGATATTTTTGTTTCCGTTTTGGCTTTTGATTGTGTTTTGTCTTTTTGTAAGTTTTTTTTTTTTGCATGCTCCTCTAACAATGCACCGTGATGGATTTTCAGCTCAGGAATCTCGAACTGTGAATAGGGAAGGTATCATGTGCAGCTTTAGATAGTGGTGGTAGGGGTAGGTTGGGACTTTTTGTACATCAGTTTACAGTCTTCAGCTGAAATAAATATTTTTAGTATCTCATTTTCCTGAACCCCAAAGTCTCATGTGATGTCAGCAAGACAGAATAAAATGCTCATCTGAGTTATACTATAAAAACCAAATATAAACTATAGAAGTTTTACATTAAGCAAGTCTATCAATAAATGTTGTTATTGTTTTACCAGCTACACAGACTTTTTGCCCTGCCAACGTTTGCTGGAAAATTCTGATTTCTCTCTCGTTTATTGGCTTTCATTCACTGTAATTTGATTGTGGAGCCTCTATATCGTATCTTTCCTTGATGTTCATATAATTTTGTTTGAGTCTGGATGTTATAAAACAAAGAACTATTTATCTTTTTTTTCTATGCTTTCAGTTTAAAATCACTGTTTTCTTCTCTTATACTCTGCCATGCTATGTTCACATCCTACTTGTAGTCTGTGGGGCTGTTGTAACTAGTCTTCAGCTGGTCCGTGGACTAGATTAAACTGCAAAAACTACATAGTAGGGTTTTTATGGCATGCTGGGGTTGCAGTGCAGAAGAAATTTTGCACCTCAACATCGGTACGTAGCACTACATGCTCAGAAATCACAACAGGTATAGTCATTAAATAATGCATTGCAAAGAAGTAAAAGGTTATATTGGATTCCTACATACACTGTGCTGTGAGTTTGAATCTTCTTTGGTTTTTTACTTTTCTCTGCACACAGGCTACTGTCTGTACTGCTGAGGAGATGCTGTGATATTATTTGCCACCATTAAGCTAATTTTTAATCTATTTGACACCAATGTCAAACTCTCGCTTCTCAAATAAGCCAAAAGGATTGCTTTCAAGCTGTGGAGGAAATGACTCATCAGAGCTTTGATTATTACTGGTTTGGTAAAAAACATGGACATGAAGGAACTGAAGATCATTCAAAATGAATGAATGAGGGATGTCTTTCACATTTCTACATTATGAAATGATAGACAAATTATTAGTGTTTATCGTTGATAGCAATTCAGGGACATTATTAAGCCATCAGCCTGAGACAATTACTACATACAAATCTTATCTTGTCGAGGTCAATCTAAATGAACAAGCAAGATAGCAATGCCAAGCCTTGTGCAATTTCCTAATGAAGGAAATTCATGTCTCTCTTGCTTAACTGCATGATTATTTCAGGACCACAGAGTAGCTGCTGGCTGCTGGAGACATGTATTTCACCAATGCTCACAGCCTTAAAGATCCCCTTTGTAATTAGGTGGAGAAGCAAAGAAGCACAAAGTAGTCATCCTCCAAAATCCTGATATAACATCATTCCTGACACTGCATCACTGTGCTGGAGTGTTCTTTTGTAGTTGTATAGCAATTTACATGTTATGGCTGGCTGACTGTCAGTGTGATTTCCTCTTCTGATCAGGTCTCAGGGTGGGGCTGTGATGCAAACTAGCTTTTATAGATTGGAAATTTCTCAATTTCCTTGGGAGAAAGGAGGAACTAAGTGCCAGGGAGAGCCTGTGTGCAGCGGCAGCCTCTCCTGCCTCTGCTGCCCCAGGCCTTTGGCTGCCTGTCCTCAAGGACAGCCCTGATATTGTGTGCCCTTACATCATGCTCCTGGAAAAGAGTTGTGTGAGAAAGAGCTGGGAGATGTCTTACTAAAGCCTACTTGCCTTGGCTTGGGAGCCACTGTGGAGCTCAGACCCTTGCTAGGACTGCACCACAGCCATGACTGTGACCATGCCCAGCCACCCAGCCTCGTGGTCCTGGCCACCAGACCTGACGTTTTGGCTTGGCCTCACACCCGCCTCAACCCTGTGACTTGCCCAGCCATCATGGGCCTCTTGGCTGACCCTGATTACTGTCACTGGCCCTGCCCTGCTCTCCTGGTGGCCAGTGACGACACTGCCTGTCCTGCTGCTATCACCCCAGCTATGGGGCATCCCTACCTCTGCAGAGCAGCTGCCCCTCGCTGCTCCCAGACACTACAGCCTCAATCTTCACAGACAATTGCATGTGCAAAATAGTGCACATTAGGGTTAGGGTTAATAAAGTACTAACTTTATTTATGGAGTTATTTGAAACCTTACTGGATGCAACCGTCTGTCAGAAAAGGCATTCTTGTCAAAGGCCAGATCTGCTGCCAGGAACTTTCACAAAAAAAAAGAAAACATTAAAGGAAGAAGCCAAACTCTCTGCTTCATTGATGCTGATTTCATGACTTCTAGAAGGTATTATAGAAACCCCTGAACAAAAATGACTGAAAGATGGCGCCATTTCACATTGTAATAGCCGAATATTTCAGTGACTCCATTCTGAATTTAGAAAATAATTTTTGCTATTTTTTTCTTCCAGTTGAGAAAGCAGAAAATTAAAAAAAAATAAAATAAAGAAAATTTTTAAAAAAATTAAATACTGGAAATTCTAGAAAGCATGTCTATCTGGTATAGAGATATTCCAGAAACCATAACAGAGGTATGCTAACATCAGTTTCCATGGCTGTTTTGTTGGAATTTAAATCTCTAGCTTCAGCATTGGTAGCACTGAGTGCAAAAAATCATGTTATTGTTCAAACCATATCATGTAAAAAGTAATGCAATTTTAAAATAAGTTTTGTATTTTTATGTTTTCTATTTTCTTTAGAAATTGGATTTTTGCCTAGTGCCAGATTCCTTTTTTTTTTTGAGAGAGAGAAAAATTCAGAGGTGAATCACTGATCTGGTGCAGCTGATAGCAAAAGCCAGTAAGTTTTATTGATTCAGTGTTGTGAGATGAGTCACGGTGGACATACACATTAAGCTCTTTTCTGCTTCTATCTCTAACCCTAGAACTCTTCCCAGGACAGAGTCTGCCTCATTATGAGAGCAAAAATGTACAATGCAGCTGTTTTCAGTGCCCTGCCATGACAACGTGGGAAGAGAAAAAGAGAGATAAAAAATCCTGGAGGTATTTTGTCATCAGCAACTATGAAAGTTTGTCAAAGCATGTTGGGATCAGCTGCTCCAATGTGAAGCAAGAAAGACAGCTCGTGAAGAGTCAGTGCCCAGACTGCTATACCAAGGGCTAACAAGATCGCTTAATCAAATGCTAAAGGTGGAGGATGCCAAAGCCCCAAACAGTATTTAGTTCATATGTTGTCACAAGGGAAAAGAAAAGGAGGATGCCAATGACTAGCTTGAAGAATAGCTATTTGTTTAAACATGGAAAATACTGCTCACTAAACTTCAGCGGTAATTCATGAAAATGGCTAGACGAGTTCTCAAGAAACAAAGCCACCTTTGCGGTTCTGGAACTCAATAACAAAACTGTATGAACCAAGTACAGTGTTAAAGCTGTTCAGCTGTCTGTGACAGGGTCATCAAGAGTAGACTAAAGTAGCCTGTGGTCAATCCCATGCCTTTCCTCTAATGCATTTTAACTTTCATTGAGGAAATGCTGATAAATTCTGTGAAATTTGTTGGTTTCAGAGGAGAGGTCTGCAGAAGAGACAACCTTGATCCTACAAAAACATTAAGCAAGGTATAGCAGTGAGTAGGTCCCAAATTATTTTATGCACAACACAGAAACAAAGGCACATACACATATATAAGTATGTAAATAGAGAGTGGGGAATATTGAGGATGCAAAAGATTTCTTCTGAAGAATGTGGCAGGGGAAGCAGCAGACACTCTTGGGTTTAGGGAAATGAGGGCTCAGTATTATTTATACCATGACCTTGTTCAAATGGTTTGTTGACAGCAATAGGACTTCAGAGTATCACTTCTCTGTCTCTTAAATATAACATTTGCTGGGAAGAAAATTTGGGAGCTGCAATTATTGTTTAATCTGTGTCTGGTAAAATACTCTTATCAATACTTCCAGGATGTCAGTGGAGACACTCAATGCCATGGCCAAGTCATGTTATGATCAGGAAGATAACGGTGACTGATGCCAACCTCTCCTAATGTGCAATGTTTTAGCACTGAATATAGTGTCCTGAGATGTCATCATAACCGTTTTAAGGCAGAAACAGATGGAAGAGAAACAGGAACATTTTCACAAGCAGCAATGACACGGCCACAGACCCAACATCAGAGACACAAGGGTGTCTTCGTCAACAAGACACTTCCTGCACAAGACACTTTATCCCCGATGAAGCAAGGGATTCATTATCATTTCTCTGCTGGAAAACAGATGCAGAAGTGAAAGTTCAGTTTTCTGTGATATTTTTTTACTGCACAAAGAATATGTTGAGAATTAGTAACAGGCTTGTGTTTGGAAATGGGCTGGAATTCACACCCTCAGGACTCGTCACTCAATTGTCAGCTTCCTTTCCGAGAACAGACTAAGGTCTGAAGTCACTGGATGTGACCATAATGGAGTTATTAAATAATAACAGCAACAGCAAGCAAACCGCTCATGATATACAGAAGTAAAGTTAGTTCATTTCCCTTTGCGGGTTAAGAAACTGTTACTTCAGCTGTTTCCCTTTGCCTGGCTTTCCTCTTTAGTGCTGACTCAGAAACAGGTGAGCCAAGGATGGATTTGTTCCACCATATATTGATGACTCCTCTTTAATATTTTCCTTAGAACAAAAAGGCTGTTTTCTTTCTTTTTACATCTTGAGTTATAGGCGACATTTTGTATAAAAGAAAAAACTGTTTTCAAAAATGTCACTAATTCATAAGTAGCATTTTGGCAACTTCATATCTTGCTTAAAGAGAACTCTTGCAGAAGTGATAATTTTTCATTTCTTGAGCTGGATTTTTTACTGTTTTTTTTTGTTGTTGTTTGGGGTTTGTTTGTTTGATTTGGGGAGAGGATGTTGCCTTGTACAACTTACACCTGCTTAAGGTCTTTTACACAGAGATTTACAGATTCCACCACAGGTAAATGTGAAATATGATTCATTACAAGATGATAAGACTGTTTGGAAATAGAAGGTAAATCCATCCATAAAAATAATTGCCTCATTTTATTTTGTCAGAGTTAACCATTTTCCATGCACATAATCCTTTTCTTATACTGTAAAATACCAGTAGGACTAATGTCCAGCTTAATTATACTCAGCATGACAGAACTGAGTTGATATGAGGTGAGAAACATCCTAATCCTTATGCCACGTAAATGCACTGATGTTTATAATCTTTACATTGTAGAATCCAAAGCTTCCTTGACTCTTTTTATAACTGTTTGTAATGCTTACTCGGAATCAGTCACACAACACGAATGGCTATAAACAGAGACGTGCAAAACAACTGACTCAATCTGAAGCATGCCTGTTGCACGTGTTTGGTTATGTTTCTCCGCTGAAGCTGGGTATGTACTTTTTCTCTGGTCACCTGAATGAAACAGAGTATTTCAAATACAGACTGCAACTGAAGGGGGGTAGGTACCATTAGGTGCTATACAGGAGCCTGAGAATATGTTCAGTAACTGCAGTTGCAGGTGAGTAAAAGGCACAGTTTCTCAGAATTTTCACAGTTATTGGAGAGAAATGAACTTTACGCCAGGGCTGATGTACTTTAAAGTACTTTAACTTTTGAGTTCGGAAACACAAGTGTTTGCCTGCAGTAACCTCAGGTGTTAAGGAGAAAGCTGAAACACACAATTTGAGCTCCCGGCTCCCACATGACTTTTCAACACTGACTGAAGGAGAATAACCTTAGATGTTTTCTGCCAAAATATGTAAATACCACTGAAAGACACAATAATATGTTTATGAACTTATTTGTTCGTATAGTTTAAACAGAGAGTGCCATATGTTGGGGAGTTTTGACACACAAGTAGTAGCTGCTTCATGTGAAAATATCCCATGCAAAGCAACTAGTTGAATTTTTTGTCATCATCATCCATATTATTTCTGAAATCCCATTCTTCTCCTAGGTTTCTGGTGGTGAGAAGTTCAACAAGGCCAAGTGCTGGGTCCTGCACTTAGGTCTTAACAACCCCATGCACATTACAGGCTCAGGGAAGAATGGCTGGAAAGCTGCCTGGCAGAAAACGGCTGAGGAAGTTGGTTGACAGCTGCCTAAATATGAGCCAGCAGTGTGCCCACGTGGGCAAGAAGGCCAATAGCATCCTGGCTCCTGTCAGAAATAGTGTGGCCAGCAGGACTAGGGAAGTGATTGTCCCCCTGTACTTGGCACCGGTGAGGCCACACCTCAAATACTGTGTTCAGTTTTGGGCTCCTCACTGTAAGAAAGACACAGAAGTGCTGGAGCGTGTCCAGAGAAGGGCAACGAAGCTGGTGAAGGTTCTAGAGAACAAGTGTTAAAAGGTGCGGCTGAGGGAACTGGGTTTGTTTAGCCTGGAGAAAAAGAAGGCTGAGGGAAGACCCGATTGCTCTCTACAATTACCTGAAAGGAGGTTGTGGAGATGTGGAGGTCAACCTCTTCTCACAAGTAACAAGCGATAGGACAAGAAGAAATGGCCTCAATTTACACCAAGGGAGGTTTAGGATGGATATTAGGAAAAAGTTCTTCACCAAAAGGGTTGTTAAGCATTGTACCAGGCTGCCCAGGGAAGTGGTGGAGTCACCATCCCTGGAGGTATTTAAAAGATGGGTAGATGTGGTGCTTAGGGACATGGTTCAGTGGTGGTTTTGGCAGTGTTAGGTTGATGGTTGGACTTGATGATCATAAAGGTCCCCTCCAACCTAGACAATTCTATGACTCCATGATATTCAGTACTCATAGGTAGGTTTGGTATAAGAAGAATACGGTGCTGGTCCCTGGTACTATCTAATTCCAAAAATACTCACATTTGTTTTCTGGTGTATCCTAAATATCTCTAGTGTAGTTGGTGAGTGGAGGGAGGTTATTTTTTGTGTTTTGGTTATATTTGCTGTGCAAATGTCCAAACCTTCAGGAAATATTAGCTTATGTGTGTTTCAGTTCCTAAAAGTGTTCACATGTGATCAGTTTTCAGAAGCACATGGTTGGCAGCAGCCCACTGTTTTCAAATTCAATTACATCAGCCGTGTTGCTTTGCTTGAAGCAGAAAAAGCCTAACTGCATTTTCTTACTTTGTCACCATCCTCTCAGAGGACAAATATACTGGAAGATCTTTGCTAATTACATTTTCTGGATAAATTTTAAAAATTACATGGGACATCCTTTCAAAAAATGTTGGGTTTTTTTATTGGTTGGTCTGTGGAAATTGAATACATAAATGCACAGTACACAAATAAGAGTAAGGACTGTGATGTGGCCAGTAATCAGCACAGATTCAGTGACCACTGTAGCTGAGATTCCCAAATCAGGCAGCAGCATGTGTTTAACGAATGAGCAAGGCATCAGGCATTTTGGCCACATCCTTTAATTTGAATATATCCGCCCTGAATTTTGAAGTGGAGGTAGGGAACAGACAAAGTAGCTATGAAGACAAAGAAGTGGGGTTTTTTTTTGGTACAGTATTCTAAGCATATTTCCTGTTTACTACCTGAACATATTGTGGTAACATACATTAGAAATAGTGGAGTTATCTGACAGATGCATTAATTTCTGTTATAGGTAGTTACCTAAATGAAATATCTGATTTTTCAAGCTTTGAGATTTTGTGTATATATATATATAAACCACATTTGTTTATATATAAGTACATACAGAGGAATCCATACACAGAAAGCAAGAAATATATGATTTTCAAACGCAGTCTAATTAAACCCATAAAATTGCATGGGTAGGGGCAAATTATTGTTACTGGATTTGAGCTAACTGTCACAATACATGAATGCAAAAAATAATTTTGTTCTGAAAAATAATGAAATTAGTGGAACATACAGTAAAATTCCCCTTGGTGACATGTTACAGTCATCTAAAACGTTGTAATTCAGACAACTGCAGAAGAAGAGGTAGTTATAGAAAAGCAGATGCCCGCTATTTTAGCCTGCATGATTTCCTGCAGAGTAACCAAACAAGGCAGTTTTTATACTGTTTTTCATGATTTTTCAATGTAATCTGTTAAAACTGTGGTCATCTCTGATTTTCTGCACTTCTTGTACAGTCTGTTGAGGCAGAATGCCCTTTACCATAGCATCAAAGTCAAAGATGTTATTTTAACTTTCTTCCTGTTATCTTTGTCCTCTAAAGGGCTACAGACACAATAGTTATTATTTACTATTTCTATTCCATCTTCTGACTTGTCTTTATTACATGTTCTCCCATTTAGTACATTAGGTTGATCTCTCTGGAACCTGAAACTCTACCACGTTAGAAGCAATTTAGTCTGTCCAGCAGCCTCCTTTCATTTTCCTATAATGCAGAAATCTGGTTGCATTTAATAGGCTCCTGATTATAAATTTCTGTTCATATATGCTTAAAATGGAGACAAAGTAGATGAGGAATTTTCTTATAAAATAATAATTTTTATGACTAACACAGAAATATTTTATGATTAAGCTTTATCCATCAAAACCAGTAATCGATGTGATGAATACAGAAAACTAATTTGTGGTATTCTGTCAATGAAAAGAGCTCTGAAATGGTTGCAGGTATAACTTCCTCCACTCTAAGGCACCTCGTTATGTGAAAAGGCAATTTAAAGATCCTGTAATGAAAATAGCACTCTAATAAATTACACAGCTAATTCATTTGCTTGGCTTTGCTTTGTCCTGGTTTCCAAGGCCAGAATTGTGACAGTATGGCAAAAGGTGAAAGGATCACTGGGAGACCAAATGAGTTCAGCATTAGCTTAACTATTTTTTGGAGAGGCTGCAAAAGACAAAGCAAAAAAACCCCAACCCCCAAACCAAAACTACAGCATTAGTGCAGGCAATGCCCCTTAATGAGAAGAAATCAGTGAGAGGGCTGACATTCTTTCCTGTTGTAAAAGATGGACACAAGTTCAGAAGCTGAGTTTTAGGGCAAGTGTTTTGACATTAGCAATATGCGCCATAAATCATCGCTGCCCTTTTGTATCCCTAACCATCCTTCTCCCTGTTTCTGCTCTGCATTACTCAAGAAAATGCAGGACAGAGCACCGAATAGAGGATACTTTATTTTGAACTTCCAGTGTTGCTTAAAGTGTAATTTAGTATTGGCTGGTGTCATGGTTTGGCCTCAGCCAGCAACAAAGAACCACGCAGCCGCTCACTCGACTCCCACAGCCGTGGGAAAAAATCGGCAGAAAAAGGCAAAACTCGTGGGTTATAGTGTAATTTAACAGAACCGACAAAGGGAAGAAGAGAGAAAAACAGTAACACCGATAAAGGAGTATAAGAACGCAATTACAGTACCGCAGCGCACCGACCGGACCCGCCCCAGCGCAGCCTGCCCCCGAGTGGCAACTGACTCCCTCTCCCCGGCTAGCGCCTCTTATAGCTGGGCATGGGTCACGTGGTATGGAATACCTGCCTCCCCCACCGGCTCATTGGGGAAATTAACCCCATCCTTGCTGGAACCAAGACAGCTGGAATTCACACAGGCCACACTTAAAAAGAGCAGAAAAAAAATGTATTCTGGATAATTATTTTTAACACAAAGAGGATATATACTGCACCAACAATGGACGTGTCACACTATTGCTTAATCCATGACAGGCATGTTTTCTGAGAGCTTGCATAATGGCATAGATTTCACAAGGTACATACCAATCCTGAGTTCAAATGAATGAGAAACAAATCCAAATCGTGAGCCCAGCAAAGAGACAAAAAAGTCTTTTTCATATACCTGGGTTTCACTGGATGGAAGCAGTTACCCTCGAAACTAGACAACATGGAAGATGGAAGCTAGGTAATAACTAGATAAGGTCCTGTATAGTTTTATTGACTTGATAGAAGGTATGTGTGATATAAGGTTCAAATGGACTACTGCAATGTGGAAATCTGCACCTAAATGCCAAGAAACTCTGAGCCAGAGCAGAGTGCTAGTGATTTGTTGCACATTTTCACTGTTTTCACTTTCTTGGCTTTGTTTTTAATTAGTGAGAATGTTAGTACTGCAGAGCATTGCAGGTTAATTTACAGAGCAATTAAAAGTAACAACAAAAGGAGAAAAGATTATCTACTGACAAAATCAAAGCACATTAACACTGCACAAATCCCGGTGATTGTATGGTGGCCTGGTGTCTAGAAACACCATCTTGGGGAAAGGTTGAAGGAACTATTGCCTTAAGTGTTTTCTATACTCATTTAACCTACCTCACAAATAATTTTTTAAGCATGTCTTAGTTATTTTAATTAGTATATTTTTATTTTATGATTTCCACTGGCTACTCAAATTCCCTTTCCCACATTGTCACAAACCTCCACCAGCATATTGCTGTAGTACATTATTAATGTGACTTTGCACAGTACTGGAATCTCTACTAAACTAACAGACACTTTAAGGTCATCACGAGGCAGCAGAGAAATGTATCACATAGCACAGTCCAAGAAGATATCAAAAATATGCAGTTTCCAGCAATACATTTCTATGCTTTTCTTATTCAAAATAACTTTCTTCACTGTGCTTCTGGTTAAACATTAATTTGTCTGATATTTTTCTAAGACAGTTTCAATGCTTTCATTTGTGTGTGTATGTCTTTTCCAGCCATAACGATTCTATGATTCTATAAGATGGAAATTTAAAAAAAAACCTTTTTTTTTTTAAGCCACCAGACGTCAAAGTTAGTCTTATTGATACTCAAAGTTTGATAAAAAGATAAATTGTAAATGATTCAGATTTGCCTTTTGAATTCTAATTACTCCTTTGGGTAATGGTATATATTTGTAAAAACCTATTTATGTAATATATTTATGTAATTGTGTAATGTATATAGGATAAATTCGTTGCTGGAGTAAATCATTTTAGCACCACTGGTTTCAACAGAACTGCAACTAAACTGCTCAGTAGATTGCCTTTTTAATCCTTCCTTGGAGGATTAAAACCAAAGTGAATATCTTACCACATATAATTCAGCAATTAAAAAAAAAAATTATTCTCCCCTAGGCTTATTCTGTTTCAGGGTGAGATATTTTCAAACAGATTTTTTTTTCACTGCTGCAGCACCAGGGGACACACTAGGTTGCTATTATTGGCTAGTCAGGTGCTGAAGAACTGCAGAAAATGGAACAGATGGCAAAGTTTCACTCTTTGAACTCCAAAGAAGGTGTAATCTAAAATATGGTATAAACCTTTCTTCACAGCTTTCTTTGAGGAGTGCTTAGAGGGGGACCGATTCTGGTGCCTGAAGCCTCTCTCAGTACAGCTTTCTGTACTGAATTTCCAGACAGGCTGATGAACTTCAAGAGAACATCTTTAAAAAAAAAAAAAGATCTTTGGAATCTCATTGAGAAGCTTTCTCTTTCTGATTCCTGAGACAAATGCCTGGACACTATTTCTGGAAACTCCTTTAACAGAAAAGTTAAAGTAACTTGGGTTGAACCATGTTTTTCAGTGAAACCTGTCTAAAAAACTCAATCAGCAAAATGAGGCAGCCTTGAACATCACATTGAAGGCAGCTCTCCTGGAGGGAACAGGACTTCAGCCAGTTGCTGGGGCCGGCTTTTCCCTGTTGTGAAAAGAAGTATGTCATTTAACATAACATCAGGGATCATGCAGGCCATTCATAGTGTAACATTCTCATCCTGAAAGCAGACCAACAGGCTGTGAAGGAAAGCCCTCAATCTGCTGAGTTTATGCTACTCTTGTAGTGAGGGCACAAGAAGTTTGGCAGATTTCATTGTAGAAGCTGTGTTTTAGATCCTTGTTTTCTGCTGTTGAAGATGTCTGTGAAGAGTTCACGCGATTTGTGGTGTAGCTTATTTCCTTTGTAGGGGACCGATGGTCACTACAGACCTCATCAGAACATTGGATCATGTAAAGGCTTCACTGAAGTACTGATTGATGCAGGACTTTTGTGAATTGCACTTCAAACGTGCGTATCTTTTGCAGACTTATGCATGCTAATGAGGTCAGGGGAATGGTGTGGGATACACAGACCTATCCAAAAGTGATCAGTGAAGGCAAGGGTAGGGAGCACAGGGTAGCCTACCACTAGTAATGTGAGGTCACGACATGAACACACAGAATATTTTGGTGAAAGACTCCAGCTGGTTAAAGACTAGAAAGCAATGTGCAACTTGTTTTGATCAGTGTAAAGTCTTTGTTTGACTAACGTAACCTTTTATTTTGGTCACTATAAAATGGCAGATAAAAAAAAAAAAATCTTTGTACTGGCCCAAGAGATGGGTATTTGTGTTGATGCTTTTTCAGTGTTCCTGCCTCATCAGAGTGGGGATGGAAATCCTGTGCCTTGCTGACAAGAAATCAAATGTGCACTCCTGAACTGAGCTCTAGATCTTGCTGTGTGAAATAAGAGCAATGCCAGCACCTTCTGACTGTTGGCACTGTGACAAGGTCTCTAAATCTGACACTACTGGGCTAATATTTATTGAAAAATAATCCAGTCATGTAAGATTACTGAAATCATTAGGAAGGAAGAACTCTTGACAATATCCAGATAATCCTTTGTCAATACCGACTTTGTGAGGGACTCAGCTGTTGTACTTTGGGTTATTTTGTAGTGAGTGAAGATCAGAAGGTCATGCTGATGTTTTGCAAGGTAATAATAGCACACCCAAAACCAACAAAAAAAGAAGCTAGGATACTGCATTTCATCAAATTCCCCAAGCCAAACAGGCAAGTAGATGTAAAATTTTGGGTTAGTTGAAGTAACAAATTGCATACCTACATGGTCTGCCACAATGAACTTCCTATTGCACACCTATATGGTGTACACAAATGAACGTCCAGCTTTGAATTGGACTTTGCAGCTCAACCTGGGACCTGCTGGTAATGGGAAGCATCAGTCTCTGACCAGAGGAAATGCCATGGTTGTCACGTTCATTGGCAATAATTGTAAAGTTCACGAAAATCAAGATCTTTTTAATGAAGCACATGGATCTCAACACAGAAGCCTCTTGCAATGAAATACAAGCTATGGAAAGGACCAAACAGTTTCTCTCTTACTTAGACATAGGTAAAGGATTTCAATGAAATCTTTCAAACTATTCCTCTCCCTCTTGCTTTCTCTGGTAGCTCTCTTCCCTAGGGAAAATCCTTCATGGTTAACCCAATATCCCAGTTTAAGGTAGAACAGAACCAATTTTCTTTTTAGCAATTTTACGTTTCAGTTAACCTCTTCTAACTGACCAAAATTAATGGCATATTTTTCAGATTAGCAAGACATCTCTAAGCAAATCCTTTTTGTGCATGATGTTTCCATCCAAAATTTGATTCAATAAACTGTTTGCCTATTTCCAATTTGTATGCATCAACATAATTCTTTCTGAGATTTTAGTGAGAATATTTTATAAAATCAAATGTGTAATGTCCACACAGCAATAAATTATAATGATCAAGTTTATCTGTGAAATATCAGCAAATTTAGCAGGGAAAGAATGTTTTCTAGATTTAGTGAGATTGTGTTACTTACAGAATGATGAAGTTAATGCAAGTGCATTCTCTTTGTCTATGCCAGCAAAATTGATTTGGGCAGAATATACCTACATTCATCCGTGTTCCAGGACCGCAGCAGTGTTCAGAACAGAAAGGCCTCATTTATTTAGAACCCACTTATACAGAAAGGTCCCAGTTCTCAGCTTTGTAAACTGGCACATCTTGAGGTCTCATTGTCTCATTTCAATGAGTCTAGGCTTTCACTCACTGATTATTTGGCTTAAGGCTGCTTACTTCTTACAAAAAACTCTCCCCTACAAGGGGCGACAGGAACAGCAGTCTTCTTTGAGCTAGCCCTGGGTTATTTTATAAAACTGACAAGAGATAAGGCACACGTGTTTTGCTATCCTACATAGAATATTTTATATAGAATTTCAGTTTGTTCTTAGAAATCCCATTTCTCCATTAGGTGCTATTACAGAAAAAAAAATCTACTAGTCAAGTTCTATCTTCAACTGAAGTCTGCAAAGCCTTAGCGTAAGAACAATGAGAATCTGACCTCACAAGAATTGTTATTATGGCCATGTCATAACTGTCTAATACTTAGGTGGGCTTTTCAGGAAAATTATGTTTTTAGGTACACCGTTTATATACCTGAATGACTCCCTCAGCATAAATGTGGTAGTGTTAGTGATTGCATTGCTGCACAGTAAGAAAAGCTCTTTAAAGTCTTACCTCTGGCAATGCAAACCTTTAATCCTTTTGCCACTGTATAGACTGTGGGGTCTTTGGACATCTCTACATGCAGCGTACATCTGTGCAGTACAGGATCCAGGTACTAGCAGAGGTCCCAGATGTGCAATCGTCATGTCACTATAGCCATCACACTGCACTTGTCAATAGAATCAATTACTTTCAGAGAACTGCTGAGCCAAGACAGTTGTGCTGTTTTCAATTTTGGAGCTAGCTTACCTGGCACAGGCTCGAGTATCTCTGCACAGTCAACATTGTATTCTTTAGACATACTCTAAATGACCCAGAGCCTATTAACAAAGTCATACACCTTCTTACATCCAATTCTACCACCTTTCCTCAAGAGAAATGTTCAGAGAACTCAAGTTTTGATATAGCTGGTGCCTAGCTGGTTGTCTGCACAAAGAATCTCATGATCACAGTTACAGTCCAGGTCTTCTGAGGCCTGCAATGCTCCAAATAAAGCTATGCTGTTGCATATTAACAAGCTATGGTACAGTAACTGTGGCAGAGGAAAGGAGAGAATTAACTTGTAAAGATGGTATAACCTTTTAAAGTTTTTCTTCATTTTTTATGTATTAATTTTCTTAAATAAACATAATTATGCTACTCTGAAAATGTTCTAGATTAGCATTCCTTATTTCTTTTAGGGAAAGCAAATGCTATATATTCCTTTTATGTTGTGCAGTATAATAGCACACAGGCCACGCAGTGGGTAATTTAAATGAACAGCAGGCCTTCAAATTACACTGAAAAGGCTGTTATATTTCAAGCAGGGAACATTTTTATTACGGTCACATTCCTGACATCCTACAGGATGCATACACCTCTTTTCTTCTTTCATCATCTCAGACCAACAGGCAACCAGCTGGGATAAGCGGGCATCTCTGAGGTACCCATGAACAGTTTATGAATACAGGTACCGCACCTTTTTGATGATGGAATATTTTGTACTGAGGGAAAACTATTTTGTACTTAGAAACTCTAGCATAAATTGCATGTGGGCAGCCTCGTCATATACAATCAGTGATCCACAGTTGCATTCAGAGCAGACAGCTACTAATGGCATTATCCAGCCCAGCAAGGAGGGATTTGTGTAATGGAGCTTCCCAAAAGTATTAATGCAGCAGTGAATGGAGGTGGCAGGTCAGCATTTTCTGTTTGTGTTTGACCTTTTGTCATAGAATCATAGAATGGTTTAGGTTGGAAAGGACCTTGAAGATCATTGAGTTCCAACCCCCCTGCCATAGGCAGGCACACCTCCCACTAGAACAGGTTGCCCAAGGCCATGTCCAGCCTGGCCTTGAACACATCCAGGGATGGGACCTCAACAACCTCTCTGGGCAACCTGTTCCAGTGCCTTACCACCCTCAAAGTGAAAAACTTCTTCCTAATGTTCAATCTGAACCTTCCCTCTTCTAGTTTAAAGACATTCCCCCTCATCCTATCGCTACGTGCCCTGGTAAAAAGTCCTTTCCCAGCCCTTCTGTAGGCCCTCTTTAGGTACTGGAAGGCCGCAATAAGATCTCCCTGGAGCCTTCTCTTCTCCAGGCTGAACAGCCCCAACTCTTTCAGCCTCTCCTCATAGGAGAGGTGCTCCAGCCCTCGGATCGTCCTCGTGGCTCTCCTCTGGACACACTCCAGCAGGTCCATGTCCTTCTTATGTTGGGGACTCCAGAGCTGGATGCAGTACTCCGAGTGGGGCCTCACGAGAATGGAGTAGAGGGGCAGAATCACCTCCTTTGACCTGCTGGCCACACTCCTTTTGATGCAGCCCAGGATATGATTGGCCTTCTGGGCTGTGATCGCACACTGCTGGCTCATGTTGAGCTTCTCGTCAATCAGCACACCCAGGTCCTTCTCCTCAGGACTGCTCTCCAGCCATTCCCTGCCGAGCGTGTATTTGTGCTTGGGATTGCCCCAACCCAGATGTAGGACCTTGCACTTGGCCTTGTTGAACTGCATGAGGTTGGCTTGGGCCCACCTCTCCAGCCTGTCCAAGTCCCTCTGGAGGGCATCCCTCCCCTCCAGTGTGTCTACCTCGCCAAAGAGCTTGGTGTTATTGGCAAACTTGCTGAGGGTGCACTCAACCCCACTGTCCATGTCGCCGACAAAGATGTTGAACAGTACAGGTCCCAGTACTGACCCCTGAGGAACGCCACTCGTCACTGCTCTCCACTTGGACATCGAGCCCTTGACTGCAACCCTTTGAGTGCAACCGTCCAGCCAGTTTTTTATCCACCGAGTGGTCTATTTGTTGAATCCATGTCTCTTCAATTTAGAGACCCAGATATCGTGTGGGACAGTGTCAAACACTTTGCACAAATCCAAGTAGATGACATCAGTTGGTCTTCCCTTGTCCACTGATGCTGTAACCCCTTCATAGAAGGCAACCAAATTTGTCAGGCATGACTTGCCCTTGGTGAAGTCATGCTGGCTGCCACCGATCACCTCCTTGTTTTCTACGTGCCTCAGCAGTTTCCCGGAGGATCTGCTCCATGATCTTGCCAGGCACAGAGGTGAGACTGGCTGGCCTGTAGTTCCCTGGGTCTTCCTTGTTTCCCTTTTTGAAAATAGGGGTTATGTTTCCCCTTTTCCAGTCAGCAGGAACCTGGCCAGACCACCATGACTTCTCAAATATGAGGGTTAGTGGCTTAGCGACCTCATCTGCTAGCTCCCTCAGGACCCACAGATGTGTCTCATCAGGTCCCATGGACTTGTACACCTTCAGGTTCCTCAGGTGGTCTTCTCATACTTGATCTTCACTTACAGTGGGCGGTTATCCATTTAACCAATCCTCGCCTTTGCATTCTGCATTCTGGGTAGTGAGGCTGCAGTCCCTGCCAGTGAAGACTGAGGCAAAAAAGTCATTGAGTACATCAGCTCTGTCTCTGTCCCAGGTAAGCAGTTCTTGCGTTTCCTTCCAGAGAGGGCTCACATTTTCCCTAGTCTTTCTTTTCTCGCTGACATACTTAAAGAAGGATTTTTTTGTTTGTCTTAATGTCCCTGGCCAGATTTAGTTCTATCTGGGCTTTAGCTTGTCTAACCCGATCCCTGGCTGCTTGATGAATTCCTCTGTATACCTCCCAGGCTACCCGCCCCTGTTTCCATTCCCTATAGGCCTCCTTTTTCCTTTTGGTCATGCCCAGGAGCTCCTTGTTCATCCATGCAGGCCTCCTGGCATTTCTGCCTGCATTCCTTTTTGTAGGGATGCATCGCTCCTGAGTTTGGAGGAGGTGGTCCTTGAATATTAACCAACTTTCTTGGACCCCTCTTCCCTCCAGCACTTCATCCCATGGCACCACACCATGATTCTTCAAGAGGCCAAAGTCAGCTCTCCCAAAGTCCAGGGTCGTCAGCCTGCTGCGCACCTGCCTCGCTGCCTTGAGGATCTCAAACTTGACCATTTCATGGTCAGTACAGCCCAGGCTACCCTTGAGTTTGACACTGTCTACCAGCCCGTCCTTGTTGGTAAGAACAAGGTCCAGCATAGCTCCTCTCCTCGTTGGCTCCTCAACCACTTGGAGAAGGAAGTTGTCTTCAATGCAATCTAAGAACCTCCTGGATTGCCTATGCCTGGCTATGTTACGCTTCCAACAGATGTCGGAGTGGTTGAAGTCACCCATGAGCACCAGGGTCTGTGAGTATGATGCTGCCCCTATAGAGGGCTTCATCCACTCAGTCTTCTTGGTCGGGTGGTCTGTAGCAGACCCCCACTGTAATGTCCTTGCTCCCACTTTCCCTTTAATCCTGACCCATAGGCTCTCAATTGGCTCTTTATCCATCCCTAGGCTGAACTCCAAGCATTCCAGCTGCTCCTTCACATCTAAGGCAACACCACCTCCTCGTTTCTTTGGACCTTGATACAGCCTTGACTGCTTCCCTCTTGCTTTGGAACAAGCCTGGCCATTTTTTGTGTAGTTATCCTAGGACTCCAGCTGATGGTAGTCCTACCCCACATCTTTAATCTGTGTTTGTTTTCTCATGTCATTAGCTTTCTTCTTCTTCATTGTCACTGCCTTGTTCAATTTCAAGACTACAGAAGCTGTAGTTCATTATAATGAACTGTAGTTCCTTAGTGGTGCTTTTCCAACCATGGAAATTCCTTACCAAAGAGCTATCACCCCAATAAAGGGAGCTAAAAGAGTGGGAATTTTGCAGTGTCAAAATGACATTTTTGCAAGATCTCTCTCACCTAAAAAAAGGAAAACAAGCACCTCTGGGGATTCAGAAAATACATACATTTTAATGCTAGTAAATACAAGGTAGTGTAGATGCCTAGGAATCAGAATGGGAACATAAACATTTTTGTTAGTCTTTCCATGTGACTCAGATTGTGTTTTTATTGCCCACTGATGTGCAACATACAAATATCCAAGACTGCTATCCGTAACCTGCTGTAATTCTAGACAAAGGGACTCACAATTTCGTGCAAGCAAATATGCTCTTGGCCATGCAGCCGTAGTAAAATTGCTTCTACCCCCTTGACTAGCAGGGAAGATGTATTGTGAGAATCCATTGAAAATCAGTGAAATTTATACCTGTGAATGATCCAAGTATTTTTAAATACCCTGATCCATGACCCTACAGCCACATTCTTATAGTGAACATAAGGAACTAGCAGGTGGCACTAGTGACCAGAAAGTTCTTCTAAGACTCAGCAGTCTATTCTTAGCCTTGTTAATGGTAGACTAGATGGCCTTGGATGCGTGACTTCACCTCTCCAGACCTCAGATCTACCCGCTGAAGTACAGTGATAACTATCTGCCCTTGGATTATGATCTGACATGTACTTGGGAAAGGTTTAATACTGCTCTTATTATTCATGTTTAAGGGTAAGTGAAGAACATGCAAATTCTGCCTATAGACTATTCAAGCATGAGCTGTATTCTAGAAACAAAGTCTATAGGTTCAGTTACTTGGAATAAAGTTCAGAAGGGTAAGTAACTTCTGTCTTCCTCCAAATGAATAGAATTTCTGCTAAGATATTTTGCTTACTGCAAAAATGTCCTTTGGAAGATTGTTCCTGGTACCTTGGCTAACATTGTTTCCAGAGTGGCTCTTAATTTTGTGATGTCCACAAAATGGACATGAAGTTCACTTTGCATTCGCTAAGGCAATTAATAACTAATAAAGAAAATTAAGCATGGAATTTATTTATTTTTTTGCCTGATCAAGCTATTTAATATGATAATTTAGACAAAAGAATTTAAGTCTATCTTGTTTTTTTTTCTACTATGGCAATTCCATGTTTAAGTGTGGCTAACAAGTTTCATTCGAGATCATCTATTTTTAAGGTTGGGAAGGGGGCTGTCTTTGTAAGGAGGATAGATATGTCTGACCTACTGGCTTCTGCAGTGAGTCCATAGTGACAGGATGAACACGAAGCAAGGACAGTTGGTGAGAAGGATGAGGTCTCGTTCACGCCATGACATTTTATACAGCTCGGCAGATAGCAATAAGTGTACAGATGCCTTAAAGTGTTAAGACATTTAATAGAGAAATAGGTGGCAAGAACCATAGAGAGAATTGAAACGTCACCAAAAAGTACAAGGCAGTTAGACATATTCCCATCGTTTACATGGAACCCCAATGAAGATTTGGCAAAGTGGTGACAAGGAGCAATCTGACAGTAATATTATCAACTGGCTTTCTTATTTTCATTATCTGAAAATGAACGCAACCTTTTTGTCTGACTTTGCTTGGTCGACATAGGATATCTTAGAGGGGAGGAGGCAGAACCCTGTAACACGAGGTGGCACTAGGCTGCTGCCATTGCTGGTACAAGCCTTCCTGATCAATGCCAGGAAGAGGATGTGTGGAAAGGGTAGTCTGCTCAGCTTTCACTCTCACAAGCTATGTCAGCTAAGCACAGAAGCGGAGGAAAACACAACCTGATTTCTCCTCAAGGTTGTCAGAACTGCCATCCTAACCTGCATGCCCCGGTCACCCTGGGGAGATTTTAGCAGACTCAGCCAGCCTTGCTGGAACACAAGCAGGCGGCTGTAGCATTCAGTGCTCCTCTTTTAACCTTGACAGGTAAAGATGAATTTAAGTGTTAATCTGGTAAAAAGCAGCATTTCTCTCAGCTGAGAGGGAGAAACCTGTTAAATCCTCAGCTATTCTTGGCAAGGTGATGGAACATTGCTTGTTAAAACACTGCCAGAGACACATAAGATCTCTGTAAGGACAAACGCTGATGAGAGAATTGAATCAACGGAGTAAAAGGCTGACGCAGTGGGACAGAGAAAGTGAAGCAGGTCAGTTTATCACTGTATTACATTACAATGAAAAACAAATAGACATGTTCTTAAACTTGCTTCACATGTCTTATTCAGGAAGTAGATTCTGTTTGATATTGGTACCAAAAGGTCTGTATACGTTGTCAAATACTGCTGTAGTATTTAACATTTCATGACAGGGTTAGGAGAGCAAGCCAGTTAGTGATCAGGCACTTAAAGACCATGGGGCTCAACTTAACAGATACCATTGGCCAATACATGGCTCTACTCCCTGCTTTGAACATCCTCGAGGAAGAGGTGAATAACAACAGTGCACACCTCTGCATGCAACAGCAATCTCGAGACTAGTGGAAAGGATTCTTGCTACTCAAACTCACTGCTTCAAAACTAGTTGGCAGAAGTGAGAAGTGATAATAGACTTAGCGCAGCATCAAGAGGAGAGCATGAAAAAGTCCTGCTGGTATTTTGTATATACTTCTGAATCCAGAGAATTGCTAACATTGTGTGAATTTTATACACCTACAATATAGGGCTTCTAAGCTGAACGTGATTCTTGTCCTTGGACATTTTTGCAAAGGCACAAGATTAAACCAATGACATTAGGAAGAATTTCAAACTAGTAAAATTCATATCTAATTTGCAACTTTCTGTTGTTTTCTTTATTGTTACCTTGATTCCACTCTTTATATGTGTTGTATTAAAAGGAATGTAGTTTCGATATTCATCTGTCAGAGTCCCAGGACTTTCACTGATTTGTCTGTCAGAGCCCCAGCAAAGGACTTTCATTGAGTCAGATTCACAAAAATCAAAATTAGCAACAGAAAAGAATCAAGATTGTTGTTGATAAATTCACTGACTACAATAGCATTACTAATTAAGGTCAATATTGCTAGCAAAAATAATAGTACAACAACCCAGAGGTAACATTCACCAGAGGGTGAAAGGTGCAGCGCTTACCCAGAAAGGTGTCCCTGCCCAGGGTAGAGGAAAAGAACGCAGCCTGTTGACTGGTCTGCCATGTATTGAGGTTCTTCTCTCCCAATTTAGCAGTCATTTTCTCCTTCTTTTATCCCCAAAATTATGAGGTTCTCCCCTCCCACCCGCCAGGGTGACGTGTAGTATGATTTGGGTGGAGAGACAAGTGCTATAGTCATATATGTTTATCGTGATCTCTATAATCTTCATTACAATATTCAGGGGTGTCAAACTTTAATATACGTTTCACAGGTAATGAGGCAGAGGTCAGTCATCGGGCATGATAGCCTTTTGAAGAAACAAAGAACTATACAGTGTCTGTTTATCTTGGCTTTGCTGATGAAAAGCAGGGATGTCCGGCCTACACAGGACTCCTTCCGTATCTGCCTACCGTGCTAGCCAGGCAAGTCTCCGCTCCCCTTGGTTGCACAAGAGACAGCAAGGCCAGTCTTAATCATTCTTTGATAGCAATTGGGAGTAGCAATCTAGGAAATGATAGAGGCTTCTTTTCCTCTCACTACTCACATCTGATTATTGTTGCAATTGACGGATTTGAGTATCAATTGGATCTGTGATGTCGAGACAACCTATGATGAAAGTTTCCATTTCAAATAGGCAACAATAAGGTCTGAAGAGAAAATTAGGAATTGGGAATGCATAAATAAAACTAACGTTATTTGCAAAGGGTGCAATAAACTGTCTATAACCAAAAGGGCAAGACCTTTCTTGATATACTTGATGTAATCCAAATGTTTGATACAGAATACTTACAGCCAACGCTTCAACAAGTCAGCCTTAAACACAGAAAGTAATAGCAAGTTTCAGACTCTGTTTTTATCAACAGATTAGTACTTCATGAATGGGGATGTGGCACTGAAAGTGCAAAAGTAATGTGATGACTATACAGAATCATAGAATCATTTACATTGGAAAAGACCCTCAAGATCAAGTCCAACCATAACCTAACACTGCCAAAACCACCACTAAACCATGTCCCTAAGTGCCTTATCTACATATCTTTTAATACCTCCAGGGATGGTGACTCCACCACTTCCCTGGGCAGCCTGGTACAATGCTTAACAACCCTTTTGGTGAAGAACTTTTTCCTAATATCCATCCTAAACCTCCCCTGGTGTAAATTGAGGCCATTTCTTCTTGTCCTATCGCTTGTTACTTGTGAGAAGAGGTTGACCTCCACATCTCCACAACCTCCTTTCAGGTAGTTGTAGAGAGCAATCGGGTCTCCCCTCAGCCTTCTTTTTCTCCAGGCTAAACAAACCCAGTTCCCTCAGCCGCACCTTTTAACACTTGTTCTCTAGAACCTTCACCAGCTTCACGGAATCACAGAATTTTCAGAGTCGGAAGGGACCTCTAGAGATCACCTAGTCCAACTCCCCTGCTAAAGCAGCATTGCCTAGAGCACATTACTCAGGACTGCATCCAGGCGGGTCTTGAAAATCTCCAGAGAAGGGGACTCCACCACCTCCCTGGGCAGCCTGTGCCAGTGCTCCGTCACCCTCATCGTAAAGAAGTGTTTCCGTGTATTTCAACAGAAATTTGTGCCCATTACCCCTCGTCCTGTCACTGGGAACCATTGAAAAGAGCCTGGCTCTATCCTCCTTCAACCCACCCTTTAGATACTTGTACGCCATAATAAGGTCTCCCCTCAGCCTTCTCTTCTCCAGGCTAAAGAGTCCCAGCTCTCTCAGCCTTTCCTCATAAGGGAGATGCTCCAATCCCTTAATCATCTTAGTTGCCCTTCGCTGGACTCGCTCCAGCAGTTCCCTGTCCCTCTTGAACTGGGGAGCCCAAAACTGGACACAGTATTCCAGTTGTGGCCTCACCAGTGCAGAGTAGAGGGGGAGAATGACCTCCCTCGACCTACTGGCCACACTCTTCCCTATGCAGCCCAGGATTCCATTGGCCCTTTTGGCAACAAGGGCACATTGCTGGGCCATGGATAATTTACTGTCTACCACGACCCCCAGATCCTTCTCCTCAGAACTACTTCCCAGCAGGTCCGCCCCTAACCTATACTGGTGCCCAGCATTCTTCCTCCCCAGGTGCAGGACCTTGCACTTGCTTTTGTTGAACCTCATTAGGTTCTTCTCTGCCCAGCTCTCCAGCCTGTCCTTCATTGCCCTTCTCTGGACACACTCCAGCACCTCTATGTCTTTCTTACAGTGAGGAGCCCAAAACTGAACACAGTATTTGAGGTGCGACCTCACCAGGGCTGAGTACAGGGGGACAATCACTTCCCTAGTCCTGCTGGCCACACTATTTCTGACAGGAGCCAGGATGCTATTGGCCTTCTTGCCCACGTGGGCACACTGCTGGCTCATATTCAGGCAGCTGTCAACCAACACCCCCAGGTCTTTTTCTGCCAGACAGCTTTCCAGTCGCTCTTTCCCGAGCCTGTAATGCTGCATGGGATTGTTATGACCCAAGCGCAGGATCCAGTACGTGACCTTGTTGAATCTCATACCATTGGCCTTGGCCCATTGATCCAGCCTGTCCACATCTTCTGTATTCATATCGTTGATATGAATAAAAACAGATGATATTTTTTGTATTTATGTATATAAGTTATGTACATTTACAGTGCTGCAAAATTAATGAAGTCAATGAATCAATTGTCAGTAGCAATATTTTCTTATATAGTGTGATGGTTTCTATCTGGTAATGGTAAATGAAGGGGGTTTTGGGTGATACTGAGTAAAGCAGTTATAACTCTTTGACCAATCATTCAGTTTAGTGAGCCCTGTAATGGTTTACACCTAACAGCTGCTGTAAAGCCTTAGAATGGTGTTGTCTTCGTTTTAAGGGGTACAAAATAAATGGATGCATTAAAAAATGAAGGACTGCACAGTTATGCCTTTTTTTCCTTTTTAATTTTTTTTTTCAGTTGCAATGCAAGTAGCTCACACAATGTTGAATTTTTTAAGGCATTATGCTCATATGAATTTATGTCTCTGACTACCTAAAATATCATTTGTTCTGCAAGCTGTAAGTACAGTTGTAACAGCTGGGCTGTCTTTGCTGATTTTCAGCCCCATGTGAATGTTAAAGAAAAGAGCAATCCCAGTTCTGAAAATGTGCTGCTTCTTTGTTTTCACTGGTGTCTATGTGCTTGGTGTGAAAACCATGTATGAACAGTAATATATGGGCACCCATGAATAGCAGAGATAAGATCAGTGAGTGACTCTTCTGGTTAATGTCATTCATCTACACTCATCAAGTCACAAGTTTCTTAACCTTCTTCCTTCGCAGAGGTTTCCTTCAGTATGCCTGGATGACTATGGGTCAAACATAGTGCGGGGTTTAGTGTGAATATTGATCAGCAAATATAAAGACTGTTCTTAATATACTAATTTATATCCAGTATATTGTGTGATGGGTGCTTATAGATGTTAATGAAGACAGAAATACTCTGTTTTGCTATAAAGAGTTCTTAATAGTTCCGAAATTTCACAGTCTTCATAATAATATTAAATATTGTTTATGGATTTGGAACACAGCATAGTCGCTTTTTCTGTACTTACAGTTCTATGCAATTTATTGGTGTTAAATGTGTTAGTGAGAAGTGTCTCTGGAGAAAAAGGAAAAATGGCTGGTTAAATGTGGCCCATTTTTGCTCTTTGCAACAAAGAAATTTTGGTTTTATGTTCTTCCTCGGTTATTATAAATATTATCAGTATATTTTTTGGTAAAGATCATGTTAAATGCTGAGCTGTTACACTCTCTTCCCATTTCAGAGAAAATCGTGTTAAATGCCGTTATCTACAAATTTTCAGTGACAATAACACTGTCCCCTGTGTACGTGGACAGATACTAGGGAATGGATTCAATAGCCTATCTCTTTCAATCACTTTTATGGTATCTGACATCCCCAAAGCCAGTGAGGTTTAAGCTCTGTCTTGCTTTCCCTGTAAATCAACAGCAAACCCCTGCTTGTTCTCAAGTGTTCAGAAGCAAGCCCTGGACTTAATGACGCTGACATAGACAGTCAGGCAAAAATGTCTTCTTGAGCCTTTCCCTTCACCAGGAACCAGGTAAAATCTTGGAAACTTTTGGTTCAGAGTAATACAACCAATAATGGAAATTGCAGGTCAAGAGGGTGTCTAAAGGCAACTGCATTCGTCATATTGCAGGTTTGAGTGAGAAAGCCTGGGCTGAAATCCACTAGAATCTAAAGGAGAAAAAAATTGTACTCTATGGGATCTGACAATATTTTCTCCAAACTACCAGTTCCATCTACAGTCTATAGGAGTGACATGTCTTGCAATTTTCCTGAAGTAGCTGCTTTCTTTTATGGCAAACTAAGAGCTAGGCAGGGGCTTATTACATGTTTTTATTTATTTTTAACTTTTGTGTGCAACACAATGTTACCTTGCAAAGTGATGAACTAAAAGCCCACAGCTAACAATACCAGTATATCACCTATCTGCCGACAGGGCCTGAAAACATTACGGTGTAAGATGCCCCTCTCCAGAAAAATTGCAGTTTGAGCTTTCTCTGCAACATTTCACAGAGCAACTCTGGCTGTCAAATCAGTCTTTACTGTTAAAATATATTCTAACCCCAATGGAATCAAGAGGTAGTCTGGAGTTACTTCAACATAAATGAGAATGTTAATTACACCCAGGAAGAATCTGGCCCCATCGTCTTGTGGTATTGGTGTGGACCACTAACTGCCTGATGCACTACATACGAATTTTAATTACACTTGCTTTATACATAAGATGTAATTCTACCAGAGATAGCCACATGCTCCAGTGCATTGTAAATGGGCTAGGATGCTCTTAGCCAAATTGTGAAAGTGCAGTAAATAATTTGATTATTAAATTTGCAAAATTGTATGTAGTAATGACTTGCTAATTATCTATTTTATTTTTTTTTTTTAGTTTTTCAGGTTCAAAGTAGTGTGCAGACACTAAAAAGACCATTAAATTTTTATACTTCATTTACGATGGTGGAAATTGCCTAACATTCAAATGAGGTGCACAAATACAAAATACAGCCTTTGTGATAACCTCTGTTCTTTAGCTACAGTCTTATCATATTCACAGAGTAGGAATGTAATCACTGCACCAAGTACAGATCCACTTACTGCTGACCATGAACTGGAAAAGACAATCTTAATAACAGTTATTTTTCTTAAGATTAATTTCTTCCTATTGGGCAAGAAGTCCAGTAAATCTTTCTGAAAAAAATAGTATGCTAACATATTTTGTCAGGTGCTACATACTGCTGATGAAGACAACTTATTAGCTCATTTTTGAGCACAACTCGGTAAATGCAGTAGGGGAAGATAACAAGTTATTATTATAGATTTATGGTAACTATTAGCCATTTTTAAGGATATTTGTAGGGAAGATCTAGATTTCTTTAAGACATTTCATAGCTAAGGCAGTAGCTTTCCAAGTATGCAAGAGAAGAGGGATGTATTTTAGCCAGGGTGTGGTTTAGTAAAAGTGTTCCAGAGAAACAGAGGTTAACAGGAGGAAAATCATCCCAGAAAAGACAAAACTGAACTTAGTCCTTGCTCTCTGCTGGCTGCTCTTTGTCAAGGTTATATTCTGCCTTGCAGAGAGAAAATCTTTACAAGTGAGCAATCATTTTACATCTTAAACTTTTACAGGGAAACTGAAGACTTTCTCATTTTTCCGTGCTGTATATGGGCCACGGATTGCATTTTGGCTCAGAAGCTGTACTTTATACGCACATGCAGGTTTGTGCTAAGTGTGCATTCAAGCTTTAGGTAGCTCATATTTTGCTAACTAAGGAGGTCTCTTGTTCCTTAAACGCCCTCTCTAGCTTGGGATGCGGCACAGAAACATAATCATGGAGCTTCCCTGACTTTTCTTTGCGAGGGAAGCTTGTAATAGAAACAGTCTCACGGAGCTTGGTGCCCTTGCCCTCTGTGCTTTCCCTTCCACTCGGCAACACATGAGACATACTGGTACATATTTCGGGGTTGCACAGTGAAGGTCCTTGGTGCCCCTGGGAGAGGTGCGACGCTGCACTGTGAACAGACTCTGTCCACTCTGCCCCACCTTAACGCAGCATTCAGAGCAATGCAACCTCTCTGCGGCTTAGGGCAGGAAAGTCTGTACCCTGCTGTGCTGCTGCTGGCCGCCTTAGGGCTGACCTGGGTTTAGGTCTGTGGGATCCGCTGCTGGCACCATGCGTGAATGACCTGTGTTTATGACGAGGTGAGGCACTCCTGGGATTTTGGAAGTCTGCCTTGTCTGGCCCACCTGAACAACCCCATCGAAAGCAGCAGCGCTACAAAACCACTGCTGAGTGGTAAGAACTGCCATGCTAGTTTTCAGCAGACATAGTAAGGGAAATCCCATGCAAGTATCCTTTGTGATGCATTATAATGCAGTGATTCAGTACTATGCTTCTGCCCATCTCATGGTGATTTCAATGGGAGAGAGCCCTAGTGAAGCTATAGAACCGGACCTGTCTGTCGGTGCAGGTACATATCTGCGACGCGTAAATGAAATATTTCTGTTCTTTGGACAGGTAAGGAAAGAATGGCAACAGGGTATACTGATACTTGAAATTGAAGTAAACTTAATTTTGGAAAGAATTGGGATTTTGAAAAGGTGTGTTTTTAAAAGATTGAATATCTATCCTGTTGGAATAAGGTTCAAGAACTAAAATGTCCCAGACTTGTAATGAAAACAGAGTGAGTAAAAGTTGTGGCAAATCATAACTTTAAAGCTCATCAGATACTTCTACTATTTTTAAGGAAGATTGAAAGGCACATTCGCAATAAGGACACACTCACTGAGGTCTGAGATCTCTTTCCTTTGAAAATTACTGAGTAGCCACAGTAACTACAGAAGCTCTTTGTAGTCTCCTTGAATAAGCAGGGCCGGATTCTGCGCTCATGATACCATGGGACAGAACCAGGAAAAAGCACAGGCTAAATCCCTATGTAATATTATATACTATAAAGTTTAAGCTTTGCTCTGTAATACTATAAACTGTAAAGATTAAGCCTTGCTGTGTTGCAGTAATTATAATGCCTTGACTTTTTGGTTTCAGGATACTAATTAGCAAATTCTCCAAGCACACAGGATTAAGATATTGCTGAGAATTGATGACAAAACCAAAAGCAGGGCTTTGCTGCTAGGCTGTAGGAGCAGGTCTGTGGCTGGGAAAGGCATGTGGTTTGATCCACAGATTGCTGCCTGGGAGCCGGTAGAAACAGGGGTCAGGATTAGCCTGTACCAGAACCCCCCCACTAGTGCAAATTACTGTCTCAGGGCATATTGGCCAGGTCATCCTGTATCCCAATACACTTACGCTTCTGCTAGACATACCTGTAGAGGACAAAACTTTTCATTTCTGTGATCGACAGAAGTGTTAACATGATGAATTAATCTTCCATAAAAACAAGCAAAACAAAGCCACCCTGTACCAAGAGTGGCATTTAACAAATCATACCAGCTGTTGGGAGCTAGCTGCTCCACCCATGCTTCTCTCAGCAGTCACAGCAAGCCTAAAAATTGAACACTTACCATGCTGCTGAGCTAGGTGCCACCTGACCTCTGCAGGGATGAGCACAGAGCCTTTTTATGTTAGGACTCAACCCAGCTATGTCTTGCAAGCTTAGAGAAATTATGGTGCTACATACCCCTGCTACTGGGTTATGAAGGTAGCATCTCTCCACACCTCCCCTGGGGACTCACAGAGAGATCCTGTACTCGGACTTCATTTCTGCAGTGGGAGTCCAAATACCTCCAGTGGACCCCACTTCTAGTCTGGAAAGAAAAGCCCTGAGTATTTCTAGGATTTGCTTTGAAAATAAACAGCTGAAGGAGACATAGATTTTTCACCCCAAAAAATCACCATTAAAGGAGGAAAAAAACAATGTACTTTCTTGTTTCCCCATAAACACCAAGAATCCTATTTTACACTGCTGTCAGAAAAAAAAAAAAAATCTTGTCTGTTTGAGATGAATGAAATTTTGAGGGCTGTCTCAGACAAAAGCTATTTTTATGGCATGCTTTACATGCTTGGTATCTACTGTATTTTTGTGAATAAATATTAGACCTAAAGGGATAAATTTCTCAGGTAGTATAAATCAGAACAGCTCCATTGATTTGAATAGGGCTAGGCTCGTTTATGCCCACTGGGGATTAGCCTTACCAAAGGCTTTGTAAGCTCTTTAAAGTTAAGGGGGCAGGCTTGTTCTGTGTTTAGTTGCTGAAAGAAAGGGAGAATTTTGAGCACAGATTGATGTAAACTACAGCTTTAAATGACAAACTACGGAATATTTGGAGGGCATAAAGACTAACCGCAAAAATCTGCTACATTTGTTGAGAAAGCCAGAAAATTGCAGCCTATATACATATACTTTTATACATATGTATTCCACAGTTATTCAGTAGGTGGCAGTTAAAAGCCTAGATGAGCTTTGCAGTCGCCATTGAGGCAGTAGCACCAGCAGGGGCTGGAGTCAGTCCATCCATAAAAGCAGAGGGAAAGAGAGAGGCTGCAATCAAGCCAGCAAAAAGCATTAGCCACGGCCCAGGCGGTGGGGAGCCAGCGGGAGAGGAGAGGAGCAGAGCCGCCGGAGCACCGAGCCTACGAGCTGAGGGCAGCCACCGCCGGGCGCGGGGCAGAGCAGCCGGCGACAGAGCCGCGGCCCCCTCCGTGAAGACAGGGACTCCTTTCTGGTGGAGGAAACCCAGGGCAGAGAGGGTGAACAGCTGGTGCGATGACAGGCAGAAACTGAGGAGCATTTGGAGCTTTCTGTTCCTACACAGGTAAGTATTTTTTTTTCCCCCTTGTTTTTCGACATCACTTTGTACAATAAACATAGCTTTGCACTGAGATTGGAGATCTTTATTTCCTTTGGCCAAAATCCACAGTCCTCACTCAGGCAAAATTTCCACCGAAGTCAATAGAGTTTTGCGTGAGTTACGACCGCAAGATTTGATCTGAGTGTATATCTTATGCAGAGAACATGTCATGCTATAAGCTGGGGCTGAAAAGGAAGCCAGAAGCTGGTCATATGCATACTGACCAGTTAAACAACATAATTTTTCTGTGTGCTGGGACACTAGTAATGGCTTCAGAACCTTTTTTTAAAACTGTCTTTCATTAAAACTCGATGTGCTGAATTTTGCCCTTGTTTATACCACTGCTACTGCAGTGGTTTAAGGAGAGATGCGTTTTTTTAAAATGAAGCTACATTTTAACTTATATGATGGAACAATACTAAAATGTTGAGTCTGAATAAAATAACGCCAGGTGTTGCATCCTTTGAAACAAACAAAACTTTGCAGTGTTCCACTGACAGGCAGGCAATATTTTATTTGTTCAGTAGAACGTGCCCCTCTCAATTAAATGAAAGAAAATAAATCACAAAAGGCCATTCTCAAGTGTCTGTGAGTGACTGAATTCAGATTTGGTAACACCTCCTCTCTTGCTATCTTCCCCATGAAATGTGGGATGCTCTGTATGCTGCAGCACTCAGTCACAGCTGGGTGAGCCCAGAATGGAGCAAAAAGATTTGATGTATTTTATTTTAAAAGCATTTTCTGAATGTCTTATTTTCATGAGTATCTAGTCATACCTGAATACGTATATGCCTGTGTATAAATGCATACATGTATAGGTATGTAATGTGTGCATCCCCATACCTTTCCATGAAAATGGAGCTATTGCAACTGATTGCTGTTATACGTTTGCCAGGGTTTACAGTTTATTGTATCTAGAATGTTTGCAGGTCTCACAATTTTTAATTCAGGGTCAGAGGGCTATTTCGTCTTCCCCTGCCCGCCCCCTTTTACTTTTGTGACTGGTGGACCTGTGTTCAGGAGCTGCTCCCTGGGGTCCAGCTGTGCTTACTAAATGCAGTAGTGCCCAATTGTCACAAAATGGTATCTGTACTGCCGTTCAGGGGCTATGAAATGGTATAACTCCAGGTTTCATGCTCTCTCTCACACTGCACATCACATTTCTGAGGCTCTTGCATGAAGAACTGTCCAAACATGGAACAGGTTCAAATACACAGTTGCAAACCAATGGCCCCGTGAAACTGCGGGAATGATTGTGATGTACAGCTATTTATCTTCATCCCTGGGAAGAGAGAAGAATGAATGGGTATAAATGGGCTGTGAATACACTTAGGCTGTAAGGTTTCACACCATTAGAGCAGCAAGGTTCTGAAATTACCTTCTTGTTGAAGTAATAGAAAGAAAAGGCTCTAAATGCTTTTCGTTGAAACTTGATGGAAAGGGTTGTGTGAAATGGTTGCCTGCAATGACAAAGAATTGGATTTGATAATACAGAAGTTCTCTTTCAGTACTAAATACCATTCTTACTTTTCACTGGAATTTGCCTGCTTTGAAAAGTCTCTTTGCAAATGGGTCAAGGTCTTTGGAAACACAGTTTTCCACACATCTCACATCAGAGCCAAAAGAAAATGTATTTCTCTTCTAGGTTGTGCTGCACTGTCGTTCCCATGAGCAAACATGTAAGCCCTGATGGTCATCAGGCTGAATAATATCCCCCTCTCGTAGTACAGAACAGAGCTCTTTGGAAGATGATTGGAGTTCAGGGCTCCTTCCGGCCAAGTGGTCAAGATTATATTACTCTGACACAGCAGTCTCTCTAGTACCAACAAAAATAATGGATAACATATAAACTGATAACGCTGTTCCTGAAATTGTTACTAGTGCTGGTTCTAGTTTCCTTTGAGGATCACCTGATTACTTTCTTTTTACTAACTGACACCACTGTCCGTGTAGAGATCCCAACATCATGTGTGAAAAAGAAAAGACTAACACTTTCATTGTGACAGTGTGCGGTATTACCTCAAACTTCCCTTATTTTTAAAGCCTGCAATAAACCATATCCTGGTTCAGAGATGCTCCTACAGAATGACAGCATTCAGTTCCACATTCCCTTTTCCTCTGCTTTCTTTTTATAACCTGATCCTTCTCTTGCTTTTTTATGGTTTTGATTTACAGACTACATTGGATTGCTTTCAATTTGCTATGTACCTCAGTAACTACTCTGTAATGTATAATAAGCTGCATTTGAGTGTTCCAGCTCCTACACTGTATGTGAGTATCAGACCATTTGTACACTTAGACTGAAACAGTATTCACTGTGGGAGATTTGGTTTGGTATGTAGGGCTAATCCTAAATATTTGTTACTTTGCCATTAATATTTTGTATTACTAGGCCTAATTAAGCAATTATCAGAATTAGATACAAGATAAATGGCAATGTTGTGAAACATGAATACATCATATTAGCAATATTACTTTCTTTTTTAAATGAACAATTTCCTTAAATGTACCAGGAAGAAAAATATATTGGAAAATATTTTGTTTGCTATTTTTTACTTTCCACTTTTTAAGTATCAATTAATAGATACTTTCACTGCATTCTTATTGTTGCATTAAAATTAAAAAGTTCATTAAATTATTTTATCTTACTGCTGTGAGGGCAGTGGAAAAGACCCACTGAGTGACAATGCAACTATATGTATGAATCCAAACGGAACATACTTTATTTTGCCTTTTTGACAAAACAAATATTAATTTGTTTTCAACCATAAAATATTGATTATGTATAATTCTTGAAATTAGTATCAAAGGAAGACAAGAGCAAAATGTCCAAAAGGGTATGTAAAGTCTGTGACGAATGCACTTTTCCACTACACCAAGGTTAGGACCACCTCCTATTGAGCAAAGAAATTTGAGTTGAAAGTTAAATTTCCGTATCTGAGATGAAAATCAGTCTCTGGTTTCTCTGACTGTGCAGGGCTGCAGTACGCTATGGCAGCACAATGCAATCACCCTCACCCTGACTGCAGGTAACGGAATTGGTTTTAGTTGAGTCTGGATAAGTGTCAATGAACTCACAACAGCCTTTTAGCATCCTCATTTAAAGTGTGTATATAGTAAAGTAGCCATAAGAAAAGAGCAAATCTATTCCTGGACTACAGATGTTTCTTTCCCAAAATGTCCAGTGGTTCTGACTTAAAATTAACGTGAAGCTAAGGAGACTTACGCACTTTTATTTCTTTTTGTTTGTTTTCATATTCCCTGAAAATCTAGACTGAAAGCTTTTATCTGTTCTGGAAAAGTCAGTTATTTAAATAATCAAATATTAGCTACCACCAATAGCCAAAATATTGCTGTAAACACAACTAAAAAACAGTACAGTTTTCCCGATTTGTTCACTCAAACATTAAAATGCTACCATGTGTTACTGAGAAAGTAGTTTTTAATCTTTAGAATATAGTTTTTATAATTTTGTCTACTGCTACAAGGAAAAGAATCATGCATTGAGAATAAAGTACTCTAAAGGTTAAACCTACCTTTCTTACTTCAGAATAGAAAGAACTGAAAGCTGGGACAGTGATGGCAATTAATATGAAATTGAATTTCTGTTTAAAAGTTTAAAAAAAAATTCAGAAAGGAAAGTATGCAGTCCTGAGATGCAGATTTGCGAACTAATTCTTAAAGAAAATACACTTTCGAGTAAAAAGAAATATAAGTAAAATTTTCCCCCCAGACCGGCTTATGATAAATTGCATATCACAGACAGCAAATAGCTGCTTATGAACATGTAGAAACTTCTATCAGAAAGCTGTCGGGAATAATACCATACCCCACAGTTATACTTTAATTGCTGGTTTTCAACCTTTTATGTTTTGCAGAAAATTTTCGGTGGAAGCACAGGCTGCTTCTTACTAGTGCCTGGAAGCATATCGACAACGGGATTTCGTTACTTAAGTACTTGTCAGAGATCCTTCTGAGTCCTGAAACCTGCTGTATTAAATTTTTCACAAGTTATTGCCCAACAAACCAGTTGCAAAAAGTGCTATATTAGGTGTTAGGGTTTTTGGAGGACTTTTACCATACATAGCTAGGACAGCAAGACAGATACTGATATTCTCACTTTAAGCCACATTGTTTTGAACAGGGTGTTATCTGGGCTGTGGAAGAGTACCAGAAGTGTTCCAGTGGTCAGGATAGCAACCTTTCCAGCCCAGCAAGGAAAAGTAATTATAGGACTTATATTCATAAGAATAAATCAGAAGCCCTTAACCTTCAATCATTGTGTAGAAGACTTGCACAAATAGCCTCAAATGAATATTAAAAAATTGAGAACTACAGTGGAAAAGCAAGAGAGCCACTGGTCTTTGTACAGTTTCTTCTGCTGAATGGAAGCCAGTCTTCCACAGACACATGGTTCTTCTGTGTAAATATGCACATTTACATGGAACTAGCTTGTTGCCTTTGCTGGGGTATTTGTCATGAATCTCCCGGTGTATAGAATTTAATATCCAAAGCCTCTAGAGCTAAGTGATTATTTTGGAAATATTCTGTCTTGGTTTTGTTTTTTTAGTGTTTCATATGTTTCTAACTTTCTCTATTCAGGAAAACTTAAAAGCCACACACGTCTTTTTCCATGAGATGCAGAATAAAACGTCACCCATTTTGGCTAGCGGACATCTGGAGAAGCAGAAGTTCATTACAGCATGTAAAGTCACAGCTAATTGCCAAAAAAAGTATTCTACTACTAAAAAACCAGAGGGGCTAAAAGGTCAGACTGAGGCTCTGATTCTGCATTTATATGAGTGACATATTCCAGTTAATAACCCTACTGCTCTACCCAATGGCATAATATCCTACATGTTGAAAGGTGAACCTACCACATTGTAAGCTGGTCTTTCCATCTTTAGTTAGGAAAATTAAACGTACTAAGAACTGAGAAAAAACTACAGTATTTGGTCTGTTAATCTGGGGAGAAAACTCCAAAAAATCTGTCCCACAGGGAGTTGAATACAATGCTGTTATCTTGACATTTTTATTCCTATGTGTGAATTCACAAATACCAAACTACATATATGCAAACTCACTTCCCACTGAGTTTGACCCTAAGCACTTAAAAGATTAAGACACTGCTTTACCAAAATGTTTGAATAGATAAATAAATATAAGACTATCTCCATTTAAGTCAATGAAGTGTCTAACATGCCTAGAGCAAAGCCTGAATTTAAAAAGGAACTGAGTCATGAAGTTCTCCTTCTTTAATTTTAAGATTAGCCAATCCACTAAATAGGAAGTGACAACCAGTAGGACACCTGTCCACCCTGGTTAAACTTATCATATTATTGCTGTTTCTGCATGAAAGGGAGTTTTTTTCATGCGGTAAGTATGTTCAATGATGCTGAACCTTGTTTTACGGTAACGGTTCATTAACACATACTGGTTACTCAAGGGTTAGTTTTGAAAGCTCTTGGGCAGCAGCAGTCCAAATAATTTAAGTGTACTCCTAATTCTAAAGCTCTTTGTTGGATCAGGTCCAGCACCTTCTGCATTTTCTGCACATGAACCCTTAGCAGAGGAGGAAATCAACAGATCCTTCTGCATTGTCCATTCTTCTGTCACAAGTCCTGCCTTCTCTGTCAGCAAGCAATGGCACTTTGGTTAAACTGAGTTTTGGAAACCCATGCTACTTATTGCCCCTGTAGAAAACTCATCTAATTCTCTCCCCTTTCTTTTTCCACTTCTTTCTTGCCTAGCAAATCTATTTCTGCCACAATCTCTGCTGGCCTTATCTTAGGCCAAGAGCTGGTAAAGATTTTCTTACTGTGACAACTATGTTTTTGGGTTTTTGTTTTATCAAGCTATCTGTTTGATATGATAATTTGTGGGGCTTCAAATAATTTTGAAAAGGCATTGTTTTGGGAATGAGATTTTTGACATCCGTGTGAGGAAAATATGACAATTTGCTAAAGCAGAGCACAACATCTGTGACCACAGAACAGTATAGGGGCTGGATTCTACCTCCTTTACATACAGGTGTTCTTAGGACAATATTGTACTTCTGTAAATACAGAACAAAACTGTAACAATTTACTCAGAAAGACTCTTGTCCTTTCTATCACTCTTTTATGCTAGGCCAGCTGTATGAAGGGAATCTGCAAAACCTCTCAGGGAACCTTTCTGAAAAAAACTACCTAAAATTGATATCCTGGATTAATACCTAGACTATATCTGTAGTGTAGCATATGCATTTGTAATGTAGTGAAGAATCTGTCCCAAAATGCAAGAAACACTTTAGCCAACATTGAAAAAATTGAGCAATTTTTATTTTTCTTCCCTTTTTCTTTTTTAGATATTTGAAAGCAAACACTAAGTTCACTTAGGCCAAACTTCCCCAAAGCACAAGCTTAGTTTGCTGTCATTCTGGTCATGCAGGGCAGTTGTAGCTTTCTGCTCAGTCTCAGTCCTATCCAGTTGTGTACAGATTGAGCCACTACTTTCATTTTGGTTAGAAATCTCTAAATGATGAATTTCCCGTGCAAATTCAAACAATGCAAACATTGTAGAGAATCTAGCTCTAAAATGGAAACTGTTTAAGTCGAAACAAATTGAATCTGCAGTTTGAATTTGTGCTTCCTATGAATGTGCTGAATAAGAAGAACATCTGATTTTGTCTCTTACTTTCAGAAGATCAAGTAAATATTACAACAAAGACAGTGTGTCAGAGGAAACAGCAGGTTTATGACATGAAACTTAATTTTTTGTTTCCATAGAAGATGCCATTTTCTCTGTAACTCAGTCCGGTCTGCTTCATTCTGGCTGATGATTTAAAATATTAAGTTGGCATTGCTTTTCTCTCAAACTATAGTTGAGAACAACTCTCTGTTGTTTTATGCTGTGGCCTGTTGTGCCATCCAGTTTAGTATTGACTCTGAAAATAAAACTGGAACTCCAAAAGCCTCTGTCCATTCATATATTTTTTGGCCACGCTTGGTAACTTCTACACAGATCTTAATGTTAGATTATTAAGTTGCTTTGTGTCCAATAGTTGAATGCTGTTTGGCCAACATGAATTGTGATATTGAAAAATTTCCATGTAATTTCTGCATCTACATTGACCAGCCAAAAATCACTGATTTTCTTAATCTTTGCTCCACCGTAAACAGCCTTTATACCACGAGTGTTATATATGTAGACTTTAGAAACCATGTTCAATTAGACCACAATTAAGCCCAGATTAAAAAAAAAAAAAACAACCAACAAACAGATGAGAAAAACGTACACAATTTAAACACTTTCTTAAGAACTTTTCTGAACTGGAACCTACACGTCCCGTGAACGGAGCCTGTCTTCCTTTTCACAATAACAGTATTTTACATGGCATTAACGCAGCTTTCTTTCAGTAAACCAGTACATTAGTACTTGGCCATTCAGTGCCAGAAGTCTTGAGGTGGATTTAATCTTCACTGGTCAGCTTTACTGCCATTATTTTGAAACACCATTCTTCACCATCCTTCAGCATTAATTGAAATCAACGTTAGCACTGGGCAAGATACAGTGACCAATTGCATAAACTTTGGTCTTGGAGGGACTCCTGTCATGAGCTTGTAGACTAATGCATCACCAAGCTATGACTATGAAACAACAGCAAAACTGATGCTGGAGTCTGAGAATTTTCTGGAAGCAACTAATTTAACTAGTTATCAGCACTTAATCATCAGCAGCATAGTCACACTTCCTAAAGCAATGAGACACTGTAGGCCAAGAATTCTTTTTAGGAATAAAACAAGATGCTTTGCTCAAACTGCGGTGGAGACAGGGAAAAAACCCAGAGAAAACGTAAGTCAAGTGGTTTAGTGATCTTTGACACTGCATAAATACCTTGAGCAAAATACTGCTATCTTCAAATGCCACTTCATACTATTATATGAAAGACTTTTTTGCATTTCAAAATTTAATATTTGGGGTTTTTTTGTAGGAAGAAGGTATGATCCAAAATATCTGACACACCTCCCTGTATTTTTGGCTTGTAAAGGAATATAAAAAGTTATAACAATTATGAATAAATACTATTTAGCCTAATATTTGTTATCCAACAATCTCTGTATAGTATCTGCTAGCAAAAGTACAAGGAAGTCACTAATATGTAGATAAACATTTTGAAAACAAGGTATAATATTGCAATAAGTTATCAAACTGAAATTTTGGTATGGCAAAGCAAATTCAAGATGCAGTTGTAGTCTAAATGCATCAAATAACTTTAATTACCCTGATTAGTACTGTCAACCCATGCATAGCTACTCATGTTCATGTGACTTGGCCAGCCATCCTCCTATTCTGTGTAAACATGCAAAGCAAAAAGAGGAGGTATTTTGAATGGTCATTTATCTTCGTCCAAGGCTTTGCCCAAATATCAGTGACACAGACATTAACAGTATGAAAATATTCTTCTCTATTAACAAAGAAGTCAAGAACAACACCTGCATAAAAGCCAGAAAAAAAGCAGAAGTGCTACAGCATTTATGCAGTGAAGAAGTCAGGATTTACACTAGCTGATCATCAAGAAGCAGACTTTCATAGAACATTTTGTTCAGCATGAGAATAAAACAAGTGCTTTCCACATGGACTAGAACTTCATGTTGCAAGAGAAAGCTGGTTTAACTGTTCTCATTTTGTCTTCAAACATGTCCAAATTCCCACCGATTTGAAAAGACCAAAGCAAAGCAAGCAAAGAAAAAGAAATAACAAGAATGAAAAATTGAGTCTGGCAGTAAAAGGGGAAGACACTGGAAGTAGGAAAATCCCCATTCTTCAAGTCCATGTTCATTGGTAAATATGGTGACAATACTCTCCCAGAAATGCCTGTTTATATACATAATGGACAACAAGTAAAAACTTACAGAGCTCTCTTTCTCTCTTGTATGTAAATAGTGTGTACCTTTTTCACCTTTGATATGGTGAAATGGCCATTAACCTTACAATCATGCTGAAATCCATCTTATCTATAACTACATTTGGTATTATTCTTCACCTTGCACTTTGTATCTTTGCATAGTGGTGTCATCACTGGATGGACTACTAATTTAAATTGATGCAGGCTTCGGAACAAAATGCATTGCTTTTATTTTATTGGATTTTCACTATAACAATGGCAATGTAAACAGAGACATCTCCTCAGACTTAAAGAAAATAAAAATAAGTGACTGACATGAGATTTTATCTGAGGAAAAAGAGTTTTCAGGAAATTAATACACAACATCTGACAATTGCTGTATTGCGTATCAGACTGACATCTCAGTAGAACATCATAAAACCTCAAGAACTGGATCAGTTAAGACACAATCAAAGCCTCTGACTCCAGAAAGCAAAGGCAGTATCAGGTTTTATAAAACGAATGCTACCCCAAAAGATAACATCTAGCCAAAGAATTTCAACAAAATTTGCAAACTGTGACATTTCATGGAAGTCTAACAATGCAAACATGATGATGAAAATCTTCTGCAGAAAAAAAAAAAAACAAAACCCAACTGTGGAAAGACTGGAAGACTGGAAAGTGAGCAATTTTTTCTATACCTACTTTCAAGTACAGCCTGGAAGGGATCACCAGCTGTGAGACTGCAATTTCACGTTACTCTAAGGGGAAGCATTCAAGTAAATAAATTTTCAGAAGTTATTTTTCAGCCTCCCTATAACTTTGCCCATTATTGCATATGTTATTCATGGCTTAAATGCAAACATAAGAGGCAAGTCATAAATACAGTTGATAGAAAAGTTAGACCATAAAAAACAATTAAACATAGGAGATAACTATGGAGACCCAGTGGCTAAATACAGGATCAGTGACATAGATTTAGTAAATGCTAACACACCCACACATAATTAGACACCTGAAGAACATTAAGAGTTTGAACTATGAAGTTTATAATCTTTAATGTGAAGGACTTTGTTTAAATTTTTTTAAATGCATATTTTTGTTGTCATTACATAACAAAGTAACTGATTTTATGACTGAGTTGTTGAACTGTATCCTTCGGTCAGAACAACTCTTCAATTCTTTTACCTGGCATGTCAGAAACAGCTAGGGTCCAGCAGACCAGCTTAAAGTTGAGTTTGAACTGGAGACAGGCTTTTGTCCCAGTGAATAACCTGTTGAGCTCACCCACAGCCGCTGACCTACAGCAACTCAAGCCTTGTGTGAGCAAAGCACCTGCAGAAAAGAGAGCTCAGTCAGCAGAGGTATATGGAGGCTCACTAACTTGCTGAACTTTTCAGCCAAACAGTTAAAAAATGAAGGGTATTGTTGCATGCTTATGAAAATTGCTTTGCCTTTTTAAGTGAGGATAGTTTTGTTAAACCTGACACTTCAGAGGATGACAGTAAATTTTCACTGATGTAGTTTGTGAAAGTAGAAAAGGTAGCATATGAGGCTTTATTACACAAAAACTCCAGAATAAGTCAGTTCTAAAGTGTAAAAAGCAATTGCTATTTCCTATGTGCAGATTATAGAACAGACGGGTTCTCAAAGGATGAATCAGAGAGGATACTGCACATCTGAAAAGTCAGACTTCTTTCAAGTTAATTTTTCCATACCCACATTGGCCAGAGTATTGAAAGCTGATGAAACAATGTAGTACTTTATTTTGCCCTGTTGTGTGTTTTAGTTAATGTATTTTAAGACAAAGAAAAATCAATACACTAGTAAGGGAGTATGAAAAGCATTAACAAATGCACAATTGGGTGCAAGTGCACCACAGTCACAGGGAACAATTTTCACTGCAGGAGAATCTCTGACCAAACCCACACAGAGAATACAACCACATGGTGAAAATTATTTAGGGAAGGCTTTCTCTGGTGTGATTAAAAAGCCTTGCATGAAGTTTTCATTTTCTTTACTCCCAGCTCCTGAGCAGGACAGAAAGTAAAATAATCCATACGGTTTATCTTGGTAAAACTGAGGATCTTTAGGACTAACAGACCTGCACGTGGGCAGACTAAACAGCTCTGAGGAGAAGGCCCTGGGGCCATGGCGGGCAGCGATCTGAGCATGGCCAGCAGTGGCCCTGGCTGCAACAAAAGCTCACTGTGTCCTGGGCTGCGTGAAGAGGAGCATGGCCAGTCGGTCCACGGAGGTGCTCATTGTCCTCCGCTCAGCACTCATGAGACCATAGCTATGTAATTTCCCTGGTTTTAGCACCCTTGGTGGAGGAAATACCTCAGTAAACCTCCGATAAGGGCACTGAAGGCACTGAGGTGTCCAGGGTTGCAGCACTGTCCAGCCCTGCAGGCTGAGGGACCAGGGTTGGGTCAGCCTGGAGAAGGTACAGTTTAGGAAGCACCAGACAACAGCCCCCTAAAACCTACAGAAAAGCCACCATGGAGACGGAGTCAGACTCTTCACAGCAGTGGACAGTGGGAGGAGGAGAGACAACAGGCGTGACTTGAAAAACAAGTAGTTCAGACTAGATATAAGGGGGTGGGGGGGAGGCGAGGAAGCACACTGAGGGTAATTTAGCAGTGGAGCAGGTTGGCTAGAGAGGCTGTGGGAAATGTTGGAGGCTTTCGGTCCCTGACAGAACAGAGCAACTTTATCTGGTCTCACAGCTGACGCATCTCTGACCAGCAGGCTGGATCAGAGACCTCCATAGGTCCCTTCCAGCCTGAATTATCCTGTGATTTTATGGTCATTTCTAAAGGCAGTCTGCAAAATCTCCCTAAGCAATCAGTGTGCTCTTCTTACCACTGTAAAGTTTTCCTATTGTCTATATGTGGATCTCTTCTACAGTGTAAGCCCATTAATTCCATGTTTTTCCAATACAGATATACACTATCCCTCTTTGCAACAACTTACTACGTATTTGAAGACTGTTACCATGCCCTTTTAGGTTCCCTTTGAAGCTTTTCAGATGTGTAATGCTTCATGCCATTAAGTGCCACATTTCAGTTTATTCTAACGTTTGGGTGGCCATATGTACCAGTTTTCTTGGAATTTTCTGAGTATGCTTAAAGCATGAAGTTTAATACAGCAGAAATATACTAAGCTAGCTTTTAAAATTTTATTTCTTTATTCTGTATTTCACTGATTTTCATAGTAAAAATGTTCACAGTGCATTTTTTCTCATTATCCCATAGTTCCTAGGCTGTGTATTATTATCTCATTGCGCAAAGCTTAAGCTGCTTCTGAGGTGACATAGACACGTTTTTCTTTGTTGTCTTTTTGCTCACAAAAATTATTAACTATGATTCTTATGATAGCTCATTCTCTGAGGTCACCCACGACTCTAAGCTCTATGACTGTTCTGAATTTGCATGTTTGCAGTTTTTAGGTACAAGTTTATTCCCAGTGGAACATCATCCTGCTAGCTTCCTCTGTTCTTACTTCTTGCTAGTTACTTTGGGTTTGTTTGTTTTCTCATCAGCATGAGTGTCTCGTCCGCTTTCCTTGTTCCTCGGAGTGTTTTCTCTCTTATATAAGCACATACACCAGTGTTTTCTGAGACTACTCTTCTTTCCATTCCTTGAATTCCTTTGTGAAAGAGAAAAAAATTTTGCTTCAGTGCCTCAGGATGAACACTCTTATTTATCAATCTTTTCTATATTTAAACAGGTCTCTGAGAGTGACAGTGACTGCAGCGTAGGAGAGATGGAAGGGGTGAAGCTGCCTTCTGCCTGAAGCCAGGCTGGGTAGGCAGAGCTGTGACAGCTCTCCACTTCGCCTCAGGATCAGCATGCCCAGTTGCACTGGTTATTCTGCCTACAGTGTGGCAGATGAGGAAGTACAACTCCTTCGTCCAACACATTATGTAAAGACAGATGTTTACAGCTTGCTCAGACATTAGAATTAGGACAGAATAGATTGCCCTGGACAAGAAGGATAGCAAAATCAGGGTATGCTTGAACAGCAAAATGAAGACATTAGTGCAGCAAGGGTAGCCATAGCTTTAATCTAACTGGCACAGGCAGCGATAGCATCAAAGATGCAGAAGCACAAAATTCATTGCAGGCTGGCAAGCGGGATAAGGTCATGGGGGCTCCATTCACATCCATACCTCTACAGCATCACTGCTACTGTCCCTGTGCTAGACAGGTAAATGGTAACTTAAAATCCTGCCCCGCAATGCAATCACTCCTTCTGCTGTAGTGAAAAAATAGCTTGAAGACTTTCCTCATTCAGTAAGAAATCCCTTTGGGTTGTTCTGGATTAGCTGCTACCCAGGCTACATTGCAACAAACAAATTCCATCTCCTGGCACCGTTAGGGCACTTGGACAAGGTTCCTTATTAAAACAGCTCATTTTTCTAAGAACAAATTTAGGTGTAGCAAATTTTGCAGCTTGTTCCAAACGTACTTTTTATATATCTAGCTTTTGTCCATAAAGTAACAATATACTAAAATCTCTTCAGCATTTAGGATTCAATTTTTTAGTGTTTATTTGCTTAAATCTCATTAAATATAAAAAGAGACTTGTATATGCTGTGTACCTAATGAGTTGCTATTGATCAGAGGACAAATTAATCTTCACACTTCTTTCTGTGAATTCTATAACACTACAGTTTGCAACCCTGTGAAAGCATTACCATTTTTGTTATTTAATAATGATGACAGTATTTGTGGTTCTGGTACAGCCAGTTTTTTTCAAGGGGAACTGAATGCAGGGATCACAGAGTTTTGTGACCTTTGACATACGCAATTGCCAACTCTGACCATATAATCCACTTAAAAATGTTGGGGACATGCCTGCACAACCTTTCTGATAAATGTAGTATGTCTCGAGTCAAATATCATCTGCTGTGGAATAAAAGTTAGAATGAAAAGGCAGACTGAACATGAACAATCTCAATTTACCAAAATGTACTCTTTGACATGAAATGCAAGTGGAAAAACACATTGAAGTGGGCACATGCTCCCAAAGAGTTAGAAACAAAGCATACTTGGTGTTATTGCTGAATAAGCTACAAATACATCTCAGATGTCACTCAAGAGTGTTGTCCAGTTGTAGTGGAGATAAATTCCCCAACTACTGAAGAGATGGCATGTTTAGAGTAACTGACTGTCATACATGTGTATACTGGTTTGTTTCAACAATGATTTGAGGAGACTTGTTTTAGACACAGAAGAGTAATTCAGTTTCTAGAATTTGTTCAGGCCTTGGCCTCGCTCGAATACCATTTCCCAGATTCAGTTTTTTATCTCTGGGGATATTAGTCCAGTAGGAAGAATACTTAAACTCACAATTTTAATTTAAAATAAGTCATGAAGTGATGAAGGTGGTCTTTGGTAACCATTCCAGGCTGGACTGCAAATCCTAAATACTACTGAAATAAATCAATCTGTAACCCACTGCAAGTCTTCTTAAATTACAACAACTAGTATGCCATCACTTACATCCCATTCATTTCTCTTATTGGGAAAGACACCACAAAGTACACTTTCCACATGTACCTGTATTAATGGCTGTCTTGTTGTTTTTGCAATTTTCTTTCCTAGATTTTTCCATCTAGCTGAGCAACCGACACACCGACAAACATGCCTGAGCAAAGCAATGATTACAGGGTTGTTGTGTTTGGAGCTGGAGGAGTGGGCAAAAGCTCTTTGGTCTTGAGATTTGTGAAGGGCACTTTCAGAGAGAGCTACATCCCCACCATCGAAGACACCTATCGGCAGGTGATCAGCTGTGATAAGAGCATATGCACTTTGCAGATAACTGACACTACAGGGAGCCATCAATTTCCAGCCATGCAACGTCTTTCTATTTCTAAAGGACATGCTTTCATTTTGGTTTACTCTATCACCAGCCGACAGTCCTTGGAGGAGCTCAAACCGATCTATGAACAAATATGTCAGATTAAAGGAGACATAGAAAGCATTCCAATAATGCTGGTGGGAAACAAAAATGATGAGAACCAAAATCGAGAGGTGGACAGCAGTGAAGGAGAAGCCATGGCTAAGAAGTGGAAATGTGCCTTCATGGAGACCTCTGCCAAGCTGAACCACAACGTGAAAGAGTTATTCCAAGAATTGCTAAACCTAGAGAAACGTAGGACTGTGAGTTTACAAATTGATGGCAAAAAAAGCAAGCAGCAGAAAAGGAAAGAGAAGCTGAAAGGCAAATGTGTGGTGATGTGAAATTGCAGTCAGGAGTGAATCATGCAGTCTTACCTGTCTGACAATACCCAAGTAAAACCTATAAACAGCAAACAACTATACCTATTTATTAGTATCTGTTTTAAAAGAAATATTTGGATTTCAAAAAAAATTAGTTACTGTGGTTAATGTGAAAAAAGTCAACAATTAAAAAATCGTGTACTCCAACTATCAGTGAAAAAAATCAGGAAGTAAAAGAAAGATGGGCCACAACATCTAATTTTGTAATTTACAGAAGAAAAGAAATTTCATCCTTAGCATAAAGTGAAAGATTTGGGAAGACAACTTCATATTATTTACATTTGCATATAACTGCAAGAGAAGGCAATGCATAATGTTAGAAGAAAAACAAAGAAACAGCCATGAAGGACTCTAGAATGTATCAATGCGTGCTGGGTGGTGTTATCACACCTTTTAAGAGTGCTGTGAACAAAGAATTTTGTGCGTTTTTCATTACTAACTGGTGGGGTGGCTTGCATAAAGTAGTCTTGGATCTGCCAAATAAACAAATTCTTTCACCCTAAGAAGAAGTGTGGGGGTAGTACAGTTAAAAGGAACAGATATTCTCTTTACCCCCTCCGCCCCAGCATGAGATTTCTTTCTAGTATGATGCAGTGTTTGAACTGAAGGATGAGGAAAAGCCAACCCCTACAGGAGAGATGGAGATGATCTCCTTTTCTAGACCCATCGCTTCAAGAATGACCCATGCTTCTGGCCCCAATGTATTTCAGAAGAACAGATGTTTGACTTTGGAGGATGTCAGATTGTACAAAAAATTGTACATACACCAAGAGAAAGCTTCACCAGGGAGGACTGGCTGGGGAGTCCCCTACAAAAGCCTCTATGGGAAAGGCTCATTTCAAATGCTGCTGATGGTTAGTGAATGAAGGGAAAGTCTATTGAACTGGCAGTACCCTTGGAGAGGGGTCGGTGTTGTATACGAAGTTTTTATTCGAATTACCAGATTAGCTGAGTCAAACTTCTTTACATTACTATATTCCAACTAGAATGGTTTTGCATTCATGCACTACTACATCTAACGCCTTTATATCGTCTGAAGTGTTTTATATTTACTATTTAAACTCATGATTTGAACTGCTGTGACTATTTATAGAACCAAATCCTATATCTGGCATTAGGGCCCACGAGAGTCTCTAGGAGAAGACTTGCTGGGATACGTACTACAGGATTTGGCATATTAAGAGTTGTAATCAGTACTGCGTTACAATGCAATACAAAGTTCAGAGTAGAAAAAAACTGGTTTAAACCACTCTGCCAGGGGAAACTACTCTTCTCAAAACCTTTGGAAGGGGAAAAAGTGTACAAAATGTGAGCTTTTCTGGATCTCTTCAAAGCTTTTTTAAAAACTAATATGAATGAATAAAGTATATATCCTACTGATAACAAAGACCATCTAAGATAAAAGAAGCACATACATTTTTTAAAGGACACATCAAAATTCAATAAGCTACAATTTGCACTTTAGGAACTGCTTTGAAATAATAAAAACAAACCACCATGTTTTTGGTAAACGCTTATGTCAAAATCATATTATGGGAAAATGCAGTCAGGCACTAGTATTATTAGCATGCATGCTGTTGCATTATAAATATTTCCTAGGAGCTGGTCAAGTGAAGTATTGCATTAAAAATTGTTACCTTGTTGCTCTCAGAGCTATTGCTTGCTTCCCTTCCACCTTTCAAACAAAAGTGCAGACATTTCACAGGAAGAGGGATAGCGTACATTTCTTTGAGCAAGAATTGCTGCTAGCACTGTCTAGAAAGGAGCACAACTTTTGTCATTCACTCAGAAGAAATCCTGGCACCATTAAAATCAAGAGTAAAGCTCCCACTGATTTAAACGGCGACAGAATTTTGTGGGTTTACTTTATTGCATTAGAAGAGAAAATTGGAGAGAACCTGTAAAAGCTAAGGCTCTTCCTTAACAATAAATTCCTGTGTCTTACACGATGCCTTTTCTCCATAAATCTCAAAGCACTTTAGAAAAAGGAGAGCACCATTATCTTAACTTCCCAGGTGGTGAAACTGAGACATGAAGAGAGGAAGCAACTGCGCATAGGTTACACAGCAGGCTAGTGGCAGACCTGGGAAGAAAAGCAGATCTCCTCAGTCCCAGTCCAGTGCTCGCTCTGCATTTGGTCAAACTGACTCTTCACATTGTTAAACAGTTTCTAAAACACATAAAGAAACCTGTTATGGCTTATACGGCTAAGTGCATCTTTTTCTTGTCTGTCTGTCAATAGATCAAGCAGTATTTCCAGGTTGGGGATGCAAAACATTTAAAAGCACTATGTTTATTAAGACTTTTATACATGTTTATACATCTACTTTGTTTGTAAGCGAATGGCTGACAATACTCATCTTCGCAGCATTGGATTCCACTAACGAAACGAAAATCAAAAGAATGATCACACTTAAGGAGTAATGGGTTACATACAGAGGTCAGCAGTAAAGAGGTCTCCTGCTGATGCTACCACACCGGTGCCAAAGGTCATCCCGCACGGCACACGCCTAAGCAGCCAGCATGGAATAATGATAGGCACTCAAAGAAAAAAGGCCGTGTGAAGACAAAGATCCTTTTAACATTATTACTGTAACTGGTGGAATTATTTACACAGTAAGGAATCTTGCAGAAATAGAACAGAGGGGATCTGAATTAGACTGAAAAAGTTATGACAGCAAGGATATTACAGGCTGAAATTTGGCCCTGGAATTTTTGATTGTGCCTCATAGCAAGAAAAGAGTAATTGTATGGCAAAGGTGGAAATAAAATAAATATCTGCCAGTTGTTAGGCTTGAGGACCATTTCCTTTAATTCCCAGATGATTCCTCACCTACGACATAATAAGCCATGAATTATTTCATGGACTTGCATATATCAAAGCAAGGCCAGTATAGAAGCAATATTACTCATGGACCACAAACTCGAAAGAGAACATGTTTTATACCCTTTCATGGTCATCCTAGTTTATACTACTAGATTTTACATATCTTACATACTTGTGAGCTAGTTTAAAACATTTGTTTTACTATTACTTATACAATTATTTTTTTTAATACAGGGAAAAAACCGTAAGGTAAATAACGAAAATATACAGCTTTATTACATTTTGCGTTTTATTTGGGAATGTGATACAGTATAATAAACTCTTTAAAATGTACAGAAAAAATATGAGATATTTAAAACATGTAAGATCTACAGTGAATTTTAGCACCCAGAAAACATGGTCTAGACAAAATGACTCTTTACCATGCATGACTTTTCTATGTATATATGAAATACTAAGATATATAGTTATCATGAAATGTATTGTTGCGATTTCATTAGGAAATATTTTATTTAAGAACTCTGGATATGAAGTCATGTGTGCCTACAAGTTTCTATGTTTTCGGTGATGTTCTGAACATAAAAAATAAAGTTTTAAATGGAAACACAAGTTTGGAAGAAGCCTCATTGGTGCCTGAATTGTGTTTTTTTCATAACTATACTAAGTATGTATTTCTAAAAGTCGTAAAGGTAATTCTCTAAATCAAAATAGATTCTTACATGTTAAGCAGTGTCCTAAAGCCTTCAGCTATACAAATTAGACTCCTGAAAAGTCCTGAGAGAACTTGAACAGTATTATCTTATCTAACATTTGCCTTTCTTATATTATACTGTGGCAAATACCTACACTTTCAAAGCAATCTACGTTCAGAAAAACACAGATTATCAGTGGTTGTTTCTTTTAGCTGTCAAAAAGCAAAATAGTTCTGGAAGCTAGTCTATATTTTATTAATTACTTGAAAACAATGACAGATAAAACTTGATGCTTCTGCAAAATTGAAACTTTCTATATAGATCTTGCTATTCCTCCTCATTTCTACCACATTCCTGATGTTATAACAAAATTTTCTACTACTGCTTATTGTATTACCACATGTGGCAAAAAAAAAAAAAGCCAAATATAATACTTCAACACTTCTTGCAGTTCAGAAGATGTGGTAACAGTTATTCAGTTAAATAATAATTTCTTTATGCAAGCAATAATTCATACTCAACAGAAGGAGAGATCAACAAACAAGCTTGAATACTTAGGCACATTGGTAGGCTTTTGAACCGGTGATGAAATTTTGAGGACTGCATGCAAATTTCATGTCAAATGTAATGTAATTGGACATGACAGTCCACAAAACTTTTTATTTTTAGTAAAATACACCCCAGAACTCCTAATAATGCCTTTTATTTATTTTTTTATTCTAATACACCATCATTTACTATGCTTGGTGCTGATTGTGACACAGCCTATTGTGGAATAGTGGATGTGCCAGGTCAGTGTCCTGGGGCTTGCACAATATATTCTGTCATTGTTTTATAGAAGTTTGCCCTATCATAGAAACACCACAAGCATTACAAAATTTGTCTGCGTCTGAATTTTTTGTCATTGGTTGCTTCTTCTGTTTCCCACTGGAAAATATTTTTGTTGTTAACATACCCTCATTCGAAGTTGGACTACATGCTTGTCACATATACTTCACTGGCGTTTTAACTGGCTTTTTAACTGGCATGTCCCACCCACCTTCTGTGTACATTTTCTAATTAATCCAGTTTATTTCATGTAGTTGATGGTGTCTAACGTCCAACTCCACTAAAACTGCAAAGAGAGGAAGAGTAGAGCTTGAGCATCCTTTGAAAGTAAGTACCTGGATGCTCCTTGGGAAGGATACAGACTCTTCTTTACATTAGCTAGAGGAATGTGGGGTTTAGAGAAAGCATTAAGTAAGCCTCTTCCATTTCATATAGTTTACCTTGGTCAAGCACTAATTTTTATAATGAGTCATAGTGGACTTATTGAAAATCATAACAGAACTGAAACGCAAAAGAGAATTTGTTGCTCAGTCAGATGTATTTATTCATCATTTAGATGCCAAGAAATGGCCTGCGGTGGATCCTACAAGTACATCTCTATCATGATGCTCTGAAAGCTGTGAATGACAGTGTCTGTCACGTGGAAGCTTCCACTGTATTTGTATTCACTTCAGTAAAAAAAAAAGCAGGAAATGAAGCAGAAGTGGTGTTTTTCCATAAGGGTATATGGCAAATATTTTTTACCGTATACAAGAATAGAAGGATCATTTTTCATTAGCTTTCAGAGAGAGATGTGGAGAGCACTGAGGTGCCAATCACTCTGACATATATCTGCTTTAGAGCAGCTTTTGCTCAGTGGTGTTGTAAAGACCCTTTGCCTCCAGTGCTTCCATTCCTTATTTGGTTCTGTTCCTGCTGCTGGTCAGCTTGGCCCTTAAAATTAGACTGTTGGCCTATTTGCTGATTTATTCAAGGTTAGCCATTCTTAAAATCACAATACAATTGCATTGTATGCTTAGGCATATGAATTTAATTCCAGATTTTACCTGTGGGCCACGTGTCCCCTGCACAGTTGGATCATTGTAATAAAGAGGTAGAAGGAATGTGATTTGGGAGGAGGGGGCGGGAAATGGGAATGTCAGGAGATTTTACATGAACTCACTATTTTCAGGAAATTCTGAGATCAGTGAGGACTCCTGAATGTATTTTTAAAGGAAAAATCAAAATTCAGTGGTCACACTGAGTTGCACTGATGATCACTGTTGTTATGGCCATCACAAGGGCAGGTTACACAAGGAGAGCAACTGCTGCTCACTCAGTGATCTAGTTAAATCTGTAACTCCTTATAAAAACAACTCTACACTGGATTGCTAATTTACATGTTTATGTAGGAGAACACATTCTCTAACCACAGTGTTTTAGCTCTCTTTTCTTTACTCTTTAGTCCAGCAGGGTCTCAGTTCTTCAAAAGCAGAAACTTCTGATGGATGTTCAATAATGCCATCCTTCCCTCCCCCATGTTAAGCAGATAGCGCCTATGGAAAGCATCTGCAAAAAGCAGGAAAGTGACGAAGCAGTTACTTCAGCTGAGAACTGGCAGCAGGGAGGAGAAGGGAGAGTGCTGTCCTTTTTCCCACCACATGTGAAGAAGCAGATGTTCTCTTTGATGAGAGGGGGTAACCTCTACAGCCATGACCACCCTGCAGCAAGAACACCAGGTCCTTTCCTTCCACAAACCTCACACTGATCAAGGCTTGTCTTTTACAATGAAATTAAGAACTGACTGGAACAACAAAGTCTAATATGGCACCAAGGGAGACCAAAGTAGTTTTATAGAAGCACATCTGCAAGTGCCCAAATAATAATCTCTTCATATAATGCCATTTTACAAAAGCATGTTCACTTAACAGCAAAAAGTGTAGGATTGTGTTAGAAGAAAGGCAGGATTATGGACAGTGGCTTGCCTGAGGATGCTGAATATGGACGGAAGGTGAATATATATAATTTCAGTGGTAATATTTGGGAAGGACGAGGTAGAGGAGGAAAAAAGTCAACCACATATACTTGGAATTATCCTATTAATAAAATCCATTAGGTCACAGAACAATCCCTCAGAGCAAATAGTAGTCAATATGTACATTAAAAAACAGGTTGGGGTAAAAGAAACAATTTTAAATTCTGCCCACACTTTTTGCTGCCAAAACCATTTTTCACAGAATCATAGAATCATAGAATGATTTAGGTTGGAAGCGATCTTGAAGATCATCTAGTTCCAACCCCCCTGCCATTGGCAGGGACTCCTCCCACTAGACCAGGTTGCTCAAAGCCCCATCCAATCTGGACTTAAACACCTCCACGGATGGAGCTTCCATAACTTCTCTGGGAAACCTGTGCCAGTGCCTCACCACCCTCAGACTGAAAAATTTCTTCCTAATATCTAATCCAAATCTAACCTCTTCCAGTTTGAAGCCATTACCCCTCGTCTTGTCACTACATGCCCTTGTAAAGAGTCCCTCCCCAGCTCTCCTGTAGGCCCCTTTAGGTACTGGAAGGCTGCTATAAGGTATGCCTGGAGCCTTCTCTTCTCCAGGCTGGTCAACTCCAACTTTCTCAGCCTGTCTTCATAGGAAACAGGCTTCGGACTCCAGCCTGAAGATCATCTTTGTGGCCCTCCTCTGGTCTCACTCCTACAGGTCCATGTCTTTCCTATGTTGGGGGCTCCAGAGCTGGATGAAGTAATCCAGGTGGGGTCTCACCAGAGCAGAGTAGAGAGGAAGGATCATCTCCCTGGGCTTGCTGGCCACACTTCTTTTGAATCAGCCCAGTATATGATTGGCTTTCTGGGTTGTGATCGCACACTGCCAGATCATGTTGAGTGTCTCATAAATCAGAACCCATGCTTGTCCATGGTTGCTCTCCCGTTTCTTTTCAAAATCAAATCTGAATTTAATGCTACCCACATTCTGAATGTTTGAGCAACACCTAATCATTTCACAGTTTTTTGCTTACCTAGTGGCTAAAGATAAATGCCATTTTACAAAAGCAACCAAGTAATTCCACTATGGTAGAGGACCATTTTACTTGATTAATTACTTAGTAACAAATGGTTCAAAATAATTTGACAAATCCAGTAATCAGAGGGATACAGTAACTCTGTTAAATCATTCCCATTCAAAAAATAATTAAAGAAAATCCTGTCAGTTATGTAACAGCACATAAAGTGTGCCCAGATTGCAGAACTGGAAAATACCGTCAAAGCCAGATGGATGCAAACACAAAATTTTATTACTGGGATGGGGGGGATGGGAGACGGGCAGGGTGGGGGAAAGAAGCAGCAGCACCTCTGTTTGGCTGCTTTCCCTGCCTCTTCTCTCCATGGGAAGAGCAGCCAGCCAGGTTGCCTTTGCTGCAGCGAAAGCACTCCCTTGTCTGCTGGAAAAGGTTTATAGATCAGAGAAAAAAGCAAGAGCACCACTTGGCCAGAGGCATTGATGTGCTTTCTCCTGTCCTTTAGAAGTAGGTGCTGCCTTGCCTGAGTAATGGGGGAAGACCAGACCCTGGGGCCAGCAGTGTCCCAAGACATGCAGTGGGGCTTGGGGTTCCTTCCTGTGCAGCAGATAAGAGTAGGGACAGAGAGCATGGGCAAAGATTTCTGCGCTGGCTGACACTGCCCAGGCTGTGATCATCATAGCAGCAGTAGCAACACTGAAAACCTCTGGTTAACATTGATGGCCCAGCTATAAATTTGTGGGAATACAGTTTAGTAGGTACCTCAAGAGGTGCAGAGGTAAATGCCTCTCATGGAAGTAATGTAGCAGCTACTAAAAAGAACAAAAACATATCTGGTCAACAATTAACAGGTAAAGAATATGTCTTTACTTAAATTAAATATTTCCTGAATACAAAAGGCACTTATGGTATTCACTGATCAAACCGGTGGATCCACAGCTCCACTGTTTCTCCCACCAGTAAGTCTAGTCTGGACCAGGTCAAAATCTTTAGAGCTGATGATGTGGGATAGGTATATTTGGTATGTTAGTCCAGGGGTATAAATAAGTGAGATTTGTTTATTGAGGGCTAGTACAGTGATATGAGAAGATTAAAAAAGGATATGACTTGAAAGTAATACACTTCAGCTTCATTGTATGGCCTCCGTTGGCTGTATTCTTAACTACAGCTCTGCGTCTCTGCATCTGCAGAAGTTACCATAGTCTAAAAACTGTTGGGTCATTTAGGTTACACACCACCACTTTAAACTTCTTATGCAAGTTAGATTATTTAATTAAAAAATCAATGTTGCATTGTAGTCAAGAAAGTAATAAGATATGAGATAATACATTTTAAATGCAAGCTAACATTTATAACCATTCTGTTTATTGTGATTTCTTTAGCCTGTCAGTTGTGTTTCCTCAGAAACTTGAAATGCATGCTCTTCTACTGGGTCTTTTAATTTGAGTTAGTTTAGGAGAAGAAACTTTCATATTAGGACTATTTTCAGCAAGAGATTTTTAAAGTGCATTCAATGGTAATTAGAATTTGAAGTTCAACAGAAAAAATTACTAGTCATTTGTAGAGACAGTATTAGTCATCCATTTCCCACACAAATATGTTTTACAGCTTGAAATGTCACTAAAATGGGTATTTTAGAACACAAACCAGGAGCCTGAACAGGAACAGCTTGAGCTTCTTGTATTTTAACTTTCAAATACATGGAAGTATGTGCAAGTTCAATTTTTTCTGAATGTCAGAGACCAAGCTCATTCTTGGTTTAGTTTGTAATAAATGTATCCCTGTGTTTTCCTGATTGTTTTCAAGAACACTGTATTTGGTGTGGTAACAATGGACTTTGTGTGGTAACAAACAGCAGGTTTTTGGACTCTATGGTATTATATTGTTGATTTTTTCAGTATGGAAAACTACCGAACCAAGAGAAAGATAAATCTGTAAATAAGTTACAAAAGGAGGCTTTTAGGAAAAGTCTAACTCAAAAAGTCTAACTTTTTCTAGCTCAAACTTTGTTTGTTCTTTAGCAAAATGACTAATACCCATGTGTCCAAATTCCTTACGTACTGAACTAGAACCACCTTTTTCTTCTCAAAGATGCAGGAAACTTACAGAACTTATGAACTGAAAATTTCATTTCTCTATGTTCTTTTAATGCAGCTCTATAGAATAGCTGCCAATTTTTCAAAACCTACAATCTCTTCCAAACTCGTAACACAGGGTGAAAATCTGTTCTCTCTGGACACATCAGAATTTACCGCCTTGGGTCTCATGCTCTCATTTCAAAATATTCCAGTGTCAAAATAAAATAACTCTGTCCCTCCAACTTCATTTGCTAAGCCCCTCAGCTGTTGATAATAATAGCAGCTTCACCATAGTGATGATACCACCACAGAGAAAGCCACAGGAGATGCAGGGGGAGTGTGGAAGGGCTGTACTCCTTGTCCTCTGAGTTTGCTTGAGAAGAAATCTTCAGTATGTCCTCAGTTCCTCTGAATTTGGTTTCTTATAGGTCACATATGTTGGGTCCCAGTACAGACCCCTACACAAGCACAGTCAGTTAGCTCACACTGAGTAGTGTGAGTTGTAGCTCACGCTGAGTGTGCCAGGCACTGCTACATGCACCAGAGCTGGCATGGAGTGCATTCCCACCCCAGGCAGCAGATGCTTCTGGCCACTCTCTTCACTCTAACCTCCACCGCACACTACTGCCCCACCGTTGTTTCGCAACGGTGTAGAAAACTTCGTTTTCACAGGTCTAAGGTAATGGGATTCATCACTGCCTGAATCAGTGTAGACTCTGACCTAGAGGTTAGAAAAATTGTTTGGGGCTGTTGACGTGAAGTTTTGTTTAGTTTTTAAGCTATGACATAATTTATGTATTCTTTGCAGGAGATTTTCTTTTTAAAATAAAACATCTCTGGTGGTTTGTTTTGTCTTTGAAATTTAAAGAGAAAATGCTCAAGAATGCTTTTCATTCATTTAAAGCCAGCTTTCCTGTGAGTTGAATTTGGAGTTCCCATCTCAGTCTTGAAAGGAACAATAATTCGGTACATAAACTAGTGACTTTTACTTTCACTGACATGATCGTCTTTGCTTACCGGGGGCAAAACTAAATTGACAAAAGGTTTTAATTGCATCATGGTGTGAGAAAGGAAGCAAGCAATTGAAGAGTACAAGTTACCTGCAGGGGATGACAATGTGTCTATTGATTTTGCTTTTAATCCCCCATCTGTGGGTAAAGAGACAATATTCCCATTAACGTCTTTGAAATGTAAAGAATAATGTTCAATCCTTGAGAGAATTTTGGAGGAAAAGAGAGCAAATTAAGTTCAGTAGGCTTTGGCTTAGATTTGCTCATTGACTGGACAGTGCACTGAGTGACGAGTAGCTCATTTGGTCTTTGATGGAGATTGGCTGTTTTGAAATAAATAAATAAATAGGTACCATTCTACTTCTCCTATCTTATGACTCTGACCGGGATTAGAAATAGAAATCCTCCAAATTAGTGGGAATAGCTTGGTTCATCTGATTTTTGGAATGCCATATTTCCAACAAAAGTGGAATTTCCAAGATTTACTGGGAAAGCTTTCAGTGTTTTTTGACACATCCAGAAAGCTTTCAAAGAAGAGCAATAAATGAATCTGAATGGGTGATCTTTCTGAGAATAACAGTAACAGATTACCTTCAATGAAAATTATATTCTGAATTTCTTCCATTTGTTTTCTTCTTTTTGAATAATAAGAGGATCAGATACAAGAAATTTCTGTTGACATAATTGAGTGAGATATGCACAGCATAATACTTTTATATGGCTTTTTACATCAACAGACCAACAAGAAACCTTGTGCTATTTAGCACACAGGGAAAATCTCACACAAAGACTTGGTTAGGGATTACAAACCAGTAAATGGTCACGTGTAACTCAGGTTTTCTGTCTCAGTCTGGTGTTTTGTCTCAAGTGAAGAGAGAAATGGCTTGAAGACCACATCAGTTTGTAATTACTTCCTTGTTAAAAAAGCAAAGGTGTAGTGTAAATCTGGAGGGAGTGCTGATAAGTATTATTTGTTCCCTGTCTACACTGGTCAGATTTTTAAGGAACATTCCTTTTTTTGAGACTAATTCTCATAAATAGCTTTTTAAGTATTTGTTTTAAGGAACAATTATTTGTATAAGAAAGAAGGTAGGTTGGCAGGCTGAGTGGAGGAAAATACTGCTCTTCATTCTTCCCAAAGTGTCCGACCAAACAAAGAGAGTCTCTGAAACCCGTTGATGTCTGCTCGGAATAGATGAACGCCAAAAGGAATGTACCATTCACAGTTCCAGCGCCAAATGCTTGCAGTCGTGCTCGTTCCCCTTAGGCTAAAGGCACACATATGGAATACGACCACGAGGCAGGCTTTTGCTTAAAAAGCATATCGAGTACTTTAAGAAGTGCCAGCAAAAGAAAGGCAGAATGCACCATGTGATGAATGGATTTACACAGGCAGGAAAGATACCAATGTGGAGAGATTAACAACACAGGAATTCACAAATGTATTAGAGACACAGACAGAGGAGATGCATCTGTTCTTGCTCAAATCAGTGACACTGTTCTGTATTTGCACAGGCTAAACTAGAATAAAATCTGATCTAGGAAGTAACACTGGTGGAAATGTATTAAAAATTAAGTGAAATTGTTCATATTTTGTGGAATTTTGGGGAAAAGATTGAAACATTTTTTGAATTTGTGGAATGTGAATTAAAGCAGAGAGATGTCTTCTGAATATGACATTTGAAAATGAACCTTCTGGAACCGAATGCTGACTGAAAGGACTGGGTTTGAAATGCAGGGAACTTTACCCATAAACCATCTGGATTTGAAGGCTGGAGTTACGTGATGGTGGTGGTGAAATGCATACAGTATTGTAATGCACGATATACAAAGTGGTTGCAATAGGACACAGTAGCAGGTGTATGAAGCAGCAGAAGACACCACCAGGAGGACTAGTGGACTTTAAAAAAATGTGATGGAATGACTGGAGAGTATATTAACTCCAGATGTTGTGGTCAGTGGTTATGCTTTAAATATATTTCTGAGGATACGTATATTTTATTTAAAGGTTGTTGTCTTTACATGTTATGTATGCTATTTTGATTCATTATGAATATTGAGTTTAAGTTAGGCACTGGGTGTTTTAGCTTCTTTTATTCTTTCAAAAATGCTCACCTGAACTGCCAGGGGCATTCTCGCCCCGTATAGTTTAGATATTTCTAAATACAAAATAGAGAAAGACAGAAAGGCAACCCTAATACGGGTATTTTTAATGCTTTTTTTTCTTTTAAACAGTTTGCATGTTGTTTAGTTTTTGTCATTTTGTATTCCCCTCAGATAAAGAGAAGACTATTTTTTCCTGGAACATCCTCATAACAGCTCTTATTTTTTTACCTTCTTTCTTCACTTATTCCTATGGCTAAACATTCTGGGAAAAAATAATATAGACAAGGTTGCTTTATTCAGGCATCATAGTTCCTCTGTTAATATTGCTTTATATGTGGCAGAAAAAACTCATCGTCTACCATTTTCTCATGGCTTTTTGTGCTTTATCGAGTAAGATCAACATTCTAAATATTATTTCTTTTACTTATCCTGCTAAAAATATATGATCCAACAAGAAAAACTGCAACCACTATAAAATCATTAATATAACCTATTCTCTCTTATCCTAGCACTTTTTATCTAAAAGCTGACCTAAAAACACATTCTAGAAAGTCAAAACATTAACATTTGGACATTATACTATTAGGGTTTGTTTGTCCCTTTCTGTGAGCTCTACTGTAAAAAAAATATCAGCCTCCTATAAACAGTAGGATACACATTTGAAATCTCAGTTCAGACTGATTAAGGACTTTTTCTGGCATTTGGACATAATTACTGTGATGTAGGAGAAAAAACCCCACCTGGCAACAGAGGTTGCAACATAAATGGCAGTGTGGGCAGGAAGAACTGTGTTTCACTGCATTTTTTATCTTTTAGTTCATCATCTGCACAGAGAGGAAGTGTATCTGGCATAGGATTACTTTTCAGGATTTTTTTATTATATTTTATATTTCCGGATATGATGAAAAATACGCTGGCTTTAGTCATTTTATGAAACACAAATGTGTTTGCCAGCAAAATGATGGCAGATTTATTTTATGAGAAATCTGAGGCATGGTTGAATAAGAATCTTAGTACTCTATAAATTACTTTAATGCCATATGGACGATATGATTACTATAGCAAGCAATCTCAAAGGGAGATTAATCATGATAGATCCATTGAAAAAATACCCAACTCTGAAAAAGCAACAAAACAACCTATCTAGAGATTTGATCATCTGTCAAGATGATTGATAACTGGGTGGCTTAGATTTTTCTTAAGGTATTTTTTTTTAATATAATTTTGTTCCTTACCATCTTTAAAACATTCTGGGAAGGGGAACTGTGCTTACAGGGAAGATCCCAATGGAGTCTGAGGACACTAATCTTTTTGTTTTGTTTTGTTTTGTTTTGTTTGTTTTGTTTTGTTTTGTTTTGTTTTAATTCTATTTTATTTCGGTTGACTGGAAAAATAAAGATTTTATTTAACGGGCTAGTTTTACACTGGTTCTTTTTCTCTCCTTTAAAGAAAAACTGCTGGTGAATTTGAAAAGTACAAATCTTAAATGCAATGCAATTGGTTCAGCACTATATGTCTTCCACGTTTGAATTAGTGTGTGTGTACAAACACGTAACGTGATACTTTCAGATGTATACCATTCCACTGGAGAGTATACTAAACAATGCAACATATAATGTTGCAGATTAAAGACTGTCAATTTTGTGAATGGTTTTCTTTTTTTTTTGTTAGAGAGAGTGATAAATGCTAGAGTACATAAATTCATTATCCATTCCTATTAAAATCGGTTTTCTGTGGCCTATATGTAATTTCAGTGGGCTGTTAAATGTAATTGTCTAGCATCTTTGAAAGTCAGTTTGCCATCAAAAAGTAGTGTGTCTATTAGAAGGACAATTTTATCTAAAGATTTAAATGTATTTTCTAAGACTTTAGAAGAAAACAGGAGCTGTACCATCATCCCCTCAACATATATGAAACACCGGCAACCTGTTATGTACTTCACATAAGATATTATTGGTACCTAAAGATGCAGACTAATATTTATTTCAAAGTTTTGCTTCATTTCTGTATGATTTCTTTTTGGAAGAGTTATAGTTGTTTTCTAACATCCACAGTGTTCTTCTGCCTATCTGAAGGATAGATGGTCATATCATATTCTAAATTTGTATGTCACTATAAAGATGAGAAGATTTGCAGAAATCAGGGTCAGGAAGATGAATGTGCAGAACCTTCTCCAAGAGCTCAAAGGTTCTTGCTTTTTTTTTTATCCACAGCCACTTGAGTGTCTAAGAAAAAGGAAATTGCTTTTTCCAAGTTTGGTAATATCTGACTTTGCTGAAATATCTACTGCTTGAGATGTCACCTTCAAGTATAAATCAAACCCATCATTTAATTCAGACTTTCTGGTCAATGATTCAGACTACAAAACAATATTATCATCCAGATATGACTCTTCTAAAAGCAGTATTTTTGAAGTGCTTAGGGGGAAAATACCTGTAAAATATTTTAAAATTAACCGAGAAGTTGTTTCATAAATATTTTTTTAAGGTTCATTAACTGACAATCACAAACAATATTGATAACTTTCTGCCTAGGTTAATATAGGTTTGATGTTCTGGCTGTGATGCAGCACAGTACTATTGCCAGAACTGTTATCAAGATAATATGCAAAAAAAAGTCTTTCACAAAATCAGGAAAAAAAAAAAAAAAACAGACCTCATGACACTTAACAGAAAATGAGACAGAAAATGAGATTTTTGCACTGATTGGTTGGGGACAAATTGTAGATGGGGTAATTGTATCTGACTAGAAAAATTGTCTTCCTAAATTTAGATTCTTCTTTCTGCCCTGCATGGCAGGTAGTGGACATGTCCCACCACACAGAAGCATGTAACTTGCATACGGGGTGAACGACCCAAGTCAGCAGTGTACTCTTCTGAGATTATTCTCAATGACAGAATATACACTGCTAAAAATTGCCACTGGTCTTGGAAGAATGCAATATTGAAATAATTTAAAATATTAGTATTAACACAGATTCACACACAAATCCCAACTTCGTGTTAGGAATACAACCCATAGTAACACACCAACCCAACCTTGGTAAGAAGGAAGTGAGTATTTGTGTTGTTTAGCACCCTGCTTACACTGGTCAGTGATGTTACTTTATGTTAGGCTGTGATACAAGATGCTTTACAGAGACTTCAACTGGGAAACCATCACACAGCCTGAGCTATGGATGGTGACGTCTTCAGGAAAAGAGGGGAAAAGAGAGGCAGCTGCACTAGAAATAAGACTTAAGCTATTCACAATATGTGAAAACTTCATATCTGGTTATTTTATAAGAGTCCATTTACTTACAGATGAATAAATACATTCATAAAATCCTTGGCCGAAAAACACTACCACTTCAAGTCATGTCCTATTCAATTACATGCCATCAAATCAAGTGGAGAGCTGACAACATCTGACATATGCAGAAGGTAGTGGCCAACGAAGTATAATGCTAAATGTCAGGAAAAAGATGCAATAAATCGGAAATCTGTTGTATCACAGGGCATAGCAGTATTAACACTCAAGCACATGCAGTTAGCTATTCCAAAATCTTTGGGAAATAAGCTGTGTGAACATAACAGTTATCATGCACGCAAGTTTATTTTTATAAATTTATTTTTACTCAACTGTTTTTAATTGGTTGAGGTGACCCGAGATAATAGAATTATTACAAATACCTTCCCTTTAATTTGCATCCCTATTTCCTATGTCCAAAGTAAAATAGTGGTGTCCAATGTTCTTGAAAGGCAGAAGGAGCTATTGCTGTGTGGCAGAGCAGGCAGTCAGTTAAAATATTTTCTTTGCCATAAAAAACATAGTAAACCAGTTGAAGTAGATGGTGGAGATTAGAGAAAACATGGTGATCTACAGTACAAAATCCATAACTTTCATCATTGCCTTATTACATTACAAAGGATGCAATTCTTGCTCCTGAGTAAATGGACTTGCCCACTCAGTTTGCTAAGGATATCCAACTTTGTGATTAATTTCAGAACTAAATTCACACATGAAATTGCGTGTAGAAAACTCAGCACAAATATAAAAAGCAGATGTTGAACACAAATATTGGAAACACTTGTTGTTGGTATCTGTAAGATCTTTTCACCAATGACAGTGTACCTGATTAGTACCTTTAGTTCTTACTGTGATTTTAATGAGCCAACTCATTAAAAGTTCACTTATGTGTACAGTATTCCTTAAAGGATCAGACTACAAGTTGTCAATCCTTAAACAAGACCAACAGTTTAGTAAAAGACAAGTTTAATTTCCATTTTTACAATGATGTTAACCAGTTTATGTGGTCTTCTTAGCAGCATCAATGTAAATAAGACATAAGAATCTAACAGCAAAATTAATTTGCATACCCAGTTAGCTTGTTGGATAATCCAACATAGGTATAATCCCAGATTATTGATGATTTCAGGCTACAAAATTTTATGTAATATGAAGAAAAAAACAGAGAACAATTTTTTATTAATAATATTATTCTGTATGCACTAACAAATATTTTTAAAAGTTGTTATGACATATAAACTTAAAAGATTTTAATTTCACAATCTTTGCTTTTACCACTGCTTCAAGACCAGCCTAATAAACTCCTCTTGCACTTGGAATGGGGGACTTACTTCCTTACTTCATAGATTGCTTTTATGAAAGTACTGTAAAGCCTACAGTGACAAATCACATGATAATCAGCTTAGTTTATATTTTTGCAATATTTCATAATAACTTATTTCTATATGCTTAATACAGATGATGAGGTTTCATTTTTGAAATCAAATAAATCAACTACATCTTTAATAAAAATCACTTATTTTTGTATATTTCAGATTAATTTTATCATTTCAAAGGTCTCTGAGATTAAAATATGTTGGCATATGTGACAGCACAAACTGTTCATATAGTTGACTGTCCAGGGACAGCCTTAAAACTACAATAATGTAGGTAGGGATTTTGACATAGAGTTTGGAAGTGTGTAATGAATGTTGCCAGTAGACTTCTAGTGTTGAATCACCGCAAGATGATAAGCTTTGTGCTAGAGTTACCAATTGAAGAAAAATCCAAGCAATCTACAAGATAGGAAAACACTTTAGAAACATAGTGCTTTTCAGATAAAAACTACTGCTTTATAGGGCAGTATTGTGTGTGTGTGTGCATGCGTAGTACTAAATCCTGTTCCCACCTGTTTATTTCTTCATGTAGTATATTATCTTTATTATTAAATGTCTAGAACAGAGATCAGAGAATTAATCTGTAGTGAAAAAAATCAGGCTTTTGATTCAATTCTGAGAAGATAAAATAAGGACTTTAAAATAGAACTCGGTGTACTTGAAAAAAAAATAGTTTAGTAAGCATCTGTTAGCAAAAAGGCAAGTGCATATACACCAGATATATACATTGCATGTTACTACAGTATCCCTAAAAAGTTTAGCACTTTTTACAGCATGTGAACAGGGTATAGAAGTCCTATCACCCTTCCTCACAAACAGTTATGAAAGGCAGAGGACCAGAAAACACAGAAAATCTGCAACAGAGGAAGGACTTTTGTCGACAGAATGTAGCTACTGTATTAGTGCTCTGAACACTGAACTTCATTTTACCAGGGTATCCAAAAAAGATGCAAGAATATTACAGCCAGGCTCCAGCTCTGGGTCGACTGTGGTACTACAAACATTTTATCTCCCCTAAAAATGTGACGCCTGGAGGTAGACTGTTTTGGGCTGTGTTTCTGAGGTGCACCTACAGCCTGAACCAGCCAGCCCCCTCAGAGCACGCTAGCAATTTACTGGTAGGTGAAGACTTCTGTTTTCAGTACTTTTTTAATTTTTATAATCCTGGAAGTTCACATAGTTGTGCGAGTGTCTACTCAGAAATGGCTATTCTCTACTAAGTGGAATAGAAGGATGATACGCTGGGCAAGTAATGGCTTCAGCTCAGTCAATGGATGTAATAACATCATTTATGGTCCTGGCTGTACATGAGAACCAGAACTTGGCTGGTAAGAGCAGCTGGTTGCAGTCGCAGTGCTGAGGTAGGCAGCAGCATGCAAGCGCTAAGATTACATGGACTGTGAAAGTCAGTGAGACGGAGATGGTGGATGGAGACGCAGAAATGCTGATACTATCAAAATTTTGGTCCACCCAGGCAGCCACTGTTGTAACACCAGGATTGTGGTTTGAGGGTGCTGCTATGCAAAATCACAGAAAACAAGGGCTGGAAGGTGTTTTTGGAGGCCGTGCAGTCCCACCTCCTGCTAAATGCAAGGAAAAATTCAAAGGTATAGCATATTGCTCAAAACTTTTTCCAGTCAAATTTTCCACATCTCTTAAGTTAGAAGTTCCCCAATGACACCTACCACAGTGGATAACGTTGATTATTTTTTTTTCTAGTATATGACTGGAAATACCCTTGCTGCAACTTGAGCCTGCTACCTTTCATCCTGTTGCTGTGTTCTGCTGCATCTTGGCAAGTCTGGCTTTACACCTTCCAGCACAGTAGTTGACGATAGTAAGAAGCCTCTTATAGTAACTCCTGTGCTCCAGTTCCCCAGCTATCTTGGTGGACATCTTACAGTTTGTCAATATCTTGTTTTTACTGGGAGACCTGAAACTCAGCATAATAGTCCAGTTGAGGGCTTATGAATACTGAATAGAGGAAAACAATCCTGCTTCCTAGGCTTTGCCAATGCAGCCCAATGTTCAGTTTACCTTCGTTACTTCAGGGACACATTGCTGAGCCATATTCAACTTTTTGTCCACTAGGACCCTTACAACTTTTTCTTCAAAGTCCCTTTCCAGCAGTCAGCCTGGAGTATTGAGTTCAGCCATCCCATGGCCATGACTCCACATGTGTCTGTTGAATTTCATGAAATTCCTGTCTTCCCATTTCTTCAGATTATTGAGGTCCCTTTGACCTCAGTTGGTCCATTTGAGCAGCACTGCTCTCCAGCTTATCAACTGCTTCCCACAGCTTAGTCTCATTTAAGAACCTGCCAAGGAACTACGCCCCATCATATGAGTTGTTAAAGATATTGAACAGTATTGGCTTCAGGATTAGGCCCTGAGGAATGCCACTAGTAATTGGCCTTCCAACTGTTGGCACTACCCTTTGAGTGTGACAATCTAGCCAGTTTTTAACCCACCTAGCAGTCCGCTCATCCAGTCTGTACCTCTCCAGCTTGGCTATGAGGATGTTATGAGAGACCATACTGAAAGTCTGGCTCTTAGCCAGAAAGGTGAAAAATATCTGTTGTTCTTCCCTCATTGATGGAGTCAGCTAACCCTACAGACAGGGCAATCAGGTTGGTCAAGCACAGTCTGCCCTTCATAAATCCAGACTGGCTCTTTTGAGCCTTGTTCTTTTTGAATATGGACACTTTTTGGATAGAGAGTCTTTGCCTATATTTTTGGGGGGCATGCAGTGGAGCTTACTGTTAAAATCCAGGTACCCTGATGTGTCCTTCTAACATGCCAGCTAAGATGTGTGCTTTGAGTATGTCCAAATAGCTTAGTGCACCGAACAGCCAGGGAATATGGTGCTCTCAAAGGCATCTGGAGGACAGTGAAGTTTCACCCACTGGGCCAAGTAGGACCACATTGCTTAATACACCCATGTATGTATGACAAAGGAGCACTTATTTCAATTTAGGTAGAAACAGCACTCTTGCAAGTTACTTGGCTTGGCTCATGCAAATTGGATTTAGGCTATAAATCATGGAAGTGATTATTTAGGTTTTGAATTTAAAACATCTCTTTTCAATGCTGTAAAGAACTATATGGTCTTGCTCTTCATTAAAACGTATCAATAGTTATTCTGATGTTTGTATCTTGCACCATTCCAGTTGCCACAAAGAAAGCATTATTTTTATTTGTCCATGTGGAGTTTTCATAAGGAGAGTGATCTCACGTCCTGTAAGTGTTACTTTTTTTACCTCCTGACTATTGGGTGGTTTATTTTTAGCACAAAATTCAGAGCAAGACACACCATGTAGATGAGAACAACATTTACAAAGCATATAAGCATTTTTAGACTTTCTTAAATTGCACTTGGAGCCTATCCAATGCCTGAAAATACAGATTTTTTTTTTTTTTTCAAGATTAGATTCAATGTACATCTTTTTCTTTCTTTTTAAAGAGTGCTGGTTATGGCTAAACCATATGCTCTGAATGGGATATGTTGCCCTAATGCTTTATAATTTCTAACCTGGACTGTCACTGCCCTCAGTTTAATTACAAAATAGTTTTCATGGGTTGATTTTGCCCAATTAGATTGTGCTGTTAGCATATACATTTCACATTTTGTTAGAATAATTGGGTTAGAATGTTTTGCAGGGTTAATGGATCTCACTGTTAAACAGAGCATTACTTTCCCTATCTGCAATCTGTAACAGCTCACTAGAAAACCAGAAATTGAATTTCATGTAGCAGTGGATAACTCATCAATTAAAATAGTCTTCCTAGAGACAAAATTAGATGAATTGTGGGGTTTCTAGTTTGCAAGGGATTTATTTCAGTATTTTGCAATTTTGTTTGATCCAATTTGGCAGAAAATTCTCATTTTTTGTGTTTTATGGAATCCAGTCTGGGGAAATACCCTAGTAATGAAATTTTGTCCAAGGAACCCAAGTCTTCTGGTTCTGCACAAAGGATCCAGGTCACTCAGGGCTTCCAGATGGCCCGCTGTAGCACCAGGAATCAAAATCCTGGAGGTGAGACAGGGCTTTGAGGACACCAGGGAATTCCCCCTACAGTTCCTGGCTTCCAGGCACAGCCAAGAGTTCAAAGGGTCCCAGGGATTTCAGCCTGCTTGTTCCATGGCTGGAAGCCCTTGCATGCAAAAGTGCCATGGAGCCAGCATAAAAACTATGGATAGGTTAATTTTCTGCTATTCAGTAACTGACCCAATATATTCCTGATAAGTATCCTGGGTTTATCCAATAATTGCCTTTTAGTAAGTCCCTCTAATGGTGGAAAATCCCTAAGTGACTCCCCCTGTAGCATCAAGTAAGTCTAAGACTGTTGTCCTTTCATCCAGCTGATACTTCCAAATTTGTAGTTAATTCTATCCAATGCTGTTATTAGGCTAGAACTTTGCCACTGTTGTAGCTGGTTTGTACTTTTCACATTTTGAGACTGTTTCCCCAAAGAGTATCTGTCTTTCCATTCACATCCCTGCTCACATTACCATCTGTCAGACCATTGCTACCTTGACTGATTTGTTATTAATGAATCCAGCTGTGCTTCAAGGTTTTATCAAAGTCTCTGTATCAGAAGAAAAAAATGTCACTTAATGAGATTGTGCCTATGATATGCTTATGCTACTTCTAACTTAACTGCAATGAAGTAGAATGAGAATAAAAAATCAGGAATATCTGATAGTTTCCCAATTAACCTCTAGAAGAACAAAGCCTGTATCGCACTTTAAGTAAAGGCCTAGCACTTGTGGTTCCCCTCCCCTCCCCTCCCCTCTCCTCTCCAGGTTCAGAGGGCTTGAAAACATCTTCCAGCTTCTAGACCAAATATTATTTACAATATTTCTTACCTGTCTTGCCCTTATTCTGTTTTGAATTCATCTTTCTAAAATACAGGTTGTCAGAACTGTATATCATACTAAAAGGACTCTCACCAGCATTTAATGCAACAGCTTTAATTTCTTTTTATCTACCAAAAGCCAATGATTTAAACATACCAAGGTCTACATTTTCCCCCAACTGTCTCTCACAATCATCAGTTGACTGACCGTTACCGCCAGCATTGTTCTAACTGCAGCATTTCTAACAGATGAGCTCTTACCTAACAGAATTATTTGTTATTAGTCTCTAAGAACTTGCACGTTGTGTAACTGAAGGCTAAAAGCCTAAAATAGATGTATCCAAATCTCATGTTTTTAGGCCAACAATAGAATGCAAAGGGAAACAGGATCTTTTTAGCTAATTCTATGATTTTAGTCAAGTACACATCTCAGTATTGACTGACTACATATTCTTAATATCAATTAAGAATACCAAATTTTAACAGTTCTTAAACTGCTTTTTGGAAATGATAGCTGTCATAATATACTGACTCAAAAAAACCCCAACCAACCACCCAATTAAATTCTGGGACTCATGAAAATATATCCTTTACAGAATAGCTGAATCTAAATATTTAGGCTTTGTGTTAAGGCCCCTATCAACAACTGTGAAAATTAGATATCAGTGTTTGCATTGACATAGCGTTGTTTACATTTTCCAACAAGATTTTTACTGGAGACAAAAGTCCAGCAAGACAATACTGATTTTACGGAGGCAGCAATGTTAGGGGGAATGTAGCAACTCAGTGAACAACATGATAAGCTTTGACATATGCACCATGCATTTCACAAATGAGTCGTCCAAACCAGTCAACTCTCAAGTAGGAACAGGCTAAAGAAGAGAAAGAAATGGATGTAGCCAAATACAACAATCTTCTGCCAAACTGCTATTGAAGTCCTCTGACAATGAGCAAAGAAATACTATTTTTAAATATATCTTTTTTTTTTCAGGAGACTGTGTACTGAAGTGCAGAGAGATATTTCCATTCCATGGGGGAAGCATTTAGCATAATGAAGTGTCAGAGAAGCACCATAAATCTCCATTTAAGTAAACCAAAGAAATAATGAATAGGTGAATGTAAGACTGCAGGATATTAGAATGATATTTTATGATATGATATCATTTCTAAATAAAACTTCCCTGACTATTTTTCTCAATTTTACAATTATTTGTTTTCATAGGAGTCAAAAGTTGTCAGAAGGAAGAAAAAAGAAAAGAAATTCAAGAGCACAGTATCAATTTCCACTGGATTTTGACCTGCCCCTTAGAAATAACAACTTATCTAGAAGAAGCAGGAGGAGGTCATAAGTTTATTGCTGTTAGCCTGATCCGTAGTTGGGGGGACAAATCGGACAAGTTTATGATCATGCAAACCAAACAACCTGGTTTTGGGTCTGATGTCAAACTGAAGAAATATTTTGTGTCCCCAAAATCTTACAAGTTTTAAACCAATTCTGTCTCTCCAAAGGAAATAAAAGAGAGAACTTCTCAGGGCAAACCTTTCCATTCATTATCTTTAAGCAAACCTGTCTATTTAATACCTTTGTGGTATTAGATAATCTAATTTAAAATTGCAATGTGAGCATCAATTTGTAGCTGAAGTGAACCCTGTTCCACACCAGAACATTTATGAAAAATATGAGACAAGAAGCAGAAAAAATATTCTGACTGTATCATGGAAGTTACCTAGGTATTCTTACCCAGGTATACTTAATGTTCTCACGTGAACTTAAGGCTTATGAACAGAAAGTTTGTGAACAGCAGAAACAGACAGGACAATCACTTTGACATGTTTTGTGTCATTAGACTTTCTCGATGTAGCACATCCTCAGCGCCTGAGCACTTTCTTTTTTTAATATGACTGAGAACCTGCCCTGTTCTTTTCTGCCCATCATTGCTTATTCTGTCGTGCTTTTCTGAAATGCCATGGAGAAATTCCTCCTGAGCAGGGAGCATAAAGGCTTTGCTCTGACAGCAGAGCTGCTGGGATAACCCTACAACGTGTCATTAGGAAGCCATCCACTTTAAACTCGGAAAAAAAGCAGATAGCTCCAGCTAAGCTTGTGTGGTAACATAACATAGAGCTGCTTCACAGTCTAGAGAAAACATAGTTCCTCACCTGCAAATAAATGCCACTTTGTACACTTGCTACACTGACTCTGTTAGGAACACTGAACATCTTGCTGCCATAAAAAGAAACAAGTCCTTAAAGTGATAAAAAATGAATAAATTACTGAGTGGAACAATGAACATATGCTGATAAAAATTATGTTTAAACCTAGCAGAATCAAATACCCTACATTTTTTTGTCCCATGTGGAATTCTTTAGTTTCAGGTTTATTTTTGACTGCTGTGGATTGTACACCCTTTTCCAAGCTAAATGTTGCCGTCAGGCTTGATAAGAATGAGAACACGTTCATTATGCATACATTAGAAAACGTATGGACTCCTCTGTCAGAGGGCTTCATTTTACCTGGAATTAAAAGCATCTTGTTCTTGTGCACCAGGCTACATTTCTTCATCAAAAAATGTTCACTACACTATGGAGGGGGAAATGGTTGGTGAAACTGAACACAGCATTTCTTTTCTTCTTTTTTCAGTAAGTGCTGCTTTACTCTTTGCATTCTTTATACGGTATTAAGGCTGTGAAACAGAGAAGTTGTACGTAGTAGCTACTCCGCAAGTGAACAGAATTTCTACTGTTCTGCTTTACACTGGATGCAAAACTAAGGAATGACATTTTAGGCAGCTCAAGTGGTGAAACAGCTGCTATCTTTAACTTGAGTGGCTGGGAATCTTGCAACCATAGTGATACAGGATCACTGGCTAACAAACTATTTTTCCTTCAATTAAAAAATAAAAAAAAAAAGACCTTTTTTACTAATTCTTAGTCAGACTAAATAGTTGTCTGAAGTATCATTTTTGTTATATTCTGGATGTCTACCAACACCAGTGCCAGCTTGAGAAGATCAGTCCTGTTTTTACTGTTTCATTTCTTTATCAAGTCAGAATAAGGTTGCTGGTGTCTGTTTGCTAGAAGTGTCATCTAGATTTCAGAAGTTTTTTAAGGATACATATTATTAAAAGGGAACACTGGCCTCGATGTTTTAGCATAATTTTAATTTGCAAAATGACGTTTTTTTCTGCTCTATTCAATTACATCAGGTGAATGAATTTTTTTGCAGCTTAGCAACTATTTTGTAAAAAATGTTTGTACCTAGTGAGCTTTTACAGAGAACCAAAGTAAGAAATCTCCATAATTCTGAAGTTAATGCATACCACTGAAATTAAAGTTTTGTACAAAGCTCTTGCTCCTTAGACTGGGGCAGTGCAGTGTCCTTTCTCAAGGAGAAACCCACTCTCCTTACAAGACTCTCCCAGATCTTGGGGCAATGCCCTCGCTGGTGACACTTGGAGCTTCCCATGGCACTGGCAGGAAAATTGTGGGTGGGCTCTGCTGCAAGATCTCCTCCAAAACCCAGCTACTGACATCTTCTGCCTCTGTTTTTTCCCCACTCTTTCTCTAATCTTTCTCTTCCCTTTTTGTAGAACAGCAGTTATAACTGCATGCCCCCTGATCTGTGGCTGTAAGTTTAAAAAAAAGTCCCTATGTTACCTTGCAGTACCTAAGACCCAGGTTCTCTGTACTTCAGAAAACAAGGAGAGGATACTTCTCAGAGTACTATTTATTAATTAAATTGGGAAAAAAAGTATTCATATTCTTCCTCAGTTGCAAGAAAAAAGGAAAAAAAGAAGAAAAAGTAAAAAGTGAAAAGAAGAAAAGGTAAAAAGTGAAAAGAGGAAAGTGAAAGAGGAAAACTAGAAATATAAATAAGTAGAAAGGATTTTTTTTTTTTTTAAATATTTTGGATGGACATTCACAGAAAAACAATGTGTATAAAAACAAAGAAAATTACCTGAAGTATAACAAAAAGTTAATTCTTTTTCTCCTTATGCTTGCCCCTGCTTTCAAACTCTGCAAAACCTTGTTTCAATGTCAATCATTACAACTAATTATCCTTTAAAAACATAAGTGAACTCAGAATATGTCGCAAATCTGGACACTCTTCTATGAAAGAACTATTAAAAATTGCAGGCTAGGAGATGCAGGCTAGGAGATACAAGCTTAGGAAAGATCATTAAAAATAAATAAAATATCTCCTGCTGAGCAGATACAAAGTTTTAAGAGCAGAATTATGAAAAATAATCATCCAGTCTCATTAATTTCAGTCTTTTTTTTATTTATTTTTCAGTAGTTTCACAAGCTAATAGATCATTTTAGCTGAAGCCTTCTTCCTTATATTTTTCTTCCTTATACTGCAAGATTAAAATACTATATAAATCTTAATCATTATTTTTTTGCTCTAGAAAGAACAGAGAGTGTAGACATATGGCATCCTCATAGAAATATTAGCTTTGAGGTAAAGTGTTTGTGGTTCTTTCATGCAACTTTTCATTTTAATTTGAGCAGCGCTGAATGTTTTATGACTATAAGAAAAATACTCTAGGTGTGATGGTTATAGCAGGAGTCAATGCGTACTGTTGACAATTTTGTCTAGTTTAAAGATAATGAGAACAAGTATTTTCCCATGAAACAGAATTTCTGGTGCTGCATTTTTGAGATAGACATGTTTGCAAACTGCTGGTAACAATTTATACAGGTACAAAACTACCTTATGAAAGTAAAGGAATACCATGACTAAAGTAATATTTACTTATGAGCTACCAGAGACAGTTGATTCATAGCTGAATACAGTTTAATTATACAGTATAGTAGTATAGCATTATAGTGTTGAAATATAAATTTTATTTCAATTTCTTTATGGCTTTAATAAAATGAAATGAAAACTATTACCACCAGTCCTAGAATATTTATTCTATTTGTGTTTGGAGTTGGGCTAAGTTGCAACTGTTTTGCATCTAAGAGGAAAAAAGAATAGAAAAAAAATATTCTCTTGTAGCATATTTTCATTTCAAGAGTGAATCATTTGATAACAAATTGTTTGAGACAATTAGTTTTGAATCACCACCCACTAGTACACTTCAGCATACTCCCTTCAACTCTATGTCCATTTGTCATTGTAGAGTAAGCTCAGAAATGGCATCTGCATTTATCAGAAGATTTTTATTCGTGGATATTAAATTGCATTTCTTAATTAAAGTGGTCTGAATTGGAAATCTGTTAAAAGTTGAGCTTCCCATCAACTCTGAGTATTCCTTGAAGTATCTTGTTTATAAATAACTGCAACACTGAGCACTTTGGAGGAATTTATGGGGATTTTTTTTTACCTTCCTAATTAAATACCTCTGACTGAGATGGGTGAATGTTGGGGAAATACAAGCATTTCCATGAAATACAAACTGTTTTTATTTGCAAATTCCATGCCCTTCACTTTCTAGACGTCTCCCTTCTGTCAAGGGAGTAAGTTTATGTCTGTCTCTTTAGGAAAGCGATTTTTCCATGTAAGTGGGACTCCTGGCATAAAAAAAAACATTTATGTCTGCTCAGGGCAGTAGGTCATTCTGCAAGTAGCTGACATGCCCAAAACCAAGGAGACAGAGGGGCTGGATCGGGGCTGAACCCCTCAGACCATGTAGCAAGGCATCCTGAAGAGGGGAAGAGGGCAAAAAGTGCCTCCTTCACACAAAACACCTCTGTCAGGCCAGTCCAAAAACTCTGAAGGGTCACGAGCAGAGGGAGCATTATCCAAACACTGGACTGTCACTGATTGTTTGAACTCATAGCCCAAAACCGCACATTGGATTGAGTTTGATTGCAACCTAAACATTATCTTCAGTTTGGCTGTGTGGTGTTTTTTTTTTTCTATAGTTTCTGTTATCTCACTTATGGGGAAATCTCAGAACTGCTGAGACTCTAGATTCCCCCCAGAATTTACAATTACCTAATTCATGCTTACCAGCCTGGGAACCACTTTATTGAAACTCCTGTATCTCAGCCTTTGCCTCAGTTACTTCATCAGTCTAAGAACTCTCTTAGATTTGGTCATATTGGGTCCTCCAGGGATGTCATAGCCCCTCTTCTCTCCAAAATCTTCTGTCTGTCCAACAACGGTCTCTTAGAGACTCCAAGTTACCAAAATGTCTTCCCAGGTAAACTGCCACTGGGACTTCTGGCAGAATCATCCTTCTCAGTTTGGTGACTTCCTTTAAACATGCTCATAGAGTCCCTTTTGGAGAACACTCTCTGAGAGCGAACATGAATGCAAGCACAGCATCCATGTTGTATGCCCGCCTGCTGGGCACAGTGTCCACTTTCCTAATGTTTACTGGAATTGACTGCAAAAGCTGAAAGCTAATTAAAATTTCTAAGTTGCTACATTATTCAGAAAGAGAGAGAAAAGAAAACATTGGCTCATTGAAAGTATTCACGTCAACAGTTAAGTAAGTGATTTTGCATATAGGCAGCGTCAATTTAAATCATTGCTTATTAGGCTAATTTCATAAAGGTATTTTCAAATGATAAATGGTTTGAGGCAAGGCATGAAAATGCCAGGGATCTTGAAGGCAAATCCTCTACCTGTGAATAAATGAGCTTTTTGTCCAATGCACTAAATAAATCAGTTTGAAGATGCCACAAGGTATTATATAATTTTCTATTGTGCTTTGTTTTTTTCATTAAGGTATTTGGGTTGATGGGATCAAAGAAACGTTTCCTTAGTTCTGCTTCAAAGAAACAATGTAAAACGTAAAACATGAAATATAAATCGGGTTTTTTTGTCTCTTCTTCCCCTGCAAATCTTTATTCCTTGTTTGCATGGGAAGCAGTGCTCTGAAAGGACTGTTCCTCAAGCTGTTATATTTAGTGATAGTGCGTATGCCCTTGTAATCTAATACTTCTAACAAGTCATAAACAATGCCTTTGGGTTGACACAGTTAATTGGGCTTTCTGAGATAAGCAGTTCTAGTCTGCCCCCTGAACAGTTAAGATCCAAAAATGCGATAAGGGATAAACCAGAGCAAAAAATCTCAAAAGGCCATGTCAGAGAGTACTGTCACATGAAGTCACATCTCAGCTACAAATACAAGCAGGATTAATTTATTGAAATCATAGCAGCTGTACAGCAAAGTCATTATTGGAAGACTAGTTCTGCTCCACTTTATTTATGAAATTTATGATTCTTTTTTTTTTTTTGCTAAGTGCAACACAGCTCTGGTTAAGAAAATACCTTATAAAAATCTAGTCATGCAGAGGGCTTTGGGAATACAAAAGAGGCAGTATGAGCTTTTTGCTGTGTGAGAGATAGTGGAGATTTCTCTTTAGCACAAGGAAGAGGCCTAACTGTTCTTCCTTACACAAGTTTTACTTTGAAGCAATATCACTGAAGTCAGCCAGAGTCACATTTATGTAGTCATAGTTTATATAATGGAGTGAAATCTCTGGACACAGTTTTTACAATGCAGAGAAGACCAACAGATGGGGCGCTAGTATTCTGTTAGAGAAGAAGAGAAAGGAAAGCAAAGAAGAGAAAAGAAATGTTGAAAGATTTGTCACGCTGTTACAAAGTAGAGCTCTATAAATCTAGGTACAGATGTGTTAAAGAATAGGTAATCTTGGATAGAATAACTCCCCAACCCTATGACTCAGATTCAGAATTAATCACATCTAAGACCTGAAAAAGTGAGATTAGCTTTTATTCCCTATCAATTTTCATTTTCTAAGCAGCCCCAATTCTGGAATTTGGCCAGGCCCAGTAGTGAAATGCCAAAGTGTCTCAATACACTCATCTCAAAACATCTCCAGAGTAAACAACTGGACAAATAAAAACAATAAAAAGCCTTTGTTTTTGTCTTACATGATACACAGTTTTTATGGGTCTGTGTACCACCGCTGAATCCGTGAGTTCTTGAGAAGATGGCAGGTGTGCCCTACCCCAGCTCTGAGTGCTGCAGCTTTGCAATCAGCTTAGGCAAAAAACAGCACAAACATCCTTGCTTGTTCCTTTGAAACTTATGACCTGAGGTCAGCTTTGCAGTTTGTGGCCAAAACTAATTGCAAAAGAATGACTGAACCTTCTCCTCTGCCCATTGTTTGAAACATGTATCACGCGTACAAGCAGGCTTTCAAGCACTGTGGAGTGTCTTAAAAAGCAACAAGGACTCCTGAAATCATAGCAGGATAGAGGGTCTTCACCATTACCTTTATTTCAATAAAAGCATCTTGGGAACTCAGAATTCCTAGTTGCCTGGACACCCCTATATAAGTCTACAAGACTGTGGTTAGACAGATTTTGTCAGTGTTGTAAGATTTTGGCATATCTTGAAACTACAGCCAGGAACACCTTCAACACATGGCTTACACTCAGTGGGAGTCTTTCCAAAGTCAATGAACCTAATTGACTTTGCAAAAGAGGTCCCGTTGCAAAGAACAGACCTGTAGCACTCATTAGGTTGTGGCGTTAGTATCTGCTAGGAGGAATACGAAATTAATGCACGCACAGCGTGCTTCTGCTGCTTGAAAACTCTCAAATTGGAGACTTGGCAAGTTTTAACTTCTACAACACATTAACATGAGAGGAAAAAGAGAAAGCTTCGCAAGGTGCCATAAAACAACATAAAGTAGCAGTAAATGGTTTTTAAAGAGTCTCTCTGAAAAAGAGGAAGTCTAGAAAGAAGACGATTAGAAGTATGTTCTTCCTGTAATGAACTACAATACAGGATCAGTTAATGTTTCGCTGAAGGGGATCGAGTGAATGAAGTTCAGTTTATGGTTACACTCACACATACACAGAAACCAGTGTTTTCCCCAATATTCACAAATGGTTTAAGAAGTCCAATCCATTCTTGCAGGTATGTTTATTTTACCAATAGAAGAAACGATATTTTTAATGCCAGCAAAAACGTTGCTAAATTATCATAACATAGACTGAATTGACAAAATTGTACAACTGTCACTATTGTATCATTATTGTATTGTGCTGTTATGTCCAATTTAGTGTTTAACACATTTTGTGAGCAATGGTTAAATGTATATAGATATTAATTCTTACAAATGCCATGGGATGAAGCACTGGAGGGTAGGGCGGTCCAAGAAAGTTCGTTAATATTCAAGGACCACCTCCTCCAAGCTCAGGAGCGATGCATCCCTACAAAAAGGAAGGCAGGCAGAAAACCAGGAGGCCCGCATGGATGAACAAGGAGCTCCTGGACATGACCAAAAGGAAAAAGGAGGCCTATAGGGAATGGAAACAGGGGCGGGTAGCCTGGGAGGTATACAGAGGAATTCTTCAAGCAGCCAGGGATCAGGTTAGACAAGCTAAAGCCCAGATAGAACTAAATCTGGCCAGGGACATTAAGACAAACAAAAAATCCTTCTTTAAGTATGTCAGTGAGAAAAGAAAGACTAGGGAAGATGTGGGCCCTCTCTGGAAGGAAATGTAAGAACTGGTTACCCAGGACAGAGACAGAGCTGAGGTACTCAATGACATTTTTGCCTCAGTCTTCACTATCAAGGATTGCAGCCGCACTGCCCATGATGCAGAATGCAAAGGTGAGGATTGGGAAAACGGAGAACTGCCCACTGTAGGTGAAGATCAAGTACGAGAAGACCACCTGAGGAACCTGAAGGTGCACAAGTCCATGGGATCTGATGAGATACATCCGTGGGTCCTGAGGGAATTAGCAGATGAGGTCGCTAAGCCACTAGCCCTCATATTTGAGAAGTCATGGTGGTCTGGCCAGGTTCCTGCTGCCTGGAAAAGGGGAAACATAACCCCTATTTTCAAAAAGGGAAATAAGGAAGACCCAGGGAACCACAGGTCAGTAAGTCTCTGTGCCTGGCAAGATCATGAAGCAGATCCTCCTGGAAACTCTGCTGAGGCACGTAGAAAACAAGGACGGGATTGGTGGCAGCCAGCATGGCTTCACCAAGGGCAAGTCATGCCTGACAAATTTGGTGGCCTTCTATGAAGGGGTTACAGCAGCAGTGGACAAGGGAAGACCAACCGGTGTCATCTACTTGGACTTGTGCAAAACATTTGACACCGTCACACATGATATCCTGGTCTCTAAATTGAAGAGACATGGATTCGACAAATGAAACACTCAGTGGATAAAGAACTGTCTGGACAGTCACACTCAAAGGGTTGCAGTCAACGGCTTGATGTCCAAGTGGAGAGCAGTGACGAGTGGCGTTCTTCAGGGGTCGGTACTGGGACCTGTACTGTTCAACATCTTTGTCGGCAACATGGACAGCGGGGTCGAGTGCACCCTCAGCAAGTTTGCCAGTAACACCAAGCTCTTTGGCGAGGTAGACACACTGGAGGGGAGGGATGCCCTCCAGAGGGACCTGGACAGGCTGGAGAGGTGGGCCCAAGCCAACCTCATGCAGTTCAACAAGGCCAAGTGCAAGGTCCGACATCTGAGTTGGGGCAATCCCAAGCGCAAATACAGGCTCAGCAGGGAATGGCTGGAGAGCAGCCCTGAGGAGAAGGACCTGGGTTCACTGATTGACAAGAAGCTCAACATGAGCCAGCAGTGTGCGATCACAGCCCAGAAGGCCAACCATATCCTGGGCTGCATCAGAAGACGCGTGGCCAGCAAGTCAAAGGAGGCAATTCTGCCCCTCTACTCCACTCTTGTGAGACCCCACTCGGAGTACTGCATCCAGCTCTGGAGTCCCCAACATAAGAAGGACATGGACCTGCTGGAGCATGTCCAGAGGAGAACCACAAGGATGATCCGAGGGCTAGAGCACCTATGAGGAGAGGCTGAAAGAGTTGGGGCTGTTCAGCCTGGAGAAGAGAAGGCTCCAGGGCCTTCCAGTACCTAAAGGGGGCCTACAGGAGAGTTGGGGAAGGACTTTTTACTAGGGCTTGTAGTGATAGGATGAGGAGGAATGGCTTTAAACTGGACGAGGGCAGGTTCAGATTGAATGTTAGGAAGAAGTATTTCACTTTGAGGGTGGTAAGGCACTGGAACAGGTTGTTGAGACCCCATCCCTGGAGGTGTTCAAGGCCAGGCTGGACGTGCCCTTGGGCAACCTGTTCTAGTGGGAGGTGTGCCTGCCTATGGCAGGGTGGTTGGAACTCGATGATCTTCAAGGTCCTTTCCAACCTAAACCATTCTATGATTCTATGAAAAATACAGATATTATTTTCAGGTAATAGGAAATGTCAATATAACTTTGGGAGAAGATGATCTGAATCTTTGGAAAACTATTTTCCAAAGATCTTCCTCCCATCTATGGGAGGAAGTAGTCCACTGCTGCTGTAACCCCTTCATAGATCTTCCTCCCTCCATCTTCCTATCACCACAACTTTATGGATGTACCATTTTTGCATGAGTTTAGGAAGAAGAATTAAATGATCAGACTGACCACACGGTGTGAAGATTGTTCATTCGCAAATGTAAACTGGTTTTGTGTTTCAAAAATTTAATGTGTTGTCCTTTAAAATATATTGATGTGCACAGAATTCAAAATGCTTCTAAAAGTTCACGTGCTCTGCTGGGGTTTGTGATCACACAAACCTTTCCTATATTTTCATTATGAAGAGTGTTGTATTTGTGTAATACCCGGTAGGCTTTTCTTTCCTCATCTTTCACAAAATTGTGCTCCTTAAAACTGAAAGCCTGATCTACTTGAGATCCAACCTTGTAGAAAGCTTCAACTATAAATTAATTTGTTCATTCTCATCTCCTAAATTACAGGATCTTTTTTTATTCTGTTTATCCTACATGTACCATATTGATGGTTATAATCAGACAACCTCAGAATGTAAATCAAGATTTCTCTTTTGCTAAGATTGTTTGCTCACTCATTAAAACAGTCACTAAAAGGATCAAACAATGACAAATATCATAAGACAAACCACATAACATGACAACAAAAGTTTCTAATACATGGTGTACCTCACCACTTCTATTTGTGATACTGTCATTATATAGTCTCAGAAACAAGATCAGTCAGAGCAACTGAACCAAAGCTCTGGCTAAATCCTCCCCCAGAATGGTCATCTTCCTCTCACCATGCCTCAGATTTCACACTGGAAACAGAATGAGATCTCAAAGGATAATGGGGGGGGCGGGGGATGTGTGTGTCAGAAGATCACCTCTGATCCTACTGACTATTCTCATGTATCCATCGTTTCACTTTCCACAGATCTGTCACATCTGGTATGACCTTAATTCTGCTACAGGCAGCTTAGGACACCAGCAACTCTGTAACTTGAGGATCGCTATTGCCAGACAAAATAAGAAAGTGACCTTAAACTGGATGTTTTACTGAAAGCTTCGGTTTCACCATTCCTGTTTGATTTCCCACCATCTCTGATTAAGCCTCCGGTGCCTCAGGATTAACTGATTAGTGAAAATCCATGCATAAAGGCATATCTGTGGCCCTGACCTTTGTTTAAATTTTGCATTGTGTGTAGGAAAAAACAAACACAGACAAAAATCACTCAAACTTTAAACAAACTAGCATGACAGAACACTTTCCAAATGCTCTTTTCCATGCAAAAGATCATTATAAAGATTTCAGAGACATACGTGTACCTGTTTTCCTAAAAGAAATAAAAGAAGAGTCCAGAAAGCTCAGGGTAGATAGACAAAGACGTATATCTCTTTAAAGGAAACATACGGAAAAAAATCTTTTTCTTTTCCATAAAAATCCGTTTAATTTAGCCTGTGGTAAACCCAGTAAATAAATTAATTCTGAATATATTATCTTTCAATGACATTTGAATGGAGTCATATGCTTGATTGCCTGCTTTAGGAGTAAAGCTTTCATCTAAGTTGCAGAACCGTGTCACAGGAGGTGTGACCTACAGCAGTACACCACCACTTCCATGCATCATCCGCTTCTGTTATACTGTATAACCACTATATTCTTATCTGAGCCCAACATCTGACAGTATTCACTAAGCTCATTTGTGCTACTCTTTCGATACTCCTCTCTGAAACACTGAAGCTATCTTTACTAAGAGTTACAGTGAGATTAGTAAATGAAATAATTTCCATTGAGGGATTTTGTGTTGTTCATGTATGACTAATCATATACAAAAGTAATTTGGAAATATAGGAGTTTCCACTTTTCATTTGGAAATGGAATGCACACACTTCTCTTTGCTACAGACTTTGTGTATTATACATTCTCAGGACAGGAATATTTAATTAAAATATGCACAGTACAGAGAAATCCTATTCCCAGGGACATAAGTTCTGCCCGTATTTTTAAGGATGTACAGGCAAAAGTGCTTGCATAAAATTAAGGTAGCACATTAATTGCATTTGCACTCAGGCTAATTGCAACTGTATATTCACAAACATCACATTTAAACCTCTGATAATCATTGCACTAAATGTGTTGACTTCTATGAGGGATAAATTAAGTAAAGCTATGTAATACATAAATAAATAATTCAACATGAAATGGTAGACAGTTTTTGAGTTTAATGGAAATAATCCAAAAGAAGGATGTAAAATGACAACATAAAGTGAATTTTAAATTTTGCCTTTATTCCAAAATGACCTTCAGAATAATATCTACTGAAGCATAGCTGTTAAGACATACAGAACTAAAGGGAAATGAACAAACAACGTGTGCATTTCACATGTTTCTAAGCAGCTGTCTGGGCCACTTTCTTCCACTTATCTTTGCCTCTTTGCTGCTAGATGGTGTTCAGAGCCTCTTATAGGAAAATGAAAGAAAGGAAAAACGGAAGTGAAAAAATGTAGTATGTGGAATAGAAAATTAAGTAAGTGGAGACTGAAATAGTAATATATGTAACCAGTAGGGAGCAGCTGATCCAGTCACTGAGAGAAGTCTGGCACACCATCAATAAGTAGAAGCAGTGCAATAAGGAATAGCTCAAGCGAAACACCTTTGCTGTTCCTCCTTTCATATAACTGCTCAGACTGCACACCTCAGGGTTGACAGCAGACAGAGTTTTAAGGAAAGCACTGGGGACTTCTGTCAGATCATGGTCAGGTTCTTCCGGTCCCTCTCTGAAGCAAAACTATGGCTGAAAGAATGGGTAGCCATGCCCATGCTATCCTCATATATTAAGGATACAGCACAAAAAGGTAAGAAGGAGTGCATCACGTGCTGCCTAGTGACTGTGGTAGCTGCAACTGAATGAGCTTTCCAACAGGATGAAAGCTGAAGCAAACAGAGATAGCACATATATGAATTAGATAAATAACTGATGACTGATGAAGAGATTTGCTCTGACTGGCTCACTTGACAACAGAAGAATTCAGCAGAATTTGGTTGAAGAATAAATCCACTGAAGCTTCAGTCACTGAAGCTCAGATTGAGCTCCAATATTCTTCAGGCTAGACTCAGCTTTTCTGTCCCCCTTTGGAATCAATTTCCTTTCACAGAGGATACTGAAAGAAACCATGAAGTCTAGTCTATAGGAGAAAGCTTATAGAAAGAAGTATGAGGGGAAGGACTGATTCCAGCAGAACTGGAAAAAAAAAAACAGATTTGTTTTAGCAATGTGAATGTTGTGTGATGTGTGAACGTTGTGTGAAGGAAGGAACTGACTTAAGCAGAAAAAGTTACATGCAGAATCTTAAGTTCAACATAAGATTCTCCAAATGAACATGCCCACATTTTTTTTTTCATATTTGGAAGGACTTTTCAAACACAAGCTTAGGTTATGTCAAAACTCTGAAACTGAAAGTACAATGAGAATATTGTTGTTTTTTTTCCCATGGTTATTTAACATAGGTGCTTTGGGCAAAGAGTAGCAGTGATGACACGATGCACAGGACTCAGCATAAGCTAGCTAACCATACACGTATCCAAGATCTGTTTCAGAGTTCTTAGCCGTGGTGAAACCAGACCTGTGAAGCCTTTCACCACTATACTGCCCAACCTAGTTAAATTAAATCTAACATGTACACCTATCTGTTACAGACATAAATTCAGTATCAGCATAGACATGCCCTTAATCATCAAATATGCCCCCCCGCCTTTTTTTTTTTTTTTTACTAACCAGGTAATGAAATACAAATATTTACTTTGAAATTATTTTTTATCAGATGTATCTGTGTGCAGTTCACCAATCATTGCATCCATGGGAAGCAGAAGTTTGCATCCAGTGACTTATTAGCACATAGCAAAGAAGAAGCCAGATCTTTCTGTTGAAGGAGCCCTAAACATATCTGGCAACAATTAAGCGCAACTGAAATCATTAAAGGTGCTATAAGTGTTCTGTATTTTAAGAAATGAATTTTAATTAAATTCTAATATAGTCAAAATAATAAAATTTAATTTAAATTTAGAGACACTTAAAATTTAAGTGTAAAAAGTGCTTTAGATCTTGAAGATACAGAATGCTATATTTGTACTTTTTTTTTAAGTTAGTAACTTTTATAGAGGCGGTGTAAAGACCATGTTAAATTTAGAGAAAATATACTGTAAATATGTGTTAGTTAACAAGCATTTAATAAAAACTAATTAGCATAGGTGAAATATCTACTAGTATTATGGAGAAATTTTGTTTCAAGAGTGGTTGCAAGTTCACTACTTATCCACGTGCAACCTATTTAAAAGAGGTAGGTCCCTCAGAAATAGTTTGATGCTTCTCACATTCAGAACATATTCATATAAAAAACCTGAAAGCATCAATTCTTATATGGAATCTCTAATTTCCACAATTACACTGAAAAGAATATTTGAAAGTCAGATTTGGTCTGACATAGGGCTATAGACCATAGCAACTTTATTTTTTGCATTTCAGCCACACCTCTGAATCTGCATGGCAGGCTGGTCTGTACCGTGCGGGCTCAGCATACTCCTTTGTAGTCCTATTTTGATTGCTGTCTGTGCTGAGATTTGGCTGGAAACTTACTGGTTTCTCACAGGTCAAAGTCAGATACTGTGTGTCTGTAATTAATTTCAATTAGTTCAAGTTTGAAAGAGGTGGAAGAAAGAAAAGTATTCTTTACCGAACACAGCTGAGGCAGAACATCTTAGAGACTACTGGGATGTCTCTGGAAAAGGAAGATGAAAATGGCATTTAGCAAAGGGTAGTGACTAAAGCAGGTTGGCAGCTTCCATGTGAGAGGCTGGGCAGATGTCACTGAATTTTTATACTCACATTTATTTATACAGAACAATTAATGCCTCCCTGAGACTTCATAGGACTGAATGGTTAAGTCATAGGATTAGGCTGCTGTCCCTGGAGCTGTTATTTGGGGTGGACTATACAGCAACATTCCCAGAAACAACTTTTGAGCAATGTTATTTTCTTTTGCTAGCGTAAGCAGAAGTGCAGGCTTTCCAACCTGGTCGCTCGGAAACACGTATAAACAGATTCAGCTAGTAACAAAGTTGGGAACTCTTTAGTGGTGCTAAGTTTCTAACACAGAAGCTGAACCAATTAGCTGAATACAGCCACTGAGCTGAACACTGCTGTTCAGAAGCACCTTCATTTTCTTCTGGTTGTGCCTGTTCCTGAGGACATCACTAAAATCTTGTACACTATGACACTGTAGGAAGAAATATAAGCTTTTCTTTGTCATACATAGCCACTACCTTCTGAAAGCTACGTTCCCTCATTTGAAAGAGAAAGGCCTTTTTGACACCACTTGCAATATCTAAAAGCCACTTTTTTTTACAGGGCACCAGCATCAGGTTCATATTCACAACAACCCTTTTCAGTTTAAGCTCTCTCCATTGGCCAAATTCCCCTGAGTAAGCCTTAAACAATCTCATCCTGCAGGGATTATGCATTCTATTTGTCATTAAATTAGAAAGAGGAAGTAGAGATGTATTTGTTGTGCTCCTTAGAAACATAGGTACGGATATTATCTGTTGTGGAAAATAATGTCAAGCAAAATGTAAAGAAGCCATTAACAAAACAAGTTATAACGTTAACCCAAGTACAATCCAAAAGCAGCATCAGTTCAATTTCACGAAATTTTCAAGTCTGAGAACTCACATTTTTCATACAGTGCTCAGTAAAATAACTCTTGACGCTGCATCAATCTCTATAGTTCTTGCATTAATAAATGACTAAATAAGGAATATATTTCTTATTTCCCGCATATTCCTTACTGCTGTAGCTGAGACATTAGTAATCAAGCAACTTGGTAACTGGGCTAGAGACTAGTGATTTGGCCAGGATCAGTCAGAAACAGAGCTCTTTAGCCTCGGCCTAACTTTTAGACCACAAAATCATCCCACCTCTAAAAACATTCAATACGCTGAAGAGTATTAGTTAGGTAACAGAAACCAAAGTGAAAGGCATGAATTTTGCTGGAAAAAACCAAACAGTTTCCCAAACAAACAGTTGTCTGACTTTTTTCTCAGCTTGACAATTTGGCACAATCAGCTTGCCTTCACCTGGCAATATGCTGGTTTGTCAAAGTTTTTTCTTTTTTCCTTTTGCCTCTTCCTTTTAAAGATGTGAGGCTGCATTACTAGAAAATATGATTATATTTTTAAATTGATAAATTCTGAAATTCGTGCTTATGAAGAAAATAAGAAAGGATGTGTTTTATGTTTAGTGTGTCTATGTACTATAAATAGAAACATTTTTTCTTTAAATATATAATATTTTGAATCCAAATCTGTTAACATCCACTCTTAAACCTTAAAGTTTTTGAAAGTAAGCACAAGAAGGGCTTCACTAAAAAATAAAAACAAAACAAACTGCTACACAATGTTATTTTAAAAATAGTACACTTAAAGAAAATTCATTTTTCAGGAACATGGCACTGACACAGTTGTGCTTGCAGAAGCATTAAATGGCACGTGCAATCTACTCATATCCACATATTCTGTGTATTTTCTGCAGCTCTCAAGCACTACATACTTCTCATGCTTGGAAATCTCGTGGGTCTTGCTGCTCAGAATTTAACAAAAGCTATTCTCAGTTGCTTGAATACAAACAAAAGAAACATCAGATAAGATGCTTAAATAACACCTGGAGCAGAGGCTGGAAATTAGGTCTCCTCTCTTCCAAGTCAGTCTTTCATCACTAGGCAAGATAATTATGCTCACTCCTATTTTTGTTCTTTGACTACAGGCTATTTAGCAATTACATGCAACACAGAAAGGGTACCAGCACAACAACCTCTAACTTGTTGATACCGATGCTCGCCCCTGGAGAGGAAAACAATGCTCAGGTCTCCTCAGGCTGAAGGGTGAGCTGGCAATAGGAATCCCCCTCCCTGGGTGAGCCTTCTTGTTACTGAATTTTTGAAGAGAAGAGGAAACGGGCATTGAAATTATGTGGGACAAATAAGTGTTGTCACCTTGTACTGTCACATTCAATGCGGTGCTTGGTTTATGTTGGCTCCTGTCGCCACAGACAAATACCTCTGGCTTTGAAAAGGTAAAAAAGTGAGGCAGGTACTTAGACATTCAGAATTATCAAGATTCTCTGAGCAGTCTTAGAAACACAACTTCACTGTAAATAGCAGAGAGATGTGTTTTAATCCCTTGGGGGCTGAAGTCTTGTTTCTGACCATGGTACCACATGGGTTTCCACATTCTTTGTTCTAGAGTGACTTTAGTGCTAGGAAGAATAGAGCAGTCATGGGAGAGGCACCTAGGGAAGAGGACAGTGACACCACTTGGTTTTAAGGCCTCCTCCAGCTCTTATGGTCTTAATTCAGGCTCCTTGTATAATAAATGGATTCACAAGAGTGATTCAGGTTATCCAAACAGCAAGGCATTGTGAATATCCACTGTAAAGTGAGTAGTAGGGGGGAATTAGGTGTCTAATTATTTATAAATTTGTAATCTTCAGCTGTTATTGAAATAAAATAAGGTGTATAAATAGCTGTATATTCCTTACCTTGATTTTTTCAAGAAGATCCCCAATAATGTAGAGGGAGAAAGGAGAAATAAAGTGCACTTCACTTCTGTTTAAAACTTTACTATCAAGTTGATGCTACAGGACCTAAAAAGTTGAATTCTTGCTAAAACTGCTTCTCTTCAGTTGTTGTTACTAGAATAGAGTTATTTCTCACTCAGCCTTTCCTAGGATAGCTCATGGCTGAAATACAGAATAGATCTCTGTAGAAAATTGCAGGACTGCTTTCATGGTATTTGAAGAAAAGTTGAAGCAGTTTGAACTCCAAAAGATAACTGAAGAACTTACTATTATGAGCAATGTACTTGTCCTCAATTGTGCAGTGAAAATCACACATCAACACCAGCGATTTTTATGTCACAGGAAGCTAGTATCATTTCTTCAGAAAACATTCCAGTTACAGTGGAATAGTGTATTGGATAATTTTTATCATCTTAACTAAAGTAAAATCAATTTTTTAAAGGCTGGTAGGAAAAAAAAAAACTCAACAGCCAAATCTGTCTTTTCTTTTGTGACTGAGGCAGAGTGGAAGTTTGTACAGTAAGGAAAACATATCCAAATCATGGCTACGTTGACCTATCTAGATCTCTTGCTGAGTTCTAGTTAAAAAAGGCAGATTGAAAGTTTCTATATAAATTATAATGATAATTTCCTGGTAAAGTCCATGCACAAGCTCAGTACAAGTAGAAAGCTATTGTGGATATCTAGTAATTTAAGCCAAATTTTAAGACCCAGTCAAATAGGATGCAGTTTGGCATTTAAATAACTGACCTAATTTTGAAATGAGCAGTATGCATGCAATATCCATAATGTTTAATGTTTTTATAAATAAGCTTTCTGTAAAGAATGTTTACTGTTATTAAGCATGCTTAAATTCTTTCTCAAATGTATTTAGTACACTGGAGTAAGCATAAAAATATTACAGACATGCAAAAATCTCCACTTCAGAAAAATGACCAGCTCTGGAAAGTGGCATCAGACCAACACTGGGAGACTACCTGAGCCACTAAGGAGAAAAACTGGTATCTATGTCCCCTCAGCTGTCAGCAGTTGCATGAAAGGTTGAAATCCAGCTCCCCCCTGCATCTTTTCTGATTCATCGTGCATCATCCAGGCTGGTTTCAGCCTGATAAAACCCTGTTGAAAGATAATAGCAATTTCTTTAAAAAAGCAGACCACGGCCAGCTGGTCAGGACCATAAAGGTACAGCAATTTACAATTTTTTTCCCAGCTGTGCACAAATGTCTATCAGAGGCCAATACATAAATCACAGAGCCCTTGAGACTCTGAAGACTCTATGTTAGAAGCTCTGGTTTCCAAAACAAGCACCAATCTATGCCCTGTGATTGCAGACACAACCATGCAAACTTTAAGTTCCAAGTGCTGCAATAAGAACCTAGTTCTCAGCATGGCTTGTAAATAACTCTGGTTTTGAGAGAAATTGTCTGCCCATACACACCCTTATCTTCAGTGCAGCAGATAGGGATATCACACTACTAGAAAAATGACATAAACTGGATTTCTCCCAGTCACAGACACACAAGTATATGAGAACGTGTAGACCACTATATTTAGGGGCCTTTCCTTCTGCATGCTTATGCAGGGAGAAAAAGAGAGTATCTGTTGCAACTCCTAAAGTCCTTGTAAGGTGGAGGATCCTTTTCTCTTTGTCCTGGGTAACAAGAGGATTGTAAAAACTTTCATCCCATTCTTGTCCTGAAAAATGCCTGCTCAGAAGCACAGATCCACAGAAAGTTAAATGAAAAGTCCAACTAAGATCACCTCAGAAAATGGTGTATACAGACTTATACTCATTGCATGGGAACAACTTCAAGAATTGTTTCTTTCCAAGTAATGGTATTAAACAAAAAGGGAAAGTAAGGAAACTGCCAACAATAATGAGAAGGACTACAGTATTTCCTCAAATGTTTTTCAGAGAAACCTGCTCCTGAGAAAAAGAGCTATCTATCCTAAATTTTTGGTATAACAAAAGAGACTTGTTTTATATATTACCTTTGCTGGAGAGTTGCTTATCTGCAACTCAGCCTACTGGCTACCCAGCACTTTTTTGAGGATTTCTACAAGTGTCTAGAATGGTATGGGCAACATCTGAAAAAATATAAAATGTATAACATGGTATACTCATTGACGTGCCCACGGTGAGGTGTGGCCAACATGCTTGGGGGCCTTATGGGCAGCTGACACCCTTTGTGGTTCTGCAGGTACCAGTTTCCCAGAGACCCGTTATTGCTCACATTGAAATCTTGATAAAAAGGCGCTCTTAGACTTAATCTGAGTGGAATGAGGGCACTGACCGTTCCCCACTCCAATGCTGGGCTGACAATTGGCAGTGCTTCTGGAAGATGACAAAGCTGTGATGTAACAGCTGAAGTCTGAGGTAACGGGTCCATCAAAATTGAAGGAAAAAAAAAAAGAAGTGTCACAGAGAATGTGATGTAAAGTACAATCATTAAATTGCATCCAGGAACATAAAGGGGAAAGAAGAGGAAAAGGAATCCAAGTTAATCTGTAATTTCAGGTGAAATACACTTCTGCCGCTTTCAGCCTGTGCGGAAGAATGCTGCATAAATATCCTTATAAAACTATTTCATGTCACAACACCACATCTACTCAAGTGCTACAGACTGCTGTTTTACAGCTGCTAGTTATAAGTCTGTGGGATAAGACTGGCATTTTTTGACATTGTTTCACTACAACGGTGTACTGGTAGCTATACTGCTCTCAGGACAGAAAACCTATCCATGCATAGTTTGCAGAAATGTACATGCATAAAAATGGGAGCAAGAGCTGACCTGCAGAGATGTGGCAAAACCAGTTTGTAGAAAGAAAATTCTCACCTCTGTGAGGGCTTGCTCCTCACCCCTCCCTGCATCCAAGAAGAAAGAAGTGTTTTCCAAGCTAGTCACAATGAATTTAGTTTAATCTATGCATCTAGTAAATAACCATAATGACCTTGTGCTCCACATGTGGGTGTTTTAAAGCAGTCAAATGACAGCACCAATAGCGTTAATCCCTCTAGTAATTACAGTGATCAAAGAAACAGAGAAAAATTGCAGGTTTCAATGGGGAAAACTGCTGGTTAATTTGTTTACTCCCTGGGATGTGTTGAGGGACTAATTAGCTAAATCATGGTGGTTTTTAAAGGTCTTTGTGTTTCCTAGAAAATAATTAGTTGTTTCATTCAAGGAATAATGAGGCACTAGGTAGATGGATGTGTAACATTAGAAATGTATGGGCACGGTGATTTCGGGCTCTTGGTTTATTAATTTATTTTTAAATGACGTGACTTCCTGCAGCTACATTCACATCACGATCATGGACATCAGAGTGTAGTGAAGTCTGCCGCACTGCACACTTTTCACTTGCGGTCTCCTGCTGCAACCTCTTCTGCATTCAAAGGGTGCCAATACACCTGGAATTGCATTGGCTTCTGCTTCCACTCTACTCCTGTTCTCTTCTCAGAGCTGTGCTCCCAGCTAATACCAGCATCCAAATCATGGGGCCCATTCCCACTGCTAATTTGTGAACCACACCTGGCAGTCGTTTTGGAGAATTTCAGAAGGCACAAGACGAAAGAACACCGGTGTCACTCCAACAATTTATCACTGAAAGCAAGATCACTACCCAAGTTCAGTGTCAACAAATATGCTCAAAACAGGTCAATTTGCCAGTATTGATATAATTTAGGAGTTTAGGTGCATTGAATTTATTCTATTGTTCATAGATATGGTTTTGTGCCACCTATTATGTCTCTGGCTACTGGAAGGTTTCATTGCTTGCTAATGTTGTTGTTACCATTTTTATATTCTGCATTTAGAGATGATTAGTGATTTAGAAAACGGGGAAACAAATTTCAGTGACATGTTGTTAAAAATGTAAGGTGTGGAGATTAATCTGCAACTGATGGACATCTGCTCTCACAGAAGTGTGCTCAGTCCTGGTGAGGAACATAAAAAAGCAGTAGAATATCTGCAAGGAACACACATATGGCATATGTAAATAAAATATCAGCGAATTATTGTTGTGGAATGGTGATAACCATAAATGAAAAGTGGTGGATGAGGTGAATAGGGTGGAGAAAAACGGCACCCACCCAGCCAAAAGAATGAAAAGGCATAATAATTTTCATTACAGAGTGTGATTCAAACCCAGAACATAAAATACAGACATTAACACATCTCTCAAAAATTAAAAAAAAACTTGTATGAATCTCTAAAGTAAGCACAAATAAATTGATGCTAACAGTGAGAGTAATTTTTGTCTTGCAACTGTTGATTGCATTGGACTTGTTTCTTACTGAAAATGTTTTCTGACTAGGCAATTGTTAATCATAACTTAGCTTCTTTTGTATGTGTGAAATATTTGCTATACATGCAAAAAGATATTGTGTGAAAAGGATCCACAATCACGTGAAGTACAGTGAAATTCATATCAAGGCCCACAGTGAAAATAATTAAGTTCCTGAATTTGGGCAGTAAGAAGGATGGCAAAGAACCCAGATGTCATTCTATTTTGCATGAAATACATAAAAGAGGAAAGGGAAAGGAAAAGAGGAAAGAGTAAGGGAATCTGGGGCACAGGTTATCTTTTCTTCTCTCCTTCCACTTACAGGCAGTGCCATTGGAAGAAACAGATGCACTCAGCCTGTTAATACATGGCTCTGTGGCTGGTGTCAGTGCCACAATTCTGGGGGTTTTTGAGAATGGGATGGCCTACACGACACAAGGCCTGCTGGTGTCATGCAGGAATCATCTCTCTCAAAGGGGAAGAGGGTCTTTGCTCACAAGTTAGCACGGCTCATTGACTGAGATATAGACTTGGTGGGGGAGGGTGTTATAATCAGGCTTGCCCGTGACAGTCAGAGGGATGACATGCCAAGGTTAGAGGGATGGGGTGCTAGTGAGGGCCCTCAGCCTGTCACTTCCAGATGTGCTGGGTACACTGCAGCACACTAGAAGCCTTACAGAGATGAGCCAGGGGGTCCTAAGGCAACAGGAGCCAACTAGAAAACATGGGTAAAACACCTCAAAGGAAGGCCATCTGGAGAACAGCACACAGGGATTACAGCCACTCCAGCCAGTAAATCAGCTTCAACAGGGACCCAGCTTAAGTGCCTCTTTGCATCGCCCTCTCTGTCAGTGACCATCTGGAGTGCATGGAGCTCCACCTGGGGGTGGATGAAGAGCCGAGGGAGAGCTTATGGGTCAGGATGAAAGGGAGGGCAGGGGCAGGTAACATTACAGTGGGCATCTCTATAGGGCACCTGACTAGGATGGTGGAGTGGATGAGGCCCTCTGTAAACAGATAGAAGTGGCACCACATTCACAGGCCCTGGTCCTCATGAGAGACTTTAACTACCCTGATATCTGTTGGAGGGACAACACAGTGGGCCACAAGCAAACCAGGAGGTTCTTGGAATGCGTTGATGACAACTTCCTTCTTCAAGTGGAGGAGGAGTCAACAAGGACAGGAGCTATGCTGGACCTTGTCCTTACCAACAAGGAGGGACTAGTGGGGAATGTCAAGCTCAAGGGCAGCCTTGGCTGCAGTGATCATGAAATGGTAGAGTTCAAGATCCTTAAGGCAGCAAGGACAGTGCGCAGAAAGCTCATTATCTTGGACTTCTGGAGAGCAAACTTTGCCCTCATGAGGGCACTGCTTGGTAGGGTTCTGTGGGATAAAACACTGGAGGGGAGGGGTGCCCAAGGAAGCTGGTTAGTAGTCAAGGTTCACTTCGAGCTCAGGAGCCAACAAAGAAGTCAAGCAGGAAGTCTGCATGGATGAACAAGGAGCCCCTGGAAACACTCAAAAGCAAAAAGGAGGCCTACAGAGGGTGGAAACAAGGACAGGCAGACAGGGAGGAATACAGAGAAACTGTCTGAGCAGCCAGGGACCAGGTTAGTCAAGCTAAAGACCAGATAGAATTAAATCTGGCCAGGGACAAGGACAGCATGAAAAACTTCTCTAAGTATGTCAGTGAAAAAATGAAGACTAGGGAAGGTGTGGGCCCTCTCTAGAAGGACAATGGAGACCTGGTCACCCAGGATATGGAGAAGTCTGAGGTACACAATGACTTTTTTGCCCCAGTCTTCACTGGCAAGGGCTCTAACCACACCACACAAGTCGCAGAAGGCAAAGGCAGGGACTGGGAGAATGAAGAACTGCCCACTGTCGGTAAAGATCAAGTATGAGACCATCTAAGGAACGTGAAGGTACACAAGTCCATGGGACCTGATGAAATCCATCCACAGGTCCTGAGGGAACTGGCGGATGAAGTTACTAAGCCACTTTCCATTATATTTGAAAAGTCATGGCAGTCTGGTGAAGTTGCCACTGATTGGAAAAGGGGAAAAATAACCCCCATTTTAAAAAAGGGGAAAACAGAAGACCCGGGGAACTACAGGTCAGTCAGTCTCATCTCTGTGCCTGGCAGGGTTATGGAGCAGATTCTCGTGGAAGCTCTAAGGCACATGGAAAATAAGGAGGTTATCAGTGACAGTCTGCATGGCTTCACCAGAGGCAAATCATGCCTGACAAATCTGGTGACCTTCTATGACAGGGTTACAGCGTTGGTGGATAAGGGGAAAGCAACAGACGTCATCTGCCTGGACTTATGCAAAGTGTTTGGCACTGTCCTACACAACATCCTTGTCTCTGAATTGAAGAGACGTGGATTTGATGGATGGACCACCCAGTGGGTAAGTAACTGGCTTGATGGTCACACTCAAAGAGTTGCAGTCAATGACTTGATATCCAAGTGGAAAACAGTGACGAGTGTTGTTCCTCAGGGGTTGGTTCTGGGACCAGTGCTCTTTAAGACCTTTGTTGGTGACATGGACAGTAGGATTGAGTGCACCCTCAGCAAGTGTGCCAACAACACCAAGCTGTATGGAACGGTCAACATGCTGGAGGGAAGTGATGCCATTCAGAGGGACCTTGACAGGCTGGAAAGGTGAGTCCATGCAAAACTTACGAAGTTCAACAAGGCCAAGTACAAGATCCTGCACCTGGGCTGTGGGAATCCCCAGCACAAATGCAGGCTGGGCAGCGAATGGCCTGAGAACAGCCCTGAAGAGAACTTGGGGTGTTGGTTGATGAGAAGCACAACATTAGCCCTCAATGTGTGCCTCCAGCCAAGAAGGCCAACTATATCCTGGGCTGCATCAAAAGAAGCATGGCCAGCAGATTGAAAGTGGTGATTCTGACCCTCTGCTCCGCTCTTGTGAGATGTCACCTAGAGTACTATGTCCAGCTCTGGGGTCCCCAACATAAGAATGACATGGACTTGTTGGAGTGAGTCCAGAGGAGGGCCACCATCTTCGTGCTGGAGTACCTCTCCTATGAAGACAGGCTGAGAGAGTTGGGGTTGTTCAGCCTGGAGAAGGGAAGGCTCTGGGGACACCTGATAGCAGCCTTCCAGTGTCTGAAGGGGGCCTCCAAGAAAGCTGGAGAGGGACTTTTTACAAGGGCATGTAGTGATAGGATGAGGGGTAATGGCTTCAAACTGGAAGAGGGGAGATTTAGATTAGATATTAGGAAGAAATTTTTCACTATGAGGGCAGTGAGGCACAGAGAAGTTGTGGATGCCCCATCCCTGGAGGTGTTCAGGACCAGGCTGGATGGGGTTTTGAGCAACCTGGTCTAGTGGGAGGTGTCTCTGCCCATGGCAGGGGGGTTGGAACTCGGTGATCTTCAAGGTCCCTTCCAACCTAAACTATTCTGTGATTCCATGAGTCTATGAAAAGAAAGCAAAAGTCCTAACTTTTTTTTTTTTTTTTTTTTTTTTTAACGCAGGTACAGGATGCAGACTACAGGGAACCAGAGTAAAATGTAGTCTGGGTGGCTGAAAGGCCTCAGTTCTTCAATGTCAGCTCTGATATGTTAGGAGACCACTGCCTGATACAGTAAAAATGTGTAAAAGTATGTGAAGAAAGGTGAACTGGAAGAGATAAACAACACAGGGAAAGTGGAGGAATGTCACAAAAGAATGCAAAAACTCTGAAGGGAAGCATTCAAGTTATGCGTCTATCCATTTTATTGTACCTACTCATCTCCTCACTAAATAAATAGGAGTATGTGTGTGGTAGAAATGTCAAGGTACCCCGGGACAGTATAGGTGTTCTTGATTTTTTCAATTGATGTAACATTCACTCTGGTACATACTTTTACAACAGGTATCACAGTATCCTTAAAACATTTCAGGCTATTCAGATCAGAATATACAATACAGTTTTTCACAGAATAGAAACTAGTTCATAGAGTTATTAATAGAATAAGGCATCTTCTAAGAAAAGCACCCACTAATTTAAAATCAGATACACCAAGATTAGATGTAGATTGGTATTAGAGCTAATGATTATTAGATTTATTATTGCTCAGTACTTCATCACTCAAAAGGCAACACCCTGTTCCTTACATATTTTTCTCTTTCATATTCCCTTTTTTCCTCTTCCTTCCAACCCCCACAAGTGTAGGGCTTTTTTTGAAGTACCTAGTCTCAGCTGTATGTGATTACCTTGTATATCACGAAATGTAGGTGTGTTCCTCTGAAAATCTGTTCTAGGACCCTTAAACCTTAGTGAGATACTATCTACAAGGAGTTCAGGTTTTTAGGTATTTCTTTGCCACCATGATTTTTTTTTACCCTGCATTTATGAGGTATAAGTCACAATGCCAAAACATCCAGGAGCGTCTGTTAATTTCTTGCTGATGCTGTTTTATGTACAGGGGAAGAAGGTTGCTGACAGTTTCAGTGGACTATTCATTACATCAGGAAGCACACACTGCAATACAGAGCCTAGAGCTGGGATTCCAGTCTCCTTTTGGGGGAGAGGGCATAGGGAATAGAAACATGCTCAGAACCAAATGAATGTTAAAAAAAAAGGAAAAGGGGTTGGAGAAGCTTAAGCATGTCTTGATCTATGTAAAGGTTTCAGGTCTTTTATAAGGAGTTGGTCCTACAAAGTGAGTAATCCTGTAATTTCTCAATGAAATGCTGTGAAATGTCGGTTGATTTGGAATGGGTTTTACAATTATATAGCTGCTACAAATCCTGAAACAGGTGTCTGGATCTAATTTTTGAGAATTTATACTTGGGGGTACCGGTGATGTTCTGTTTAGGATGCAGCAACTTCTAAGACGAAAAGGGCAGTGGTCTAATTTCATCACACCAGATGACAATGCAGGGTGCACATTGGTACGTTGCTAGTGTTGCTGTGTCACGTTGGAGGGCCTCTGCATATAGGTTTGCCCACGATGGTACAGGAAGACTTGAGGAGCAGTGGAGCATTGTGTGTGGCCCATGTCTTATCCCAACACAGATCTATGACTCCCCTGGATCTGAACTATTTCCGATTGCCAACAACAGCTCATGTTGCAGATGTACAGCACCTGTGAACAAATTAATTTCATTTTCCTGTTTGCTTGTGCAAAAATGACTTTAAATGCTTTAAATCAGTACCCAAGCAGGTATCCTTTCCCTTTCAAATAAATAGGGCTGTTTACTCAGGTCAATGTATAAGACCACACTACAGAACAGTATGTGATGAAAAATGCCAGAGACGACATCAAAAATGTTTATGAATGAAACTGTGAGAGTATAACAAACACCAAGTACTCCTGGGGCATTGAAGTTTCTGTTTTACACCTATTCCAGACTACTGCTAGTTCTTGCCTTCTGTAAGACTTGTGTTCATTAAAGTATAAAAGCAACTGGTACTTAGCACTTCTATGAAGCCTGCTCATAATTTGCTGGCTCTGTAGGAGTCATTTTATGCTGTGCTGCAGGATCAGACTTATCTGAATTGTACCTATTAATTATGCTGGGAGGTACACAAAGCTGAGTTAGCAGATTTTATCCACCATGAACTCCTTACAGCAGGGCACTATTGACTTCAGGGGGATATTTTTAGATAATCTACATCTGCACACCAACATGGTAAAAGGTTGCTGCAGTGGATACTGACTAAATCTGTTTCCAGAAATGAGCAGATGATATAATTTTTAGAAACACAGAGTAAATATTATTTCCTAGTCTAACTAAGGTAAAGCTCTGGTTTCATTAGCTGGAAGAAAAAAAAAAAAAAAAACCAACAAAAAAACCCAGAACAGATGCTGGGTTTTTTTTCTACTGAAAAGCTAAGTGAGCTTTATAGCAGTTAGCTAGAAGCAAGGAGCTGGCTCCAGAACCACACTAGGAGTGCAGCATTGTACACACTGTAGCAGGGTTGTCCATATTTTACTGATCATCTTCTTTGCGTGCTCACATATAGAGCATATAAGACACTGCTGCAAAGAACTTACTCTATAAACTGCCTCTCTAGCATGCATGCAAAACTATAGCAGCTGGACAGACATTCACAATCCCCCAGGGATGAATCATAGCCCCAGGCAATTGCCCTAATTTTGCAAGATGAAATCTGGCAACAGAGCAGGCTGCTGCTGCTAAAATAATTACTGGGGCTGAATAGAGAAGATGCGCTTCCAAGCCAAACCATTTGGACCAGTTAACATTTGAAGAGAAAACCCAAACAGACATTTAACATTGATTTTAAAATTGTTTTGTAGTTCATTTAAAATGCATTTGTTTGTTAAGTTATTTATGTGTTGCAGACGAGAACTGAACCCTTGCAAACGCTTGAGCCTTTTGTGTTCAGAATTAATGCTTTTTAGAAAACAATCAAAGGCCTTTCCTCCAAGGTGATTGATTTACACAAATGGCTTCCTGTGCCATGAACTTTAGTGGAGTAGAAGATGAACATTAGAGATTGCCTACATAGTTTAAACTACCAGATTAGACCTTCAGCAAGTGCTAGGGAACCGATTAGTATTCAGTTGTTGGTATGAGAAATCAAGGCTTTGTAAAAACACAGTTTGTATCAATGTGAAATAACACTGTGTTTGCCTATAATATATGAACCATACTGCGTAACTGACAATTGTTGGAGGCAAGGTGAAAGGTCTACTACAATGACTCTACTTTATAAACAATGGGTATGATACAAACATGAGTAGGTTTTTAGACAGTGGTTCCAAAATTCTTTTTTGCTATATTGCGCTCTACCTACATTCTTTGCATGATGTGGGAAAGAGGGACTGCTGTTTGTTACATATGTTTATTACTTCATCTTTGGCCAGCCATGGCGGTTGTAGGAAAACAACAGGAGGTGACTGTAGCAACAAGGGGGCTGTGCAGCTCTCATATATCACAAGTGACTTGCAGGGGAAGAAAATCGCTGCTGTCTACTAGATGGGAGGGCTCTGCCTGTACCCACTTTCTTATCCCACTGTGGAAGGGATAGCACTTCCCCTGGTTACACCTTCCCACACACCTTCTGGAGTTTGGCGTTAGAGGCTTTAAAGGCCTCATCATGCTATCCTGTTTTTCAGTTCCTCTCTCTAGTTTAAGTGATAGCCTGTGCTTTTAGTCTAATCCACCGTTCACCACATGCTGACCACTACAGAATGGCAGCTGCATGAAAAACACTAGGAAAATTCCTGTTACTGGCTTCTGCTTTCCTCGCCCTTCTCCACTTAAAAATAAATATAATTGTGATATTAAATGCAGTGGAGCCTGCACTCAGTTACTGCCAAGATGTTCTTGCTTTTTGTAGTTTACCTTGCAGGACATAAATAGCCCTTGTTGATACAATTGTACTCTCCATCAAAGTTGTAGCATCATTGGCAGTAAACTCCATTCATCATTTTGACTTAACCCTGAGTTGCACTCTACCTCTTTCTGTGTCAAAAGCATACTTTATGCATGGAGGCTTGCCTAAGAAGTCCATTGATTTTTATCGCAATATTCAGAGATCTAAACCATGATTTATGGCTTTCAAGGGCATGCAGCCCATGAAAACCCCAGTCTAGACTTTCCTCTGGACTTAGAAAGAAAGAAAGAAAGATTTTTTTTTGCATTCTGTGTAAGTCCTTCTTTCAGCTGGAGCTCTGACTTTCACAAAGGGATGTTTGGAGATAATGTCATGGAATCATAGAATCATAGAATAATTTACATTGGAAAAGACCCTTAAAATAAAGTCTAACCATTAACCTAACACCGCCAAATTCACCACTAAACCATGTCCCTCAGCACCACATCTACGTGGCTTTTAATACCTCCAGGGATGGTGACTCAACCACCTCCCTGGGCAGCCTTTGCTGTGCTTGATAACCCTTTCAGTGAAGACATTTTTCCAGATAGCCAATCTAAACCTTCCCTGGAACAATTTCCTCTTGTTGTATCACATGTTACTTGGGAGACGAGACTAACCCCCACCACCCCTCTGTGTTATACAGTAAACAATATGACATTACTATCACCGTGCAATTACTTCAAATACAAAAAAGGTATTTGCAGAGCTACCTTGTCTGGATAGGCCTGGTAAATAAGCTCAGTAGGACAACAGTCTGGGATATTTTTTTTCTTGTATGGCTCACAAAATTAAATCGGAGATGAGGAAAAAAAGGGGAGTGGTGGGCAACGCCAAACTACAGTTCAGCACTTCAATTAAATGAAGTTAGAGAACTGAAAACAAGTAAGAAAGGCTTATCTACTTATTAGCATTTGACTATTTTGTACAAGAAGTCACTGGCCTTGAAAAAAATGGCTCAGAAGCTGTCAAGATTAATGTGCAAATACCTCAAATATACTTATCAGTTCTTTATGTTAAGGGTTGCAATTATTCACAAAAGTAATTGCCCACTGTAATTCCCCTATTGGCAATGGACTAAGTCCTGTGTCAACAGTTTCAAATCTTGCTTAGATATCCCCTGAGATGAAGCATGCAGGTACCAGTCCTGTATGTATGTTAGGTTTATTTTCATTTTCTGACGAGGCATTAGCAAATATGTAACAAATCAGTTTCAAGGATGTGACTGTTTTTCATGACTAAAAATTTAAGCCACAGTAGGACTACTGCTTTTTTTTTTTTTTTATTTCATAATCAGTAAGCGGAGTAAGCAATACAGCTGAACAGAGACTTCTTAGATAAACTCTAGACAACCTTACCCAGTTCTTCTAACTAATCTATTGCAGAACATGGAAACTGAAAACAAAGCAATTACCGATATTCAGAGAGCTTCTTGCACAAGAGCCAGACAATCAGTTATCTACATGCTTCTGGCACTAGTTTCCCCACTATCTTTAGAATCAGAAAATCCAAGTGGAACATATCCAAAATTGAAACTATGTTCATCTCACCCAGAGATGGATCTGTCTCCACAACAGCAGTCTGCCTGACTGCTGCTGGGAGGATTTGGTAAATCTTCCCCAGGAACTTAGAAAGAAGTCCCTTGTTTAGATAGCACTTTCATATATAGCTGATGGTTGAATTAATTAAACTTCACAGAGGAAATTGTAAAAGAAGAAAAATACTAAATGTAGATTTATAACAAAAAAGAATGAAAGGAAAACAAATATAGATGCTAATTTCTACTATCAGAAGGGATTAAGACCTGAAAACCAGGTAGCCATTTGAATGAAGTAATGCCATCCCATAAAAATTCACAGGAAATTAATAGGTTTGTTCTATTTCCACAGCTTACCTAGCAGGTAAGACAATTCCTTACAGAAAAATGCTGTGCATGTTTTTACTGATGCAAATCAAGATTCACCATCAAAAATACATGGCTCTATATGCATACACAACATCTGCAGCAAAACCCTTAGTATCTTGGGAGTTTGGGAGAAGGGGAGGCGTCTTCTGCTGGATCTGCACTGTCTGTAGCAAGACAACAACGTGAACAAACGCTGCGGAGGTGTTCTGCATCCCTCACAACTCAGCAAGGCAGGAGAATGTAAAATCTGTCCTCAAGAGTGGCAGCTGTTCTAGTGTTCACAGGCTTGCGAGATCAAATATTTTTACTGTAGTAACTGATAAATTGTAGATTGACAAATAGACATCTATTCACAGTGAGAGATTTAATAATGAAATGAATTGAAAACACATTAGAAAATAGAAGTTTCTTGATTCCAACAGCTATCTGTCAAGCATGTGAAATGTTGTTGCAAACGTTTCTTACTTGAAACAACAAAAAGGGATCTGGATTAATTTGCCCTTTTTCAAATAATATGGTTTCAAATAATTCCATTTAGCTACAGCTGGCAAAATATGTTGGAACTTACTACAACAGCCAAATGGGTTCTTTCCTGGACTTAAAAATTAGCGTAATTAATTTTGATCATGTTTTGAATCATCCAAAATGATCATTCCAAATAAAAACATACTTGCCTGTGAAAGTTTGGTGTTAGAAAATTAGAAATTACTGAGATGGAGAAGCTAGTGTTGCTAACAGAAATGCCAGCTGTTTTCTAACAGGTTCAATGTGTTCCAAAATAATGAAAGGGCATTTATAAATTTGTATAATGAATTAATTAGTAAGTTATCCAGTCTCAGTGTTAAAATGACCCATTCTATCAAACCTAACAGTCATAAGAGATGAAAAGATAAAGGCCAAATTTGTCACCAGCGTAAAAGGAATGCTACCTCTGAAATTACTTCCAAACCTTCAAAGTCAACATTTATTCAGCTGACTTTGACTTAGATTTCAGTATTAAAACATGACAGCACCTTACAAACAGCAGAGACCTTAACCTTGTACAATTGTACTCAAGCAAAGTAAAATAAGCTAAATGATCTGCCAAAGTCAGAACAGAAGAAGGCAGATAGGTCAGCAGCAGCACCCTGTCATGCTAAATCACACCCTGGTATCTGCAATAAAAGGAAAGGAAACACCTTTCCTTATTTTATTAGACAGAAATCTCTTTTTTCCTGATAGGTTATGTATACTAGCAGTAACTTCCAATGGCTGCAATATCAACTTAATTTCCAAAACCATGATTTTATATTATTCAAGTCCTCAAAGTCCAGTGTGAAGCTGAATGATGGAATTCAGATTAATTTTTGTCCAACTTTCTGCCCTGATGCCTGCAGTCTTCCAGTGAAAAAACTTAAGGAGAAAAAAAAAAAAAAAAAGAAAAAATACTTGGTGAAGTATTAGTATTTCATATGAGAAAAAGACATGAAAGATAATAATCTTACAAAGAGGTAGCACTCAGGGGTATGCTATAAAATAGTCTTTTTAAACATCAGCCATGAGATTTTGTTTACAACAGGCTTCCTCCCTAGTGCCACACAATCTGTTTGAAATACTATAAAAGCTGAAGTTCTTTTGATAAGTGGATAATTCATGGAATAGAGTAAGGCTCTCCCTAAGAGGCCAAAAATTCCTTTAAATAACAAAGACATGTTTTTGTTAAAAATAGAAATTTTTTTTAAGGGGATCTCTCCAAGGGCTAGCCACGTCTTTTGAATATTTTTTCAATAGTGTGACAGGGGAGAGCTGATAATGAACAAACATGAATGCAGCCAATATATTTATGATTGCTTTAGCAAAGGCTATGGATATTTCCCCTACTGGACTCACCTTATCTAGTTTGCTCATGACCTGTGATTTCCTGGCTATTCTTCACTGGACAAAGATTTCTAACCAGGCAGAAGTAATCATTATTAGGGTAAACACGGTGAAAGTAGAAAACAGAGTAAACAGTTGCTGATGAATTTGTTATATAATTGCAGTCACCTTCTTTTGAGTGAAAAAACTCCTCAACCAAGGAAATCCCTAACTTCTATGGTTGAGAAGCTCTTTTGGAAGTGGTCTTAACCATGTCACAGCCTTCACTTAAACACCCAATTCTCCAATTTTTCGTGTAGAAATTCACACAGTGTAAATGAAAAGTAGAAATTAAACATTAGCAGTGACACCACAGCAAACCCACTTCTTGCTCACTTGACCTAATTCCAAACACTGGAGAATTAGAAGGGATCAGCTACATTAGCAAGGCTGACTGTCATGCTGCTGTGAGGCCCAGGAAGGTTCCCTTTCTTTTTCACTCCTCTCGCGTAACTTGCTTGCACCCTGATAGACTTAATTGCAAAAGGTCTTACTCCTTTAGTACCTGCTGGAAACAAGACCAGAAGAAATGCAGGAGCACAGCTCATCAAACAGAAACAAAAGCAGTTGGCACACACTCTGAACAGTACAGGCTCTACAGTCCATGAAAGAAAGTGTAAAAGCTTCTTATATGAGTGGAAGGGTATGACTAAATCAAGAATAAAAGGAAAAAAAACCAAACCTGTGTGGATATGCATTCTGGTCTTTCCCTATGAAGTCTTAAGAAAGCATTTCTACAGAATTTCCTGGCTTCTCTTGTCCCAGGTCACAGACTATTATTCAGATGTTGTCTGGAAGATGAGCCCAGACTACCAGAATTTTGGAAAAGCCTTCATCTCAATTATTACTCCTTAAATTTGAGCATAACTTTTAACTGCAGAAGTTAATTTCTCAGTGCTTTTGTCCTGGAACCTAATCAATCCATCCTATATGTGTCCCTTTTTTCAAATCCTAAAGAAATGAGAATGTCGTGAAGATGCAGGTGAAAGCTGAAGTTTTCAAAATAAAAAGCAGTGATTTCCTAATTCTTGCTTCTTGTTTTTTCCAGGACAAACTCTATTCCCACATTCCTGCTGCCTTTGTTTGCAGATGAAATGGGGACTCCAAAGCAACGCTGGAAGTTATAGCAAAGAACAACTTCAAACAAATCCTTGCACAAAAATATAATAGAAATAATTTCTCCTGTAGTTAAAAGTAGTTATTCACAGGGTTAGATTTTGCCACCATCATGTTTGGTATCTATGAACAGAATTACTAAATTCCCCACTATGAATTAACCAAAACTGTGAAATGAATAAGAAATCACTTACTGTGAGGAACTGATACTTATTTTTACCTATATTTGCCACGGTAATCTTGTGCTTTTGGATACATGTTAAACCACACAGCAACAAGAATGTTGTTTTGTTTTTTTTTTTCTTTGTTTCTGAAAAACTAATGTCATTAAATTGCAGCAAAGTTTTTTTCCAGGCTATTGCATTTAGTGCTGTGCTTCTTTAAACGCTGATTACAACAGACAGAACACATTTTACAGACAAGTAGGTTAAGGAAGCACTTGTCTCTCATATGAGAACACTAGGCAACCTATTTGAACAAACTGATTTCCACATGGAAGGAAATTGGAGCTCAGGAATCATCATTTGAAGTCTGGGATATCTTTTCAGCACAGTTCAATGCTGTGAGGACAGAGGTAAGACCAGGGGCCACCATTCTCCAAGAAGTCAGGGAAGAAACCCATTAATCTGAACAGAGCTAATGAGATGCTGTTCCTCCATGTTGTTCTGCAACCTCCCATCCCCTGACGCAGGTGGGACATCTGCACAGCAGAAATCCATCCTGACCTCTGCACCATTATGTGCTTATGGGAAAATCCACTACAAGTAATAAGGATGCCTTAAGAAAAAACAGTTTCTAGTAGCTCCTACAAGAGTCTGTTGACTCTACTTGGCCTTTCCTCACAGCTCACTGCTGCTGGAGTATCTTCTGGGTGGTTTCTGTATAAAGGAGCTTCTGTGGTACAAAATGCTCTGCGACTCTTCTTCACCAAGCACCTTCTTTTGCTTATTTACCACATTGATTTTTTAGTGCTTCACCAATCCCTTTCCCGTGTTGGGGTTTGGTTTTGTGTAGGTGTTTTTCTTTGGTTGGGTTTTTTTTAGTGTTTTCTTGCTGAAAGTCTATTTCTGGATGTACAGCAGAGTTAATGAAAGTACTGCTAAAACCCACAGGAGGTGAAAATCCCCTACACCGCTGTCCTGCCAGCCAAACTGTATTCGTCTGCTTTCCTCTGGAGGGGACGAGTGTGGCAATAAAGAGAAAAGAAGTTCTGACTACAGAGGAAATAAAAAACTGGCAGACAAAGTCTGAAGGCTAGGAGCTACTGATGATAGATTCATTTTGAGACATGGGAAGCATCATGTGAGCCATATTACTGGAGTGGCAAGTGCCTCCACCCATAATAAAAATGATATTTTGCCCCTTTGTTAACATTATTTTGCTCAAAATATCCTGTGTATCAAACCAATGGGCAAAAAATAAACATATTTACAGTTCAGCACGTTACTAACATTGTGGTTTCTGAAACAGTCTCTCACTGTCTAAGAGTCCATGAGGAAGTTTACTATGGATATGCTTTGAAATTCTGAGGTTTATTATTTTAAAATACTGCTACTATATTCAAACAATTTTATCAGCGTTGGTTAACTGATTATAGTTATACCAATAAGCCGCAAAGCTACTGAACTCTCAGACAGAACTTCACAAATACAGGAACTAATTTTCCAAAAGAAAAATATTCGAACATGTGGCTAATCAGAAACACTGAATGCTATCCTAACCTCTCTGACTTCAGTGCAAGGACAATTAGGCCACAGTGAATGCTTTGGACAACTCCCCTGAAGTACACCGTATATATTCACGACACTAAAACCCAAAACACTTAAACACAAAAGAAGTGCAAACACAAGGAAATCAAATTTCATGCACAGCTTCACACTGCGGTTTTTTATTATTGTGCAAATTTCTTCATACCCTTTGGCATGAAGGATGTAAATGTGCACTATTCATTATAAATTCTCCCAAGAAATCACTGACCAGCCTATGTTTCTGATCTAAATGAAGACACCTCTGAGAAAGTCCACTTTATTTTGCCAAGATGAGGAGGAGACAGGCAGCAGGAGAGTGCCATCATCAACAGAAGCACACAGCAAATAGACTTGTTCTTCTCTCCTCATCTTGCTCATGTCCTCCCCTCCTCTTGCGGTGGTCAGGCCACCAGCTCCAAACCCAGACTTCTTCCTCATCACCAGGAAATATCAGCTGCAGTTTATGGTTTAGGTTCCCAGGAACTTCTGTCACAGTGATGCTCCTGGATGTGGGCTGCAGAAGAATAAGTATGGATGTGGAGAGTAATTGCTGCAAATTTTGGCCTTGCCTTGCAAGGGCTGCAGCAGGAGCACCTTAAGGCACTACGGCAGTTCCTGTGAATGAATGATGGGGTTTCATTCCTTCAGAGACACTCCTGAGGACAGGACAATTCTTGCATCCTTCCAGCTTTCCCGAGTGCTCAAGCCACATGTGTTCCACCTGAGGGCCAGGAGTGCCAGGTCTTTTTTACATAAGCCCCCCTAGATTCAGAAAGGTTTCTGGTCTGAGTTGTCACCCCTTTCCAAGGCAGAATATGGGGAAAGGCAGGTAGTGTGGTAGCTCCTGGTCCAGCCTGGCTGTGAGGTGGTGAAGCAAAGGTGCAGCGAGGCAGTGCCTATGCAAAACACAGAAGGGTGTTGCTGTAGCAGAGAGGGTGGTCCCCCGTCAATGGCAGCTTTGGCGTGAGAGTCCCCCACTTCTGGTGTGTTGCTTCACCACGAGACCTAGCAGCTTGGACTTCTCTGTGCATGCACAGCCTCCTGCAGCTGGGTTTCCAGCCTTGTCTACAGCAGCTATCTTTGAAAGTAACTTGAGGGATACCGACACCTGATTCTTCCCTTCTCTCTAAATAGGTGTTTTATATGCATAGATTTTAACCTGGGGAAATCTCCTGTGCCCTTTTACACTGCACCAGGAGCTCCTGGCAGACACTGCCTGGGGTAGAGAATGTTAGTACTGCAAGCTGCTCCTCTTCTTCATGTGCAACAGCTTGCTGAGCTGGGGCAGATGCGCTGGGATACGTGTTTGGAGAGGGCAGAGGGATGGGCTGCAAGGACTGCCCAGGAAGGAGAGAGCACAGCCATGGAGGGGAACACAAGGCATTTGGGGGCCATGCAGTGCAGTCTGCCCGCAGTGCACAGGGTGCAGTCATTATGGGGAGGGGACATTTGTCCTGTTACCACCCCCTAGCAAGGTGGTCAGAGTCCAAATCTGACTTAAAGCCTCTGAGCGAGCAGTTGTGGCTGCCCAAGACAGGGATGGGCTGATGCAAGCAAGGGAAAGACATGTAGGGCTGTTTGAAACAGGGGGATCAGGGCTACACGTCCTGTAGGTACCACTGATAGCATCACGTTTGCTGGGAAATCACGAGTTTCGCTCTTGCATAAAGCAAAGTAATCATGTTGCTGCTCTGATTTATGCCAAGATACTTACATTCTTACAGATTCTTCTCAACAGCTGGAAACAACCAGCACCATGATGCATGTCAGTGAGTACAAGGGTCATTACCTCCTGCTTTCATCAAGCAGTAAAATAATCACAAATGTTACATTCTGATTTACAAAAGTGAACCGGATTATTTTTTAAAAGCCATACCAGAGACATTCTACATTAAAGCAACAATAGAAAACAGGTACTACACTTACCTAAAAGAGCTTTCAAAATGACATGCATTATTGGGCTTATGTATTATTATTGCTATTCATAATTAATGGAAATGTAGCATTTTTCACTAATGGAAAACAACCACTGGAAAAAGCACTTTGATTGTATTATATTTATTACCCATCTTAGGAACTAAAAATGCACTTAACCTGTAATTAAGGTTACACAATAAAAGCTTTGTAAATATTGCAGTTGGAAAGTGTCCTCTTAACATCACATGCTACCATTAGACAGAAATATTTGCTCTAAGGAATGTCTTTTTGAAATTACATTTTTTTTTTATGAAAGAAAAAAAGAAGGAAAGGAAAAACCTTAAATGCAGCACTGCCTTGTTGCTCCACAGCCTTTGCACTTGGCAAGAACTGCATACTTAATCAACACTGTGTGTGAGGGGTAATAACAGAAAAAAAAATACCTGTGGCGGTCTGAAACTTCTTTCACTGTTGGGGATATGAGAAATAGAACCAAATGCAGGAAAAAAATCTGATGTGCAAAAAAATTTTACTAAAGAAAAAGCCAAACATTTTTTCCAGGGAGCTGCCCCACTGCATGTATACAGCAGTATAGTATACAGCAAAATGGGTAACAGTGCTGTATGAAGGGTTCTCACTCTTGATTTTGTCCAATTTCTGTTCACCTTTGTTCCCCTTCGGTGTAACACATTCGCTTAATCCTGACTATTGGGCTTTATGCAGAATAGATGGATGATGGTATGTCATAGAAAGCAGAGAGGATGTGTGCAAACATCATGCTCTTTGCTCTCTGTGACCTCTGAACAGGGCCGTGCCTGACCCCACAGGCACATAACTACTATCCTGACAGTACCACTAGACCAGACACCAGGGATGTCAGCCACCCCTCCCACTTTTGTGTCATCAGCAAAGTTGCTGATGGTACACTCTATCCCTTCATCCAGGTAATTGATGAATATATTGAACAGGACTGGACCCAGTACTGACCCCTGAGGGACACCACTTGTTGCTGATCTCCAACTATACTCTGCACCACTAACCACAACCCTCTGAGCTCTATCTGTCAGCCATTGTTCAATCCACCCCACTGTCCATTCATCTAACCCACACTTCCTAAGCTTGCCTGTGAGGATGATGTGGGAGACAGTGTCGAAAGCCCTGCCGAAGTCAAGGTAGACAACATCCACTGCCCTCCCCTCATCCACCCATCCAGTCACGCAAACATAGAAGGCTATCAGATTAGTCAGACATGACTTCCCCTTGGTGAATCCATGTTGACTACTTCTGATAACCTTCTTTTCCTCCAGATGCTTGGAGATGATGCCCAGAACGAACTGTTCCATCATCTTTCCAAGGATGGAGGTGAGGCTGGCCAGCCTGTAGTTTCCAGGGTCATCCTGCTGGCCACAAGAATTCCACAAGAAGTGTTGTGTATTCTTACCTTGCTACCTACCTAAACAAGTGCTAAGAGTGTTTCTTATTTTGTAATATTTAGCAACATAGTTTGAGCTTAGAAAATCTTTATATTTCAGTTTCAAAAAGAGGAAAGAAGACCAAGTGACATAATAAACCTGAGGTTACTTGCAAGTTCTTTGCATCATTTAAAAAAAAAAAAAAAACCTTCTCAAACTCAAGAGTAATAATTTTTGTCTTGGGGGTAATAAATATCAAAGCCTTAGGCTCAAATATTTAATCACTGTACTCCAAACAATCTTCTAGTGATGGTTGACATTCCTCTTGTATGGAATTGATTATAATTATACATAAAAACCTAAAGAAATAATCCTTTTGAAATTAATTTTTGCCCTTTTGTTTTTAGGATTTTGGCCTGACATCCCAGTGGACTGTTTTATTAAATAAGCCTTCAATTCATAAACAACCTAGAACCAGAGTTCAAAGGAAAACACCACCGACTGGAACGTTTCTGGTGCTCTTTGGCAAATGCAGAGTACCGTATAGATGGGTTGCACATGCTGCGTGATTATAGAAGCAACTAAATTATTATTAAATTTGAGGGACAGAGGAATTCTTCATGACAAAACCATATCCTGATATTATGGAACAAGTAACAAGGAAGGGTTGGATGTCCCCTGGAAGCAGGACTTTGACGACATTAGCATTTCTCTTTAAATTACCCACTGTGAGAGCTGTCCCAGTGTTAATGATGACTTTGGTACTAGTCTAGGTAGATGCTCCTTTTAGCCTATCATCTAAATTTGTTCTAAGCAGAGTTAACAGCTGTTGTTGCAGGTTACTGATTCTACGTTACCATTTCTTACACTATTTTCTGGTAGAGCTTCACCACCGGACATCAGTGGTTGGGAGGGGAAAACAGCCATGTTGCTGTAGCTGCGACCAAGATTTTTTTAATTATTTGAGGCCTTTGAAGTCTGGTAGTAAGATCGATTACAGGTTATGGACTGCAGATCTCTCACAGCCACAATTTAACACACTTTCTTTTGAAGTGTGCACCTCTTTTTAAACGGAACAATTTGTGACTGAATCTACGCTGACAGTTAAGGTCAGAATTGGTGGCATTAGGGGGCAGGATATCCCTTATGTCTTAGACACTGCATCTGTTCATGCTCCTAACAGTTGTTTCTTCCACTCCTACAAGACATTCTGTCTCTAGAAACTGCTCCTGCTGCTGTGTGACTTGCAAGGGATGCAGAGAGCCATGACAAGGACAGACAGCTCAGGGAATAGGAGGCAGGACAGAAGATGCTGCAGCAGCAATTTGGGCAAATTTGGCCAGAAATTTCCCAGTGTTTCCTGCCATAATACTACTTCCAGCTAAACACTTTTCTTTTCCCCTTGAGTGCAACCTCACCTTTTAATATAGCACATACCATCCAGCAGATTTAGTTGTTTGTTAAAAAAGCAACAACAAAACCCCCACATTATCTCCATTTCAGGCACCCCTGCTAGGTGTCAGAATGTCTCCTGCTCTCCAGCCTATACATTTATTGAAAAAATAATTGCAGGCAAAATTATTGAAAAATAATGGCAGGCAAATAGGGTGTCCCTCTTTTGACCTTCTTCGCAAAGCTCTGCCCATGTAGAAATGTTATGAAAATTAAAAATTGAAGAAAAGGTTGTTTTACATTCAAGGTTTTTTTAAAAAAATACTTTAACTATCTCAACTAAATCCAAAAAAAGTCAGCCTTGAACTATCTCAACTAAATCCAAACGGTCTTCAGCTGATGTGCCTTAAGGTCTTCCTTTCCCCAGTTGCCAATCTGGTTGCCAAATCCTGTTCTTATTGCTATCCTTCTTTTGCCTCAACAGGGAGGTTTCTCCACTTAGCAAAAATACAGAATAAACAGGTGATATCTTAATAAAATTATCAGCTAAGCATTAAACCAAAAATTTTCTGCTAGGCACTGTCTGCCATTGTTGTCAGAATTGACCACAAAAGCCAGCCTCTCAGTTTGTCTTCTGTCCTGCTGCTACCCAAATAATGTTTAACAATCCTGTAGCATGACATGGCAAAATTCAAACTCTTTGGAGATTAATCACAGATCTTATCATACTAACAGTCACTCTGGCTCCAGTTTAATCTAAGTATTTGTCTAATATTTTTATTTTAAAGTCCCCAGTGGATATGAGGGCTCCATCGTGCTCTGCACAAAAGTAGGACATGCTTAAAAGAGTTTTTATTTCTACAAGGAAGAGCACTGAAAAGTAGTGAAGGACATGTAGATGTAGTGACCTGGCCTAAAGCTTTACAGCATGTCAGAAAATTGAAGTCAGGATGCAAATTTTTTTCACTCACCATTTTCAGTCCAATCTGCACATGAGGCCATATCTCTGCATTGAATGAGATAGACAATGTAGATAAAGTCCTCTGCAGGAAGAAAAAAAAAAAAGAAAGAAAGAAAAAATGGGAAAAATTTAGCCCACCTATGTTAGAAAATGAATAGAATTCCAACTGATCATTCTGCAAGTATCATATTCTGGGTTTTAATGCATTAATAATTATGGAAAAACAAAGGCCTGTTTCATCCATAAAACTGCAGGGAATTTAAAATTTGCATTTCATTCCATTTTAAAAAATTATCTGAATAATATTCGTTTAAAGAGCAGACTGAAAATGAGCATCATTAAATGTTTTCTGAGAACAGAAACCTGGATGACATAACAAATGTAATTGCACTTCAAGCTAATTAACTGAGAATTTTAGTCAAAATTAATTAGCATCTTATTGGGCACACAATGTTAGATAAAGCATGGCTATAAAAACAGATTTTAATGTTAGTGAACAGAGAGGATTTTTAATGCACTGCACTGTCAATAGTGGTCTGTCCCTGAAGACAAGAGTTTTGATAGGTTATCCCAGATTCACAAAACCTGGAGTGTAATATGATTTTTTTTTTGGTCCTTTTTGCAACAACTAAAAGTAAAAAAAAATAAGTGGGGACTGTTCGTCCTTAGCTCTAATCTGTCATTTAATTATTGAGTCCTTTCAGTTCACATTTTATTGCAAGACTTTTTGGCATGAGTATCCAGTCCACTATGGTAGGTCCAGTAAGCTAAGTCGCAGAGCAGGACAAGTCATAACATAACAGTAGGGAATGAAAAGACCTTTGATTTTGACTTGGTCTTCATCTATTCTCATCTCTTGACCTTCAGTGCCCTTCTAGTTTCACCTGGTTATTCTACGACTCTGTCATAAAGATGAATCTCATAAAAGCCATCATTTGGGGCTATCAGTCTGACATTCTGAACAGTGCAAAAGCAGTCTTTTGACATGACTCATTTTGCATGTATTATTCAGAAGAATCAGAGACACGGTGTAAAAATGACACTGTAACAATTCCAGATTATTTGTCACATGGTAAAGATCCCACATGGGTAGGTGAATTGGTATTGGATTCCCTTTGACACCACGGCCACAGAAAGTTGCAGTCACTCATCTAGTTGACCAAGGAAAGCCTGTAGATGTGGGGGTTTTGGATTTCAGCAAAGCTTTTGGTACTTCCTCTCACAGTATCCTTCTGGACAAAGAGTCCAGCATACAGCTAGACAAGTCCATAATATATTGGGTGAGCAATTGGCTGATGGGTCAGGCTCAAAGGGCCTGTAACGCCAAGTAAATGGCGTTACATCAGACTGGCAGCCAGTCACCAGCGGTGTTTCCCAGGGCTCAATTTTAGGACCAGTGTTCTTCAAAGTTTTTTGTAAATTATCTGGATGCAGAAGTCAAATGCACATTGAGTAAGTTTGCCAGTGATACTAAATTAGGAGGAGCTGTGGGCATCCTCGAGGGTAGAGAGGCCTTACAGAGAGATCTGGATAGACTAGAGACCTTAGCAGTCACCAACCAATGAAATTTAACAAGAGCAAGTGCTGGATTCTCCACCTGGGATAAGGCAATGCTGTTTATACATACAAAGTGGGGGACAAGAGGCTGGAGAGCAGTCCCATGGAAAGAGAGCTGAGAGTTTGGCTTGATGGCAAGTTGGATACAAGTCAACAGTGTCCCCTAGCAGCCAAAAGGGCCAACTGTGTTCCAGGGCGCGTCAAGCACAGCATCACTAGCCCATTGAGGAAGGTGATTGTCTCACGCTACACTGCACTGGTGTGGCCCCACCTCGAGTTCTGTGTGCAGTTTTGGGTGCCTCAATACAACAAGGACATCAAACTATTAGAATGTGTCCAGAGGAGGGCGTCCAAGATGGTGAAATGTCTCAAGGTCAAGACTGATGAGGAGTAGCTAATGTCACTTGGTTTGTTCAGCTTGGAGAAGAGAAGTGACCTCATTGCGTCAGACAGCTACCTCAAGGGGGACAACGGCAGGGGAGGTGCTGATGTCTCTCTGGTGACCAGCGATAGGACACGAGGAAATGGAATGAAGCTGCCTCAGAGGAAGATCAGATTGAATGTTGAGAACAGGTTCTTCACTAAGCGGGGTAGTTGGTCACTGGAGCAGGGTGCCCAGGGAAGTGATCATGGCACCAAGCTTGTCACAGTTCAAGGAGTGTCTGGACAACGGTCTTAGTCATATAGTTTAGTTTTAGGTAGTCCTGTGAGGAGCAGGGAGTTGGACTTGATGATCCTTATAGGTCCGTTCCAACTTGATATACTCTATGATTCTAGTATTCTATATTTTACCAATTGACTGACTGATAGGCATAAAATGCCTAATGGACCACAATGAGAGATACCATCTTCCCAGGACAGAGTATTGTCAATGAGGCTACAAACCCACATTCATTTCAATCTTGGCTGGGGACTCTGGTCACCTCTTAACTGCTTTGAACTTGTCTTCTGATTTTGTTGGAATCTCCAATCTTTCCACTGTTGGAATGACTGTAAGTCACTATGAAGAAATTTCAAAATTACAAAGAAAGAAAACGGGATGGGTGATCATTTTAACATATGTTCATATATTTGCTGGTATGTTAACGCATGTACATGATCTTTCAAAAAATTATAGGTAGATTGAATGTGCAGATTACTGTTGCTTTCATATTTTGATAATTTTTTAAAGAAAAAAAGAAAATATAATTTGCTTGGACATGAAGAAATATATAGAATTATATACAAAGAGAGGAAGCTTTGTTTATATCTGTAGCCTAGACGGTGGACTGTAAGTTACAACCCATGCTGTCCCCAATATATTACTTGCAAACATACATTCTTCGGATTAAATTCTGTTATATTCCTGAGTAGACAGAGATATCCTTATTGTAGTAACCCAGTGCAGCTGTAGGTGGTTTAAAACCTCCTACAGCCCCACACGGGGAAGTTCTGATCTCCAGTGGGAATATCAGTGAAGACTTGGGGGAAAAAAAGGCAAACAACGGTGAATTTCTGCAGGTTTGATTCCCAGTCCCAGTATCCATTAGCTACAGCCACCATTTGATGGATGGGATCCCTACCACAAGTATTTCCTTTAAACAGATTATTTTGGAAACTGTGAACTTCAAAAATCCCTCCTCAAAAACTCACAGGCGGATCATGGGGTCATTTAAGCAGAGAATTTTCAACTGCTATTGTAAAAGAGTTTCTCTTGGTATCTAAGAAATGTTTGACCTGGCAGTACAATGAATCATGAGCCATGGGTCTGTGCTGGGCATTGGGGGATATTCAGCACATTTCTCCGCAATCAGGTCTTGAAGTAACAATAATTAGCCCTGCAAAGGGAAATTAACAAGAGGCTGAGGGAACAGGAAATAATTTCTTCTACAAAAACTTTAGGCAGAGTGTCTAGGTTGCCTCGTGGGATTGGGTAAGGTGGATATCCTGTGGAAACAGGAGCCATGCAGGGTAACTTCACAGAGCTATTGAAAAGGAAGTACAGGGAATCTTTTTATTGACAGCTTCAGCTCTCTTAACTGTAAATTCAGGAGTGCTTTTCACTAGCTCTGTCCCATTCAGCAGCTGGGGTGGTTAATGTAGAGCAGAATGGAGGTGGGCATCTCTGCCTGCCTCCCAGTTGCAGCGGTGGCCCAGTATCTCAAACTACATACCAACTCAGGTCAAAACAGAGAGAGGGGATGTTCTCTCCCTAACACTTCTGAACACGAATCCTTATTGGTTCAAGGGCCACAGTAAAAATCTCCCTTCTCACCAGGTCCTGGCTTTGTAACAGTGAATGTCTTTTGCTTATAAAGCAGGATGAGAAGAAGGTTGATGTCCCCACAAGCGATTAATATGGTCATTACTAGAGGAATACATGTATTTTTCAAATATGAAGCCAGTATAGCAACTTTTTCAGCAACATTCTTTTTTAGTTCATAATTCCAAGCTGGATATACATAATTGTGGTGGCTGAAAAACATTTAAAACTTGACTTAAAAATCTAACAGCCCTCTTCAGTGGATAATATATTTCTGGCTCCCAATACACATCTAAATCACACATGCATATCTGCACATGCATGCGTGAATACTGGCATATGCTACTTACGTCAGTCATAGCAGAGGTTAGGCTAAATCTCCTTAAGTACTGAGGCTAAAAGGCTATGTGTCCTGATTCCTGTGGTTCATTTCCATTCCACTTGGAATATATACAATAAACTATAATTCCAGGGAGCTTATTTTATTTAAACATTTGTTTTCTTAGGGAAGAAATGAGAAGTAGTTCTAACAGCTGACTAAAATACCCTCAAAGTCAGTTCTTATTTCTAGCCATGTCATGTTTATTCGCATTGACCCACGTGGTTCCTTCCAAGCAGTCAAAACAAAATTGCTATGCATAAGAGTGACACAATCCAATCATGAATAGTTTGATTGGTTTAATTTTATTTTTGAGATTTTTTGGGGGGTTATTTATGTCTGTCAAAATGGAATGAAGATGTCCTTATCATTATGGTCAATATATACATAACTGTAGGTACTTAGCTTGTTCACAACTGTGTTACTACATGTACGTTCAAAGCTGAGAAAGCGCACAAACTGTTATTTGAAATAATAACTATTTTCAGAAGAAAAGGAAACTTCAACTTATCGTGTAATTCAGTTTGTCCCTAGAAATCCTGTAAAGTCTCCAAGTCTGAATAAGAGGAAAGTGATGGCTGCTGCACTTACTTGCTGAACTTACTAGATCAGAAATATGGACAAAATTTTATGTGGATGTCATTTACAGAAACAACAATGAATCATACCAAAGAAGATTTCTGGTAAACTTCATCTTTGTAAAGATTTACAGTCAAAACATAGAATCAAATGAACGATATTGTAGAGTTACAGAGAGAAACTGGAATTAAGAATCTGGAGTGAAACACACTACATCTCCATAAGCAGCTTAACCTTAAACTCCAGAAAGTGTGTTACACCATTTGCTTCCATGCATGAAGATCTCTAGCTCTTTTAAAGGTTCAATTCAGATCTTAAAACTCTGGACCTCCAGGAAAGTAAAGTTAACTCTGAAGACTAGAGTCCTGGCGCTTCAAATTATGTTGTCCATGTAAAAAAGTAATTGGGATAAACACTAAGCAGGAATAATTTTTCATTATGTACGATTTACAGGACCGACATTTTGGGAAAGAAACTCTCATTCCACCCTCACTTCTTTTATCTACCTTCTCCAATCCTACACACAACCTAAACTACTATTTCTTACACCAGGATGATTTGTTCCAAGTTCTGCTGAGCCTCCTGTTGTCTTCTAGACTTCTATAGTTATTGCTTATAGTACTGTTCTCCTTTTTTTTTAGCTACAAGGAGAACCTAAAACTACAGAGACTACTTCCAAAACAGATTGTCCATTGAAATTGGTTTCCATCCACTGATGGAAAGCAATGACTCATTACCAGCTTCCATCTCACTGACATGTAAATCTAGATGCATTGATGTCTTCACATAAAATATAAAATTAATCTAATGCATGGAGTAAGAAATAGGAAGGAAAGCTGCATTTCTATTCAGTTAAGCAGTTTCAAGAAGCTTAGAAAAACTGATGGTATGTAGTGTTGCAAAGACTGTTTTAATCTCAGTGGAGGCAGTCTTGATTAGCTGAATTTAGTATAGCTCTATTCTATGGCTTTGTATACCTGTTAGACACAATTTTTGTTATCAACACTAGAAAATCAACTCTTCTGTAACCGGCTAAAGGTATTATCAGTTGTATGCTCTATATGTACAATGAATACGCCTGCATGTGTGACAGAGCAAACCTGAACGCTGTACGTAACTCTGTGCAGAGGTTGCCACACAATCTTGAGTATTCTCTTTAGGAAACCAGTTAATACCCAGTTCGAGGCACAGGTTGATGGGACAGTAAAGCAGAAAAACACCCCACCATAGTCATTGGCACTTTGGGGAAACAGTTGGGTAGTCAGTTTTAGGTTTTCTATATTGTTGTAATAATAACGTTAGGGTATTGTCTGGCATGAAAAAGCAAGTTCAAACTTAAGCAACTTATATAAGTTGTTCACCAGAGTAAGGTTTATAGAATCAGACCTTCCACGTACATAGCATATATGATACAGAAATTAATAGATAATTAAAAAGTCTATGGATGGTAATGAGTCTACAAAGGGAAAAGATACCTATGTAGTGATGGTCAAAGCAAGTTTAACAGGTAGATAACCTTTCTGGATTTTGCCTTAAACTTCACTCCTCAGGACTCTCCTGATTCACACCCTCACCTCAGTACCTTATTTCTGAACTACTAACTTCTCCAGCTATGACTTAAAAATGACACTGCCTTAGCCTGAAGCCTCACTTGCTCACTGCGCAGAGTTGAGCTGCAAAGACGGATGGCTGTTCCTGGTCCAAAGCCAAATGTAGCTACAGCAGTGCGTCAGTTTTATCCTTACAGTACCAACTCTTTCCAGCCCTGGGCACAAAAAGGCAGATAAATCTTCTGGCACTTCCAGCATGGCCATGACATGGATTCTTCAATGGATGTGCCAATGGAGCTCCCTTTCCACAGTGATAAGTGCATCCTTTATCAGGATAAACATAAGCATGTAGCACAGGCCTCCTTCTTTTAGGCTTGAACATTGCAAAGGGTTTGCTGTCCATACCATAAACCCAAACCATAGCCCAATGATCTGCACAGATACAGCTCTAAACTTAGCCTGAACAGGAGTGTTTATATATGTACTTACCTGTGCTTTATGAAAATGTTTTCAATTTTAACTTATAATCATGATTTGGAACTGGGAAATTGGTAAAATGTTTTTAGGGACAAGAAAAGTTTTCTCTTTCAATGTTTTTTTTCTAAAAATCTCTTGCTAAATAAGCTGGTAAAATACATTTGCTAGGATGAAAAAGTACCATTTAAAAGTGCAAGCATAGCATTGCAATTCATATTAACAAGAACTTCTGCCAAACTGAGATGGATATTTTAAAGCTGATTCTGCACAAAAGTTACAGTTAGCTCTAGCTTCTCCTGTGAGATTGCTTGAAAATATCTGAGAGGATTGTGGTATAAAAACATAGAAATACTATAAGGAACACACACAAATGTAGATGTGGTGATTGATATGTTAAAGAGATATTGTGGTATGGTATAAAAAGTTTTCAACAATGCTATCTACACAGAAAGGCTTTTTAAGTTCATGTTGGAAAATTTAGATTGCACTTCATTATGTTGTATAATGTATGATAACAGGATTCTGGTATTATCACCCCACTAATCCTGTCACCTTGGATTCTCATTTCTGGATTTATGATCTATTTATTGGAGCATAATCAAACCCATTTCTTTTGAGAAACCGTCTTCACGCAGAAGGAATACTTCTCATATTGCATTTGGGAGCATGAAATTTTATTACAGAGATGTTCACTGCATCTTCTCACATTCTGTGAAATAGAATGCTCTGATTTACTCTACAAAGATTAAAGAAGACAAATTTCTCAGATCCTTTCTCTTTTCATGACACTTAAGCTCATCCATCCCAACATTAATTTTAAGAACAGGACCTCACTTCACTGTACCAATAGGCGATGGAGAGAAAAACACAGCAGATGGGATCTTGCCAGGTAGCATCGTTGTCTCCATGGTCAATATTTCAAATGTGGCAAACTGAGGGTGGGTACAGGTCGCATGAGAGGACTCCACAGGCAGTCTTCAGCCTCCTTGTTGCTTTTGTTAAGTTCTTCTCTTCAGATTGGAGAAAAGATGATGTTTTATGGGTACACACTCACAGTATGCTAGGAAGCCCAGGGCTGCAAACTGCTTCCTGAGGAGTCTCTCTTCCCACTGCCTCCACAAGAAACCTAAATCACCTACACCTAAAATTATCATTGCTAACATCTCCCTTAAACGCACCAGTAGCTTCTATTATAAGCTACATATTCAGAACTCTTCAAAACAGAAGCGATGGCTGGGGCAACATTCTGTTTCAGATTGTTGCTATTTAAGTAGACAATTTTATTTTATTTTACTAGACAATGTTTTTGCAACTAATACTGGTGGTAAATCCTACTGTGGCCAGCCTACATGTCTTTGAAACTGTAGAGTTCATTTCTCTTCTATATTAGTCCCACACATGTTCTAGAAATAAATGGTGTGAAAGTGTAAGATTATACTTTGAAACTAGATGTAACTATTTGCATTTGAGGAGCTAAATCTCCTTAAGGTGCAGGCCATTACAACTTCACAAGTGAATAAATCCAGAAAGCGGAGTGAAATTGTGTGTGGAGGGATTCTATAATCAGTGGTGTATAAAAACAATCACTGAGATAGCTCCCCAAATTATACTTTACCATGCTTGTAAGTCAAAGTTTTCTCACTAACTGGATAAGGAAATAGACAGTAGACTACAATGCATATGCACTATAAAATGACACATCTGTGTAAAAATCCCAAGGCCCATGCAAATTCTGCTAGTGGGAAGGACCCCTAATGTCACACATTTTTGTCCCAAATCATAAGTTTTCCATTAAGTCTTCACTAAGTTCAACAACGCTCAGAGAGAACCTTACAGTCTTCTGGACAAACTCTGTCCTATTATAACCCAGTCTCTCAAAGATTTTTGATAGATTGTAAAACCCTTCTACTAAGTAAGTTATCGTTTGTTAATGTCTGTGGGTTGTTTTTGGAATTGCATGAATCCTTCTCCTTCAGCAACTCCTCCACTAGCATGGATGAGTGCCTGTGATTAGGAAGGATGTTTGGTTAGGAGCAAAATTTGACTTAAAATCAATCCAGAACCTGAAAGTCATATTAAAAAAGGAAATCACGATATGTGAGGTGCATTCTGACAACTCAAACATGCAAACCAGCTTTTCCTTAAACACGTTTACATGTCAGTAGCTTTTGATCTAAAGAAATATTTGTCATGAAAATTTTTCATTTACTTTACAACTCAGTGACTTAGGCCTTGGGTAGTGGTGTTAAATTAAAAAGCAACTTAGTAAGATATTTGCATTTTTCATTACAGTTTTCCATTTTGGGGACGTATTATTTCATTTTTAGAAACAAAAAGATTTTTCTGATGTGGATTTTTAATAAAGAAACTGTTTCTGAAAACATCGCTTCACGTTTTTCGTTGGCATTGCAAAAAAAGAAAAAAAAAATTAAAATCCACTGTCAGACAGAATCAGTATCAGTTTATGCTATGGATCTGCTCTCTGACTCCTTGTTAGAATCAGAAATTACTTCAGCATGTTTAAGGCCCTTCTTTTCTGTAAGTGCCATTACACATTAATTGCATTGTGGCCCACTCTATATGCAATTAAATTAGATTAACTTGGAACACCTGAATTTATTTCTGAGTACCAAAACAGGAACTTCAGAGATACAGAGACAATGTTCAGACAGTTGTATACCGGATGCCTGCACTGAAAGAAGTTATCACAAAGGAGAAGATAGGTCGTAGCACCACGTACAGGCACCTGTTCTTGGAAATTACTGAGGGAATGTATTTAACAAAAAGATTCTCTGCTGAGAGAACACCTGATACATGGTGTTTACACCAGTGTTACATAATCCTAGAAATACAGAGCACTGCTTTTGAGGCAGTAACATAGAGGTCTGCTGCTTTCACCCAGCTTTTTATACCAACCTCATCAAACCGGTGGCTGTGTGTCTGAGCAGTAAACATGGTACTTTGGCTCGAAACAGAATATTCACAGTATTGGTCACTGAAAAATCAGTCTTAATCTTCATTTATCTTATAGAAATAAAAAGCAATTAATTCTATAAAATACAATGAGAGATTATCCAAATCAGATTGTCAGTTTCAAATATTGAGGCAGTGTTTATTAGAAGTTATTTATATGAATTCTTTGGTCACAGCAATTAGTAAAAGCAAAACTGGCACTTTACATGTCAGTGCTGTTCCAAGATGACCTTAAAAGAAAACTACTGAAGCTATTTGAGGATTTTACACAGTGTCATTTGGCTTTTTTAAAAGCAATCCTTGACAGGACTATGTACATATCTTTGCTTTAAACTCACTCACTGCCTCAGTAAGAGTAAAATCAGTTTCTCTATTATAATCTCCAGGGTGTTAGAAAAACACAGCGTGGACTGCCTGTAATAGTCTCTTAAGTACGTAAAAAGATCTATACTTGCTCACCATTTTAATTCTGCATGGGTACATATGTTGTAGATGTTACATACTGATTTCACACTTTTCAAAAAGCAAACTCAATATGCAAGGTTGCTCATTCAGTTATGTGCCCATATTAAAAAACAAAAAACACAACAAACCTAGTCCTCCAGTTCTGCACATATGTATTGAAACATTTAAATAAATGTGAACACACAAAATGACTGAGGCAAAACTGCTTGTATGATATACGGCCATTCTTTACAGTCCTGATAATACAGAACCTAACCTACATAACACCCAACCTAACTAGCCTATGTGCTGGCTTTATTGCTGCTTTTCAGGGTTGAGGCAGTGAAAATTTACCAGACTTAACCATAAAACTAGATGCATTGTAAAGGCTTGGATTATTTTCTGGTTATAGTTCCACCAAACTTGCCTATGAAGATAATGTCTTCGTAGTGGGTCTGTCTATATAAGGACAGCCTGGAGCGTGAAGTCTTCTGTGGACGCTTGGTTGTTCAGGTTCTGTTTTCCCCTAAAGCAAGCTGCTTCTGCGTGAACTTCATGGGCAAACAATTGAAAGTAACTAAGTTACCACAGCTTAATGACTTGCCACTGTCAGCTGAGCCAAAATAGCTCACCACGTCTATGTCCCTACCTACCTGTAAGTAAGAAATAAATTGTGTTTGCTCAGACTGTCATTTTCATTAACCTGATCCATCACCAGTGTCTGGCAGGATCGCTTCACAGTGAGAGCCGCAGCTTTTTTATAAGTGATAATCTGGGTTCAAAATCTCATAGAATAAGTTCTTGATTTTAAAAAAAGAAGAACTGTCTGTATCCATTTAATTTCATGTACTGGTTCCTAATACTTGTGTGTGGGTTATGGATATCTTGGGACAGTTATGTTTTTCCCCATTCTCACAGGTGCTAAAAAACATGGCTGTGCATTCAACAGCACCATCTGTTGAGGGAAGACACATTATGAGATGTAATGAATATATAAAAGACACTTAGAAAAAGAGAATACACTAATGTAAAAATTTGAAGAAGAGACTGTAAAAAAAAATCGTATTTTATTTACAATGTGTGAAATGAATATATCAGTGCTGGAGAACGTATTCCTTAACAGCAGTGGTTTTATTTTCAGTCATCTACTTTATTTCAAACCACCTAATAAGTTAGAATCAGTATCAATAACAATAATAATAACAATAACAATAATAATAGTTGATATTATTAAAAATTACATATCAGAACCCAAGCAGCCTCAGGAACATAGCAGAATATTGCACAGTTATACCAACAGAATAGAAACAATGTTTTTGTATAACAGGATAAAGGTTTATAAGCCCCAGAACCTGTTTGTCTTTCTTTGTCCAAGTGTATCATCGGCTTAATGCAAGTTATTAGCTGTCCCTGCAAATGTTTTGTAATGATAAGAGATCTGCAAGACACAGTACTCTACCATGAAAATTCATAATTAATGATGGATATTGGAATTTGCAGTAATGTTTTTGAGATTTGAGTCAGTGACTCACTAGATCCGACTTAACCTCACAAAGTTATTATATTAGTCTTTCCTTGTTATAATGAAAGAACACCTTAGGCAGGGATCAGTGCTATGCTATACAAAAAAGATTAAAAGACAGGACATGGTTCAAAGAGTAATTAATTTGAAAGTTTTTCTAGTGCAAAACAACCCTCAAATATGTTACACAGCTGTTGGGCAAGATGGGGAACCAGGGCAAAAAAGATATAATGGTCTGCCATATGTAGAAGAGATAGTACAGTTACTTTATAAATATCAGATGCTAACAACAGTGTTGTGATCATTTAACTCTTTTTCTATTGTAGCACTAAATGATCCCATGTATTCCCATGAGTAAACTGTGTCTAGTGAATCCCTACTTGATAAGCATAACAGAAATGCCAAGTCAAGTTCATCTTTTATCTTCCTGCTGCTTGGGAATTGTCAATCTGGGGGTACTTTGTGAAACTGTAAGGCTTCATGGCTTGAGGCATCAAAGAAGATAGGAATAAAGATGAATTACACTTCTCCACCCTTCTCTGGACACGATCCAGCATCTCTACGTCTTTCTACAGCTGCCACAAAAAACCCTGATGTATTTGCTCTATGTCCAGTTTGAGTTAGCAGCACTAGCAGAGGAATACAGTCTTTTTTTTTAATCTCTTAACACCGCCACAGTGAGTACTGCTGTCTGAAGACACGGAGGCTTGGTGTCCACAGGATACAGAAGGATGACTGCCCCTTATGCAATTATACACTAGCTAATTTTGAGCAGCAGTGGTATCAAATTCATGGGAGGCGGTATGACCCAGTCAGGTATTTGTCCAAATGGACAGCCTACCCCACACTATGTACGATCCCAGCTATGTGCTTGTTGGCATCTGAGCTAGCTGGCTTGAAGCTGTAGTTTCACCTTTCGCCACAGAGTAGTCATCCTCAGTCAGATGTGGAGGTTTACGTGTTCAATCATGGTTTCTGTATGTTTGTAGCAGCAACCTATCCAAGATTCCACTAAAAGGCTTATCACCGTGGAGAAGAAGGATGAATGCATGGTGTCAGACACTGGACGAGCTGCAGTGGAATTGTTCCTGAATTTATAGAGGCTGATCTTAGCCAAACCAATCAAGCCACCATGCAGGCAAAGGCTCAGCTGTGGAAGGAGCCAATTACAATGACTTGTTACGGCTTTTCAGATGCTCTACTAACAGACTAAATACAAGAAATTCTGAATAAACTGGATATTTGCTTAAAAGGAATTATCACAGTAGCTGATGCAAGAGCTCTACCCTCCACTCCACTCCACCCCCCAATATAGGGGGCGTACAGTAAATGCAAATGAGAAATCCTTCACACAGAGTGAGTAACCAGTGAAGACAAATCAGTCATGTTTTCTGGAGAGATTAGCTCTCAGGTAGTAAAATGCTATTCAAAATTAGATTTTGCATAAACCTATAGGATGACCTTGGTCATCTCTTTTGCAAGCTGAGAATAATTGACATGCCCAACAACAGCACTGTCACCTTTACAGGTGCACAGTATAGTCACTATCAGCTGCCCTAGGAAGACATTAAGGAGGTACTGTATATTTATTTAGAGTTCAGTTCAGCTACATACACTTGAACAGGTTCACTTGTTTAATTATTTTTCTGAATCACTGTGGTGAATTATTTTTTGAAAAGATTAATTATCTCCTTAAATTATTTTTCAGTCACATAGGGCAATTAAGAAAATGAAAGAAAGTATTACACATAAATTGCTCATCTTCCTATGACAATCCAGTAAAAAAACCAAACAAGTCACTAATGTGTCTTAGAAGCATTATTGTTATTTTCATATGCATTTAAACAAACTGTTTTCAAAATGACAGTTTTAAAATTGAAATTGCTGATAAACCATGCCTTTTAATAATTCATAACTAGCATGTTTTTAACTTTCTTTCTTGGTGGAAGCCAAATTAAAAGTATAATACATTTCCAGTTTTAGGGCTTTTTTAATTAAAAAGTTATGGAGAATTTCTGTAGCCTTTTTCATAGAATCATAGAATCACAGACTTGTCTAGGTTGGAAGGGACCTTTAAGACCAAGTCCAACCATCAACCGAACACTGCCAAAACCACCACTAGACCATGTCCCCAAGCACTACGTCTACCTGTCTTTTAAATACCTCCAGGGATGGTGACTCCACCACTTCCCTGGGCAGCCTGGTACAATGCTTAACAACCCTTTTGGTGAAGAACTTTTTCCTAATATCCATCCTAAACCTACCTGGGTGTAACTTGAAGATGTTTCCTCTTGTCCTATTGCTTGTTATTAGCAAGAAGATGTAGACCCCCACCTGTCTATAACCTCCTCTCAGGTAGTTGCAGAGAGCGATAAGGTCTCCCCTCAGCCTTCTTTTTCTCCAGGCCAAACACCACCAATTTCCTTAACCGCTCCTCATCAGACTTGTTCTCCAGACCCCTCACCAGCTTCTCCACCCTTCTCTGGACACGATCCAGCATCTCTACGTCTTTCTTGTAGTGAGGGGCCCAAAACTAAACACAGTACTCAAGGTAGGGCCTTACCAGTGCCGAATACAGGGGGACAATCACTTCCCTAGTCCTGCTGGCCACACTATTCCTGATAGAGACCAGGATGTTATTGGCCCTCCTTGCCACCTGGGCTCACTGTGGGTTAAATTCAGCTGGCTGTCAACCAACACCCCCAGGTCCTTCTCCACTAGGCATCTTTCCAGCCATTCTTCCCCGAGCCTGTAATGCTGCATGGGGTTTTTATGACCTAAGTGCAGGACCCAGCACTTGGCCTTGTTGAACTTCGTGCCATTGGCCTTGGCCCATCAATCCAGCCTGTCCAGATCTCTCTGTAGAGCCTTCCTACTCTCAAGCAGATTGACACTCCTGCCTAACTTACTGTTGTCTGCAAACTTACTGAAGGTGCACTCAATCCCCTTTTCCAGGTCATTGATAAAGATATTAAAGAGAACCGGCCCCAGTACCAAGCCCTGGGGAACACCACTTGTGATGGGCCGCCAACTGGATTTAGCTCCATTCACCACCTCTTTTTCAGCCCGGCGCTCCAGCCAGATTTTTACCCAGCGGAGTACACCAATCCAAGCCATGAGCAGCCAGTTTCTCCAGGAGAATGCTGTGAGAAACCGTGCCCAGGTAAACAACATCCACAGCTTTTCCCTCATCCACTAAGTGGGTCACCTTTTCATAGGAGTAGATTAGGTCTGACAAACCTGCCTTTCATGAACCCATGCTGCCTGGGCCTAATCACCTGGTTGTCCTGCATGTGCCACGTAGTGACGCTCATGATAATCTGTTCCATAACCTTCCCAGGCACTGAGGTCAGACTGTCAGGCCTGTAGTTCACAGAATCCTCCTTCCCGCCCTTCTTGTAGATGGGCATCACATTTTTTAACTATAAAAATCAAAGAAACTAGCAGAAACATAAACACAATCCCATGTTTGGTATTTATTTGAGACAAGTTTGCCAGAATACAAAGCAGCATTAAAACTACTGCTTAATCATATGGCAGTAAAAAAACATTTCATTAAATACTGTTCTGTATCTCTCCAAAACATTCCTCAAGACAAGTAAAAAGGGACATTTCTTGCTGATCTTCCTTATCTTCCATGCCATTTATTAATTTCAGTCCACAGAAGAAATCTAAAGCAAAACAAAATTCTCCTCTGCTGCTCTACTGTACTGTTTACAACAGCTGTAATTACACAAATTTTCTCTTTTACCTTTTACCAGATCGATGTACTGAAAGGAATTGCTTAGGAACCTGTGAGTAAACAACATTAACAACAGATAGAAACTCTTGCTGGAATAATAGATGCCAAACCAAAAGGAGGCCTTTGAGACATTCAAAGCTCACACTAACTGTTGCCTTTGGCCCCTGGAGCTGAACAATAGCAAGACTAGCTTCCACTCTATTTCTATTTCAGTAAATCAAACCCTATTGGAAGCATCTCCCAGCTGGTACATATTTGGATTCCAAAACCCATAACCATAAATGTTTCAAGGACTCCCAAGACAATTTAGAGAGAACCAGTGGTGCCAACACACCACAAACTGAGAATTTTGTGGTTGTGTATTCTGATCAAACTCCGGAAGTTAAGAATCTGCACCTTTTTTATATTGTACTTGCTGTCTTTGAGAGGTTTACATCTAAATCCCAGAATGCATACAATGTCAAATGGGCTAAAAAAAAGGGTAGGAGGTGCCTGCAGGGCTCAGAAAGTTTGCTAAACAAACTTTCCAAGATAATTGAGCTTATTCTGCTTGTGAAGCAAAATAGACTCACATCCCTAGATGTGACTTATTAGAGTTGTAGGTGGTATATTATTAGCAAGTCCTCCTACTAATTCAGTGGGCAGCATGGCAAACTGTTAAAAAGAGACTGCAGCAGTTTTAGATTCAGCACTTTAAAACAATATGCATTCTTCCCGTATTGCAAGCAAGACTGGCAGTTTCAGTCAGTAATCGCCATTCCCCCCAGTCACTTGTATCCAATACCTCTTCTAAAGACTGCCACAGTTCTATCATCTCCGCAGTCATCCACCCATCCCTCCCTTTCTCAAAATACTGCATGTTTTAAATAAAAAATCATGCTATTCCAAAAGAGTAGCACTATTTAGTGTAGTCATCTGTTTCACTATTTTCTACTTCCCTAGGAACGACCAGTATCCTAAGATTGCTTTTGGAAAACTGAAAATACAAAATATCAAAGAAAATACAAGGTTGCCCTCCCCGTTATGCCCCAAGTTGTAGAGAGCTATGGCCATTATAGAGGTCTGAAATCCCAACCATATTAGTTCCTCTCTGGCCCACAAAGACTTGGTATGCTTGTTTTCAAGGAAATATTATTATCATTTAGAGCTGAACTTATAATCCTTTCCAGAGCTTAGTCATCTGAATCAGGCTTGCAAAGACATCTCCATCCACTTCAGGTCAATTATTTAGGATTAACAAAATGGTTGAAGAGTGTGGGGGAGTGTATTTTTTTGTTTAAACATTAGAAAAGAAATCGTTTGAAAGACAGCATGAAGCTTAGGCCTTTGAAAAAAACAACTGCTGATGGTAGTACATGCCTCTTTCACAACAAACTAATTGTAAAAGCACTCAGCTAAGAGATAGAAATTGTTCTTGGCCTCCATAGTTTGAGGGGATTTAAATATACATCACCCCCTCTCTACAACACTGTGATTTCCAGGCTCTGGGATAGTCAAAACCCACAGGGTTCCCCACCCCTTCTTGTTGAATCTGTGGCACAGCACAAGACAGAAGTTAAAATTCATGAAGAAAAAAAAAAAAAAAAAAGCAAGAATGAGTAATTTGCGGCACTCAGCTGGGAATGGAAAGTCCTGGGTTTTGAATCTTGCTTTCAAGTCTATGTCTTACTTACAATAAATAAACAGCCAGACTATATTTAATTAATTATACGTGGAAAAATACCCACCACCAATCTTTCATTGCTAACTTATCTCTTCCCCTGCGAACCACACTTCTAAATGTAGATGCAAGTATTCAACAAAACAGAGCTGCAGCCATGCTGGATCAGCCCAAAAGTTGATGGATCTGATTGCCAATATCCAAGCCCCAGCATCAGCCAAATGCAGATACCCAGGGAGGAGTAAAAGAGCTGAGCCAGCAGACACAATGCTTCTCTGTGTACTCTCCCAGTCTTCAACTATTCACAGTGACAGGATATGGTTTGTATGCATTTATTAATCCTGAAAATAACTCCTAAAATTCACCCCAGTCACATTTAGGCACCTAAATTCTTCTGCGGATCTGGTCCAAGATACCCAGCTGGGCCTATCTATATTACCAAGTCAATGCAGGAGAGGGGCTGTTGGTTTTGGTGTGAATTTTGCCTATGTCTCTACTTGGAGTCTTACGGGATGCCTTGGAGTGCTCCAGCGATGAGCCTCAAGAGGTTGCTCTGGGTAGAAGCAGTCTGGACCTGTTCACCAAGGGACACCAATGAGAACACACCACATGCAGTGTTGATGCACTTAGTGCTCTGCACTTACACAGCATACATATAGGATTGAGAAATGGCATGAGCATCATTGCTGGCAAAGATGGCATGGATGTGTCCTTTCTTCTGTGCACTACTCCAAATAACAGTGACCTTCTAACAGAGTAATTACAGAAGGCTAGGAAAAAGAGGGAAAAGTGCAATGAATTATGATGAGAGCTATAATTGCAGAAAAGCCTAAGCATGCAAAAAAAAAAAAAGTAATTAATCAGAAGATTAGTTTCAATTAAAGTTTAAATATTAGACTACTGAGAGAGAAAGTGTTCTGGGAAAGACATTTTTAGAGATATGTGAAGACTAAGTCATCTGCAGATTCAAACAATCCATGAATAACTTGAATTATCTTATTTTAGAAAAAGCTAAATATATAATAATAAAAAAAAAATTCCAATCTCTAGATGGATCAGTAAATATCGAGGGACTGTTCCCTTTACAGTCTACACTCGTTAAATACTGATCACCGTAAACAAGTGCTCTAGTTAGTGAGGGTAGAAATAAACATGTGGTTGGGGGCTGAGTCATAAAAATATGTGTCAGTGGAAACTTCCTTTTCTTTCAGCTGAGCTGGGGTAACTCACTGAGCACCAATCCCAGCATAAATTAAACCCAGATATCTCGAACTGCCCTCAGGATACTAAAATATAGTATTCATAAAACACCACATTAGCGGCATTTGTCTTCTGATGTGCTTTCAAAAGAACCTGGTATAACTCGGTCCTTGTTGTCCCTTTGCATTTGCAATAGGTTATGTTAATGGAATAAACTGAATTAACATTTCAATTCCCATATTAACATTTGTCCAGCAATTATCTAACATATTCCAAAAGCTTTTTTATTCCAGAGGCTTTTTTTGTTTCAGTCTCCAGCATTAGTATCCCAGTCAGGATGAATACACTCTTTAAGAGCAGTGCCTCCCCATCAGACACCAGTTAAATGCTACCCCTCAGTATTTCATATATTTAAGTCATAAGTAGTGACCTTTGTCAGCGTAGTAGCCTGCACAACTTGTTCTCCAATATTTTTTACTTTCTTGACAGTTATTTTGAGGTCATAAGAACAGTATGGCTTAACAAGCAATCTTTGTCAATTAAAGACACTAAAGTATCACCTTTTAAGGACCCATAATGACACTCCAATTTACCTGCAGGCTATATTTAACAGAGTAAATCTCAGGGGGTAAGCTGCAGAGCATCAATCAGGCAATCAGAGAACTGCAGAATTTGTACGTAAGTCAGTAAGTAAGAAAAGTAAGAGTAGTTATTTTTACACTTTGGAAACCAGAAAAAGAAATATACATATGTATTTACTTATGTATATACACACACCCTTCCATTTTGAAATGGATACATGAAAAAGTCTCCAGGCAAATGATCTAGCATGAGTTAGCTGTTCTGCAGGAAGTCTACAGAATGCAATATATTTTGTTAATAAGCCTGTTAGAACGAAATAATTACGTAAGTAGCCTACAGTTAATACCTGAGAATTTGTATGTGCTTGCACTGCAAGCAAGTACTTTAAAAGGTATTTTAAATGAGTAATTAACATCAAAAAGCTGATTTCTCTTGGTTCTTTTCTATGTTTAGTTTTTTTTTCTTAGGCTTGAATTGCAGCAAAGGCTTAGTTTCTGTAGCTGGGGAAAACAGTGCAGTGCAGTGCTGCTGCGCTGTATGTTGGTGAACCTCTTGACATGGAGTAGGAAGAGACATGGATTCTGGAAGCAAACCCAGCCTTGCCTGCAGAGTGCTGCAAACCATAGAGCAAATATCTTCAGGAGTTTCTTCTGTTGTTTCCTCAGGTCTCTCCTCCCGAGAGAGGTTTCTACCTGCATATGTCCTGAAATAAGTTAGTCAAAGGCATTTATGGACTGTGGCCTTTTACGGTTTAAGGAGGGGTGTAGGTATGAGGTATTACCTTGAGCGCTCAGCAGCATCATGGATTCCATGTATGTGTAGAAATGAAAGCTATTAAACAGGCCCAACCAGCATCAATGGGTGCCAAAAATTTTAACCATAAGAGGGGCTCATCCTACGTGCAAGCCCATCGCTGCCAGGATAAGAATATCCTATGCCACATTAATAGTTATGTAGCAGTAGATCTACACAACCTTTATAGTTAGGCATAAGAATTTTCTTTCTTGCCTTTGTCTAACTGCCACAGCTCTCCCAGTACCTTAAAAGTGATGCTTCTTGTGCAACTGAGAGTGCACAGCACGTCACCCAAATAGGCCAAGCAACGCTGCAGAGGTGCTGGTAGAGACTCTATGTGCATATAAAAATCTAGTCGTCCTTCTGCAAGTGACAGTGTCATTCCACCTACTACAGCACGCATACTCCAATCAACACTTGTCCCATAAGTGTAGTCTGGCCCATGAGCCAAATTCATGACAGCGCACATTGACATGTCTGGTCCAGGGATCTGTTCTTCACAGATTCACCTCCAGGATCAATGTTTCCGAGTTCAATCAGTCATACATCAATGACAGGGATTCAATGAAGGTTGATAAGGATTTCTATTTTCATACACCTTTTGGTTGATTTAAAAAGGCAGCATTAATACATTGACATATGTTGAGATTTTAAAAGTATGTGATGAAATTATATAAATCCAGCAACTTCCACAAATCCATCAGTCCAAAGTCTGCTTTGTCAGACGCTTTACACTGGTGCTTTCAGTAACGATCTCTTTTTCCAGGTTAGCTGAATCTGTCCAATGCAATTTTCATCTGTGACTCTGAAAATAAATGTTCAAGGGCACTACGTTGAATGCTGTACAGAAATAACACCCTCTTGTTTTGCAGCTATTAGTTGCTCCCTGTTTTACCTTTTTACGATGGCAGTCCACAAAACTGTTACCTAAGTCTGTAGTCTAACCCACACCCAGCTGCCTTGAGCCATGAATCAATGCTGTGGTTCTGGTTTGTTTCCTCCATGCTGACGCTAGGCAGCAGAAACAAGCTATCTGATTACTAATCCATCATGTCTGATGATAAGCAATATTCTAACATATGAGACAGTGATTATATGTATTTACCTATACTTTTATGTACTCACCTCTCACTATAACCCTATTTTTTACTCTCATTGCATTCATAAACCCATGTAGAGGATGTGATGGCTTTTTCAGCAATTCAGCCAAGGCTTTCAGTTTGCTAGGTTCCCTTATCTTCTGAAACAGCCCATGGTCATTCAGACTAGGCCTTATCTGGAAAACAGATATCCAGTTACCTACAGACCGGTGATTTATCTCTCTTTTATGTCTTTAATTTATTACTGTTCTCCCATAGCTGCTTTCCTGCAAGTCATTATCACCAGAGAAATTTTAGCTCTAGATTTATTGTTCTAGTCCATGCTGTTCTTCAGGTCTACAGAAATAGCTCAGGATAGGTCTGACCCCATGTCACTGCCCCTGCTGATAGTTGTGCTCCAGCTCAATGGAGTGGGGGGAAGCAGCAAGCCCCAGAGACTTCCCTGTGGATCACTTGCTGCACACTAGGTTTTGATGTTCTGTTGTCCTGTTCCAAGTCATTTAGCAGACTTTCACAGATGAATTTTGATGACTTTGTTGTTTTTTTTTCTTTTCTAAGAAACTAAAAAGGTCATCCACCTGCAGTGCAGCATGTTTGCCTTTCTAAGACGTCAGGATAGAAAAGCATCCAGGTTCTGACTACCTCTACAAGGTACAAGGGTTTTGGATGAATGAAAGAGTCAAAGAACAAGACTCTTACAACCCAAAATACTGTTCCTACAAACTGATGTGGACTGTAGAAAAACTTGCCTGTGAATATTTTCAAGATCAGAAATGATCCTGTGGAGCTGCTAAATATTTTGCTGAAGAAAATTATCACGGAAGCACAAATGGGACTGAAAAGGTACATGAGTTCTACACGCTGTACCTTTCTGCATGGAGAGGCACCTCTTCATATATGGCTTTGGCCAATCACAAAATTGAAGCCTGAAAACACATTTTTTTTTCCAAAGAGAACCCACTCAAAAAGCCCTAAAAATACATTTCAATATGGAGTTTAGAGGCAATGAAAGTAGAAAGCAAAAAAGTCTGAAACCCTATCTTGCTTCCAATTTCACATTAAATGCAGATAGGAAAACACTCAAACTTCGGAAAGTCAGAATCCAGTTTTGACTATGAGACTATAATGCAGGCTGAGTAAAAATAAAACTCAGATACAGTCCACACTATGCAAAAGAAAGTATATAAGAAAGTGTCTGATTTACAAGCCAAACCATTGCAAGATAAATCAGATATTTTTGTTTTTAAAGATTTTTGTTCTTTAATTACAGTATATCTGCTAATGGACACTCTGAATCACCAGTTATTCCAAATTAAAATTTATTTTCTTTACTACTATTTGTGATAATTCTCCTTGCTATTAATTTCACGTTATAATAGCATTCCCGTGAACAGACTAAGTATTATTTCAGTGCATGGGCTAAAGACTTTTACAATCCATTTTTCTTGCTCTGCTTTGAGGCTGGACCAAATCAAAAGCTAACTTAACACAGAGAAAACCTGGACTTGTTGTTCCACAAATTGTCAATGGAAATAAAGATTACAAACCATACAAATGAAGTAAACATAATGCAAAGTTAATAATAGACTACAGTTAAGAGACACTTGTTACAGAAACTGAGTTGATGCAAAAGATTAAAAGCAAACACTAGGATAAATGTTTATTTGTAACTGAATTCCAGAATAGTTTTATCCCTAGAGGTTAATAGTGTTTGAGATATTTACCGAAATGTATTCCCCACTATCACCAGATTAGCTTCGTGAAAACCCATCTGTCTGTGCATGTTTACATATGAAAGTATACCTTTTCATTCATTCTTTGCTCATGTCAAAATATTTTTTTATATATACATAACTTCTGTTTCAGTGGAGCTTAAACTATTTCTTTTCACATACAAAGTGGTATAGTGACCTGTCATTTTCTTATCTGCTGTATTATTGTATTAATTTGCTCATAGACAACACAAATATTTATATATAAAAGGGGGGTTTTAAGTCAAAAATAAAAGTCAAGGTGAAACAAGTCAAAAAGGTCTGTTTTCAGTGTGAAGAGTGTGGATTTTTTTTCCTTAAGCTTACTGTACATTTTCCTGCAGAAGTTTTAAATATGGGTGAAAAACAGCCACAGTGGAAGCATACATTTTGCGGCCACTGCTAAACATAGTGCCATGTTTTTACATATTGCTTCCATCCCACTGTCTCCTCAGACTGCATGAGCTGGAGGTGAACGTGCAGCAGGTTGACAAGGTTGGTGCTGTGGTTAGTCTCCTGGTGACTACAGACGTACAGGCTGTTGCCTCTCCCAGCCTTTGTCCCATTACTTGCCAACAGTAGTCCCATCTAGCTGCATCTACTAGCTGCTTCTACTACCTTCATCTATCTATTCCTTAACATAGTCTCTGCTCTACAGCTCCCACTATTTTATTCCATAATATTTTTTTGGTCCAAATCTTTTGGTACTTCTGCCCTTGTTTTCTCAGATATGCTCATTTACTCTCCTGGTCCTCCATTTCACAGAATCATAGAATCACAGAATGGTCAGGGTTGGAAGGGACCTCTGGAGATCATCTAGTCCAATGCCCCTGCCAGAGCAGGGTGACATACAGCAGGCTGCGCAGGATGGTGTCCAGGTGGGTTTTGAATGTCTCCAGAGTGGAAGACTCCATAACCTCTCTGGGCAGCCTGTTCCAGTGCTCTGCCACCCTCAAAGTAAAGAAGTTACTCCTCGTGTTAAGATGGAACCAGATATGCTCAAGTTTGTGCCTGTTACCTCTTGTTCTATCATTGGGCACCACTGAAAAAAAGATGTTTCCATTGGCCTGGCACCCTTCCTTTCAGTATTTATAAGCATTGATAAGATTCCCCCTCAGTCTTCTTTTCTCTAGACTAAAATGTCCCAAGTCCCTCAGCCTTTCCTTATAAGAAAGATGCTCCAATCCCCTAATCATCTTTGTAGCCCTTTGCTGGACCCTCTCCAACAGTTCCCTGTCCTTCTTGAAATGGGAAGCCCAGAACTGGACATAATACTCCAGATGCAGCCTCAGCAGGGCAGAGCAGAGGGGAAGGATGACCTCCCTCAACCTGCTAGCCACACTCTTCTTGATGCACCCCAGGATGCCACTGGCGTTCTTGGCCACCAGGGCACATTGCTGGCTCATGGTAATCCTGTTGTCCACCAGGACTCCCAGGTCCCTTTCCAGAGAGCTGCTCTCCAGCAGGTCAGCCCCCAACCTGTACTGATGTATGGGGTTATTCCTCCCCAGATACACTACACTTGCCCTTGTTTAATTTCATTAGGTTTCTCTCTGCCCAACTCTGCCTGTCCATGTCACACTGTATGGGGGCACAGCCTTCTGGTGTGTCAGCCACTCCTCCCAGTTTAGTGTCATCAGCAAACTTGCTGATGGTACACTCTATCCCTTCATCCAGGTCATTGATGAATATATTGAATAGGACTGGACCCAGTACTGACCCCTGAGGGACACCACTAGGGTCTGCACCACTAACCACAACCCTCTGAGCTCTATCTGTCAGCCGTTGTTCAATCCACCCCACTGTCCATTCATCTAACCCACACTTCCTAAGCTTGCCTGTGAGGATGATGTGGGAGACAGTGTTGAAAGCCTTGCCGAAGTCAAGGTAGACAATATCCACTGCCCTCCCCTCATCCACCCATCCAGTCACACCATCGTAGAACGGTCAGATTAGTCAGACATTACTTCCCCTTGGTGAATCCGTGTTGACTACTTCTGATAACCTTCTTTTCGTCCAGATGCTTGGAGGTGACGCCCAGAATGAGCTGTTCCATCATCTTTCCAGGGATGGAGGTAAGGCTGACTGGCCTATAGTTTCCCAGGTCATCCTTCTTGCCCTTTTTGAAGACTGGAGTGACATTGGCTTTCCTCCAGTCCTCAGGCACCTCACCTGTTCTCTAGGACCTTTCAAAGATGATGGAGAGTGGCCCATCAATGATTTCCCCCAGGTCCCTCAGCACTCGCAGGGGCATCCCATCAGGCCCCATGGACTTGTGAGTATCCAGTTTACTCAATTGTTCTCTAACTTGTTCCTCTAACTTGTTGCCCTTCTTTCCCCACTTCTCCCTCTTTGGAAGGCTTTTGCATTATTCCAACCGTAGCATAATTAAGCAAATGATATACAACTGCCTTACACATCTTGCTTCATTGTTGATTCATCTTCCCAAGCCATTCCTCTCCACAATACCATCTAATCTGCCTGTTGTATCCCTGAGATTAGACTAGACCAATGTCCTTCTCTTATGCCTACTTTTGTCTTCCTGTAATTCAGTTCCTCCCTGAAGCTTGCTTGCTTATCTGGGTCTCTCATTCAGAATATGGAAATGCCATTGTCTCCAAATTTAAAACAAGTTCAGTATAACCAAACAGAAATGACTGCCAATTAAAAATCCAGCTATTTATTTGAAAATGTTCACTACTTCTGGAAATATTGAAATCCTTCATTCCACGGTATCTCCAAACATATTTGAAAATATTCTGTTGAAAATAGTTCTAGAATCAACACACACCCAAAACAGCATGCATGAAGAATCTGTTTTCATTTGACAGCAGAATTGAGAGATCAGCATAAAATGAATAAACCCAATATAAACATAAAACCAGTGATGCGTACTTATTTCAACTGACTCCAATTTCCAATGAAAAGAAATCATTAGTGTAGGAGGACTGTCCCCTCCACACCCCTGACCCACATAGCCAACATCCCACTGCCTCTCTTTCCTTCACATGAAATGTTGTGAGCAGTTTGATGGTCTGGTAGTGTTTTCCTCATTCTCAATGATACGGTTGTGAATTTCTCTGACAAATCATCTAATGACCAAAAAGCATTTTACTAAAACAGACTGAAGCAGTATCCCTGTTACTAGTGAAGTAATATCTTTCAGAGACACAGGATGCTCAAGTGTAATAACCCAACCTCTGTGGTGCAGGTGAGAGCATATTGTGTAATCTAGAACTAACTGCTCCCTGTACTGCAATTAGATTTAACACATTCTTATTCTGGGTTACTCTGCATGTATGTGTGTATTTGCAAATTTTTTGTGTATACTGTTAGAGAAAAATTATATACTGCTGGATCAAAGAGCCTGGGAGAGGCAAGACTGCTCAGCTCCGCATCCCTGGGTCCAACCATCAGCAAGGCTAGACACAGGTTCCCAGTATGCAGATGCACACAGAGCACACGTACACACCACATACGTACCTATACACACACCCAGCCACATGAATGAGACAGGGACCCAGAGCACTCGCACAAATACAGGCAGCACCAATGGTCTCATCCTGCTCCCCTCTCCTTCCCTAAACATCCCATAATAAATCCTATATAATCCCAAAATGCTCTTCCCCTGCAGCCCACAATGTGTGCCCCTACCTTGGGCAATAGCCCACCCCTCACTCTGAAATGTGACCTGCGGAATGCTCCCAGTGACTGGTGGTGGTGGGCTTCATGCTGGGCAGAGGGGCTGAGGCTCTCCTGGGACAGCCCTGTGAGGGGCCCATAAAAGGTGTGGGTGTCTGTAATTTGGGTTCCCACCTGCTGTTGTGGCTCAGTGCTTCTCTGGGTTTGTGCAGATGGATTTGTAAAGGGCTGATGGCTTCAGTGATGGGCCTGGGAGTAGCCTAGAAGGGTATCTTTTCGGCACCACCACCACCATTGTTTCTCTGTGCTCCTTGGTGGGTGTTCAGACGAGGTTTATCACATAACCTAATGTATATGTATAGAAATGTATGTATATACACACACACATACAGACACACACACAAACACATATACACGTGACTACATTATTTCTTATACTTTTCATGCACTTTTAAGTTCACATGCTGCAAATTTTGTAATGCTACGTGATACTGGTCACATTGTTCAGCCAGAGATTGATCCATCCTCCTTGCCCCAAAGGCTGAGAGAAAACACAGGTTTAATGAGGCAGCTCACAAATGATCTGATCTCAGGCCAGCGATGCCTATGGGATGGATCTCCCAATTATTATCAAAGGACATGTCAAAACGGATCATTCTGTTCTCTGATGTCTTAGCACTTCCTTTTTCTGCTTGTATATTTCTATACATCACAGAAAGAGGTAGAGATCACAAAGCCTGGGAGGTTTAGAGATTGACAGAATATTTCCACTGCTAGAAAGGCTATCCAGACTTAGGGCAAAAGTTTGAAACAAAAATAAACCATGTGATTTATAATGGATTATGTAAGGCAGAAAGATAAATTTAAGACATGAGGCTGAGTAAACAAGCAGATTCTCTCACATCTAAATATGGAATTTCGCACCTTCTCTCCTAGACCATCTAGCATTGGCAACTTTTGGGGGCAGAACACCGAACAGATGTGATGCTGCATGGCTAGGGATGTGCTAATGTGGTGAGGGAGCAGAAAAACACAACTTACGAGTTCATTGGTGAACCAAGTCAAGGAATTCTGTGATTTAAAATGAAACTTAAAATAAGCATGGTGTTTTTAAAAATTGAAATCCAGGACAAAGTGCTAGGTTTTATTTAATTTAATTTCATTTAATTTCTTTTTTTTTGTGTGTGTGTGTGTGTGAGTATCTCTGCCATTGATTATATTCTTACAGGATTCTGAATCCCTGACATACTATTGAGTTCTCCATGTTTGCAAACTGATGTCTACTCATACTGACCCAGAAATGCTGGCACAAGTCTGTATTGCCTCAGGCTGTTTAGCTTAGTGCTGTTTCTGTCCATGTCATTACATATTTCTGCCATTCGCATGCTTCAAGATTTTCACCTTGCAGTCCAAGATGATGTGAAAAGCAACTTTAAAGATGTGTTTTTGAGGCAGAGTTTTTTCTTGTCTCACACTGCCTATCAACTCATATGCTGCCCTACTATTCAGAAAATAACAAGTAACCTCCTAGTTTGTTTACAATGAGTAGTAGTCCCCTGTGGAACCAAGACAAAGGAGTTATCTTTAATTCTTCAAGAAAAGTATTTCAGAACAGAATAAAATCACTTATGGTTAAACGGGTACTTGAAAAGCTTATGGAGAAATCTTTCCTGACATCTGTTTCATTAGAAACTTAAGCAACTGTTCAAAACCACCCACATCTTTGTACAAAAGACTGTTTTTGCAGTACGTTTTCTTATGAATTGTGATTAAAATTCCTCTCCATTCTCTATATCATACACTTTTGTAGCATGCACCCACATAGATTATTTCTTAGAAAGAAGAGCCCATGGAGGGGGCACAGTTGCCATAGCAACTTTTTTGTATTCTGGAATGTTATCATACTACATTTTTTTCATCTTAGGCTTTTGTAGACTATAAATGCCATCTTTCTTCATTCAAGCTGTCAGTTCATCTTTCAAGATTTGTTCAGGATTACTTTCATTTTGTGATGGAATCCCTTAGCATTAAATTATGGGCTGCTCTACTGCTATTTTAACTCAAACAATAGTTGCAAGTGTCAGGTGCTCAGAAGTTGGCTTCAGCTTCATTATAAAGTCATTTGCCTTCAAATATTGGTATTTTCTGCTGATACTGATAAGGGTTCAGAAGCATTTTTCCTGATTCCGAAATAGACTTCCAAATAAATTTACACAGATCTCTGAACTTTCCTATCCCAGCACATCTATAAGGTATGAACGCTGGAGGGGTGTCTTAAGAGATTGTAAAGTCTTTTAGGAGGTTGCTATTTTAATCTTCACTTACTAATCTGCTTTACCAATATAAATCTATTGAGTTATTACGCTGAAACAATGAAATTGTTTTCAGCAGCTGTAATAAGCCTTGATTCTGTGTTAAGTTGCCTTTCTGAGCTCTCTCTGCAGCAGTAGTAGTGAAGCCTCCAGACAGTAACACAGGCTGCAGTAACACTCACCATAAGCAAATCATCAGATGCTTAGAAGGCAGAAATGAAGAGCCAGAGGAATAGCTGGTTAGAAAAATATTAACAGAATGATTAAATAGTAGTGGGGATTAGGCCTGTGCTCTGCACAGGCTTTCTTTCATGGCTGTTCTGTCTGAGGTACAACAGCAGCACAAAATCTTTTGTTCCATGACCTTTTCTGCTGGAACTTCATGTTCTCCTGGCTCTGGCTTCTTCACTTATTAGAGATGCAGCTGGCAATTACCAGAGGAAGAAGAATGGTGATCTTGGGCTCCATATGTCTGCGTGTGGGGCAACGACGTACCGACTGGGACTGTAGGCATGGGATTGTATCTCTGAGGTCACTCAATACAGAAGCCAGGAGCTCGTGTTTTCTGCCAAACTTCTGCAGAATGACCTTATGATACCAGAGAGGCTGAGCTTGGATTGATGCCCCAGGATCAGACTGCCAGTCATGGGAATGACAGGAAGAGTTTGGGGTATAACTGATCATCTAGCAGGAAGAACTTACAGGGCAGATACTTGGAAATCATGCACAAATCTACCTTCTAGTCACGGAAAGTGATATGGGAAGTCATGCCCAGCTGCAGGTCCAGACAGTGGCATGCACAGTGCGTTCCAGCCAGCTTAAGGTTGGTTGTGAGCTCAAGCTTGCAAATCTTAAAGGTCATCGCGTTATCATCTTGTGGGTGTGCATACTCAAATTACTGTAATTGCAGGGAAGTCACACGTTGGTCCAGTTCTGTCCCTAGGAAGCCAGGCATTTGTGAGCTTGGTTAGGAATTTTTTGGTTCATTTGTTTCTTGGTTTACAGCTAATCAGTCCATTCAATAGTTCTTCCTTTATCCAGCCAAAGTCCATTGAAGAACTCTTATATAGAGCTCACAGTAAATTTGCACTTACCTACCCAAATACCAGCAAAACAGGTCACAGAGGCCACTGCTTGCCACACTGTTCCAGAATGAGGCTTCACTGGAAAAATCTCATGGTTTTGTGTGGAATCTAACCATTACGGTCTATGGACATCCTGTGTTTCAAGTACTCATGTAGGATAATCCTGTGATATGGAAGTCTGCATTTTTGAGGTCTCTCTGAATCCTGAAGTTTACTTGAAGGGTTTATGGATATGGAAGGCACCACAGGGCTGCCTTCAACCACTGTAGTATAATCACAGGCAGGTGACTAGGTTGTTCCCTACCCCCAGGCAGTGGTTCAGCTAATCTGTGTTCCATTGTGCACCAGACACTCTTTCTCAACGAACAGATGTACTTTTCTCGGGAAAAGGTTTCTGCATATGAACAAGATGCCATGTTCCTTCATCACAAAACTGAATTTATTCACAGCTCTCACCACAGACCATATTGTATCTTTTTAGGTGATCGTCGTTATTTGTTTTCAAGGAATAACTGCAAGTAAACCTGTACTATTTCTGCTGTCTAGGACCAACATTTTTATTTTTTTTACTATAGTACAGAACTTTTTGTTTGTTTCTTTGAACACTAAAAAAGAAAGGAGGAAGGTCTTACAAACGTTGTGGTTCAAATGAGAGGATTAAAAATCAGTGGTCTTCTGAATCAGCTCAATGATAGACTGCAGTACACTTGAAGCCTTACAGAGATGAGCCATGGGCTCCTGGCGTAATAGGATCCAAGAGGGAAACACCAGAGAAATATCTCAAAGAAATTAAGGGATGTTCCTCTGATAAGGTGACACAGCCCACAGCCCAGCTGAAGTGCCTCTATACCAATGCATGCAGCGTAGGCAACAAACAGGAGGCATTGGAAGCCACTATGCTGCTAGAAACTACGATCTAGTTGCCGTTACTGAAATTTGGTGGGACAAATCGCATGACTGGAGTGTGGCTATCAATGGCTACAGGCTGTTCAAAAGGGACAGACAACAGGAAATGTTGCCCTCTACATCAAGAAATGGATAGACTGTGAAGAGCTTTGTCTGAAGAATAGCCACAAGCAGGTTGAAAGCCTCTGGGTGAGAATTAGAGAACGAGGTAACAAAGGGAACCTTGTGGTTGGTGTCTATTACAGGACATCCAATCAAGGGAAGCTTATTGATGAAATCTTCTTGCATTGCACTAGCAGGCTCTTGTCCTGCTGGGGGACCCAACATCTGCTGGAAAAGTAGCACTGTAGGAGATTCCTGTGAGGATAACTTCTTAAGCAAGGTAGTAGACAACCCTACTAGAGGGAATGCAATGCTGGGCCTGTTGATCACCAACACAAGTAAACTAATCAGTGATGTCAAAACTGGAGGCAGCCTGGGCTGCAGTGATCATGCACTGATGGAGTTCGCAGTCCAGATGGATATGGATCAGACAAAGAGTAAAGTCAGGACCCTAAATTTTAGGAAAGCAAAATTCCAGCTCTTCAAGGAGTTAGTCAATAGGACCCCCTGGGAAACTGCCCTCAGGAACAAGGGAGCAGAACAGAGCTGGCAGATCTTTAAGGATGCTTTTCACACAATGCAAGAGCTCTCAATCCCTAGGTGCAAGAAAACAGGAAAAGAGGGCAAGGGACCATCATGGTTGAGTCAAGACAAGCTGGTCAAACTAAAGGGCAAGAAGGAAATGGATGGGCAGTGAAAACAGGGACAGGTATTCTGGGAAGAGCATAGGGATGCTGCCTGGTTGTGTAGGGATTGGGTCAGGAAGGCCAAGGTGTAGCTGGATCTGGCAAGGGACAGGGACAAGGGCAAGGGACTCGAAGAATAATAAGGGCTTCTACAGGTATGTCAGCCAGAAAAAGAAGGTCAAAGAAAGCATACCTCCCCTGATGAACAAGACTGGAAAACTGGTAACAACAGACAAGGAGAAAGCTGAAATATACTCAACAACTTTTTTGCCTCAGTCTACACTGGCAAACTCTCTTCCCACACCTCTCAAGTGGATGGACTACAAAACGGGGACTGAGGGAACAAAGTCCCTCCCACTGTAAGAGAAGATCACGTTCGTGACCACCCGAGGAAGCTGAACATACAGAATTCTATGGGACCTGACAAGATGCATCCAAGAGTCCTGAAGGAATTGGCTAATGTAGTTGCCAAGCCACTCTCCATGATATTTGAAAAATCATGGCAGTCAGGTGAAATCCCCGGTGACTGGAAAATAAGAAACATTGCGCCCATTTTTAAAAATGGTAGACAGGAACACTCTGGGAACTACTGACCTGTCAGCCTCACCTCTGTGCCTGGGAAGATCATGGAACAGATCCTTCTACAAACTATGTTAAGGCATATGGAGGACAGGGAAATGATTCAAGACAGCCAGCATGGCTTCACCAAGGGCAAGTCCTGCTTTACCAACCTGGTGGCCTTCTATGATGTAGTGACTACATCATTGGACAAGGGAAGAGCTATGGATGTTGTCTAGCTGGACTTCTGTAAGGTCTTTGACATGGTCCCTCTCAACATCCTTTCTTTACATTGGACATACATGGATTTGATGGATGGACTGTTTGGTGGATGAGGAATTTGTTGGATGGTGTTATCCAGAGGGTAGTGGTCAGCAGCTCGATGTCCAGATGGAGATTGGTGATGAGTGGTGTCCCTCAGGGGTCCATGTTGGGACCAGTACTGTTTAATATCTTCATCAATTTCATAGACAGTGGGATAAAGTGCACCCTCAGCACGTTTGCAGAGGACACCAAACTGAGTGGTGTGGTCAACATGCCTAATGGACAGGACATTGTCCAGAGAGACCTGGAGAAGCTCAATAAGTGTGCCTGTGTGAACCTTATGAGGCTCAACAAAATCAAGTGCAGGATCCTACATCTGGGTCAGAGCAACTCCCAGTATCAATACAGGCTGGGAGATTAAGGGATTTAGAGCGGCCCTGTGGAGAAGGAATTGGGGGTACTAGTGGATGAAAAGCTAGCAATGTGCACTTGCAGCCCAGAAGGCAAACTGTATCCTGGGCTGCATCAAAAAAAAGTGTGACCAGCAGGGCGAGGGAGGTGATTCTGTCCCTCTACTCCACGTTGGTGAGACCCCACCTGGAGTACTGCATCCAGGTCTGTAGTCCTCAGTACAAGAAAGACATGGACCTGCTCGAGCAGGTCCAGAGGAGGGTCACAGAAATTATCGGAGGGGTGAAACACCTCTCCTATGAAGACAGGCTGAGAGAGTTGGGGCTGTTCAGCCTGCAGAAGAGAAGGCTCCAGGGAGACTTTATTGCAACCTTTCAGTACTTAAAGGGGACTTACAGGAAAGATGGGGACAAACTTTTTAGCAGGGTTTGTTGTGATAGGACAAGGAGTAATGTTTTTAAACTAAAAGAGGGTAGATTTAGACTAGAAATAAGGAAGAAATTTTTTATAGTGAGGGTGGTGAAACACTGGCACAGGTTTCCCACAGAGGCGGTTGTTGCGTTAAGGGGCAAAGTAGTTTTGGCAGAAAATAAACCCCCTTGCGTTCTAAAACTCCTCACCGAGATGGGAGGCTAGGCGCAGCTAGGTTTAAGTTCTGAGTGATGTCCAATTCACCACTATCAGCTCAGGCGCGTTTAATATATATTAATTACAGTTCTGGATACTCTAATAGTGGACTGTACCTTCAGCCCAGTCGTGCTCATGAACTAGCACGGCCATTCTCTTGTAGCGTTCCATGAGAAAACCCAAACGACTACCTGCCTACACAGCACAGTTTATTTAAGCAACAGATACACAAGTTCTTTTGGATTGTTGGTGATAGTGACTGTCTGCAAAGCGCGTGCAAATACTAAAGATGCTAGCAATATAGCTTGGTTACAAATTCACTAAGTTATAAAACAACTCTGTAGAGATTTCTAAGTTTCCTGGGGAAGCACTTGGTATAGCCAAGTGTTCGAATCTTACCCACAAGTATCCTTATGGGGGGAAGAGAGGCTCAGCCCATTGACTGGTCCCAGAAGTCCACAACGGTGTTTTCCCTAACATCCCCCCTTTCTTGGGCCATTTTTATACTATTTTTTATCTTCAAGGTGGAGTTTGAGTGACTCTAGTCATAAATACTTTCATTATGATTGGTGTAAAATTTTCTAACCTCACATTTAAAGGTATAGTTTATAAAAAATTCAGCGTGCAGACTCAAGGAGGAGTGTCACACCTTGGAGGCGGGTAGCCTTTGGGGTGGAGGTTTGTTTTGGTATTATAATGACATTATAATGAGCAAAGTTCACCAAAGGGCAACACTTCATCAAAAAACTGACCATTTGATCCTCAAGTTCCCAGTTTATCACAGACTTTTAACCACTCCATCCTTCGCACTGTTTTTCTTCCATGGTGTCATCTCATTCCCATGTTTGCTGGATTACCACAGGGTTTGGCCTTGGAGTCTCCACCCCACTCCACTCCCCATGTTGCTTTGCAAGCAATATTGTACAGGGAATTGCAGATGTAGCGGATTTTTTGCATACCAGCTGAAGCTGTATTCTACCCTAGAAGCCTTTTGATTTTATACCTTTCCTTAACGTGTGACCAATGCTGTACTATTGATCATTTTTAGTAATCATTCCACAGTGGTAGATGCCCCATCCCTGGAAACATTCAAGGTCAGGCTGGACGGACCTCGGAGCGACATGATCTGATTGAAGATGTCCCTGGTCATTGCAGGGCATTTGGACTAAATGACCTTTAAAGGCTCCTTCCAACCCAAACTATTCGATGATTCTATGGATCTATACAGCTTAGTGCGTAGATAAACAGTACAGAACTCCCACAAAGGCATTTGATTTTCACATGCTTGTGGCTTGCTGAAAGCTTTAGCAGTTCTTGTGAACTGCTGTCCAACTGAGATCCTTAAATTTCTCTCCCACAGAACACATGCACTATTAATCTGGAGTACACTTGTCATATCCTTAGACTTTGTGCCATCTACCCAGGTTTTTAAATATGTGTTCTTTCCATTACTATTGCTCTGAAAGTCTAAGCCACAATATCTAAAATAACCAAAAAAGCATGTTATGTTCTTTAAAATCACATTTAGAATTAAATGCAGATATTATTCTTCAAAGATCATTAAGAAATGTGGGCAATAGCTCATAAATTATATATGCAATATTAGGCAGTAGATTTTTAACAAATACTGGAGACAAAATTTCCTTGTTTTCTCTCTTCTGTAAATTCTGAGATATTCCCCAAGACAAAAGCTTGATCCATGAGAATTTTTCATTTCCAAGGGCTGGCTCTTGGATGTGCCAACATGCCAAAGGGTCAGCAGTGTTCAGAAACTGACATTTCAAATTCCAGTCCCTCCATCAACAGAATCCCTTTGCCTAAGTCTTTGGGAATATTCCTGTTTTTTAGTACTTGTTAAAAAACAGTTGAAAAGACTACGTTCGGTGGTAAAAGGGGTGTTGAGAAAACTGGAGTGAAATTTTACTGTCCTGAAAACACGATTTTCTCTTGAAAGCTGTTTCACTTGCTGAGATGAAAAGCAATGAAAGTTATTTTGCTTATGCAGTCTTTTGATCATTTTCTACTTTTAAAACACTGATAGCATCTTATGTCAGTACTAGTGCAAGTGGGAGGTCTTGCCAGAGCAGGGTCATGCTGCTGTCTCATGTATATGTCAGCAGAAGTTAACTGTGCCACTGGTATGGAAATTCAGAGCAGTGATGAAAGTCTGAAAAGAATTACTATTACTTTACAAGGAATTTGATCTGGAAAAAAATCTCACAGTTAAGTCCTCTGTAAATAGCAGTTTTGAGGACCTGACTTGCTACCTATTTATGTGAAGTCTTAATGTTTTTTTCATGGTCTTCTTGTATTAGCTCCTGTTGACTTAAGAGAATCTTGACTTCAGCGACTTGAGAGTCACTAAAGACTGCATTGGAGTTTTTGGATACAAACCAATTCTAATCAACTTTGTGCTAAATAGACATTCATCCACACACAGACACAACCAACGAAAACCCTTCAGAATTGTGCATGTCTTTGGAATATTCTCTTATAAACTGTTATAACCATTTTTCTGACATCAAACAGAACAGAACCTGAAAGTTTTTCTAGTTGGAAAGAGAGAAAGAATTAAAGATATCTTTGACTGTACACCTAAGAGACCACACAGATTTTTGCAAGCATCAGATGAGATTTAACTGAGGAATTCCAATTTATTAGATGCGTAGCAAAAACTTAGCATGTCACTTTTCTCTGAAAGCAAGCAAACAGGAGATCTTTTCCACGTTATATTACTATCCATATGGAGAAATTATAAAGATATTAAGCAATGCAAAATTCTCTCCTGTAACATCTTATGGTTAATGTAGTTCACTTCCAGCAAAACTAGGTAAATGTATGCATCTCTACATTTTGAAAGACACTAAATGGAAAACTGAATTATTTACAGTTATAAATGAATCTCTAACTCATTGCCTGGTTTTCATCATACAGAAGGACTATGAGAACATTAACATTTCTTGACTATGGTGAAATATATAAACATGCATTTTTTTAACTTTTGTTAATAATCATGTAAGACAGGACTACTTATCTAAACTCATCTGACTTTCTAATGAACCCTGCCCAGAAGTACAAATCAAACGTAGTAAGAGGAATGTGGAAAATCTTCAAAATAGTCAACATCTATCCTCAAAATAGGTTCATTTGAATTTATTGATTTAGCTGAGGAATACTTCTGTTAGCACTTCCATAATTCCAAGAGAATGTGACCTAGACTACAACTGTGATTTACAGAGAAGCAACGCAAGGATCTGTGTCTTTCAATAAAACAGAGGAAATTCAACAAGACAGTGAAAAATGGCACATCTTATTACTGATCAGAGAGAGAATTTGTGGTAAACTGAAAAATAATGCAAGTCTTTTTTAGAAAAGGAAGGAAGAGTTATATTTTATACAATATTTACAATAGGTTGATCAAAGAGATGTGCATATAAATGCTGCAGGATATATCTGTATTGTAGTGACACATACATGCTCTGCCAGGCAAACTCATTAGTAAGGAGTCCTTGGACTTGTTTAAATAGGCAATGCAAAATCAGTGTAGAGGAGGAAAGAATAAGGTGATTTGTGGGCATTCGCACATGATGATATGTATTTTTATTGTTGTTTATTTTTCATTACAAGGTTTAAACTTTTGTAATTTGTCATCTGTGCTTAGTTCATAGTTTCAACTTTTCTGCTTACCATTACCGTCCGGAACTTAAATTTTTTAATGACAACTGATAGTCTGGCTATTGCAAAGTAAAGCTTCCACTTAAGAAGTCTTTCTCACTATATTGTGAAAGACCTGTTAAGAAGATATGATTGGCAATCTAACAGTTGTTTGCACTGCTGTGACTTGACAGTTTGAGTAGGTAGCAGAGGTTGTATGCAGAAAAGGCTCCTGGAAACTTGCAGTAACTGGAAAATTAAGTAGGGTTGAATTAATACTCTTTACAAGAAATCCCTGGATGTTCTCATCACTGAAGTCTTTACCATTTTCAAACAAAAAAAATGTCCATACTGGTTCATAAATACATATTACATAAACTAACATAGAAGACATTCAGGAAATATATTCAATAGCTTTCTGACAGTAGAGAATAAACATTTATCTAGACATACCAATGGCTAAAATAGACATATCAAGGGTCAGTAATTGTCATCTAGGCTATTCAAAATGCAAAAAGCTACAACTAGTAGCTGAAGGCAGAGCATAATTCACAACACTTCCCAAAGGAGAAACACTCTTCTATATGTCAGGCAAATACCTTGACAACTGATTGCTAGTTTATAATAATGTTGCACGTTGTTGGCTCAGACCAGTCTTCATCTAAATAATAAAACTACTTTCTACGTTAGTCTTAAATATATTTTCCATGTAGGTTGTTTATTTTTTCCTATATAATCTACCATCAGGAAAGATGAATAATAATTTTTTTCATCAAGGAAGATTTGAAATTTCTCATCTTGCAAGATCCTAGTGTCCCGACAGCAAAAGGATGTGGTTGCATATCTATCCATGCAGACACCAATGTTCTTCTGTTTATACCTGTACACAGTAAGTAACCTCTGTTACACGACAAGTTGCCGTTATCCCAAGCTGACAGAAATCTTACAAGGATGGTCGGAGTTTAGGGACGTGATCAAGATGACTACCAAATATGACATAAAAGTCCTGGCAGAAAGACAGATTCTGAAATTTCTCTGTCCAAATTCCTCCCTCCCTTGGGGTATCCAATACAAATTAATATTTTTTTTACAATTTTGCATAATGCTTTTGCTCAATGCCATTTTTTCTCCTGTTGAAAGCACAGTGCTGTTAGCCTTTTGTTACTTACTATATTTCTATTTTAAAAATACAGCTTATCTATATGCATTTGTGTTGAGAGACAGTGGCTCTATAACAGGGAACTTATTCCCCCAAAATCAATGAGTAGGATCATAGTGGCGGCAGATTTCTGTAATCAAGAGCTGTATGCCTGGCTATACAGCCCAATATTTAGTTAAGAATTGCTATTTTATAGAATATCTAACACAAAATTACCAAAGACGCAAACAAGCAAACCCACATGCTACATTTACAAAAGTTAAAAATAGCAATTGTACCAAGTCAAAAAACAATCTTCAAACCTTCCATCATAATCAATATGTATAAACTTGTTGGAAAATATTTTAGAGAATATATTTATAACTATTGGACAGCCAGTGAAAGCACAAATCTGTGTTTTTTTTAATATAAAGATTATTTCTTCACATTTTTAAGCTTTATTTTGTACTAGTTTGTTTATACCACATGTGATGTTTCTCTGAACATTGAAAAGAAAAGCAAATATGAAAATATGCAAGGAGTGCTCCAGAAGGGGAATACAGAAAAAATGCTGGACACACAAACACACAAAAAACCAAACCAAACAAACAACAACAAAAAAAACCAAAACAGAGAGTGAGAGAAAAGAAAACCTGACCTGTTATAAAAACCAGGGACTTAGAACTACACATGCTGTATGTCAGGACAATATAAAAAAGGAAACCATAAGCGTCACATATATAGTACAGCCTAAGAACTGCACACTAAATATTTTTTTTTCCCATATGGCATGTTTGAGGTCACCATCTGAAATCCTAGTTGATAAGTGAAGGCTTATTGCATAACAGGAACTGATTTGTTGATGAAAGCCAAGAAAAGATTAAGCAGAGATTTTCAGGGTCAACCCATTTCACATCCATTCAGCTTTGTTGTAATTTCAAATGCTTTCTTTGCAGATCTACAGCAGATAGCTATAGCTAAGCCTTAAATATGGTAAGGGATTAAACAAGCTGGTATCCTGTTGCTGCTGCTATATCTAGGTCTTTGCCTGAAGTATTCTCATACTTTCACTGAAATTGAAGGATCAAGAATTGATATTTTTGTAGACAGTAGGTGAGTCTAATCAATTTAAAAGGAGATTTTTGTCAGTTAGAGCTAATCCATGAACATTCAACTTCCTAGCTAGCAATGTATTTGAAATATCCTTTGCTCTAAGGGAAATTTTCATCCTTTTATGGAAAATTTTGCAGTAGATTAAATACAAATGTCTTCCTGATTCTGGTACTGAAATAGATGAAAAAACATTTGAATATCTCAAGGGTAAAAATTCACATGTATATAAACAAATTAGGGAATGGTAGCCATTGATGTAATCTTTGTGCAAAAGTGGTATCTGCTTTTGCATGTGAAGCTGGGCAAAAATGCCTTTTAATGAGTCATACAGCCTAAAAAACCTTCCGTTTCAAAGCAACTAAAAGTATCTCTAGGTTTTTCTGAATACTTTCAGTGGTAGAAAAGCTACAGAAGGTCTTGGTAAATGTTGAAGCTTTTTCTATCATCATTTTGGTTCTTGTGAGCTAATTCACATAAAGAGGACGAAGCACTGGTGGTAAGAAAGCCTAAAATATATACATATAAAATGCATATAAAAATATAAATATATATGAAACATATATTTTTATATTTTATATATGTATAAAAAACAGGTTTTCAAAGTTAGAGTTCTGACCATATAGGGATTGAAATATATGTATATATCATATACATACATATATCGTATACATGAATGAAGCATCACAAAATTGTTAAATATTATAAATGCCATATGCATATACATTCAAAACTCTAACTTTGAAATCCTGCTATGTAGCCCTTTAAAATATATTTCTTGGCTTATTATCCCCATTCTGCTTTTACTTAAAAGGCAGTAATAAGGTATCTGTTCTCCAGCATGCGCTATATACTTCACAGGGTATGAGAAATCAATAATTTAGACCCTACAGAGAGTGCAGATTCTGGCCTTTGCTATATCTGTCAGATAGTGCAAAGTGTTCTGTGGGAACTTGAACAATGTCTGAAGTTATCTACAACCGTTCTTTTAGAAAGGAAGAAAAAGCTAAACAATCCTGGGCTGGACTATATCCAGACAAGAACCCGAAAGGCAAAAGGATCCAAAGCTCATTAGCTATGCCTTAGGATTTTGTCTCTTGAGATATGCTAGAAACATACTTGGCTTTCTGGAAAGAATATCTGAAATTCTGACTCAAAAATGAGTCCTCCATTCTGTGGGAACTCCACCGGGTCAACACGCCCTTCACAGCTTCCTCCTAAACATTAAATGAAGAGCTTTAATTAACATAAATTTGCTCTACAAATACAAAATACTAAGCAATTGCCCAAGGGAATTTCAACTAATTCCTTACAGTACTTTAAGTAGAGCAGGAACATATTGAAAAGTACTGGAATGGGCCATTATAACACTTCAGATTCACATAGTGGCACTTACTGTAGAAAGGGAACAACACTCTTAGAAGGCAGCTCCAAATTTCTGTTTTACTAATGTGTGTACATACATACAGTTAACCAGTTTTGAGGAAGCAAGCAAGATACACATGTATATATTGTATTGTATCTCCTTCATACTATTTGAATGACAGTCTTCACAAGGTATGCTTTTAATTTCAGTTACAAAAGCAGTAAAAGTAGGCTATGGTCCTTTCATATCAGCTTCTGCAGGGAGATCATAAGACAGAACTAACGTGTTGGTGTAAGATTTTCTGCATTCAGCTCCTGCCTCCAGTCCCTAAATGCACTGTACTCTTTATCAGCCTCTCTGAAAATTATCCACGCTTTAGGTACCTCTGGTTATGTTTCCAAATCACTAGGCAGAGATGAAAACCCTAGTGTTATTGAACTTCCTTGTTTTGTGCAAAGAGCAGTAATAAAATGAAAGTGTTGAAATGTATCACCCAGAAGAGCTATCAGCATATTTCTTTATTGAAAAGTGGAAGAGTTCATTAAAACAAAGATTCTATTTTCCATCCACAGTGATTCATTTTGCTTTCAAGATTAATTATCTTCTTGGATAATTTTTAATCCTCCAAATATTACATGTGGGACAACAACCCACCACCTATGTGAAGGCATTAAAACTTTACAGCTTTAATACTGAAACAAATTCCCATGGCCCATCTTTCATTTTATAGCATTCATTTGCTATACAAGCATTTTTATATCAAGGTTCTTTTGCACTGGGGGGTGAGCTGTACACTGTACAGTGAAAACAAAGTGATAACATTTTTTTGTCCTTGCTTTCTACAGCTATTTTAAATATAGAATTTAAGTTACATAATATCATATTTTCACACATGTAAACCTCTAGACAAAAGCAATGGAGTCACACTTGAATTCAAGAAAAACCTTGGAACACAGCTATTGTGAAACATCTGTTACCTCAAATCAGTTTTAAACATTTTTCTGTTCTACGTGTACCAAAATGTGTATTTTTAAATGTCCTTACTAGATTTTTGTCAATAAAACCCCAGAAATCTTGTATCTTTGCAAAGCAGAGTAAAATCTTGCCTCATTGAAACTTGGGGGCAGAAGAGAGCTGCCAAAGGAAATAACAGAGCTCTGGGCATCAATTTTGAAGACTCTAGGGGAACAAGAGGAGACCAAAAGAATAACCTTCTATGAAAGCTTTGAGTATCTATCTTCAAAACCAACTGGTACAAACCCACTAGGATTTATACCATTAAAAAAAAAAGTAACTAAACAGGAAGGCTGCAAGCTGTAGTGCAACCTGGTGTTTACACCACCATTGTGTCTTAATATGACTTTTAAAAAATTCCTTTTTCGTCTCTATCTTTTTCTCACACTGTGTATTTCACTGGACTGTTGGCTCTTTTTCCTATTTAGTTTGGGACTAGGAACTTTCTTACATTTATATATCATCTAGGATACAGAAACTGTCCTTATGGAAAATACCCCAAATCTTGATGAGAGGCAGAGCTACCCATGATACCATTCAAGAAGTGTTTTACATGGAACTTTCTCTGCATAATTCTACATAAAATGTGATTAATCATCTGGGTTATGTGGTCATTGACTTCAAGGGAATTAAATGGTTTTATACCATAAAAAAAAACAACAACGTAATCTATGCGAAGTTACTAAAGGAACCTTAGCTACTCCTTTGCGCGTGCATTGCATTAGTGAGTCGTTTGCTGATCTGATCACACAGACTGTGTGCATGTGGGTGTGTGTACATCTACATGTTCACCTCTGTAGAAATGTGTTCCCATCACCCCAAAGATTATTGTAAATATAATTCCTACATGTCATTATTAGTCTACTGCTAAGAAATTCGGATCCCAAAGTCAGGCACAAGAACAGAGGCAGACCTGCAATTTCTGTAAGAACATCAGCTCTGCACTTCCTAATATTATACAGTGTCATAATGTATACTTGATTACATATGTATATAAATATTCATATTCACTATAAAAATCGGCCAGAGTTTCATTTTTGTTTGGTTCTGAAATGACTGAGTATTTCTTGACTTTATATAAAAATTAGAAGTTTATATTGCTGTTCATTGCAAAGCTACATAAACAATGTGTAATTTTCAACATTTTCCCTACAAGGTACACATCCTTCAACATAAGAAGTCTTTCCCCTCATTTTATCTTTTAGAAACTAAGTACTACTGCTGTTTGAATTTACTGTTGTGAGAGAAGAAGGAGGCAACAACGAATCTTTTTTCTCCAGTGTAGTTCATAGACAACTACCAACTTACTGTTATGGTGGCAATTTCTGTGTTGTGACCCATCACTGTACCATATTGCTGATTTGTGTGAAGTGATGATCATCTGCAAGGTCACTGTAGCATATTACTAGGCAGTAATACAGCCTGAGGCAAAACCTGTTCACGGAATCACAGAATCACAGAGTTTTTGGAGTTGGAAGGGACCTCTAGAGATCATCTAGTCCAACTCCCCTGTTGATTGAGTCATTTTACACCAGAGAACACCCTTAGGAAACCTGTCTTCTCCCCATGGTACTAAGCAACTTGGCCATTGTCATCCTCCAAGGCTTCATATATTTTTATATGTTTTATATACACACACCACCCACACATGCATGCATGCTGCCAGCAAGGCAGAGTGAAACACATTGTTGAGAGGGGTGATGCTCCTGTTAAATAAAAGTTTAAAAATTTGTGTAGAGATCACAGAGCTGGCTGTGATTTATTATTACTGCACTGCTTCCAAAAGATAAAAAATACATCACAGTATCTAGTACAGCTAGCTGTATCTAGCTGTACCTAGCAGAGTTGCCTGTTTTCTGTGTTTCTTTTGACATGAGGTAGAAAGGCTTCAGGTAGGTAGAAATGCATGGTTAGTTCTTGTCTCAGATCAAACGACATTTGGAGATGAAGAAGATGAAGATGGGAAAGTTGTACTAAAAAACCTTCAAAAGCGTTCTTCTGACAATTCTTAGCACTTTGTACCTAGCAATACAAACACTTCTCAAACGTATAAGTTAATACACTGTTTAAGAGTAAGGAATCATAAAGAAAAACTGAAGACATGCTCACATTCATTAACTGTGATAAAATATGCACTGAACTGGAAGGATTTTTATAACAATGTAATGCATGCACATGGGTGTGTGCATGCACACACAGAGAGCTTTTCTGCTGCTGCTGCTTAGTACTTTTCAAGTTATATTATTCAGCTTCCACAGGATGTATGTTAAACCAGTTCACACAAATTATGTCCACATTCTCAGATGTAACTAAATCATTGGCCTTTGAATCCTCCTAGAACTTGAGTTCTTTCAGCACTCTCTGTTCTTCCAATCAAGGGACACAGGTCTTATGAAACCTCATGACCTGTTTGTTTGAATTTCAAAATCAGCATAACAAATATGTTGCCTAGATAAGACATAGTGGGCAGTGTGCTGTAGATAATCTGTAGGAAGGCAGAGAAATTAAAGAGACGTGCAAAGTATGTTTAGTAAATTCAGTTCCACTTGAGGAAATTGCAATTGGTTCATGGAAGTTTGATAAGACAAAAAGAGAGTCTGACACAAACCATGCACAGCCAAGAGTGTATTAAGCTCAAAATGATTTGATATAGAGGTTAGACATTGCCAATAAACATTTGGTTCCAGCGCATCCCTTGTGAATATTTTTCTAACTCTGCTAATATTTTCACAAATGAGAGGGCCAAATCTCTTCCGTAGGTGCCACAGTATAGCTGTACAAACTTTTACATTTTTTGCCCAGGTGTTTCCATAGAGAAACCAGGACAAACATAGATAGCAGGAGGGGTGTATTAGAAAGGGTACACAGTCTGCGGAACACATCAGCTACTCAGAGTTAATAATAATGACTGAAGAAATACTTTTCAGCAAGAAAATTAAGGGTGTTTAATATCAAAATTGCAGTGATAGGTTTATAAGCAGTATAATGATATCTTCTCAAGATTTCTTACGAATACAGTTGACATTCTCCAACACTATCAGGAGATAAAACATATCAAAATGAGGAGAACAATAATATATGGTGTAGTTTGTGAGAATGAACAATAAATAGGCATTCTGAAATGACATAACAAAACAAAACAAGAACCGCCGCAGGCTAAATTTGTACAGTTTTTGCATTTGTAGGAAATGCAATTGTCTTTTCTATGGCGAGTTGTAGCAGAGCAAACCAACCTCTTGACAACACTCATTTTTTAACTTCAAGTGAAACTAGAACTAGCGTATCTAATTGCTCTTTCTGCACCCTCGGCACAGCTAGCAATGCCTTATTTAAATTTTGACAGATGCAAAGAGGAACTTCAGGGGACACCTCAGCTGACAGAGCACCCACCGCATGGTCCATTTCTTTTTGGTTAGCTTGTAACAGAAAATTTTATGTGCCATGCTCAGCTGAAGCCTTCTCAACAAACAGGCCACAAGGTCAGCAGGCACTTAGAGGAATGTAAGTTCAGGTCCCTTGCACCTAAGCTTATAGTGCAGTCAATATTACAACAGAACCATATGCTCCTGTTTGAACTGGTCATTTGCTTTTGCCCTGACCAACTGGCTCCAGAAACAATTCTGGACTCTGTAGTGACCCCCTCTTTGCAAGAGTCATGGCTTTCTTTAAACAACAATGGCTGACATCTGAATTTCTTCTGATGTGTTTTGTGGAACAATGTGGAACAATGTACATCATGCACAGGCAGTGTACATATCCTGTCTACTACAAGCTGGAGTGGAAGTGAAGGCAGAGGACGTGCACAGAGTCAGAAACAATAATCATCATAGAATCATCACAGAATGGTTTAGGTTGGAAGGGACCTTAAAGATCATCTAGTTCCAACTCCTCTGCCATAAGCAGGGACATCCCCCACCAGACCAGGTTGCTCAAAGCCCCATCCAGCCTGGTCTTGAACACCTCCAGGGATGGGGCATCCACAACTTCCCTGGCCAATTTGTTCCAGTGCCTCACTGCCCTCATAGTGAAAAATTTCTTCCTAATATCTAATCTAAATCTCCCCTCTTCCAGTTTGAAGCCATTACCCCTCATCCTATCACTACGTGCCCTTGTAAAAGTCCCTCTCCAGCTTTCTTGGAGGCCCCCTTCAGATACTGGAAGGCTGCTGTCAGGTGTCCCCAAAGCCTTCCCTTCTCCAGGCTGAACAACCCCAACTCTCTCAGCCTGTCTTCATAGGACAGGTGCTCCAGCCTTCCGATCAACATTGTGGCCCTCCTCTGGACCTGGTCCAACAGGTCCATGTCCTTCTTATGTTGAGGGATCCACAGCTGGACACAAATGAAGTCTTTCTATTAAAGGTGAACTGATGGTGAACACTAAATTGACTGAAGAAGTGAAAGCTGGAAAAATTACATGGATTTATGGCAACAGCCCTGCAAAGCATCATCTAAATGATTCAGGAGATGCACAGACTTTCCACTGACAATAACTATGCTGACACATCAGGCACTGACAAGACAGAGTAAAGATTACAGATAGCTCTGGTGACTCTTTACCTTTAAAACAAGTTCACTTAATAAACAACACATAAAAGAAAAGGAAGTTGTTCTTAAAGCAAATGAAACACATTTCTTATTTTAGAAATGTCAGGCAGTTACGTAGGTAACAAGTACAATCCAACAAACACTGTTTCAGAAGCATGAAAGGTGTTAAATTATCATATGTAGCACTCATGTATTATGTCTATTTAAAGGGAAGAAGAAAGCTCTTTACTAGATACTTAAACGTTTCAGTGTTGGGTTTTTTTTCCTACTGCTAACACAGCATAATACACCACATGGTAACACAAAAAAATACACATTATATCACAAGTGTTAGGTATAAATTAATAAATACAGATATATTTTAAGAACAGATGCACACTAACAGCTAAACTATTTATATCATAGCCCACAGCAGAGACTGACAACACGTTTCTTGCTGTGATACTTCTATAAAAAAATGCCAGTCTGGCAAACTGGAAAAAAAAAAAAAACAGCACCACAAAGAAAGAGCCAGAACCAGCAGAACTTTTCTCTGGAAGGTTTCTTCAATCCAAGCAAAATAAACAGTCAAATTCAGGAGGAAATTAACTACAAATCTGAGGAAGTAAGACATCTAGGACAATCTTTCATGCTTATCTACTTATATAATATGGAGCAAGAAATACAAAAAAGCAAAGTTTCAAAATTGTTTCAGCTCTGTTGAGTAACTAACTCACTATCTGCACAATGTCTAGCAAAGATGGCGTTTCCTTCTAGTGCCTGTTCAACATAGAGGGAGTATGTTCCTTTTGGGCACGTAAAAATCCTCTTATTCTGTTCTACATTCTTAGGCCTGTCTTTCTAAATATGAACTTGATTTATTGAGAGTAAAACTAGCACCTACAAGGATTCTGCATTTTATTATATTCAGCAGCTCTGAAGAGGCTCAGATCATTACCTATCCAATTGTTCTGAAGCCTCAGATATGCAAGAAGACCAAGTCTGAATGCAGACATCCTCAGCTTTTCTTGTTTGTTATTTCTGAATGTCAGTCACACTTTAGTTGCCATCTCCTTCATTCACAAGAAAACCTGATTAGGCACTTAAAAATTTCTTATTCAAATGGAAATTTTGATAACTCTGAAAAAAATCAGCACTAAAACCTTTGGCAAAGAACTATTCTCACAGTATGAAATGCTGGAAAATGGTGCCAAAGCAACACTCGGTTCATGGTAACTTCATTCATTACTCAGTGGAATTAATCAAAATGAAAGGATTTTATCCTGCACCTTTCCCTACCAATAATGCCTGTTCGTATTTCATTGTGCTGCCACCACCGCAGTCAATCCTATGACTAACTGAAGGTTTCCCTCATAACTTGCAGCTGAGCAAAACCAATCCCTAATTCAGTGGAAGTATGCACAGTAAAAATATGTTGGATTTTTTGGCCAGATCTGCATTACTACTTCAGAAGCTCTACCTCCACCCTATCCGCTCACAGGAGAAGTCCAAATTATGGAGTCAGCTCCTTTGTGAGCAATTTTAGGCTAGAAGAATTAATCATGCTTCCAGCACACTCTCATTGCACAGTTAAATCAAAGGATTTACCATGTCTTAGAAAATAGAAAACCTTTTGCTATCCTACCCTTTTTTTGCAAACTATTAATCTGTCCTCCTTTGTGACAGAAAAGTGACTTGAAAAAATTATAAGAAATTTCCTTAGATAAACAATAGCATAATCTCAAGGCTCCAAGGGCTAACTGTATGTTCTAAGAGGGTGGTATGCAAAGAGGTAGTCTTGGTTTCCAAACCGTTTTGGCAAATTCCTTGTTATGATACCATGATCAACCACAAGGTCTTCTCCTGACAAAGAATTCAGACCTAATACTGGGTATTCAAGAAAGTGTCACAAACATGAAAATATCTGTGTAAAACCAAAGAATACTGACAATCCCTGGTTTCAACTGGTGCCTCAGGTGTCATCACACTGATGCACAAGCTACTGCATTATGCCATCTGCTTTATGGAATCTTTTCCTCTATTAATGTTCCCAGTTGATATTATTTAATTGCATTTTATAACTCTTCAGTAAAGTCTTGTCCAGTAAAACATATTATGCTTTAATGGCAAGAGAGTAATTATTTCCCTGGATTTACTTTATTTTACTTGATTAAGCATGCAGTGGTCCATTCCAGTGCTCTGTGCATGGCAAACCCTTCCAAAAGAATGTTATTCTCCTGGATGTAAACAGCTAAAAGACTGAACTTGTGCTTCTGAGCATCTTCACAAAATGCTGTGTGGGCTAATTCATCAATGAAATACTAATGTTTGCAGACAAATATTCATGGTTCGGTGTCCAAACAATTCTAACTCTCCCAGCAATAAAATGGGTTCAAATTACCATATAACATATCTGTCACAGCTGAATATTGTTTCAAGCAACATGCATTTAAGAGACTTAAGACAAATCCACAAACAAGAAAACAATCAGAATCACATGCAGAGATGTATATAACGAGTGCCCTCTACAAAAGACTAGGAAAGGAAACACTGATATTTTACAACCTACAGACTCAGTGAAAAAACTCACTGCATAACACTGAGTAAGGTTTTATTCTTATGAGACCAATAGCAGCTTCTCTCAGTTACACACTGCAGATGGTGATTCCTTAACTTAAGTACTGTCTTAAACAAAATAACAGCCACAGGAGTTTTCTCTTTAGTGTGATGGAAGAGTTAATTTGTTTTATCTTTTTATTTATGCAGAAGGTAAAAACTGACCAAAGATAAATGAAAAAAAGCTGCTCTTCAGAGATTGCACTGCTACCAGAGGAAGGCAATATCAGAAAGTTGATGCATCTTAGCATTTCTATCAACGCCCTCGTCTCATAAGGGATTCAGGTGAGCCTGCATTTGATGAACTGAAGATTTGTTCCTGTAATTAAAGCACTGGACTGGAAGAGCTGTCTCTGCCATAGAATCAGTGTATAGCCTTAGGCAAGACTGCGCATTTCAGTCCCACCTGTAAAACTAAGATAGCATTTATTTTCTCCAGCCTTTTTAGCCAGCAATTGTTAATGCATATTTGGTTTTTGCTTAATACATAAGGGGTGTTTTTAAAGTGCTATTACTCTCCAAGTTCATAAAGCTTCTCTGAAAGGCCCCAAACTCTATTCTCACAACAAAGGCAAAGGCAAGGGTTCCTTTTTTTTGTGCAGTCATTATGGTTAATTACAGTGTTGCTAAAGAACCATTTCCACTGAATAGCAATTCTACCAGGAGGAAAAACATCTCGTTTCTGATGTTCCCACCTATTTAACTATTAAACCACAAGTGCCAGTTTTTGTCCCACAAGCCTACAGATGATAGATGCACAGAGACCTTCCTCTGGGGCAAAGCACTGGGGTGTGATCTGGCAGATGTTGTCTGACTGGAGGGCAAACAGGACATGCCCAAACCTTAAAACTTTGTCAAGTGCATTTCCATTTCAGAAAAGGTACATCAATCCAAATTGTTTCAACGTTCTGAAATCTATTTCTCTGATATTTTCATTTCACAAAATAAAACATTTCAGCTTGCCGGTAAGCACTGGATGAAAAGGTCAGAATATTAAGGAGTTTCATGATCTGGAAATAACAGGTTTTGACATGTGCTGTTCTAGACAAAGCCTCAACTCTTTTCTTCCACCATGATGCATATATTTCCATTCCATCCCATTTCCCAGAACTGGAGGTAAACAAAAACCCATTAGAACAATGCTTTCAGAGAGCAGGATATTTTCAGTAGCACTGAACATCAAGCTTTTATGCAGTTCGACTTTCCGAACATGCATTGTTTTTCTAGTACTTTGGTTTTTTTTTAAATCTTGTTGATCACAAAAAGTTGTCTTCTCCCTTTCTCTTATATCACAAATCAAACTTCCTCAGGGTTTGAGGACTGAGGTTCTCAGTTCTCTAATTACAGCTGAGCTGAATATAGTTCAGAGGTTTCACAGTTTTTTAAGCACTATCATTTTGTTCTCATATTGAGTAATATGTACATCCATTAAAAAGTCAAAATGGAAAAAAAAATCTAATGGAACATTAAAATCTTTGTAAGATGCAATTCAACTGAAATAGAGCCAAATCTTGGGAAAATTATGCATCATTCTATGTTTATCCTTGTAGTGATATCTAATATTCAGTTTTCTTTTAATCAGCTTCACTTCCCTGTCTTGTTACACCGATTATATGCTTACTTCAATAAAAATCACTATGTTTTCTTGAATTAATTTATGAGCCTTCACCCCAAAGTTTCTTTCATGTTTTGTTCAGTCCATTAGGTTTCGGAATGTATTTTTGCATAATTTAACATGCAAAGATCATATTAGAAAAAAAAACACTTTGTAACTCCTTCCTAACAATAAAAAGAATTCAATATCTGTAAGAAAGCACGAGGACACAATTCATTTTCTTTGTAGTGGATAGGAGATTTCTATCATATATCTTTTATATGCCATCCAGTCTGCCAAACCTTTCATGAAATTAAACATGCACCTTTCTTGAGTAAAAAACAAGCAGCAAACCTACGCACATGCTTAATTATTGATGGTGTTGTTATATCTCTATTGTTGATCTCTAGAGGTCCCTTCCAACTCTGAAACTCCATGATTTTTTGTATTCAGATTTTTTTTTCATTTGATTTAAAATAGGCTGAAAATATTAACTACAAAGGCAGAATTTCTACTCTACCTGGGCTATAAAACCTAAAGCAACACTAAGTATTTAGTTTGTAAGCTTAACTGAACATAAGTAATTTCTTTTTCTAGCCAGTGTTCATTAGTAAGAAGAAAAGATTCATTATCAAAAAAATTCCTTCAATATCTGTTGCCAAAAGGCATTGCAGAACTGATTTGCCTGTCTATATGTAGTAGAGATAAAGGGACAATATAGTTATTCATCTGACATTTCTATTTTCAGTTTCACAATTTTGTCTGTTCAGAAGGACCCATAGCAGCACAGACCAGAAGTCCACTGCCACCAGCGCAGTCTCCAGCACTGGGCAAAAGCAGATGGTGAACAACAGCAGGACAGCCAAACACTGACACTGCCCCTCTGTACACTCGCATCTGCCAGTGATCTACAGCCCAGGGATGTTGTGAGACGTGGATAACAGTTACTAATTTCTGACATTCAGCAGGAACATTAGCCACTCAGTTAAACTGGTAGTCCTTTTTTGCCTACATTCCTTGTATGTTTTCAACAAATTGTTGATAGTTCTTCAGCTACCTGCAATCGACAGTGGTGCTTTTGGTTACAACGCTCAGGCTTGCTGTTTTCCTGAGCAACTCTGTCTTTACCAAGTGCCTCACTGAGTCTTATTTTTCTATTAAAAATATTCAGGCTGCTCTTCCTTTTCAATCTATTCTCCATTTTCTTCTCACCTCTTTATATTTTTCCAGGTTATTAAAAATGCTCCTCCAGCATTTTGACCTTACATATTTCCTCTGCCCATGTCTTCTTTCACTTCCTTTCAAGTGCTACTCATCTGTTCATCTTGACTTTTTTTTTGCTTCTAAACAATTTCTTTTTTCTTTCTATCATTTATACGTCTGTACAATAAAACATTGTTTAAAATTAAATACTTCATGAAGTGCAAAGCTGACGAACCCCTATCGGTAGTTTTAAACCCTTACCAGGTTTTGACTCTTATGACAATAGTAAAAAGTTTTAGTCTTCCTCCCATCAAGTCAGAGACAAAATTAAGAATCATATTTTCCACTAGACTCTTAGGCTACACAGTTCTCATAGAAATTCCAAGCTTTTTTTTTCTCCTTTTCCTCCATAGTTCATTGCTAATTTTCCCTTAAAATTTCAGTATGCAGTTTCTAGTGAGTTCACATTCCATTATACAAGAATTATATAAATTGAAGAACTAATAATAAATGTAGGAGAAATAAGAAACATGATCCCTATAGTAGGATACTATTCAGCACTCTGAATAAGGGAGAGGACTGTAACAACAACTTCATTTGCACAAATACGAGGCTCAGTACTATTGTGTAAGTACTGTTTTTCTCTTTACTAAGAACACCTGCATACTTTGCCTTCCCTACCTCCACATGAACTATGTTTTGGTGATCTATTTTTTGCTGGGTCTACTTTGGCTCTACTGCTAAAATTCAGTACATTTTCTAGCAGACATCTGACTTTTGCCATAAAATTATTCAGCCCTTTCTGAAAAGATCAGGAACGGATCACAATATGGTAAGAGCCCAGACTTAGCTTGGGCTGAGCTCATGGCCAAAAGTGTGTACAGCCTGTTATCACCTTTAGGCGTGTTGAAATCCTACAAATTACTATATCTTTCTCTCACATGACATTTAATGATGTCTTTTTTTGTCAATCAAATCACAGCTGAAATGAAAAATCCTTTTAAACTGTTGCACAGCTATTGTGCATTGTTTTGCTAAGGCAATCTCTGCAACAAAAGCCTGTAACTCAACAATTTATTAAAATCTATGTTTACGAGGAAGCTCAGATCACCACAACTTGAAGGGTGCGCGATTAACCTTTGGGTAAAGGTTCTGCATAATTTGTGCAGTATGTAGCATTCCAGTAGCATTTAAGTGGCAGAGAGCCTGTGGACCTTCAGTTCAGAGCTGAATTCCCCCTAAGCAAAATGGTTTTATAAAAGATTTTGTGAATATATGAAAGCTCATTTTGTAATGGGTACAGTGGCTGGATGGCCAATAACTTCTATTTTTCATAAGAACAGAGCCTACATAACAGGAACACGAAGGTTTTATCGCTAGCCAAGTTTCAGCATATGTAATTGAGCATTATACATGCTTTCCAAGTCAGCTAACAGCAGGAGTTTCCTTCCATGCCAAAAATGGCTTTTCCTTAATGAAAGTTGCATGCTGTAGAGCAGAGAAAGCATGGAAACTAATCAAAGTAGGGTAGTTTGAAAGATGTCAGATAAAAAGACCTGGCAGCACTTTGAAAGAAAGGAAGCACTGTAAATAGATATTCAACTGTTCAACAGACAGTTCAAATGGGATGACTAAGAAAGGGAGCATAACTCCTCATTTTGCCAGCTAGACCCAACTGTATAATTGCTAATGTTGTTCACAATCTGCTTACCTAACAAAGACAATAAAAGAGTTTCATGTATGAAACATTAACTGCCAAAACCATGCTGAAACCACCAGTACGCTGCACTATTTATCAAGATATTTAACTAACTGTGCTAGCAATATGAAAATATAAATCACACTTCAGACTGTCGGCTTTTTTCTTTTTTCTGGATAATTTTCAGAACCACTTTGAAAGACTGCAAGAACAATGCATTTTTTGTGTACATCTCAACATTTTAACCTGGAATATTTGTTAACAGTTAGCTGAAAAAATTTCACATTGTGAATGGACAAAACTTCATTCCTGACCCTTGAAAATCCACTGTCAGTGAGCGGGAAGCAACTTTCCCTATTATGATTTAAATCAAGCTGATATCAAAGATTTACCAGTTAGTATGCCATTTAAATTGCAGCCAGGCCCAGAGGCAAAAACTGTACTGAACATTGTACAAATTTGTATAGGAACATGATGTTTATCCAAAGGCTGAATTCTGTGGAAAAAATGTGGATTTCTGCCTGAAATATCAGACTCTTTTTCTTTCCCCCCTGGTTTCTTATAAGAACTCACTCAATCAGATTGAAATATGCATACTTCACGACCTTCATAACTTAACTAAAAATTATTTTGTTTATCTTAGAGACTCAAATACTGAAGGCTATCTAAATAAATGTATTTCAGGTCAAGTAGTGAAAGATTCTCACACTGAGTCTTCACGACTTCAGACCTGTCCTTTACCCTCAGCCAAGATAGACCCAGTTTATTTAGGGAGGAATTATTTACCTACCTGTTTGCATAGGAAGTAAAGCTTCAATAAAATCATACACACTGAACTTCAGACAAACCATACTGTAAAGATACTGTTTGTGTAACCTGAATAACACAGCTTGTGTCAGATTTAGTCATTTGAGAACTGATGATGCAAACACTGAGTAAGAAAAACAATCTAGTTTTATTTATTCATTTTATATTCATCTATATTCCTCATGGATCACTTTGAAGGTCTGAAAATACAATAACCAATGACAGTAATGCCCATTCATTCTAGGAAGGAAATGACCTCTGAGGAGCTTGAAATCCTTTTTATATCCTTGGGGTTTAAGAACACTTATGCTACTCTTAGGATGGCAGCTGGAAACTAAATGAGATTTGACAGGTAGGACGAATATTATAGTGTCTGCGTGACATTTAGTTTGATTATGAAATGATTGTCAGAGAATTGAGGATCTGCAGCATAGCATTGCTCATTACTTTAGTGGAGAAGAGTAGACGACATTAATAGAATAAAAGCATTGCAAAAATGTGCAGACTCCAATGGCTGCATGCTGGTTTCAAGAAACATTGAACGTGGCAGACACTGGATCAATAAGACATACCTGAAGTCTAATGGAATAACGCGGTGTATTGCAATGGTCTCAAATAGTATCAGCTAAACAGGGAACACCACGGTGACAATTTAAGTCGCTACATGGGTGAGAGGTTCTGTATAAAGAAGTGGTGGGAAAAGGGGAGAAACCGACATTTTTTAATATCAGCAATCTGGCATCTGATCCGACTTAACAAAATAATAGTCAAACTGTTAGCATGGAACTAATGGACCAATTTAAAAGCAGTTTTCTTAATTACAGAAATTAAGAGTCAGGAAGTTTGTTGGCTTATCAATTCATGTTCATTTCAGTTTGTATTTTATATTATTTGTCCTCAAAGCAAGAAGTTTATACTAAACCAGTACTAGTTTTGCAAAACTACTGCCTGTAGTGCATACAGCAATACTCACACATATTGTCATTAAAAGCACAGAATTCATAAGCCGGAAAGGCATGTGCTTCTGATTCAGAACATTTTTCTCCATACAACGGAGTTGGGAAGTTTTTGCTGTGGAATTTACCACCTGGTGCTGGCATCACACAGAGCTGGGATGGCAAAAGCTTTCTATCCCGTTAGTAAAAGTGAGCATTTCACTGATGATAATTTCACTCTAAGAAACAGTTTTTCAGATACCCTTGTATGATGGAGACTCAAGTCAACCGGCATTTCTTACACCTATCAAATGCCCAGAGTCTGTTCTCGTATATACTTTCATTCGACCATAAGGCAGTAAATGAGACCAGACATCACTCACATTTGCAGGAGAACACCATGTTATTAGTAAAATAAAAGAAACAAATTGAGCCATTAGGCTCAGGAGTGATGGATGTTACCCTGCCAAAGCCTGTGCCAATCTCATTGCCAATGCCAGATGGTTTCCTTAGGAGGCTGTTCAGTAGTCTCAGAAATCTCATTGTCAGAAGTTTGATGTCAATCAGCCCAAATTTTACTTTGCATTTTCATCCTATTATTTCTATGTATAGTTTTATGCTTATATACTCTGTCAAAGTTTAAGAAAAAATCCCTTCTGAGCATCTAACTTCACACATTACAAATTGTCTTGTTTAAATATTCAACCTGATTCTAAACACTTCACATTGTATTGCATCATTTAAACAAGGGACACGTTTAAATCACACATTCAGTCAAGGACGTCAGCTATTTTGGGCTAAGAAAAGTTAAACTATTTCTTTCAATAGCACTTAGAATCAGCAAGTCAGCCTGCAGGCCCCTAAATGACCTCCGACATCCCAGTGCTTACATATTTAGGAAATGGACTGAGAATGAGATTGAGCACTGGTTTTACAGTGTAGCAACTGCATAAAATCACGCCTCTCACATTTACTGGATGGATTGGAAAGTCTAGTGCACTAAGACAAGACTGCTAATAAACCTTAGCTCTATATCAGGAAGCTAGAATATTTAACAGTGGCAGAATTTAAAACTAAGTCACAATTTTCTTTGATGCAATTCTTTTTGACCAAAGAATTTCCAATGTGTGCATGAAAAATCTGTCATTTACCACATTAATTAGCCACATATACATTTTTTTCTAAAGTGTTCTTTGTTGTAAGAGTCTTCTGCATCTTCTTTATTTTTCCCAGACACATTACAGTCTTCTTATACTAAATGTTACAGCAAACACAGTCACGTGAACATCATTTATTCTATTTTCAGTGGTGTTCAACATGTAAGAACAATGCAAAGGAAGTGGTTTTCAAGGACATAACACAGAATGCAAAATGAAGGACTGCTGAGTGGGGATCTAGTCTGTTAGATAGGAATAAGTTAGGAATCCTTATGGCTGCAACACATACAACTGAATTGTCCCACCAACTCCCTACTCTATTAAAAAAAATGGAACCAGAACTCATCTGTATGTCCAGAACTTGAAGAAGACTAGACAGAAACACTTTAAATCTTAAACTGTCTTGTGTCTTGGGCCTTTCTCCACTTCAGATGCCATGTCAAAGCATTGATTCATCCCATCAGTGTGAATATTACCTGAATATCTCTCTTGCAGCTCCACTGTCAGCATGAAGCAGCATTGTCAGGTAATGCCACCGTGGCCCTTCCATATGGCATTTCCATACATGCTGGTTTTTAAGCACTCCATACTTTCACAAAATCTGAAGGGAAAAAATAAAGTTTAAAATTAGCTTGAAGTTCTGTTGTCTGATAAGTTGTCTGACAGGGGTAAAGAAATTAATACACTTGAGAAACAGCGATTATCTTTTGCATTGTGGCAGGCAGGAAATCTAGAGAAGTAAAGCAGGTGGTCCCTCGAGATTTCCTTTGACACAATACAGGTGACAGACGAGCATGCACAGCAAATTGAGTTCAAGGGACACCATTTCTATGTGTCATTTTCTGGTACACAATCATCTGTTCTGATTCCAAAAACATTTGTAAAACATCAGATGGAGACCCAACATTTCCTTGCATGCATCCCACTACACATTTTCCGGACAATATTTGCTGTATATTACACAAGAGGTCTTGTCAATTCAAAATACACCTCTGTCTCTACATCCATAACACCTTCATTTATTAAAACCCATAGCTGAGAAAAGTTGATATTAATGAAAATTTCAGATTAGTGGTACTTCTGTTGATTAATAGTTGCTTCTATTATGGCTCTCAATTAAAATTGGGTACAAACTGATTATGCTATTACTTGTACAGTCAGACACAAAACCATACTTCTGTTAGAAAAGGAGCAATCACTGTTCTTATAAACTACACATGGCATCACTGAGGGTGGTTGAGACTGCGTATGTACATCACTGTATGTTGATGTAAAGGTAGCATAAGACAAATTGACTCAAACAATCCCCTAGAAGGCAGAAAGCTATCTGCTTTGTGAAAGAACAATCCACTAACAAAATTACAGTTTTGCTTTACTGAGGAAAAAAGAGTTAATAAGAAAGACAGTCTGAAAGGACTGAATTTGCCAATTTTTTTGGCGTGGAACTGGAATAAATAAATAAATAAATAAATCACCAGGAAAACTTTAACGAAGTTTTAGGATTCTTTCCTTATGTCTTAATACATAATTTTCTGGATGACAGCATAAATAGCAGCTTTTATTGCACAAAGCAGTAAAGGTATGTCAGAGCTACAGATATTTTCAAAACACTTGAACTGTTTAGACAAGTTCTGTTATTTGTGACTCAACAGTTCTACAACAGTTAAGTCACAGGATGCCCTAGCTAAGAGGGTCCTGCAAGCTTCCTTCAGGTGAGAAAATCCTGGGTCTGTTACTTCTTTCCCAAGCAGTAGCTTCACTTTTGTGACTAATTCATGTTGTATAATTGTCATCCAGGTTTCTGTCAGAAATACTTATCACCATGTTAATATAGTGCCAAAAGGGTAATTAAAAATTGGTTAGCGTAACAGTCAAATTTTCTCCAAAGCAATGGCAAAAGATCAAGTCAAGTTCTTGATTTCTTGTTCATGCATTTAAACTGCAGAAATATAAACGAGAGATTGTCATGCATCTATAGCAAGTCTTTTAGATATCCTACATGGATCTTTGTTTGCAGTAGAACCGCTGTACTTAGTCAGTTGGTTAAACAGCGTGTTATTTTGCCATTGAAACCAAAGGAGGAGGTATCATTTCATTCAAAAAGGCAGTAACAGAGTCTATGCTGCCAGAGGCATGTGCAGCATATAAAATTTCTGCTGAGGCAATTACACAATCCTTTCCAGGCTTATGGAAATATCACTCAGCCATTTGATTAACTGTCAGATGCAGTAATCAGTTCCTCAACAGTTTATGAAGAGTAAACTAAATCACTAACAGCACTCGATGTTAATTTGGCAACTTTCCTTACTCCTTATCACTGGAGAACTGGAAAAATGAACCCAACAAGCAGGATAGGGCAGCACTCAGGTGCAGCACAAGGACTTTTCATGTTATACATTTGTTTGTTCTAAGGGTGATAACAAAAAAGAACAAGCATCAGATAAGATATGAATTCAGGAAGTTTATTTCAGCCACAGGGTCCCATCAATTGGGATCACAATAGCTATGGGAAAGAACTTGGAATATGCTTTGATATTTGCAATAGTTTGTAAATAAATAACCTTTAAGTCTGTAATGATTTGTTTGTAGACCACAATGAATATTTGTAAAATTGCAACAAGATTTAATTTTGTAAAGCTTAACTTTAAGTAAAGTCAGATCTTAAGTGGAAAAAAAGAAGAAGGAAAAAAAATTAAATGAACCAAGTATGCTTCTTACTTTCAACCAGGAGTCAGTATAACAGAATCTCATTTTATGGAGACTATTAAATCACAAAAGCATACCATTTAAAAAAATGTGATTGATGTTGCCAAATTTCAAAACGGATAGAATGTCTTTCACTTGCTTGGCATTTAAGTAATACATTACATCATAATAGGTCTGCTGTCAGAAAGCAGATTGATTTATCTAATGTTTTTCACTGGGAACAGGGCAGGAACATGGACATTTGCTGCATGTTTGCTACAAAATGCTTTAAAACATACGATAGGTGCTTTCTTCTTGCACTACCCACTCCTATAGCAGTATTCTCTAAAAGGACACAATGTAGGAATAAAGTTTTTACTTGTTTTCGGGTAGGTGCCGAAAGACACAATACCATTTTCTAACAGGAGTTCCACCTTTAATGTCAAGGTATAAAACAAG